>NC_030809.1:129768058-130395058 GCF_001704415.2 Capra hircus
GGCAAACCTCCCAACAAAGCAGCCAGTAGGAAGAGAGTATTCTGTCGCCATAAAAGAAGCAGTGGTTTTCTAACCACCCTTGGCTGACAGGTATGGGGGAGGCTAGGCAGTCAACCAAGAGCAGGTCCACAGTGTGTGTGCCTGTCTATGTGCACACACTTCTCTCTCTCTCTCCCTCTCCCCTACTCCTCTCTGTTTCTTTTCTGAGTGGCCATTAGTCTTTAGCAATCTGGTTCAGGAGGCAAAACTGATTTCAGTATAAATGAGAGAAAACCTAGTAAGTTAATGAACTCAACTTTGATACCTAAAGAGTTTAGCCAATGATTTCTAAATTTTCCTGGTCAATTGCAAACATTACTTTCCTGTTTCATTTCTCTCAACCTAATCATGCTCCTCTTTCATATATACCAGCACTTTTCGGGGCAAGAATTTCCGTTATTTCCTTGGCGAAAAGTCCACATTCTTAAGTCCAGACTTCTTTTCTTTTTTTAAAGTAGACTTTATTTTTAGAGCAGTTTTAGGTTCACAGCAAAATTAAGTGGAAGGTACAAAGATTTCCTATACACCTCCTGCCCACCGTCCATACAAGCATAGTGGCCTCCATTACCTACACACATTCCCCACAGAGCAGTATATTTGTTATAACGGATGAACCTACGTTAATATATTATCACCCAAAGCCCACAGTTTGTACTATGGTTCACTTTTGCTGTTGTACATTCTGTGAGTCTGGACAAACGTACAATGACGTTTTGATCCTCAATAACTATACAAGTTATTCACCATTACAGAGGGACATTTTTATAAACATATACATTTTAAGAAATAATTCTTAAAATCAAGTTAATCATAATCAAATTCCTTCAACTTTTGGTGGATTCACAAAAATTCACATTGCTATTGCAAATAACCTGTTTTCTAATGTCTCAAATATTTTGACAGAGTTAGCTGAAAGGCTTAGTATTTGTTTGGGATTTTGGTTTTGTTTTGGCTAATTTTGTTTACATTTTTTAAACAGAATAAAATAGTCAAATTGAAATAATATTCTCCTAAGTTAATCATTTGCTTAGTTGAACTAATTAACCAGTTTTAGTAACTGTGGTGTTGGAGAAGACTCTTGAGAGTTCCTTGGACTGCAAGGAGATCCAACCAGTCCATCCTAAAGCAGATCAGTCCTGGGTGTTCACTGGAAGGACTGATGCTAAAGCTGAAACTCCAGTACTTTGACCACCTCACGCGAAGAATTGACTCATTGGAAAAGACTCTGATGCTGGGAGGGATTGGGGGCAGGAGGAGAAGGGGACGACAGAGAATGAGATGGTTGGATGGCATCACCAACTCAATAGACGTGAGTCTGAGTGAACTCTGGGAGTTGGTGCTGGACAGGGAGGCCTGGTGTGCTGTGATTCATGGGATCGCAAAGAGTCGGACACGACTGAGCGACTGAACTGAACTGAACTGAACTGAATAGTGACAGTGTTATAAAACATAGTATAAAGCACCCAGATTGAAAATTAAATTTGCTCAAAATATGGAAACTCAGAAAATGTAACTACAAGTATTCATTGCCTGTATACAGCAAAATTTGTATATCATTAATACATCTTCATCAGACAAAAAAGTAATAATACCATGGGAGCTGTTTAAGTAACCTGACAGTGTGCTTTAAAAGCTTTGAATGCATGGAACTATACAGAATAATATTTATGTTACTAGACAATGTGTAACAAGGTGTGGCTCTGGAGTGCCACATCAATTGTTATTTAGGTTCTTGAGCCTGTTCAGACATCTACCATTTCTTACCAGGATCAGGAAAGAAGCCAGACTGAGATCATGGTAGACTGCTGTTTGGCTGGGCAGAGTGTCAAGTAGGTTGCTTTGGTTTTCAGAGCCTCCTTCCCTTTGCCTGACCTTCCCCAAGTGATTCTCCCACATATGCCCCCCTCATTCCTCCTCCCTTATAATCTTCCTCACTCTCAAACCAGCCTCCTCACCCCTCCCCTACACTGCCTCCAGGAAATGATGGGATAGACTCACTTTCATGTATAAATAGCTGACAAAGCTTCAAATGTTATCATTCCTGAATTATATAAATTTTAGATAAACAACAAATAAGCAAAGAATAAAACATTTACTTCTTCAATTTCAGGATCCTGGCAAATGAAGAAAGTATTTTTGCAGGGTGGTGGGGCAATAGGGTTGGAGAAGGCAATGGCACCCCACTCCAGTACTCTTGCCTGGAAAATCCCATGGATAGAGGAGCCTGGTGGGCTGCAGTCTATGGGGTCGCTGAGAGTTGGACACGACTCAGTGACTTCACTTTCACTTTTCACTTTCATGCATTGGAGAAGGAAATGGCAACCCACTCCAGTGTTCTTGCCTGGAGAATGCCAGGGATGGGGGAGCCTGGTGGGCTGCCATCTATGGGATGATTGCACAGAGTCGGACACGACTGAAGCGACTTAGCAGCAGCAGGGGGAATAGGGTTGGCAGGGAGTAGGCATCTTCTCAGGAAAAGGAATGGGGAAGCTTTGTAATCGCACATTATTTTCAGAATTACAGTAAATATTCCTATGTACTTAGGTGAACCATTTCCCCATAAAATGTGTCTGCTAGTATTTGCTTATATCAAACAGCTGAGTAAGAGTCCAACCTACAGGTTGGTAACTTAAACTATAATCATTTATGAGTCTCATTTTATCCTGAGTCATCCAAAATTACTGCAATCCACAGAACAACATTTGATTGTCCGCTGCACATGGATGTTGACTTGTCATCTTTCACGCTATCCCTGGTACCTGTCTCACTCACTCAACCCCGATGCCTTGGCTCATACACAAGAGAGAGGACTTCCTTCTCCTCATCCTGGTATTGTTAATAGAAGAATGAAAATAGTACCTTTGTATTAGAGAAGCAAGGAACAGATCAAGAGACAAAGGGAGCAAAAATATGCAACAATTATTGACAAGCCTGACATGATGAGGCTGTTCACTCAATCCTCCCAATACTTCATGAACTACATAAAGAAAGAGCAACTTCCAGAGCAGCATTAACCAAAATTCCAGTTCCTGTGTCTTGTCTCTGGCCATGGACATAGAAAATAGCGTGAGCTGCATCTATCCGGTTTGACGGCAGCTAATAAGAGACGTTCACTGTATTTAATCTTGTATGTTTAATCATGAGCACCGAGGGTCACTGGCATTTTCGGTTGCACTGCTGTGATGTAGTTCCCTTCCTTCTGTGCTTCCTTCCTTGCTTGCCTTCCTTTCTTCCTTCTTTCCTTCTATTTCAAAACTATTTTATATTTATTGGCTTTCCACCTCAACCCAGTGGCCCTTCAGTGACCCCTACTGTGGTTCGGTTTCCCGGGAGAGGCCACATAAACAGGGCAAGAGTTTCCGAAGGCTCCCAAGAATTTATGTGGAGAGAGGTGTATTGCCTTGGCTGGGCAGGACATTGACAAATGAGCTGTGTGTGGAGGAGTCTAAAGGGTTCTTCCTAATCTGATGTCACTTCATTCCCACAAAGGAGGACCCACAGGTCTCAAGGTAAGAATCCAGATAAATCACACATGGGCAGATCACCTGGATGAGGTACAGAAAGAGGTCTTTTTTTCTGACAAGCCTCAATAAATAAAAATATAATCGCACAGACTAACAGTAACAAACAAAAACAATGTTTACTAGAAGGCAGGACAGTGCATCAGGGAGAGCAGTGGCTGGGGAAGCAGGAGGTGGGCTTCTAATTCCTAGAGAGTCCCATGGCCTCAGACATGTCGCTTACTCTGTGGCTGTTTTGCCAGTCTGTAAATCAGGTGGGCCATGTACCAGAATCATGGGGTTTTTATTGCTTAAACACTTCATGATACTAAGACTAGAAAAGTTGAATTAAACATCCTCTGTGTATTACATTTTTATTGCTGTGTAACAAATGACCACAAATTTAGCAGCTTGAAATGACACATTTAGTATCTCGCATTTTCAACAGGTCAGGGGTCAGAGTTCAGCAAGGCACTGCAGGGGCTGCAATCTAGATGTACAATCTTGATTCTCCTCTAGAAGCTCAGTTCTCATCTGGAAGCTCAGCTAGTGACCTGCTTCCAAGCTCATGAGGTTTTGGCAACATTCAGTTCCTGTGGTTGAAGGGCTGAACGCCCAGGCTTCTAGCTTGATGTTAGCTGGAGGCCACTGTCAATTCCTAGAAGCCAACCACAGTTCTTTGCCACAGGGCTTTCTCCATAGGCCCTCAGATAGTATAGCAGCTTGCTTTCTCAAAGCTGGCAAAGGAGAAAGAGAGAAAGCCTTCTAGCCAGATGGATTCTTATCTAATGTAATCACAGAAGTCACATCCCATCACCTTTGCCATATTTTACTGGTTAAAAGTTAGTCGCAGGTCCCAGCCACACTCCTATGGCTGATTCGTGTTGACTTGTGGCAAAGGGCAACACAATATTGTAGAGAAATTGTCCTCCAACAATTGTGCTTTGTTCTATACTTCTCAATGTTGTACAATCTTAATATTTGATAATTTTTAAAAATACAGGGGAAAAAAAAGCAGAAAAGTGGGGGAGAGGATTAAACAAGCACATGGACACCAAGATGCAGTGGTCAGGCATACCACCTTAAAGTCTGTCTGCCACAATTCTGTATTTTTTCTTTTTTCTTTGTATTTTTCCCACTCAGTCTTTCAGCACATTCTGTCAGTTCAACATCTAAGACATACCCCATCTGCCACTTTTCATCACCTCCGTTTGCAACTCAGCCTCCCTAGTCTCTGTCTTCGTTTTCTCTCATTAGCACTACCGCTGTAACCTCTTAACTCGTCTCCCTCTCTGTTACTCTACTGGGGCTTCCCTAGTGGCTCAGAGGGTAAAGCGTCTGCCTGCAATGCAGGAAACCCGGCTTCCATTCCTGGGTTGGGAAGATCCCCTGGAGAAGGAAATAGCCACCCACTCCAGTACTCTTGCCTAGAAAATCCCATGGATGGAGAAGCCTGGTAGGCTATAGTCCATGGGGTCGCAAAGAGTCGGACACAACTGAGCGACTTCACTTTCTTTCTTTCTTTCTGTTACTCTATTAGGTTAAAACTTTCCAATGGACTTCCTGTTATATGTGGAATAAAATCCAAATGCCTTATTTGCATGACCTGGCCCCTAACTACTTCTGTGGCCTCATTCACTTCTGTTCTCCACTTTTTCTCATTCCATGTCTGCTACCACCAAGCCCATTCCCACCTCAGGAACTTTGCACATGCTTTCTTCTGACAGAAAGGTTCTTTCCTTAAGTCTTTACTTGGTGGTTCCTTCTCTTCATCCATTCTTCACTCAAATTCTGCTTCCTCACAGACCTTCCTAACCACCCTAATCACTCTTCCTGAGTTAGCTTACCCTTGTCTTACTCCAGGCATTCTCTGTCTTGATATTCCACTTTATTTTCTGCATAGAACTTACTGTCATGTGAAATATGTTTTAATTGTTCAAAATTTGTGTCCTTCACTTTTACATGAGGCCAAGTCATTGTATTTCCAACAGTCCCCATTGTCATAAACACTGAATGAAGAAAACAATGAAAAACTCCAAACTCAGATTTCAAAAATTAATTGAATCAAATTGGCTATCTGAAAATTTACTATATTGTCCTTAATTTTTGCAGTTTTCCATGAACTAATGACAGGTTTATCAATAATTGCCACCTATTCCTATCCAAGTTTTTGGAGACCATCCTTAAGGCAGAAAGTGACGAGGAACTAAAAAAGGTGAAGGAGAAAGAGAAGAGTAAAAGAGAAGGTGAAAGAGGAGAGTGAAAAAGCTGGCTTAAAGCTCAACATTCAAAAAATGAGGATCATGGCATCCAGTCCCATCACGTCATGGCAAATAGATGGGGAAACAATGCAAATAGTGACATACTTTATTTTCTTGGGCTCCAAAGTCACTGCAGACAGCGACTGCAGCCATAAAATTAAAAGATGCTTGCTCCTTGAAAGAAAAGCCACGACAAACCTACCAGTGAGCCAGCGAAGTCACTCAGTCCTGTCCAGCTCTTTGCGATCCCATGGACTGTGGCCTACCAGGCTCCTCCATCCATGGAATTTTCCAGGCAAGAGTCCTGGAGTGAGTTGCCATTTCCTTCTCCAGGGGATCTTCCCAACCCAGGGATCAAACCCAGGTCTCCTGCACTGCAGGCTGACACTTTACATCTGAGCTACTGAGGAAGAGCATATTGAAAAACAGAGACATTATTTTGCCAACAAAGATCTGTATAGTCAAAGCTATGGTTTTTTCAGTAATCATGTATGGATGTGAGAGTTGGACCTTAAAGAAGGCCAAGCCCTGAAGAACTGATGCTTTCAAACTATGGTGTTAGAAAACACTCTTGTGAGCTCTTGGACTGCAAGATCAAACCAGTTAATCCTAAAGGAAATCAGTGCTGAGTATTCATTGGAAGGACTGATGCTGAAGCTGAAGCTCCAATACTCTAGCCACCTGATGCAAAGAGCTAACTCATTTGAAAAGACTCTGATACTAAGAAAGACTGAAGGCAGGAGGAGAAAGAAATAACAGAGGATGAGATGGTTGGATGGCATCACCAACTCAATGGACACAAGACTGAGCAAACTCCGGGAGATGGTGAAGGACAGGAGGGCCTGGCGTGTTGCAGTCCGTGGGTCACAAAGAGTCAGACACAAATGAGCAACTGAACAACAACAGTATTATTCTATAAACTCAATAGCAATTGTTTCCATTAGAGAGCCCCTGCACCAAGTCTAAATATCTGGTGGGTGTTTGGGAAATAGATACCTTGCGTGATGGACTGAAAAAGGATGCACAGACTTGAGCAAGATGTATAAGGAGGGGGGTCTTCCCTGGCAGTCTAGTGTCTAAGATTCCATGCTCCCAATGTAGGGGGTTCAGGTTCAATCCTTGGTCATGGAACTAGATCCCACATGCTGCAACTAAGAGTTTGCATGCTGCAGCTAAGAGTTTGCATGCTGCAGCTAAGAGTTTGCATGCTGCAACTAAAGATACCACATGTCTCAACAAGGATTCAACACAGCCAAAAGAAAAGATGTACAGACGGCCATACTTCATGCATTAGGAAGAAACATCTTCTCCTCTTGTAGGAGAAATTCCTAAAATTGGTCACTTCTACCTATAGTGAGTAAATGAAACTGATATGCAAAGGAGGTACGGTGATATGGGAAAAAGAAGATTGATCCAGGAGCCAGGAGACCCGAAATCCAGACCTCATTCTGCAGCAAAAAAAATCCAATATAGAATGTCGTGTATCTGCCCTGAGCCTCATTTTCCTCATCTATAAAAAGACAGAATTCACTAGACTTCCAAGATCCTCCAATATTAAAATTTTTTGAAATATATAAGTTCTATCAATCCATGAAAGCCTATAAAAGGATAGCTGCTGAGTTGAGTTATTGACCACTAATCACAGCATCTGTAGAAAGGAAGAGAAATGATCACCAACATTAACAGTTAACAGCAACCAAAGATTGTTCACCCTGTTCCTCGGAAATCATTCACATCGTCTTTCCATTAACAGTCCTATTATAGTGCTGACACTTGTCTTTCAGCCTGGTCATATGTTACCATCTCAACAATAGACACCTGAGCCAGACTTCCCTGGTGGTCCAGTGGTTAAGACTCTGTGTTTCCACTGCAGATGCTATGGGTTCGATTCCTGGTCGGGGAACTGAGATCCTACATGCCACATGACCCTCCCCCAGATAGAATAAAATAAAATAAACACCTGAGCCAAAGGCTAGTAGCTGTTTCAGCTATCCACATTGTATTCTAAAAGCTCCTTACACTCCAGCTACTCAGTTTGGAATTCTGGCAGCATGGAGAAAAAGTTTCTTTTATCTAGTCCACAGAAATAACATATTAGACAGAAAAAAGATTTACCAGTTTGAAGGCCAACAAACTAGTTGGGTGACATAAGTATGGCTTGCTAGAAAGCTCTGGGAACCTCATTTTTCTAGTAATAATATGTGAGGGCTTCTCTGGCATCTCAGTGGTAAAGAATCCTTCTGCCAATGGAGGAGACAGGTGTTCGATCCCCGAATCAGGAAGATCCCCTGGAGAAGGGAATGGCAACCTACTCCAGTATTCTTGCCTGAAGAATCCCATAAACAGAGGGGCCCGGTGGGCTACAGTCCATGGGGTCACAAAAGGGTCAGATACAACTGAGAAACTAAAAATAACAATAATATGTGGCCTATACATTAATTCATAGCACTTCAAAGTGGTTCCACTTGCCATGCTAATTTTGTCTGTCCTTTCCTAAAACTGTACTATTTAAGCTCATTCATAGTCCATACTAAAACATTGCATGATAGTCTAACTAATAGTAAAAAGTCAATTAAGATTACTTAAGAGGAAATTCATCGTTTTTTATTTGGTTGCCTAGTAACCAAGTGAATTAAAGAAATGCTCTCCTAAAGAAATTAATTTTCAATTTACTTATGCTTAATTTGCTTAAGGTTAGACCAGTTATAAAAACAACCTACAGTAGTTTCCTCAAAGATAAAACTATCAATTCAGCCTTCTACTTGAAGATAGCACTGTGGTTTGACATAAATAATAGACACTGTAAAAACAAATCGGAGAAACTGACATAGACTGACAAAATCTGGCAGACAATGCAAAAATAATGCTTCTCAGGAAAAAGAAGAATAAACTTGCTTTTTAAAAAGCCCTTGAAAACAATTCTAAAATAATAAAAAGGCAACAATTTTATTTCTCAGTTTTTCACAAATAGTTCGTGACTGTGTCATTGGAGTTTCTGATTCATTCTAATGACCATCTTCCTCTGCCTCTGCCCTCATTTGCAAGGCTTCAAAGTGTGTACAGACCGCCCTGGTGTGGTTGATGGTGAAGATGTGGAAGACATTCCCCTGCAGGCTTCAGTCTGCCATTCATGTGCTAATGAGAAACTTCGGCAAAGTATATGAGGCCTGAGAGAAAAACACAAGAAAAATTACAAATATAACACTTTTCCGCTTCCCTGGTAGCTCAGCTGGTAAAGAATCTGCCTGCAATGCAGGAGACCCTGGTTCGATTCCTGGGTCGGGAAGATCTGCTAGAGAAGGGATAGGCTACCCACTCCAGTATTCATGGGCTTCCCTGGTGGTTCAGATGGTAAAAAATCCACCTGCAATGCAGGAGACCTGGGTTCAGTCCCTGGGTTGGGAAGGTTCTCTGGAAGAGGGCATGGCAACCTACCCCATTATTCTTGCCTGGAGAATCCCCATGGACAAAGGAGCCTTGTGGGCTGCAGTCCACGGGTTCACAAGGAGTCGGACATGACTGAGCGACTAATCACACATGTAACTCAGACAACAGAGAAAGAAAGAGAAGGGGATCGATGTGGGGAGGGCATAAACGTGAACTGGCCCGGTTATAAAAGCCTGTGTTAGCAGTGAGAAGTCATGTGAAGTGTGTGTGTGGTTTAATTACTACCAGGTGAGCAGATCATAGCCTCCACCTCCCTATTCCTCTTGCCTAGGTGTTCACAGATCAGTAGCTCCAAGTGTGAGACAGATGTTCTCTTCCAGAGGATCATTTACGAATCACAGCTCATTCATCACATGGAATGATTCTAAAACACTCTAAAATGTTACGATTTAATATCCTCATCAAATTAAAATGCCTCAGCCCTCTCCTAAGGGCATCAAGCACTGTTGCCGTGGTAAAAATGCTGAAGCTGGAGGTGGGGGCTCCACTGTGATGATGTGGTTATTTAAGGCTGTAGGAATCCACTGTCTTCTGTGCCGCAAATTGTCTGGATGTTAAGACTATCTCAAAAGATCTAGAATGTGCTGTTGTAAAACTCCCAATCAATTTCTGCCTTCTGGATCGAAGACCTGGAATTTGTTTTTGTCCAAAAAGAACCACTTCTAAGAGTCTTTTACTCACTTAGCTGTGCGGCAGTAGGCAGAAATTTCCACCATCTATATCTGGGGCCTGAATTCCAAGTCGCAGAGGTGCCAAGGGGCTAGGGTGAACAGGTCCCTGCTCTGTGAAGCGTATCTAAGATCGAGTCGTTTAACCAACTCTGGGTTCATGCTTCCGGGTTCATGCTTAGATCAGTGACCTGGCAGCTTGACTGTGTTTCTAAGGGAAGAGCTGAGAGACGAAACAGCAGTGTTTCTTTTCAAGGCCACAGTGAGGGAGTAGACAGTGTCTGAAGGACTGCTGAGGCTGCTGGAGCAGTTAACCTTCACAAAGGTCGCTAGCGATGAGGAAGCAACACGCTGCGAGGCCAAAAGGCTGAAGTGGGAGAAGCTCAATTCTTACTCTGTGGCGTATGCTTTGGGACTCTCCTGGTGGTATTTGCAGAAAGAAACCAGAGGAATACTGGACTCGGGCCAGTCACATAGGTTGAAAGTTTGTGTCATGAAAGCCTGTATACAAAGGGGGAATTGTGATCTTACTTTAGTCACGGTTGGAGAGACCGGGAACATATAGTCCAACATCTATAAAAGTTCCTTGAGAGCAGACATCTCTGTGCCTTAGTTTATCTACAAACACGGGTAAAACGTGGGTTTGAGGATTAAATGCATGAATAATTTATACAAATATAAATTTTATATTTAAATTATATATAAAAGTGTGTTATATTTGTATGTTATTGTGTTTATAATATATTGTTGTTGTTCAGCCACTAAGTCATGTCTGACTCTTTGCCACCCTGTGAACTGCAGCATGCCAGGCTCCCCTGTCCTTTATTATTTCCTGCAGTTTGCTCAAATCATATTCATTGAGTCAGTGATGCCATCCAATCATGTCATTCTCTGTCGCCCTCTTCTCCTGCCTTCAATCATTCCCAGCGTCAGTGTCTTTTCCATTGAGTCAGCTACTTATATAAAATTTTATATTATATAATACATATTTCTATATGAAATTAAATGACATATCTATAAAATCATTAAGTATCTGGCCACAGTTAAGAGATCAAAAATAAGTAGTAGCATGAAAATTTATATATTTCCCCCCCAGCACAGAAGGAAGGAAGGGAGGGAGGAAGAGAAAAAAAGAGAGAAGGGAGGGATACAAGGATGGAAGAAGAAAGAGTGAATGCGTGAACAAGGGCAAATACTCCCTTGATGTGTTCAGAGAACAGTCAGAATGTGCAGGGAAATGTCCTTAGCAAAATAGTGCAGAGAGTACACGTGTAACTAAAACAGCTCCATACGACACAGATTAATCCACCTGCTATTTTGGACTGTGGACAGTCCACATCACACTTCAGTGCCTATACCCAAAGATAGTACATGATTGACAAGAGCTGTGCAGCAGAAGCAGAGCCAGGGCACCCCAGACCAGAGGGCCTGCCTGGCCCTCTCACTGGGGCAGCCCTGTGTTTCCAGTCTCTGATGTGGGTCCGGGAGGCAGCTCGTGGGAGCAAAGATGACGGCTTTTCAACAGATGCCTTAAGAACCAAGGCTCCATGTCACCGATCCTCTGGTCAACATACTCCAAGGGATTCTCAAAAACACCTGGAAGGGAAACGAGCTTCATTTGAGCAAGCAAATGGGAGTTCAAATAATTTTGATTTCTATATTAAGAGGAAGGACAATCGCAGAAGGCTGGAAAATATAAGGCCCTCCAGCTACCCTTGGGTCATCTTCAGTGTTCTATTCAGATTCCTTCTCAAGACTCCAGAGTGACCTCATGACTAAGTGTAATTTTCTAAAAGCCTGACAAATGCTGAATTTGCGAAAACCAATCTACTTTCTTTACTGGAGGAAGAGAAGATAACTATTTGCAACTGGAGTCCTTACACATTTGGTTCTTCGTAATCTCAGAGAATGAAGGAAAGGAGCTCAGAAAGAGAGGAGAACTAACATTTAGTGAGCACCTGCTAAATTTCCTGGAGAAGCAAATGGCAGCCCACTCCAGTAATCTCACCTGGAGAATTCCGTGGACAGAGGAGCCTGGCAAGCTACAGTCTATGGGCTTGCAAAGAGTCAGATATGACGGAGTGACTATCACCACTGAGTTTCAAGTGCTTTATAACTTTCGTCCATTTAATCTTCTGAAGGAGGCCTTATAAATCCTATTTTGTAGATCAAGAAATTAGGGCTCATGTTAACTCATCTGCCCAAGATTATAGTGTTTCTCACGCTTGAGTAAATAGTTGTTGTTGTTGTTTAGTCACTAAGTTGTGTCCAAACCTTTTATGATTTCACGAACTGTAGCCTGCCAGGCTCCTCTGTTCATGGGATTCTCCAGGCAAGAGAGACCCTGGAGTGGGTTGCCATTTCCTACTCCAGGGGATCTTTCTGATCCAGGGATCAAACTTATGACTCCAGCATTGCAGGCAGGTTCTTTACCACTGAGCCACCAGGGAAAATTTAGTAAAAAATTTTTATAAGAATCAAGAATATGCCAAGTCCCTGGTTTAAAACATATTAAGCCAAGATATGTTTCTAAAGGACTTTTTGGTTGTACAACTGTGAAAAAAAGAGTTTACTCATGTAAGGGTAAATAATAATTTTAAATATCACCATAGAACTAAAAACACACATACCACAAAATACAAGGACCTGAAAATAATGTCTTTAGACCTCTAGCTGTCCACAGATTCTTGATAAACATTATTCTCTCTTTTACTATGTTCTCATCATTTCAGACATCCATGAAAGAATTGGATGGTCCTCTATACCATAATAAGTAGAATGTTCCATCATTAGAACTAATTTTTAAGTTTACAGTCTGCCACCTGACATAAAAATCCATATTCTTGATTTCTAATTTGCACACAAACTTGTACAATATACATTTGCCATCTTTGCAAAGCTTTGTCGAAATGAGTCAGCCTCAGAAAACCAAAGTCATGACACCCTCATGCTGGGTAAGGCCATTATTTTTGGACCTGGTTTCCCCCAGGATGCAATCTGCTCCTATGAGCATGTTCAACTGGTCTGAACAGCCTGAAACTCTTGCTGCCAAGTTGATCTGGCTTTTCTGCCCCTCCTGTCACAAGTCTCCTGGCTCTGGGCTCAATTTGAACAAACCAGTTACGACTGGCTCTCTATATCTCTTACCCCTGCAAAAGCAATTACATATATAAATTCCAGGGTTCAGCTCACATATTGCAAACTTAAGCCTAAGAACAAATGGGTCCCTTCAAGCAAAAATTTCTTTTATCCCAGAAACTGTGCCAACCACCACAACAAAGATGTGACTTGGCCATCTTCCAGGACTCCAAGATGATCTTTTTTGGCACTGCTGGAGACAGACGTCATAGCTGCAAGCGGAAGGTCTACGTGGACAGGTAGAAAACACATCGTGTGAAACAAGCCCCAGGTCAGTGCCGTCTTAGGAATTCAGACTTTATTGTCTTGAATTGCTCTTGGAGATATTCATTAACAACTTTAAAAAAAAAAACCTATGACATCTAGATGTTAAATCCCATTAAAGAGAACACAGGTAGAATTGCTTCTAATTGGGAATCTGGCCCCTTTACCAATTCAGATTTCGTTTGCTCCCCTTTTAGAGAACTAATTCAAGTGGATTGAAGAACCTGACCTAGTAGACATTTGAATTACAGAGCACCTAGGTGAACTAACTTAGAGAACTATTACTAACATTTTTAGCATGCATCTATTGCCAGTTGGGGACTAATTAGGCTGGATGCTTTACCTACTTATCTCATTGAATCCTCACTAGTCATGTGGGGTAGCTATTATTGCACAATCCTAAAAATCTCCATTTCACCTAGACAACCAAATACTGCAGGGCAGGGGAACTCTGGAGTCTGTCTATGTGGCCTTAGGAGACACAGCAGAGGGGAACTGATGGACTTGTCTTGAAACTACAGAGCAAGCACAGTTTTGGTTTTGTTTTTTTAACATTTTTATTGGAGTGTGTAGTTGTTTTACAGTGTTGTGTTGGAGAAGGCAATGGCAACCCACTCCAGTGTTCTTGCCTGGAGAATCCCAGGGACAGAAGAGCCTGGTGGGCTACAGTCTGTAGGGTCACAAGAGTCGGACACGACTTAGTGACTAAACCACCACCCAGTGTTGTGTTAGTTTCTGCTATACAGAAAAGTAAATCAGCTCTAGTTATATATTGATTGGATATTTAGTTGTAGCTGGGAGAGGTGGCTGGGAGTGGTGTGGAAAAACTCAGTGACCCCTTCCCCAGTCCTCCAGACTGACCTGTGAGTAGTAGTGCTGCCTTGTGAGGACAGTGAGAACCAGCGCTCTGGGAGGACAGGTCCACCATGGATCTCAGGGTACAGGTGCTAAAAATGCTGACATACACATGCTGAAACTATGGGATAAACATTCTAAAAATGCATGTAATAACTTTTAAAAGAAAAAAAAAAAGGAGATAGGAGAAAGTCTAAATTGCATTTTTCCCAAAGGAAAGGGCTGGTGGTAATACTGTAAAGACATGAGGTTTTCACAGCAGAATGGGAACTGTGGCTCACATTCCCCAAGGGTATTTTTTCAGTTGCTTTCCCTGCATTACCGAACAACTTACTTTCTGACTTAGGAGATCTTTTCCATCTAAAATGTCAAGACATACCAATTCAAAACATGGTGTCAGCAGAAAATGAAGTCCAAACTGTCTATTTTTTTTTTTCCTCTCACCATTAAGAGCTGAGCCAGCTGTTTTCATGTGCCCACTTTGGCAGGGAAACTGGACGCCAAGTTTGTGGAAGAGAAGGATTGGTGTCAAGGTTCACATAGGTCTGCAGAGGCCATGGCGCTTTCAAGTTGCACCGATTCCCACGTGAATACTGGAAACCTCACTAAGTGATTAAAACTACAGAAAGAGTTTGGTTTATGCATGATTCTTGGACCTCTGTCTAGGGAAAAAAATAAACATTAAATCAGTCCTGTATGACATTTCATCTCTTGTTTTAACGCTGGCAGAGCAATTTACAAAAAAACTCATAGCTAATAGGTTTCTTTCTTCCCCTCCCTCCTTCCCTTGTCTCTTCCGTCTCTTCTTCCTTTCTTTGAAACAGAGTCCCAAACCACAAATGTGTTGTCCAATACCCACATACTGATTATTAAGTTAGTTAAGAAAGATGAAACCAACAAACAGTTTTTTCCCTAAGTACTGAAGTCCAGCCAGTGCCCGAGTTGTTTTTGGTTCAGGGCGTGTTTGTTTTTGATCAGTGTGAGTCTGCAGTCTTTGGGACTGCAGCTGATATCTGGCACACGTCACTGGAGGTGTCCGATAGTGAGAGTCCCCAGCCTGTGGAAGGCTGAAGCATACAAGGCCGGATCTCCTCTCCGCTCTCCACCAGCCAGCTCCACTTCCTGCAATTCTTTTCTCCTGTGTGTCTTTGTTATTTTGCAAGCATTGACCAAAAATGTCAAGATTGTTTGCTATCTCAAATCCCAAAATACCCATGACCTTAAATAGAGCATGCATGATTTCTGAAAGGGAAATGGTAGCCTTGATGGCAAACTTTTTATATAGTCTTTCCCTCCCATGGAATCAGAGCTATCTTGAAAGAACAACTTAACAAAAATGTTATGTATTACTGGGGAGTCAGGTAATTATAATTTGAATAAGACCCAGTTAAATCAACCAACTGAAAAATGTTAACTTCAAAACTGCTAGATTGAATTAGAAATTAGATTTCTAACTTCCCCTCTCCTTTCCCCCAACAATAAAATATAAGGCAATATATGAGCCAGTTATAAAATGAGAAACTTACAAGTGTTTATCATCTCAAGCAAAATTTCAAGGATAGTTTAAACATTCACCAAAGGCAGGCAAATTGATAGCGAGAAAGATGAAGCTGCTGCCCACTTAGAAATATTAATAAAATAAGGTATCAAACCAGGAGCTGGCCGTAGAAAAGATTTTGAAGTGTGAGTACTTTTTTACGCTCGTCTCCCTGTGTTTCGGGTCTGTGCTCTCCAACCTGTTAATTGCAGCCCTTCCCCCTTGCCCAACTGCTGGGTGGTTTGCACAGGTTCCTACACACCGCTCAGCCCTCTCCGGAGCTACTCTCAAGTAGGGATCATGGAAGAAGATTTCAGTCAGTATTTCACCACTGGGACAGTTTGAGTAAAGCTGTTAATCTCATGAAGTGTGTTTTGAAGATAGTTCAGTTCAGTTCAGTCGCTCAGTCGTGTCCGACTCTTTGCGACCCCATGAATCGCAGCACGCCGGGCCTCCCTGTCCATCACCAACTCCTGGAGTCCACCCAAACTCATGCCCATTGAGTTGGTGATGCCATCCAGCCATCTCATCCTTTGTCATCCCCTTCTCCTCCTGCCCCCAATCCCTCCCAGCATCAGAGTCTTTTCCAATGAGTCAGCTCTTCGCATGAGGTGGCCAAAGTACTGGAGTTTCAGTTTTAGCATCATTCCTTCCAAAGAACATCCAGGGCTGATCTCCTTCAGAATGCTCTGGTTGGATCTCCTTGCAGTCCAAGGGACTCTCAAGAGTCTTCTCCAACACCATAGTTCAAAAGCATCAGTTCTTCAGCGCTCAGCCTTCTTCACAGTCCAACTCTCACATCCATACATGACCACAGGAAAAACCATAGCCTTGACTAGACGGACCTTTGATGGCAAAGTAATGTCTCTGCTTTTCAATATGCTTCTCTAGGTTGATCATAACTTTTCTTCCAAGGAGTAAGCGTCTTTTAATTTCATGGCTGCAGTCACCATCTGCAGTGATTTTGGAGCCCCAAAAATAGTCTGACACTGTTTCCACTGTTTCCCCATCTATTTCCCATGAAGTGATGGGACCAGATGCCATGGTCTTTGTTTTGAAGATAAGAAGAGCCTTATTTATGGAATAAAAGGCTTTTCTTTGTTAAAAGAACTTTCGGCCTCATTGTCCAGGTTTGGGATTGTGGTGGTGGTGCAGGTGGAGGATTCCCTATACTCCTCTTCAGAATGACTTCTGTTCTTAGGTAGATGCAGGCCAGCAATGGCAATGAGTCTCCATAAACATGTCTTATACCATCTGCATTTGAGAGAACTGTGTGTGTTTATGACACTGATACTTTGCAAGCTTTCATTTCCCTGACAGTGTAAAAACATCTTTTACAAACTGCCTTTTCTTTAAAACAAGGGTAGTAAAGCTTTCACCAAAATGTTTTCATAGTCAGCAGCCTCATAATAACTAGTAAGGCAAACAGAGCCGGTCTTGTTTCCCCATTCTACAGCCTGGGAAATCAATATTCAAAGAAATTAAAGACCACGGTAAGGGTCAAAAGAACCCAAGGATTCTCAGAATTCTTTCCTTTGCAAGGGACCCTAAACATAAGACTCAGATTCCTAGATCCCACTTCTAAAAGGCTTGGAATAGGCCTGGGAACCCACATGACTTATAAAGATTTCCCCAGTGATTCTGGTGCTCAGACAGGTTAATTAATGAGGCAAAAATAAGCAGGCGGGGAAGTAGAGGAAAGATGACACAGCGTGGGTCTTCTGCAGCCACCTCCTCAGTCAGCTCTGTGTCCAGCTGGGTGGGTCTTCAATAGAGCAGGCCACAAAAGGGGAGAAGAGAGATATAAAGAAAGCAGAGAATGCAGATTCGGTGAGGGAGCAGAGAGCTGAAGATTAATTCCTAATTTGTAGTCTACAGTCCTATCTATACAAAACATTGATTCAGATTCTCCCAGCACACCGAAGGAAGCAGTCCAGAGTTGCTATGTTGATCCTTCACACAGTACTAGCGTAGAAAACTTGGGGAAACTCCTTCCAGAAACCCAGAGAGTCACCTTGGAGAACTGAAACCCCTTCCTTCAATCCACTGCAGAATGCTCTCCTTCGTGCCAATGCTTTAATAAACGTATAACTTCAAGTCGTCTGTTGGATTGTGTTAGATTCGAAAAGTAAAAATCGTCCTGAGAATAAAAGTCACTCAACAGCAGGAAGTCACCTGCAAGGTAGCTATTTCAATCAGTTAACAGGGTGTTTTTGCCCCAAGGAGAAATCTGATGAAGAGCGAGGAACTGGGTGTCAGACTGCCCAAGTTCAAACCCCAGCCCCACGACTTAATAGTATGTAAGCTAGAGCCAGTTATTTACTCCTCTGACCTTCAGTTTCTTCATGTCATAGGGCCAATGTGAGGATTAAATAGGCTATTCTTGAACAAAGACAAGCACTTAGTCAACATTATTTATTAGTTCTTACAATTACTATGCTTAGTTTTAACAAGTAATAAGAAAACAATAGAATGTTTGTTGTTTCCATTTTAATGAGACATATAATCAGCAAATCTATCACTTACTGTTCTCCAGGTACAAACACTATAAATCTACCCTGGATAACAAAAGGAAGTGTTTTGGGAACTTGGAACAAGTTAGAAGTCACAGGATAACGCAAGTTGAAGAACCAGGTCTGAGAAAGGAGAGGACCCAGGCACTTATGGAGGTTTAGGTGCCAGGGACCAGCTGGCAGCCTCTTCAGGGCCCTGACCTTGGGATGAATGAGCCACAGTCATTATTTCAGATGGTGTGTTGCACCTTTAAGAGTCAAGTTCCAGAGCATCTATTGGTTGGGGTTGTATGTCATTCCCTGCCTAGGAAACAATGAGACATTCTAAGTAAAACTCCCACTAAGACTCCAAGGGAAAGTAAGGAAAATCAGAGTACTGTTTACCAGATGGAGAGATGCAAAGAGGACTGATATCCATCATTTTACCATCTGGTTATATTCAAAATAGTTTTTTCTACAATGGTTAGTTGGAATATGCTTACATTTTGCTTCCCTGGTGGCTTAGATGGTAAAGAATCCGCCTGCCACTCAGGAGACCTGGCTTCAACTCATGGGTTAGGAAGATCCCCTGGAGAAAGGAATGGCTATCCACTCCAATATTCTTGCCTGGAGAATTCCATGGACAGAGGAGCCTGGCGGGCCCATGGGGTGGCAAAGAGTAGGACATAACCGAGTAATTAACACTTATTTTTCACTACAGTTGGAATCTGCTAATGTTTCGCAACAGATACAAAATATGTGTGATAAAGTCCTCTGGCTAGCCCCAAAAGGAAGGCAGTTTAACTTACAATGTGCCAGAAACAATAATATTCTTTAGTCAACCTCCGCAAAGATTCTTAAGCCTGGCCTCAAAATTTAAGCCCTTCCCTTTCAAACCTATGTAAGTATTGAGGAAAACAGGGTTAGGAGCGTGTAGCCCACCTGAAGGCCCTGGGCACTGGCCATATTAATTCCATATTGATGTAGCAAGGTAGTAATACCCCCCCAAAAGGGTGGACAGGGCCTGGATTCTGTGCCTCATTGGAAATAGCAATAGAAGCTTCCAAAGGGATATAAAGTTTTCAAAAAGTTAAAACTTGACTCTTATGAATAAAAAATTAATACATCTCAAAGATTTTATTCAACTCTAATTAATGAGAGAACTAGGAAACTGGTAAAACTGGTACACAGAGGATTTTGAGGAAGAATGTTAGAATAAGATTTCTAGTTTAAATATTAAACTGGCGAATGTCTCACAGAAAAGTGATACCTTAATCACCATAATCATAGGACTGCCCTTTATACTTATCATTTGCATCTTTAGTGGAAACAAATCTATAAATAAACACATAGCTTCCCAAACTCTGAGCCTTTAATCAACAGAAGAGTGAGCTTCAAATACAGGCGCATGCCTCAAAAATAACTAGGGAATCCTTGATGTCAACTAGGGCTGGAGGAGGACACATGTTCACTCCTCTGGATATTTTTTTAAAAAACAAGGGGGTGTCAGCAGAGAAAACAAGAATTCAGTGGCAAGAAAAGTGCTCTGATTGCGAGGGTATCACAGGTAGAAAAGGTCTTTGCTCAGTGTCAGGGGACAAGAAGGGAAGCCTTTCATGCATTATACAAGGAGTCAAGAACACACGTCAGGTGTTCTTGAAGGAAAAACCATAATGAATACTTACAACGGTGACAAGTCGTGGGTGGGTACTGTATAAAGAAGACCACTGAAAGGCTTGTGTGGATTACATACTAGAATAATTGCATTATTAAAATGTCTTGGTTGATTAAATATCCTTGCTATGTGTCTGATGCTACTCAAATTTTACTGTCTATTAATTAATTATTTGGGCTTCTGTTCCTTTCCGGATGTAGAAAGCATGTTTCTTTCTTAGCTCTTTTAGGTTTTGAAATTCCTAAAAATCAATCTTTTGTCTTTTAAGTCCAATAATTGAAGGACAGAGCAGCAGAATTCCAATATCTGCTTTAAAACTACCATTTTAAGTATATTACCCTAGAACAGAAATGTCTTAATATTTAGGAAGTCATATTTCTCAGGACATCAAAATGGAATGAATGTTTACTTTCTAGAACTTCTTTCTTCTGCTATTTGACGCAAGGAATGGATTAGATGACCTCTAGGATCCTTCACGTTATTGCAAGTCCCAGGCTTCTATATCAACTAAATTTCCCAAATAGTCATATAACACATTTCAGGGTCAGATGGTTAAAACTGTACACTGTGGCAGATTTGAGCAATTCATCTTTTAAGTTTCCTGTTATCAACACATTAAAGATATAAACTATGTGCTAAGAACATTTACCATACTTTGTCAGCTAGCTTATAGGTACCTTAAGAGCTGGAACCCTGTCATCTTGTGCAAACAAAGTCTAATATGATGCTTAGAATACTGTAGATGTTTAATAATTATTTTTAAGTGAATTAATGAATATTGTTAAATATCCAGAGATAGATATTTTCATTAGAAAAATTAGAAAAAGTATTGTGTTGCTAACCAGTGTTCAGTCATCGCTGACTCTGCAACCCCATGGACTATAGCCCACCAGGATCCTCTGTCCATGGGCCTTTTCCAGGCAAGAATACTGGAGTGGGTTGCCATTTCCTTCTCCAAATTATTGTGTTACTCTCCCCAGAATTGAAAAATCACTCTGAGAATATTGACAAAGTGCATGTTTAAAAATTTATCTTTTCCCATTTAAGACTAGTTTATATTTTAGAATGTGTAAAAGAAAAGACAGAAAATATAATCCTTTGCTATTAATCACTACATGACAGGTAAAGCAATGACTCATATTATCTGTCTATATACACACATGTGGATTCCCCTATAGTCAGATGGTAAAGAATCTGCCTGCAATGCAGGAGATCCAGGTTCAATCCCTGGGTCAGGAAGATCCCCTGGAGAAGGAAGTGCAATCAACTTCCATGTTCTTGCCTGGAAAATCCCATGGACAGAGGGGCCTGATGGGGTACAGTCCAGGGGGCCACAAAGAGTCAGACATGACAAAGTGATCAACACACACATATATGCACATAACTGAATCACCTGGCTGTATGCTGGAAATTAGCAGAACATTGTAAATTAACTATACTTCAATGAAAAATTTTAAGATAAAAATAATAAAATGGATAAAATGGATAAGTAAGATCCTACTGTATATTCAATATCTGTAATAACCTATAATGGAAAACAACATGAATATACAATAGGATCTTGCTGTATATTTTATTATTTTTTCTTAAACTAGTTTATGTTTTAGAATATGTAAAAGAAAACATAGAAAAGAGAATTCTTTGCTGTTAATTGCTATGTTACATGTAAAACAATGACTAAAATATTATCTGTCTTATATATATTTGCTATACATCAGAAACTAGCACAATATTGTAAATTAACTATATTTCAATAAATAAATTACAAGTAAAAAAATTTCAAAAATAAAAATAAATTTAAAAATTACTGATAGGATTAAACATCCACACAGTAATCTTCTCCAAGATGTTTCTTCAGCATATTTCAGAGCATCTAAAATATTTTTTACCATGTTTATATCTCATTTATTCCTGGTCATTATCTGCAACTATCACAAAATTAAGAAGCTTTTTGTCTATTTTTTTTTTCCTGTTGTTTTTTTTTGCCTAAAAGTAGGAAGGAATTAATTTCCAACCTTTTGGGTCATAGTTCTAGGGGAAAACATTATGCTCCTCCTCTAAAGCTACCTAAGTTCTGCTTTAACACCCTTTCAGTGTGTGTCTTCTGGAGAGCCATTTCAAAATTAAAAGCAGATGGTGAAAAAAATTCTTTGTCTGAGGCTAAACTATAAAACTTCTGGAAGTCTAATTGTGGTTAGGTAAAACAATAAAATTTCATGTTAAAAGCTGGCTTCCAGGAAAATGATTCCATTTTGTTTGGAAAACGCTGTCAGAATTCATACTGATGAGCTCAGGCAGTGTATTTATAAACTATTTATTTTCTTGCTTTTAAAGAGGGGCATAGAGCGTGAAATTGGGGAAGGGGGTGGAGAATGCACTTTCGGATCTACAGAAAAGTTCCTAATCCATTCATCCAATAAACACTATTTCCATTTTCTCAGACACTGTCTCAGGTGCTGGTGATAATTAGTGAACTAGATACACAAGTGCCTAGCCCTGAAGACTTTATAGTCTCATAGCTGAGACAGATAATAAACAAGTAAACCAGCAAATCAAAAAATTTAATTTTGATTGTGGAAAGTAACATGAAGGAAGTAAAAAGAGTTCATGATAAGTAGTAATGGGGAAAGAGAATCACTTTAGGTAGGTTCATCAGGAAAATCCTCCCTGCACTGCTATATTGATCAGAACGCTTTGTGTTCTAAATAACAACTACAAAACAAACAAACAACAACCACAAAAAAAAAAAACAACTTGGCTTAAAAAGAATTTATTGCTTTGTCTGGGAATAGGCCTCATTTCCTGCAGGGTTTGGTCTAGCAGCTCAAAGTCCTTCCAGAAGATTTTCAGCCCGCCTCCCATCTGTGCTTTCCTCATTGATGAAATCATCCAGAGGCCCTCCACAGTCATTGCCCTCCACTCCTTACCCCAGCTCTCCCCTCCTACAAGAATACACAGATATGCTTCCATTCCAGAGCGTAACTACTGTTCAAGAACCTAGAGGAAAAGGGAAGTCTCTTTCAAAAACTCTCAATGAATAGGAATTAAATTTTCTTTCTCAGAAACCCTAATAAGCGTCTTCTCACATCTCCTTGGCTCTGACTGGGTTACAAACCCGTCCCTAAAGCTATCACAGTGGCCCAGGTAAAGGAATATGCTTGTTGACTTACACCAGTTGGGACTACACCTAGAGCTGGCCATAGGGTCCATCCCACCTAAACCTCAAGCTTAAAAGTGGGATCAGGGTGGAACTCCAGAGGAAAATTGTGTCACTGTTTTACCAAAAGAAGGATGGATGGATGTTGGGTGCAAAACAACAGATGCCTCTATAAGGAGGTGACCTTTAAACTGAAAGCTTTCATGTGCTAAGTCAATAAGGCAAGATTCCATGCACTAGAAGTAGCAAGCTAAAACATCCAAGGCAGAAAAGAAAGTGGCGTCTTCAAGGCACAGAAAAGTATAGGTATTTTATAAATACATAAGCTAAGATACTTTGATCAAGAACTCATCTAACTACAAAAGATAACTGCTTTGAATTTGCTTTCCCATAATCAAATATTGCCCCTTGTATAGTAAATAGCTTACATGAGCTACTTCGATAGTACAAGACCATAATATGTCACAGAGCCTATTTGCGGCAAGATTTTTTGGTCTTTTTACTGTGATTATCAGGGCTTCCCTAGTGGCTCAGACGGTAAAGAATCTGCCTGCAATGCAGGACACCTGGGTTTGATCCCTGGGTTGGGAAGATCCACTGGAGAAGGGATTGGCAACCCACTCCGGTATTCTTGCCCGGAGAGTTCTATGGACAGAGGAGCCTCATGGGCTACAGTCAATAGGGTCACAAGGAGTCAGAACCGACTGAGTGCCTAACACTTTCACTGTGTTATCATAAAAAGATAGATGGTAGGTAATGGAACACAAATTAAATATGCAGTTATAAGAAGATCAAACTGTCCTATGGCTTACATTTTTTCACTTAGGAAAGCAAATATATTCCTCTGTATCAATATTCATTCATTTATTTAATTAACAAAAATTTCTTGAGCTCCTACTCCATACTACATGCTATTCTAGGCACTTGAGATAACATACATTTAGATGAGCAAATCTTCATACCTAATAAAAGGAATTTTTCTAACTCAAACTGATGACCTTACTATGCCTTATGTAAACTTTGTTTTGTTGACTTTAGGAACCTGAGCTTTCTCGCTTGATATGGGCCAGTGTAGTTAGAAAAGAAAGACTTCCTTGGAGGTACAAGTATCAACAGGAATCTAACAGAATCACTGGCATTAGGTTCTCAGAAGCAGTGTATTTTCTTGCATATTGCACTTCCAAGATCAAATTGATCCTGTTTTATTACGACTTTCCTCCAGCTGGAGGGTCAGGGGGTATATAGGAAGGGGCCATTGTAGCACCCTCAGATCAAAGGTCATAGGATTTCCTGGTCCACCTCTGAATCCTAAACACAAATAGGAGAGGAAGTACAGTATAGATTAAAACATGTAACTTCAGAGTTAGAGGAGACATAAAAACTCAGTTCCTGTCTTTTATTTTCTGTATAAGGAAACCCACAAATGATGTAGAGGCCCTGACAATCTGTATTCAAGTGAGCACTTGGTTTATATTGAGTTATGGAGTCATATTTCCTCACTAGCCTTTATGCTTAAGATTACAGAGCATGCAAATTGGGTGCTCTGTGACAGCCTAGAGGGGTACATGGGGTGGGAGGTGGGAGGGAGGTTCAAGAGGGAAGGGACATAATGTGTACCTGTGGTGATTCATAGTGATGTATGGCAGAAACCAACACAATATTGTAAAGCAATTATCCTCCAACTAAAAAAATTAATTTCTAAAAATTACAGAGCATGACAGCTGAGACAATATGAGAATTCCTAACCAGATCCCCCTCTTACACAAGCTATTCGATGGTGAGGTCAGGACCTCAACCCAGACAATCCAACTCCAGAGACAAAACTCTCAATTACCACCTTCTCTGCCACTTACAAATGGTGACCTTTGCAAATTTTACCTCCCTAAATCTGTTTCCACATCCCCAAAAGAATTCTTCCCTCGTAGGGTTTTTGTAATTATTGATCAGACACATATAATACTTTATCTAGAACTTCAAAGAATCTGAGATTTCACCCTCCTTTCAAGTTAGCAAGTTAGTCATGGAGGGTGGCAGAAGCCATGAGACTCCTGAGTCAGAGCAATGAACAGTTTCTTGCTCCCGGGAATAGCAGTGCCAGAATATCAGCATTTGCAAAGGTTCCCTCAGCTCTAATTCTGCAAAGAAGGCCAGGTGTCACTTACAAATGCAATGGGTTATGTTACAGAAGAGGAACCTCAAATATAGTGAACTGAATTATTTCACAATGGGCAATAAACCTGATTTCCGCTCAGGTTTTTGTATGAATTCAGTTCAGCTCAGTTACTCAGTAATGTCCGACTGTTTGGGACCCCACGGACTGCAGCATGCCAGGCTTTCCTGTCCATCACCAACACCCGGAGCCTACTCAAACTCATGTCCATTGAATTGGTGATGCCATCCAACCACCTCATCCTCTGTCATCCACTTCTCCTCCCACCTTCAATCTTTCCCAGCATCAGGGTCTTTTCCAATGAGTCAGCTCTTGGCATCAGGTGGCCAAAGAATTGGAGTTTCAGCTTCAGTCCTTCCAATGAATATTCAGGACTGATTTCCTTTAGGATGGACTGGCTGGATCTCCTTGCAGTCCAAGAAACTCTCAAGAGTCTTCTCCAATACCACAGCTCAAAAGCATCGATTCTTCAGTGTTCAGCTTTCTTTATAGTCCAACTCTCACATCCATACGTGACTACTGGGAAAACCACAGCTTTGACGAGACGGACCTTTGTTGGCAAAGTAATGTCTCTGCTTTTTAGTATGCTGTCTAGGTCGGTCATAGCTTTCTTCCAAGGAGCAACCATCTTTTAATTTCATGGCTGCAGTTACCATCTGTAGTGATTTTGGATCCCAAGAAAATAAAGTCTGTCACGGTTTCCATTGTTTCCCCATCTATTTGCCATGAAGTGATGGGACTGGATGCCATGATCTTCGCTTTCTGAACGTTGAGTTTTAAGCCAACTTTTTTACTCTCCTCTTTCACTTTGGTTAAGAGGCTCTTTAGTTCTTCCTCGCTTTTTTCCATAAGGGTGTTTACTTGTTTCCATTTCTCGTAGGTTAAGACCTAGGTGTAGGATTGCTGAGTCACATGGAAAGTCTGTGTACAAATACCCTTGAAGATAGTTAGGAACAAAGGCAGGTAGTGCCTCTGCTTGCAAGACTTGCACAGATGTGAGAAACCAGTTAGATGGCATATAGTACGGGTTCAATAAAGAGTATTTATTACTATAAAAAACATTGCTGCCTGAGACTAGCACTGGACAAGCCATGAGGGCATCTGTTCATTCCAGGGAAAGAATCAAGGCTCCTCAAGGGATGTTATTTCCTACCTACTTTCATTCCTTTAAGTTGAAAGCATCATTCTGATGGAAGATATCCATTATGAGTAGAAAGGAAAATCTCCTAGGAGATCACAGATATAAATCAATAGATAATACCAGGTTGATGGTGGCCACCTTCCTGACATTTGATTTCTGTAATACTTCCTCACATAGAGCTACTTAGTCAAGTGACAAAGTTGAGGATGTCTCTGATTACAAGTTATAAGCTTCAGCTTAAGCCATACTCATAATCTTCTGTTCCCAGTTGCCTGCAGACAGCAAGCTTCTGCTCATGCCCATGAAACTCCAGCCTGCTCATGACTTCCCATTTCTGCCCAACCAGTTTGGGGCATGCTTAGCCAGCCCCTTCAGTGGTGTCAGTCAGTTTCTTGTAAAAGTCCATATATATGCATATTCATGTCCATACATAAATATATACCCTGCTAGTTATACTTCTCTGGCCAAACCCTGAATGACGCAGAACTTAGTACCAGAAATGGTTCCAGGGAACAGAATTTAAGGATGGGTTCTCTGAGTCAGTCCTGGGTTTTCTGGAATTGGTTCTGGAATTCTCTAATATAATTAGGCTAATGACCCTACTACCCGTGGTAAAGTGGGCATGAGGAAAGACTAGTAAGGAGAAGGCAAGGTAATTGGGCTGTTCAGAGTATGAGTCGGAAACTGGACTTTCAACTTTACACGCAGACTTTCAACCAGTCCCTCAGTACTGGATTCATACCTACACTGCTCCTCCTCTGGTCCCGCAAAACCAAAGTCTCCAGAAGTTTGCAGAATGAAGCCCTCCCGGCAGGAACCTGAACTGGTGAGGGACCAGGAGACTTCTAGCAGATCCGCAAGGTGGGCCTGAGGGAGCTTAGCACTGCCTCCTAGAGATGGGGGACACGAAATTCAACTGGACTGTTCTTCTACTTGTTTAAGGTGGTACTGTCACAAAAGGTAAAATGACAGTTTTAAGGTAGGAGGTGATATTTTTCCTCTGATGTGTACGTTTGAATTTTTCATAATGAAAATTAGATAACTTTAGTAATAATTGAAAGATGATGTATGCCTCTTGATTAGAGGGAGGTAGAGCCAAAGGCCATTGTTTTAACTTGGGAAAATGATAAAACCGAAAGAAAAGTTGCATGACTATACATCCATGACCCAAATTTGCCCTCTTTTAACCATGAGATCCTCTTGCTCACTCATTCTCTCTTTGTCTTTCTTTGTCCAGATTGATGGATAGAGAAATAGATTTTTGGGGTAGGCTGCATATTTTACAGCCTTTTTTTTCTAGAAATACTACAGTTTCCATCTGGTTAAAAGAAAAAGATACTCTCTTTTATACACACAGTTCACTTAAACTCTAATAAATTAAACACTGCTACAGAATTTTATCTATTCTATCAAAATCTTGTCAGTGTACACACTAATGCCCATGAAGGTACTATCTTTGCCATCTAGAACAAAACTGTCAGAATCGTGGATCAACCACAGTTCCTGGGTCACCCCCATCCCCTGAGCCCCTGTACCCTCAGTCAGCCCTAAGGGCAAGTGAAGCAGGCTGGCTTCCTCTGGCTGCTCTCCTCACCATCCCAGTCTTTGTCTTCAGGGATGCATTTTACTGAGTCAGCAAGAAAGCTTTCCCCTCTCCTCTGAGCAGGAAACTTTCTCTCAAAGAAATACTTCAGTGCAATTAGAAAAAATGAATTATTCCACAAGCTACCACGTGCCCTGAAGAGGATGGCCCCCAATCTCTGTTTCTCATAACCAAGGATATTTATTCTTTCTAAACTTACTTACTCTCCTAATACGCTCGCTTCTGTTTGTGCTGTGGTTGGGTTTTGTTTAGGGACTCTCCAAAGTTTGGGCTCTCAGGAAGGAGTCTGCTTTAGCCCCTACTGTCCTACTCTGGCCTCTCAGAGGTGACCAGGGGCTGAAAAGGAGGTTGACCTCGGCTTAGCTCTCCCTGCCAATTGGGAGGTATGCAGACAGACAGCAGGCAACAGGAAGGATACTGAGTCTTGTTCACCCCTCTGGAACAGAGGAAAAGAAGCTAGTTCTCAGAGATCCTGTTCACAGGTGACAGACCTTCCCTTTGTGCCTCACTGCAGAGCAGGTGGAAAGAGCTCAGGTGAGAGGTACAGGTGTATATGTGCGCGGTAACCTCAGCTACCTGACTGCAGGATTCTCTGTACTTGGGGGGTAGGGGTGGGGGGAAATGAGCATGGTAAAGCCATATCCACATCTTCTTTCCCCTGTCAGGAGGAGGCCAAAGAGAGGGACCAACATTCTGGACAAGCAATCTGTATATAGTTTCATGTAGGACTCAGCTCACTTTCCACCACTGGAGTGTAGACTGGATTCCAACCTTGATCCATAAAATTGACTCCTGTCCAGGGCCACCTCTCCCCACCTCCTCTCCACTGCCCCACTCTACAAGACAGCCGAGCTCTGAAGTGGTTCAGGGACAGGATATTTTTTCCTGAAAACTGTGGCTTTTGCATTTTAGAGCAGGTCTCCAATATTGCTGATCCCAGAGTTGTGTACACGCAGGGTAGGGGGTTACATGGCAGGCAGTATTGCTATGCTGGATCCTAGGAGCACTCAGCCTAAGATGAAGGTAAATTCACCTAAGATTCTGTCATGTCTATAGTGTTCATCTGTCTGGGGAGCATGCATTAAACACGACAAATAGGACTCCCTCTGAACTGTGCACCCCAGGGAAGGAAAAGCCCTCCCAGGGGAAGCTCTTCAAGATGTTTGATTTGATGACACATTGCAAGGGCTTCCCTTGGGGCTCAGACGGTAAAGGATCTGCCCACAGTGTGGTAGACCCAGGTTTGATCCCTGGCTCGGGAATATCCCCTGGAGAAGGAAATGGTAACCCACTCCAGTATTCACGCCTGGAGAATTCCATGGACAGAGGAGCCTTGAGGGTTACAGTCTATGGATCACAGAGTCAGACATGACTGAGCTGCTAACACTCACTCACTGTGAGGTGAGGGCATTCCTCTGTAGACGTGTTCACATCTCTGCCTGGGGGAAAAGGAGGCAGAGAGTGAACAGATGGTTTGGAATTCAATTAATAAGGAGGAAGAAAGAAGACCAGAAAGAGGGATAATCTGAGGCTAACAGACACTGTAAGCACACTGGTGTCCTCCTGGAGGAAATGGACATGGGTTTCATCTTTGAGGGCTTCCCTGGTGCCTCAGACTATAAAGAATTTGCCTGCAATGCGGGGGACCTGGGTTTAGTCCCTGGGTTGGGAAGATACCCTGGAGAAGGGAATGGCTACCCACTCGAGTATTCTGGCCTAGAGAATTCCATGGACAGAAGAGCCTGGCAGGCTGCAGTCCATGGGTTTGCGAAGAGTCGAACACAACGCAGCAGCTTTCACTTCCACTTCATCTTTGAGCCCAAACTGCATATGCGAGCATTGTCGTGCACGGCACGGCCCTCTCCCCTCTCTGGAGAAGGTGACCTTGATGTGCTCCTTCCAGTTGCGCTTGATGACAATGTGCAGGGTGCGCATACTGGTGATCAGGTTTCAGGCTCTGCCTTGTGATTTTCAAGCTCTTGGTCAATTCCCGGTAGGTCTCCAGAGACACCTACAGCTCACGCTGGACAGGTAAGCCCTATTCCTTGCTCCCCAGTTTCAGTGGCTGAAAGGTTGCGTTGAGCCCCCGTTCAATGCTGTGAAGCCGAAGTAGTCAAAGGTACCGAGCAGGTCCTCATTTCCGTGCATATCCATGTCATCTGATCAAAGCCACAGAATTCCAGAGAGAGTGTCTGCAGTCAAAGAAGATATCAAAGGGATGGAACCACAAAGAAGGAAGCAAAGGTGGGGCCAATGAAAGGTAAGGTGAAAGGGGCCTGTTAAGACACCCTCTATACTGACACCGAATGGAAGGCCTGGGGTGAGGAGGTGGGGCAAATTCCATCCTCCTGTCTCCATCCCATCTCACCACCCGGTCCAAGCTTCCCCATCATGGGCCTAGAATAGCAACCTTTATTGTTTATAGAGAGAGACAGTCTCAGAGAGGAAGTAAAGCCTGCAGAGTGGCATGATTAATTCCAAGTCTTCATAACATAGCAAATAATACTGCACATCCCTCCCTTTGTTTGAGGCTCATAACTTGAAGTTCAGAAAGGCTGTTACCCAATGAGTGAAAAATGCAGTACTAGAGAAACTCAGACATGACTGACAGTCTGGGGATCTTTGCCACGGATTCACAGACGAAACACATCTGACCAAGGGCCGAGTGACTGGCCTGGGGACACATTCAAAGTCATCCTTGGGCCCCAGATTTTTTCTTATCTCTAGCTGATACGCAGGAGATGAAGCAATCAGACAGGACTGAAAAACACAGGAAGCTAGTAAGGCAGGATCTCCTAATTCTCTCTCTGCTCCCAGCACTGCGTCTCCTTTCCGGGATTCCATCCCAGATGAGAAAGCAGGAAGGCAAAACTCACTAGCTGAATATTGGCGGGAGAGATGAGGAGTCATTTCTCTTCTGAAATGAAGTTTACAGATACTTCGTACTCACACCTAGGCCTCATGGTGTTGCTCAGTCCCAAGGGTCATAGGTCACTTTCTATAGAGACACGCTCCAGATGATACTGACATAGAATACAATGGGAACGGGGCTCCCTGGAGTTCGGGATCCCAAACTCTATATCCCACACCTAACACAAGCCAGTCAAAATGCATGAATGGGTTGGCAGCTTGGGATGAAGTGGCTCTGCTCTATACATATGGGGGGATGTGTTTTAATGTTATAATTTGCCATAAATTTAGTGGGCAAAAAATAGTATGTTGGTGTTTTAATTTATAGTTCTCATAAGTTTATTGGCCATTTATGTTTTTTTAATGAATTTCCTGTTTGTTACCTTCAGCTTATTTTTCTATAGGATTTCTTTCTTTCTTTTCTTCTTTCTCTCTTTCTTTTTTTTTTCCTGTTGATAGACAAAATGATTAGAATTTTAACCTTTGTCTCTTATATGTTCAAATATTTTCCCAGTGTTATTTGTAGTTTACCTTTGTTTCAGAGGTCCTTTACCATATAGAAATGTTACATTTTTATGTATCAAGTCTGCCAAACATTACCTTTTTTTCCTGTTTATTTATTTTTAAAAACTTTTTTGTATTGGGATATAACTGATCAAAATCTCATGGACAGAGGAGCCTGGAGGGCTATAGTCCATAGGTTCACAAAGAGAGAGAACTGAGTGTCTCAGGAGGCCACATGCAGAGACAATCAAACATTATCTCTTTGACATGGTTAAAATGTTAGAAGGCTTTAAATACCAGACAGATTAACACAAACAAGTGAAGTGGTCCAGGAGAGGACTGGGTGAACTAGGAAGCATCACTTCTTTCTAAACAGGAGGACTCCTCTAGATGACGGATATGGCTGAGCTGATTTTCATGTGCTTCCAGAATTCTGGCCAAGGTGCCACAAGCCTTGATGGAAGGGTACGTGCAGTCACGCTGGGCTTGGGGATCCCCCCAGCTCCCACAGCAAAAGATGCACTTTCCATATCGTAGCATGTATCACTTCAGAAGACAAGGGTCTGCATACCTGCCTACCTCTCTAGCTACATCACCAAGACAGATGTCTGGCTCACTCATGTTTGCAGCTACCTAGCCAAGCACAGACTCAGAAGCTGGCGTTTATTTGGGGCGTGAAGGAGTAACGTGTGGCCGGCTGCATGGTAAGTACTGCATGTGGCTTGTATCTTCATTCTGCACAGGCATTTAGAAGGCATGCTGGATGCAAAGTGGTCTTCCACGCTGGGCCAAGAAATGCCTTCTGATTTGGCCGTGACTCAGCCTATGTCTTTAACAGCAACCTGAGAACGAGGAAAACAGACATGTGGTCATTTAAATCTATCTCCCTCTTAGCTGGGGCGGGCTCAGTTTTCATACCAGAGGATTTTACATGTTATTCCTATTGTTTATTTTGGGTTAGAGAAAAAAAAAAAAAACTTGAAAAGGAATTGAATTGTTACTATGGAACACAAACTGCTGAAAAGCATCAAGGGGCAGGGGCAGGGAGGAAAAGATGGAAATAGAAAAAAGACAGTGAAAATAAACTGAACAAAACCTTGTTTCAAAGCACATTCTTAATCTTGAACAACAGGGAGCTGTCTGATTCTGGTTCTCATGATGTAAAATATTTAACAAGTTTGTTGATCTTTGAGAGAGAGAGAGAAAGAAAAACAGCTTCTAGATTTGAATCTAGACTTTTTCTTAGCTATCAAGTGGAAAACAAATGTTATCTTTCCTTTTCCTCAGCAGGGGAAAGGAAAAGGAAGCCAAAAAGAAAAAGAAAAGAAAAAAATTCTGACAGTTTTCCTAATCCAAGGATTAGGACTGCACTATATTAACTCAACTTTAGTATTTATTACTGCTGCTGCTGCTAAGTCACTTCAGTCGTGTCTGACTCTGTGTGACCCCATAGACGGCAGCCCACCAGGCTCCCCTGTCTCTGGGATTCTCCAGGCAAGAACACTGGAGTGGGTTGCCATTTCCTTCTCCAATGCATGAAAGTGAAAAGTGAAAAGGAAGTCGCTCAGTCGTGTCTGACTCTTCACGACCCCATGGACCGCAGACCACTAGGCTCCTCTGTCCATGGGATTTTCCAGGCAAGAGTACTGGAGTGGGGTGCCATCGCCTTCTCCAGTATTTATAACTAGGAAACAGCAAAAAGATCAGATGAACAGAACTTCAGCTTCAGAATAAAAAGCAAAATTTTACCTGTTAATCTTTATGATTTTTTTAATGTTTTTAATGCTCTTAGGAAGGAAAAAAAGCTCTTTCTTCTCTGTGCCCGCTGTGGAGTTACTACTAGAGGCACTCCAGGGCTACCTGTGTGACTGCCTCCTCCCACTATCTCCCTGCCCAGCTCTCCCATGGGTATACCCCTTGCTTCCTGCATTGCCCCACAGGAAAGATGAATCTCAGGAACAAGTGATGCTCTCTCCCTGACCACCGTTGATTGAAACAGGACCAACATCTTCCCCCACTGCATCAGTCAAATACATTCTCTCAGTTTGAAACAACAGACAGATACTGACATCATTTGACTTTCATTCATTCCTCTTTACAGTTAGAATAAGTCTCTACTGCTTGAATCACTAACTTAAAAACAATTCTATTGTAATATAGCAAAGAAATAAAGAGGAGGAGAGAAAGAGAGGGAGGGAAAAGAAACATACTTAGGGTTTCTTTGAGTTGAGATAAATGTCCATTAACCCTAGATAGGTTCTTAAACAAAACGATTCAATACATTTTGACCTACTGAAAGTCAAATCTCGTTATTAGGACTGAGTATGTATAGATTCTGATGGAGAAGGCAATGGCACCCCACTCCAGTGCTCTTGCCTGGAAAATCCCATGAGCGGAGGAGCCTGGTGGGCTGCAGTCCATGGGGTCGCTAAGAGTCAGACACAACTGAGCGACTTCACTTTCACGTTTCACTTTCATGCATTGGAGAAGGCAATGGCAACCCACTCCAGTATTCTTGCCTGGAGAATCCCAGAGACAGGGGAGCCTGGCAGGCTGCCGTCTATGGGGTCGCACAGAGTCGGACATGACTGAAGTGACTTAGCAGCAGCAGCATGTATAGATTCTGAACATAAGTATCGCAAAACAATTTATTGGTCTTAAAGTTTCTAAAATGGTTTTAGAACTTCAATTTTAAAATTGTATCATTTCAGCCATTATAAAATTATTCATGAATTTTGAACTTAGATATGAAACCAAACGGAGAAAAATAATGATATGGCAGACAACTGAATTTTAGATGAGTCAACATAATTAATTATAAAAATTATACTCATTTATTCAAAATCATTTATTGAAATCTGATATATGCCAGGCTCTCTAGTAGGCAGTGTTGAACACATCAATGAACAAAATAGACATAAATCCTTGCCAAATGAAGTTTACATTCTAGAAGGGGAAGAAAATAAACAAAATTAATATAATATGCAGCACAGACTGTTACATGGTGGTAAAGGTAATATGGGGGAAAATGAGATAAATAAACAGGTGATCAGGGAAATCCTCAATGAAAAACTTGCCTATGAGTAAAGATCTGAATGAGCCTTTACGTTTATCTACATAGTCTAAGGACTTCGCTGGTGGCTCAGACAGTAAAGCGTCTGACTATAACGCGGGAGACCTGGGTTCAATCCCTGGGTTGGGAAGATCCCCTGGAGAAGGAAATGGTAACCCACTCCAGTACTCTTGCCTGGAAAACATCATGGATGGAGGAGCCTGGTAGGCTACAATCCATGGGGTCACAAAGAGTCAGACACGACTGAGCAACTTCACTCACTCAACTCACTCACTCACATAGTCTAAGCTTAAATCAAAGTGATGAACTGAAGTGATACGCTTTCATGAAAACAAAAGCGTGAAGGGTAAGAGTAAACATTCCATTTCTAACATGAGCACACCTTCAAGGTGCTGTCACCAAGCCTTTGTCCATCTAGGAAAGGCCATCCAAGCCCTGACTATCAGACTCTCAGACAGAGTTAAGTATTCCTTGTTGTCTGAGGACTCTTCATTACATACAGACTTACACATTTCCCGTGTCTGTTTGGGGAAACTTGTCTGTTTCCCCAACATGTAGCACAAGGCCTTATTCATTACAGTCACTCATTAATTTCTTTTTAATTGAACAGATCACATGCCCCAAAGTTGACAGTAAACACAATTCTAAAACAATTATAAAATTTCAGTATTGGCTAGGTTATCACTGATTCAGAGAACAGGCTATTCCAGCCTATATCCTATTCTGGCCTATAAATCCTTCTTGGGCTTCTCATGGCCAACAGGAAAAATGGTCAGAGATCTTTACCAGGCATTCAAGACCTTCAGCAGCTCCCCCTTGCCCACATTCCTATCCTTCTCTTCCACCAGTACCCCATACTCCCCCAACTCCAATTATGCAGACAGGCTTATCATACCTTGAAAACCGTGTCTCTAAGCTTTTGCTAAGGCTGTTTCCTTGGCCTGAAGTTCTTGTTCTCCTCTTATGCCTGGTAAGTTCCTACTCATCTGAAAAATCCATCTGAGAGGAATTCCCTGGTGGTCCAGTGGTTAGGACTTTACACGCTCGCTGCAGGGGGCATGGGTTCGATCCCTGGTCAGGGAGCTATGAGTTTTGTTCCTCTGAAAAGCTTTTCCTGATTTTCTCAGATAGAACTAGGTACTCTTTCCTCTGAACTTCATTTTGTCTTTTTCATTCCTCAGCTACAATATCTATCACATCGTGGTATAAGTGTTTCCTTGTCTGGCTTCCCCACTTGACTGCGAAGTCTTTGAGGTTAGAGACAAGTTTATTCCTCTTTGTTCCCTCAGTGGATAGCAACAATGTCAGGTACATAATAGTTACTTAATACAGTCTTGGTTGAGTGAATGTTGAGCAGATTTTAAATACTCGCTTAAGAACATTTAGCAAGATACTGTCAGAAAGAAGGTAAGAAAATAAGTCCCGAGTGTACTTGTTCCTATATAAATATATATATATATATATATATATACACCACCCTGCATGCAGAGTTGTGCCTCACATTTCAAAATCATACAATCTAAACCAGGCATATCACTCCCCTCAGAAGAAAGGATCTTTGAAATCATTGGTGTCAGAGCATGTACAAAGCATAAGCTATTTCATATAGCGTCAAGACTTAAATTATATTCAAAATTAGCAACATAAACAACTAAATGGAAGAACTTAAGCAAACAGTTTTGACTGGAGACATTTAGCAATGTCTGGAGTTATTTGGGGGGGGGGGTGGTCACAATTTGGGGGTGGAGCTGCTTCTAGCACCTAGTAGTTAGAGGCCAGTGATGGGGTTAAACATCCTATAAAGTGCAGGACAGCTCCCCATTACAAAGAATTATCCAACCCCAAAGATCAGTAGTCAGAGGTTGAAAAACTCTGATCTAACCCTTCCACCTCAAGAAATTGTAATTTTTTTTCTGAGTCACTATAATGACATTGAAAGTTATGATGGGCTCTTATGTAGATATGACTTCTCTCCTTGTCAACTGCTAGGAATGTATAACTTCTAAAAATAATTGTAAAACACTGTACTCTGAACTAAGAGAGACATTGATCTCAAGGAAGAAGGAAGGGCTGGTTTTTCATGTTCCACATTTGATCAGTAGCAATTTGAACTCTGCTAAAACAATTAGACGATAATAATCACCATACTCAATCCCAGAAACATTTGAATGAATTATTAATAAACATCAGTCAAAGTATTATTGCTGATAAAATGGATGATGACCTGGAAAGAACCTCTTGGCTACTTAGCAACAAGATTACCAACCTTTGTAACACTTCAGCACTGCACAGGAGACTAGAGTGGTTTAAAGATAAGGAAATACATCAAAGCAAAACAAGACAATCTGAAAGTACTCTAAATGATGGCACCTAAGGTTAACTAGCCATCCCAACCCCAGAACTATGTCAGGAACACGGTGAGGGGGGCAATACACCAACCCTCCCTATTTTACTCCAGTGACACAACAGCAACGTGGTGCGAAAGAAAATCTCTACTTCTGTCTGCAGCTTCTTACTGACCATGTATTTGATTGTCTACAGATGATCTTCACTTAGATTTCCCCTTGACAAACGAAACACAACATTTCAAAACCTGAACTTGTCATTGTTCCATAATAAGATGGAAACTTCATTATTTTCAACAGCATCACCCAACTTTTGACCACCTGGATTCAATCCTGTTGTCTCACATTTCACTGTCTATACTTCAGCCTCATCAGCCAACAACCCCCTGATTTGTATCACACATTGTCTTTTGAATTTGGCACTTTTCTCCATTTATTCCCTTTTTTAAAATCTATTTTTGAATCACTGCCTTAATGCAGGTCCTATGTATTCCTAGATTTCTGCGGCAACCTTGGACAGTCTCTCATATTTATTGTCTCCTTGACCCATTGCTTCACATGCTATTGTAATAACAACCAGCACAGCAACGCTGATGACAGTTCTAGGCTGCTGTAGCTTGGAGAAGGCAATGGCAACCGACTCCAGTGTTCTTGCCTGGAGAATCCCAGGGACGGGGGAGCCTGGTGGGCTGCCGTCTCTGGGGTCGCACAGAGTCGGACACGACTGAAGCGACTTAGCAGCAGCATAGCTTAGAGGTGTATAGCTCAAGTTTTGGAGTCAGCCTGCCAGGATTTCAAGCACTTAAGGATACTGTGATTTAATTAATCCTTGTGACAGCTCAATGAAGCGGCTATGATGATCTTCACTTTACAAATGAGAAAGCTGAAATGTAGAGAGTGGAAGTCGCTTGCAAGATCACACAGCTGGTAGCACTGAGTCAGGATTTGGTCACAGTGTATGTGGCTCCATAGGCTGGACCCTAACCGCTGTGATGCCCTGCCCATCCTCCAACTGTTACTACCCAGGACTTGTTGTGCCCTACATCCATATCATAAGGCCACTCTTCACATATCTGTATCCTATGAACCCAGCTCATTTTCTCTTTCTGTATCACTTTTGCATGTAAGGGACTAGTCGCCTTTATTTTATATGGTAGTGAATTGGTTTGCAATTATCCTAATATCAGTCCATCTGTTTATATTTTGTCTCCTCACCCGAGTTTAAGATTTTTCTTTTTTTTTTAAAGTTTTATTTTTACTTTATTTTACTTTACAATACTGTATTGGTTTTGCCATACATTGACATGAATCCACCATGTGTGTACATGCAAGATTTTTCAAGAACTTTGCTATTCTTCTATGTTCTTCCAAAGTACTTACTAGAACACCCATGAGTGTGTTAAAACTAACAGCCATAGTACCCATGAGTACTAAGTATTTTAAGATTAATCTGTTAATTATTTATGTGAAAACCCTTTACAAATAAAAACAATAATGGAGGTGAATAACTAATTCCGGGTATTACTATGAATATTAAAATCAAGTTGGAGATTTCCTAAAAGATAATGAAAACTTTGGAGGCCCTGAAGATAGTGACATCTTCCAGCTTCATCTGTTAACGAATACCAAGTACAAAGGCTGAAAGACCAAAGGCTTTGCTTCCTCGTTTAGCAAAGCTGGCCTAGTCATTCCAGAATACTCCCTAGCTTGGGGCGTAACAGCTCCCAGTACTCTCAACTCCACGTGACATTGAAATTGCAAGGTAGATCAGCAGTCAGCAGTGGTGGCCAGTTCTTACTCTTGTACAGCGACTTCATGCAGTTGAGAGTCCTGGAGGGAATACAGGCTAATACCGTGCGTCCCCAAGCACCACCATCGCCACTGTGGCCACCGCTTGGAAACCTTTCATTGGAATAACAGTTGCGACAAGTCATCATCATAGGCCTTTGGTTTGGCTTGCCCATATTCAGAAAAGGGAGCGAAAAGAGGCTTAACTCGCCAATTAGTTTCAGCTCAGACTTGTTCACAGCAGTTCATACTTGTCTGTCTTGCGTACCTAGAACAGACCTGACTCAGAGGTACTAGATTTGTTGAATTGATGGATGGGTTTAGAACTTCATGTTTTCTTTACACAACAGTGATGAAAACAATAGTATCTATCATTATTGAACTGACAGCATGGTGGTTACACAACAGCTCCCTAGAGTCAGACTGAATCTGCGTGTCTGCTGTCTGTCCTTGGGAGAGTTACTTAATTTCTCATGCTCCCACTTTCTTTACCTGTAACATGGGCCTAATAAGAGTAACTACCTTCAGGACTTTTAAAAGAATTAAAGTAGAAAATAATGTTATATTCTCAGTATACTGTAGTCTTACACATTTTAAGAACTTTAAAAATTGTAGCTGTTTTTGAGAGCCTGCTCTGTGTCAGGCATTCCAGGAGGGTTTCTGAAATTTTGCATGATTGACATTTTGAGACAGATAATTCTTTGCTGTGGGGGTTGTCCTGCGCCTTGCAGAACATTTAGCCCATACCTGCTCTCTACCCACCAGATGTCAGCAGCGTATCCGCGGTCAGGGCAAGCACAACTGGAGAGCAAAATCAGCCCTGGTTGAGAGCCGCTGCACTAAACTGAGCTCTCTACAGCTCTCTATTTTACTGAGTCCTCAAAATACTGTGCCCACGGAATCTTCTCTATTTTGTAGGTAAGAAAATGACATCTGTGTCACCAACTTGCCTGAGCGGCCCAACCTGCCCAGGTTCAGCTGACTCCACAGTCTTGACTGTGTGAATGTCTCCCACCTATAGTGATATTTGTCTTCATGCCCTCCCTTGGCTTTACCCACAAACGTACCCACAGCCGGACCTTCATGGAGCCAAATCTCACCTTTACAGAGCTGTGAGATGATCTCAGGAATCCTCATCTCATGCCCATAACTCCTGAATCGCAGTATTTCTACTGAGAGCTACAGAGTTTTGGTAAATCCCACACGGAGCAGGTAAATAACCAAGAATGGCACTACTTCAGAAAGTGAACTAGGATTCCCTGGTCCTCCGGCGGCGTGGGCTCTGCCTTCCAATGCAGCGGATGCAGGTTTGATACCTGGTAGGGGAGTAAGATCTCACATGCCTCATGGCCAAAAACCCAAAACATAAAGCAGAAGCAATACTGTAACAAATTCAATAAAGACCTTTTAAAAACTGTGAATTAAAACATTACAAGGCCTCATTTTTAATTCCTCTCTCCCTCTGTTTCCCTGCCAAGTCCCTCTCCAAGTAATATGCATACTCTTCCACTCCTTTTTGTTTCTATGAACTCCATCCTATTCTTGGACCTCACTAAACACAACAGCCAAAACGCTTCAGTGGCTTTCACTGTACCACTCCATTTAGTATCCTGCTGCCTGATCAATCTTCTGCAGTGATTAACTCACCAAGTTACTGTTCGACTACGTGCTGTGCTTAGTTGCTCAGTCATGTCCAACTCTTTGAGACCCCATGGACTGTAGCCTGCCAGGCTCCGCTCTCCATGGGGATTCTCCAGACAATCCTGGAGTGAGTTGCCACGCCCTCCTTCAGGGGATCTGTCCACCCCGGGGATCGAATCCAGGTCTCGACATTGCAGGTGGATTCTTCACTGTCTGAGCTACCAGGGAAGCCCAAGAATACTGGAGTGGGTAGCTAGCCCTTCTGCAGTGCATCCTCCTGACCCCAGGAACTGAACCAGGATCTCCTGCACTGCAGGCGGATTCTTAAAAGCACCGCTGCTGCTACTGCTGCTGAGTCACTTCAGTCGTGGCCGACTCTGTGTGGACGGCAGCCCACCAGGCTCCCCAGTCCCTGGGATTCTCCAGGCAAGGAGACTGGAGTGGGTTGCCATTTCCTTCTCCAATGTGTGAAAGTGAAAAGTGAAAGGGAAGTCGCTCAGTCGTGTCCGACTCTTCACAACCCCATGGATTTTCCAGGCAAGAGTACTGGAGTGGGGTGCCATTGCCTTCTCCACTTAAAAGCGCTAATGAATCCTTATTTCCTAAAGCATCAAGTTTAAATTTCACTAAGTGACATTCAAGTCCCTCGAAATACTCTCTCTCTCTCTCTGCCCCTTGTCATGCTGTCTCTCTTCCTCCTGCCAAAATCCTTGCTGTCCTACTAACTGGCTGAGGGGGACCCGCTTCTCTGTTCCAGGAATCCTGGAGTTTCCTTACTCCCCCTTCTCTGTGCCTCTCTGTCAAAATTCTGACCACTCTTTTAGACCCCGTTCAGGCTGAAGCCCCTTCGTGAAGTGTTCTCTGACAACAGTAGCCTCATCCAGACCTTTCTATTTCAAGGTGTTCTCAGCCCCAATAGTCCATCCCATACCACCTAGCACCTTAATTTAACTCGCTGATATCTGCTGAAGTCTCATGTTTGCCCAGATGGACTACAATTCTGTGGCATTCTGGTACCATATTTCACATTTACAGGCTGTTCTCAGAGAAGATCTTCAGTGAGTCCTTACAAGTTGACTTCTGCGGAAAGCCTTCTGCTGCCACAGAAATAGAGGCAGTACTTCACAGAAGTGTGTGCCCCGACCTTACCGTGGCATCTAGGCTCCACCCTATACGAGGTCACCTCATACGGTTCACTGCCACGTGGAGACACCACTGCCAGCACACCCGCCTTCTGCCAGCTCATCTCCAGCCTGAGCCCTCTGTTGGCTCTTTGCTTTCAATACTCTTGGGCTCCCTTTCCTATCACACACCTTGACTCACTTCTGCCGCATAGTCTTTGACACTGACTTTCTTCCTTGGGAGTAAACCCCAATCACCATGCTGAAGTTAATCTTTATGGCCTGTTTTCTGGAGTCTTGGGAAATGAAAATTATGACATTATCTAGACCGATGATTCCAAAACATAACAGAGGATAAGATCACTTGAGTGCTTATGAAATATTTTGACTCCTGGGCTCTGTTCCAGACCTACTACATCAGAATATCTGGGATATGGGTCTGGGAATCTGAATGCTTAACAAGCATCCCCTGATTCTCATGATCAGATGAATTGAGGAGACACTGATCTTAAGCTACTGGGTAGTATTTTACCAGCTGATCTGATGAGATATTCAGGCCTAGTAGACAATCAACAATTTGGCATCCTGGAGAAAGAAATTATTAATTTCAGGGGCTTAGCAGTATTCTTCCTTATAAGTTTCCACTTTTTTCTAGCTATTAATATAGGGGGAGATATATTCTACTAATATATATTTATAGGGGGAGATATATTCTACTAATGGAGAAGGCAATGGCACCCCACTCCAGTACTCCTGCCTGGAAAATCCCATGGACGGAGGAGCCTGGTAGGCAGGCTGCAGTCCATGGGGTCGCTAAGAGTCAGACACGACTGAGTGACTTCACTTTCACTTTGCACTTTCATGCATTGGAGAAGGCAATGGCAACCCACTCCAGTGTTCTTGCCTGGAGAATCCCAGGGACGGGGGAGCCTGGTGGGCTGCCGTCTATGGGGTCACACAGGGTCAGACACGACTGAAGTGACTTAGCAGCATATTCTACTAAATGGACCACTAATACAGAAACTAACAGTGTGACCTTGAAGAAGTCATGTAAGAACTCTGAGCTTCAATTTCTCCTTTATAGAATAAAGGAAAGTTAGGCCAGATCAGTAGTTCTCTTTCATGGATGAACATCAGAATCGCTTTAAGAGTTTCCGAATATACTATCCCCAGAGATTTTAATTTAATTGATCCAAGTGATTATGTGGTGCAATTGAGATTAAAATAAAGTGAACTGGGTGATTTTTAAGACACTTTCCAACTCCAAAAATAACTCCATGATTTAATAGCCCTGCCATTTTCTAATTCTCATGTTGACTCTAGACATCATTTATTTCATGCCATATGAAAAACAAATACTGTTTTTTTTATTCAATTTTTTTCAATAACATCTTTGTTAGGTATTTGATATTCATGTATGAAAGAGGCTGAATAATTTTAATATTCTTATAAGTTATTACTACCATGCAAAAATATTCAGGAGTATAATAAAGCCTTTCAAACTTGTCAGGCATAAAGAGCAAAAATCAGCTGCTAATTAAATCAAGATAAGTGTATATATCTCTGTTCCTTCAGTATTCAAAGTAATATTGATTGCTGAGTGGCTGCTATCTGTCACCCCTGTGCTAGTTGCTGGGGATACAGCAATGTATGAGAAAGAGTCCAAGCCCACATGGAAAAATAAACATTGTGTAAATGTTACAAATGCGACTGGGATCACAGGGGAATACAGGGAGCTACAAGAATGCATAAAGAGGACTTAACCCACTCTGTGCAAAAAGGCTTACGGGAGGAAGTGTGAGTTACGGGGAAGCCTGATAAACGAACTGGAATTAAGTGTGCTTGCTGAGTGACTAGCGGGTTGGAAGAAACTGAAGGCAGAAAGAGCTTCCATGTACCAGAAACAGAAGGAAGACAAAAGAGGCTTGAACCAGAATGTGAAGAAAATGTGGTACAAGTGGAAAACCATATAAGAGAGTTTAGAATTTATACTGCTGTTGCTGCTGCTGCTAAGTCACCTCAGTTGTGTCCGACTCTGTACGACCCCAGAGACAGCAGCCCATCAGGCTCCCCCGTCCCTGGGATTCTCCAGGCAAGAACACTGGAGTGGGTTGCCATTTCTTTCTCCAATGCATAAAAGTGAAAAGAGAAAGTGAAGTCGCTTTGCGACCCCATGGACTGCAGACTACCAGGCTCCTCTGTCCATGGGATTTGCCAGGCAAGAGTACTAGAGTGGGGTGCCATGGCCTTCTCTGAGAATTTATCCTAAAATATCCAAATAGTGGAGTTTAGAATTTATCCTAAATAGCATAGAGCTTAGAATAAATTTTATTCTAAGATGCCCAATTATGAAAGCTTAGAATTTATTTATTCTAAGAGCACTGAATACTTTAACTAGGGAATGAAAGTGATCTGATGTACATATTTGAGAGTCTCCACAGTGCCTGGAGCACAGAGATGCCTGTGGGAACAGAGGAAACAGGCTCCTGGAGTGTAAGATGGACTGCAGTCGGGTGAGCAGAGATGAAGGAGAGTAGATTCAAGACATCCATCTGAAGACACTCAGAGAGGCCCAGTGACATGGGCTGTTCAACATGGCCCTAATGAGTCAAGATTTCACTAAGAACTGGGTGGACGACCATACATTCACTGAGTTAAGGGACCCTGGAGGAGGAGCAGGTTCAGTGGAAAACATGGGCTCAGATCAGGACACATTGAGTGTGAAATACCTGTGGACCAACCAAATGGGGGGTCTTTTTTTTTTTTTTTTTTTTTTTTGGCTGCACCACTCAGCTTGTGGAATCTCAGTTGCCCAACAAGGGATTGAACCTGGGCCCCAGCAGTAAAAGCACCAAGTCTTAGTCACTGGACAACCAGAGACTTCCCAACCAAGGAGGGGTCTTGATCAAAATGGGTCTGAAACAAAAACAAAACCTGGACTAAAGTTACAACACAAAATCACAAAGGCTGTCAACACATAGATGACACCTGAAGTCACTAGAGATGGTTGAAATCACCTACTACACGCTGGGGACTACATAGGTGCTAGGGCAGTAGATTCTTGGTGCTTAAGTATTTCAGAGTCCAACAAATAGCACCATGTTTTAAGAAAGCCTGAATTTTAGTCCAACTGCCATGAAAATTATGCTGAAACACTACACTGAAAATCCCAGTTATGGTCATAGCAGGTATACCCCCTTCTCTCCTCTGCCCTCTGGAGGTTTATCTCCCAACTCAGTCCAAACTAGAAATTCACCTAAAAGTAGACTAGCCTATACTGTGTCCTGATAAAGTGGATTTCAACAGCTTAAACCAGTAAAAGATATTTAAATCTTAAAAATGGACAGGGTGAAATATCTTTACAATAACATAACATGCTTTTAAATATCATTAAACATGAAAATCCAGGGAGCAAATTGCAGATTTTGCAGTTTTGGTCATTCTCATGGCAACGTCAGCTCTACAGTTACAGGGTTATGATCACAAAGCCCAAGGTCTGTTAAACCTATGCCACATATAAACAAGTCCACAGTCTAAGGGGTTCATGGGACATGGAAAATGTACTTTGTAGCTTAAAAGAGCACTGCACCCAACAGTTAAGGCTTCCGTTTGAAAGTTCACTTGATACCAGAAATAATTACAATAAACCTAATGGAGTTGGAGAAGGTTCAACTACCCTTTCTCTTTATTCCTCCATTTCTTCCCTCCCTCTCTTTTTGTCCTTTAACCTCTTCCTCCCTTCTTTCCATTTTCTTTCTCTTTTTTTTTCATTTTCCTTCTTTCCACAATAATTTCTGCCTAAAAACTGTTATGGAATGAGACAAAGCATACCTATATAATCTAAATGCCAGGTTCAGTTCAGTTGCTCACTCGTGTCCGACTCTTTGTGACCCCATGAACTGCAGCACGCCAGGCCTCCCTGTCCATCACCAACTCCCGGAGTTTACCCAAACTCATGTCCATTGAGTTGGTGATGCCATCCAATCATCTTATCCACTGTTGTCCCCTTCTCCTCCTGCCTTCAATCTTTCCCAACATCAGGGTCTTTTCTAATGAGTCAGCTCTTCACATCAGGCGGCCAAAATACTGGAGTTTCATCTTCAACATCAGTCCTTCCAATGAACACCCAGGACTGATCTCCTTTAGGATGCACTGGTTGGATCCCCTTGCAGTCCAAGGGACTCGCAAGGGTCTTCTCCAACATTACAGTTCAAAAGCATCAATTCTTCGGCACTCAGCTTTCAGTACAACTCTCACATCCATAAATGACCACTGGAAAAACCACAGCCTTGACTGGACAGAACTTTGTTGACAAAGTAATGTCTCTGCTTTTTAATATGCCATCTAGGTTGGTCATAATTTTCCTTCCAAGGAGTAAGTGTCTTTTAATTTCATGGCTGCAATCACCATCTGCAGTGATTTTGGAGCCCAGAAAAATAAAGTCAGCCACTGTTTCCACTGTTTCCCCATCTACTTGCCATGAAGTGATGGGACCGGACACCATGACCTTCGTTTTCCGAATATCGAGCTTTAAGCCAACTTTTTCACTCTTCTTTTTCACTTTCATCAAGAGGCTCTTTAGTTCTTCTTCACTTTCTGCCATAAGGCTGGTGTCATCTGCATATCTGAGGTTATTTATATTTCTCCCAGCAATCTTGATTCCAGCTTGTGCTTCTTCCAGCCCAGCATTTCTCATGATGTACTCTGCATAGAAGTTAAATCAGCAGGGTGACAATATACAGCCTTGATGTACTCCTTTTCCTATTTGGAACCAGTCTGTTGTTCCATGTCCAGTTCTAACTGTTGCTTCCTGACCTGCATACAGGTTTCTCAAGAGGCAGGTCAGGTAGTCTGGTATTCCCACCTCTTGAAGAATTTTCCACAGTTTATTGTGATCCACACAGTCAAAGGCTTTGGCATAGTCAATAAAGCAGAAATAGATGTTTTCCTGGAACTCTCTCGCTTTTTCGATGATCCAGTGAAAATTGGTAATTTGATCTCTGGTTCCTCTGCCTTTTCTAAAACCAGCTTGAACATCTGGAAGTTCACAGTTCATGTATTGCTGAAGCCTGGCTTGGAGAATTTTAAGCATTACTTTACTAGCGTGTGAGATGAGTGCAATTGTGCGGTAGTTTGAGCACTCTTTGGCATTGCCTTTCTTTGGGATTGGAATGGAAACTGACCTTTTCCAGTCCTGTGGCCATTGCTAAATTTTCCAAATTTGCTGACATATTGAGTGCATCACTTTCACAGCATCATCTTTTAGGACTTGAAATAGTTCAACTGGAATTCTATCACCTCCACTCGCTTTGTTCGTAGTGATGCTTTCTAAGGCCCACTTGACTTCACATTCCAGGATGTCTGGCTCTAGGTGAATGATCACACCATCGTGATTATCTGAGTCATGAAGATCTTTTTTGTGTAGTTCTGTTATTTTTTGCCACCTCTTCTTAATATCTTCTGCTTCTGTTAGGTCCATACCATTTCTGTCCTTTATTGAGCCCATCTTTGCATGAAATGTTCCCTTGGTATCTCTAATTTTCTTGAAGAGATCTCTAGTCTTTCCCATTCTGTTCTTTTCCTTTATTTCTTTGCATTGATCGCTGAGGAAGGCTTTCTTATCTCTCCTTGCTCTTCTTTGGAACTCTGCGTTCAGATGAGTATACCTTTCCTTTTCTCCTTTGCTTTTCACTTCTCTTCTATTCACAGCAATTTGTAAGGCTTCCTCAGACACTCATTTTGCTTTTTTGCATTTCTTTTTCCTGGGGATGGTCTTGATCCCTGTCTCCTGTACAATGTCACGAACCTCCGTCCATAGTTCATCAGGCACTCTGTCTATAAGATCTAGTCCCTTAAATCTATCTCTCATTTCCGCTCTATAGTCATAAAGGATTTGATTTAGGTCATACCGAATGGTCTAGCGGTTTTCCCTACTGTCTTCAATTTGAGTCTGAATTTGGTAATAAGGAGTTCATGATCTGAGCCACAGTCTGCTCCCGGTCTTGTTTTTGCTGACTGTATACAGCTTCTCCATCTTTGGCTGCAAAGAATATAATCAATCTGTTTTCAGTATTGACCATCTGATGATGCCCATGTGTAGAGTCTTCTCTTGTGTTGTTGGAAGAGGGTGTTTGCTATGACCAGTGCGTTCTCTTGGCAGAATTCTATTAGCCTTTGCCCTGCTTCATTCTGTAGGGCCAAATTTTCCTGTTATTCCAGGTGTTTCTTACAACAATGCTAAGTGGCTCTGCAGTGCAAGGCACTTGATAGAACCACAGCATTAATATCAGAAATAGAAGAAACCATTTCTCATATTAGACCACTTTATGCAATTCATTCATGTATAAATCAGGTTAAACTTCCTTGATGTTCCACTGCTGTGCTTAAGAATCATCTTAAAGTTTATTTGGCCATATCATGTTATACCTCACATAATAATGGCAGACATTCTTTTTATTATTTTTTATAATTTTTATTAAGTCAACAGACTTAGGAACTGCATTAACCAATAATACAGTTACTAGGTATGTGGCAAGTGAGCCCTCAAAATATGCCAAGTCTTAATTGAGATGGGTTATAAAATATACAAAGAATTCTGAAGACAGTATGAAAAGTACCTTATTAATAACGTTTGTATTGATTACACAGTGAAATGATAAAGTTTGGGGTATACTGAGTTAAATAAAGTATATTATTTAAATTAATTTTACCTTATTTACTTATTTTAATGTGGCTACTAGAAATTTCTATATTAAATACATGGCTCACATTTGTGACTCATGTTGAACAGAACGGTTACGGAATAATAGTTTATAAATTTTAAAAATTCGTTCACACATAAAATGGTGGATCACATGTCCTAGAGGTCTGAGAATTTACTGGTCATAGCTCAATAAGGCCAAATATTTAATGAACTGTCCGAGGTCACATAGCTTATGAGTGGAGATGATACCGTAACCCAGTTCATTTGCTCATTGACTTTTATCATAGGACAGGTCAATGAAAAAACACCAAAATGGTTTTCAGTGGCTAAAAAACTGATTTCAGTTGAATCCAACAAATATTTGAATGCTTCATAGGTGTCAGGTATTGTGCTGGGCAATAATAATTGGAGGGCTTAAGTTTTATCACTTTAAAGTCTATGGAATTTCTCTTCAGTTCTAAATGACAAACAAACTTACTTTATGTTTTTTTCACATTCAGAATTTAAATATGACTGCATCTGTGTGGGCATGTTTTCTTGCTTTTCAAATTCTAAAATGACTATTTATTCAGTGTAAAGAAGTATTAAAAATTCTCTAAAATGCAAAAATATGTTAGTGAAACTTACTTTGACCTTAAAGAACATGCATTATAGCCATTAGCAAAATTTTTTCCCAAAATCAATAGTCTTATTAATTTAGTTATAATTTAGTTAGCTTAAAACTGAAATTTACTATCTGAAATGCACTATTCTTTTATTTTCTTAAATGGCCAGATTTCAATATATATTGATTTTATTATATGGTTATGTGACTTATAGATGCTTACCTGTTACAAAATAGTAAATTGTAGCTTTTCACTTGAGCAACTCTTACAAATATCCCTGCTGAATTTAGAGTAATTACACTTTATCAAGAATAATTGTTGGGAATTCATTATTGCTTATTTCCATTTTTTCCATTAACATCTTGGCTTCATCTATTTGTCATTTAGGTGATTAAGAAGGAAACCCAACATTTTAACCTTGGAATGAATTCCACTTTGCAAGGGTCTTCTTCCAGTTCAATGATGGACTCAATTTGCTAGTATTTTAATTTAAAATTTGCATGTATATTCATAAGTTTGGGGAACTTAACCAGGTTTTGGTATTTAACCAGGATAGCTTCATAAACTAGGACTTTCCACATAATATTTTATGAATCAGACTAGTTAAAATACAGGAATTGTCTATTTTTTCTAGGTTTGAGAGAGAAAAATATCACTCAGGCTTGGTGCCATTTTAAATAGTATTTCTTCAATAATCTTTTAAACAAATTGTTTCTATATTTACTAGTATTTTTCTATTTTATTCCTTTTTGGGTATCAATTTTTTCATTTATATTTTATCAGAAGTAGTTTTCTCTAGACTTTCAAATATATTGCCACTGAATTACAGATTATATTCTCTTAAAAAGTTTTCTTTTGATTTCTTTCATGTCTCTACTCATATTCCCTTTCTAATTTCTAAGTTTATATCTTCAATTTTTTTCTTTTTCTCAATCAAGCTTGCTAATCTTTTCTGAGAACTCAGTTTTTTAATATATTTTTTATTAATTTAAAACCTGTTTCACAATTTAAAATTTTATCTTTACTAAATCTCTGTTCCTACTTGTTTTTGGTTTGTTTTGTCATAAGGCATATTTTTTGTTTGTGATTTATTATCTGACATCCCAGAAAAATTGTATTGAGTAGGGAAGGAAAAATCTAGATTCCGCAATCATTCAATAATGACCTGACCACTATAAAATTTGTCTCCACTCTAACATCTCTTTTCCTCCTTACCCTCATGAACACCGGAATATATCCTCATTAATGAAGGGTTAGCCTCTGGCTACTGGGGATGATGGAAGCGTTCAATGTAAATATACAAAATGAAAATGAATTGCAAAGTGGTACTGCCAATGGTGCAAAGCTACAAAGTGGTACGTCATAGATCATTGGAAAAGCCTTTGACTACAGAGAAAATTAGCAAGATTCATTTATACCACAATAGGTGATTCAAGAGAGGATGCTTTGACTACCAAAATATTTAGAGTCAACTTTGAGAAAATGGATAAAATACAAGTTCTCAAATATGTTTGTAAAATTGGCCATCTTTGACCATTTCAGGTAAATCAAATGTGAAATGAAAGATGTCAGGTTCTCATAAAATGTCTCATAGGGTATATTGCTACACTAGGTACACATGTGGGTGTACATTAGTCAATAATCCAATAAACGATAAGGCAGTATTGTTCATACAAACAAAACATTCTTAAATGATTAAGGAATCCGTGATATGTCAATGCGGTGCCAGGTATGTAAGAAAAACAAAAATTATACGAATTATATATGTATACAGTCATTGTTGGTATATAAAAAGTCTATATGGAAATAATTTCATTTTTTTAAAGTCTGAATATAATAAAAATAATCTGTGGACATTATCTACAACTAGTCAATTCATATATTATATGACTGTGTATGCATATACATTCATATATATGTTGTTCAGCTCAGTTCAGTCGCTCAGTCATGTCTGACTCTTTGTGACACCATGGACTGCAGCACGCCAGGCCTCCCTGTCCATCACCAACTCCTGGAACTTGCTCAAACTCATGTGCATCAAATTGGTGATGCCATCCAACTATCTCATCCTCTGTCATCCCCTTCTCCTCCTGTCTTCAATCTTTTCCAGCCTCAGGGTCTTTTCCAGTGAGTCAGTTCTTCACATCAGGTGGCCAAAGTATTGGAGTTTCAACTTCAGCATCAGTCCTTCCAATGAATATTCAGGACTGATTTCCTTCAGGATTGACTGGTTTGATCTCCTCAGTCTCTCTCGGGGACTCTCAAGAGTCTTCTCCAACACCACAGTTTAAAAGCATCAATTCTTTGATGCTCAGCTTTTTTTATGGTCCAACTCTCACATCCATACATGACTACTGGAAAAACCATAGCTTTGACTAGATGGACCTTTGTTGACAAAGTAATGTCTCTGCTTTTTAATATGCTGTCTAGGTTGATCATAGCTTTTCTTCCAAGGAGCAAGTGTCTTTTAATTTCATGGCTGCAGTCACCATCTGCAGTGATTTTGGAGCCCAAGAAAATAAACTGTCACTGTTTCCATTGCTTCCCATCTATTTGCCATGAAGTGATGGGACTGGATGCCAAGATCTTAGTTTTTTGAATGCTGAGTTTTAAACCAACCTTTTCACTCTCCTCTTTCACTTTCATCAAGAGGCTCTTTGGTTCCTCTTTGCTTTTGCCATAAGAGTGGTGTCATATGCACATCTGAGGTTATTGATATTTCTCCTGGCAATCTTGATTCCAGCTTATGCTTCATTCAACCCGGCATTTCACATGATTCACTCTGCATATAAGTTAAATAAACAGGGTGATAATATAAAGCCTTGACGTACTCCTTGCTACATATATATGATGTTATACATATTTGGAACATGCTCATTAAAATGTTAAATGTTCTAAGTATTAATTAAACGTATCACTACCTCTTAAAATTTTACACCAAAATCAATAGAATCATAAATCTAATAATATTTTGACAATAACTGAGCAATTATTCAGTGCCTTTGCATTTCCCAGGTGGCTCAGTGATAATTTTGGGCTCCAAAATCACTGCAGATGGTAACTGCAACCATGAAATGAAAAGACGCTTGCTCCTTGAAAGAAAAACTATGACTAACCTAGACAGCTATTTAAAAGTAGAGACCCTACTTTTCCAACAAAGGTCCATCTAGTCAAAGCGACGGTTTTTTCCAGTAGTCATGTATGGATGTGAGGGTTGGACCATAAAGAAAGCTGAGCACCGAAGAATTGATGCTTTTGAGCTGTGGTGTTGGAGAAGAATCTTGAGAGTCCCTTGGACTGCAAGAAGATCCAACCAGTGCATCCTAGAGGAAATCAGTCCTGAATATTCACTGGAAGGACTGATGCTGAAGCTGAAACTCCAATAATTTGGCTACCTGATGAGAACAATTGGAAAAGACCCTGATTTAAGGAAAGATCAAAGGAAGGAGGAGAAGGGGACAACAGAGGATGAGAGAGTTGGATGGCATCACCAACTAGATGGACATGAATTTGAGCAAGTTCCAGGAGTTGGTGATGGACAGGGAAGCCTGGCATGCTGCAGTCTGTGGGGTCACAAAGAGTCAGACACGACTGAGTGACTGAACTGAGCTGAACTGAGTGACTAAGCACACACACTTATTCAGTGCTAGATTCTTTGGGATATTTTTCATACTTCAGTTCCGTTCAGTTCAGTCGCTCAGTCGTGTCCGACTCTGTGTGACCCCATGAATCACAGCACGCCAGGCCTCCCTGTCCATCACCAACTCCCGGAGTTCACTCAGCCTCACGTCCATCGAGTCCGTGATGCCATCCAGCCACCTCATCCTCGGTCGCCCCCTTCTCCTCCTGCCCCCAATCCCTCCCACAGAAATACTACTAAGTAGGAGTTCTCCTGCCCATTTTCCAGAGGAGAAAATCTAGGTTAAAGAGGTTAAGAACTTGCCTAAATTCACACAGCAAGAAAGTCAAAAGGGGTGTAAAATGCAAACTGAGGTCTTTCTGGACCACAAGCCCCCTTCATTTTCTGTACCACATTTCATGCAGGCTGCTCCTTCTAAAGCTGCTGCCTTCCCATCTGCTAATATGAAGCTATAGTAACATGCTCTTCTACCAAGGTGTACATGCTCCCTTCTCCAAAAACATTATATTTACATTTTGACTTTAATCTTGCCAATAAGAATTCATTATTATGCTTTGTCACTCAGTCATGTCCAACTCTGCAGCCCACCAGGCTCCTCTGTCCATGAGGATTCCCAAGGCAAGAATACTGGAGTGGGTTGACATGCCCTCCTCCAGGGGATCTTCCCAACCCCGGGATCAAACCCAGGTCTCCTGCATTTCAGGTGGATTATTGGCTGTCTGAGCCACCAGAAAAGCCCACAAATACCTGAATGGGTAGTCTATCACTTCTTCAGGGGATCTTCTGGACCCAGGAATTGAACCGAGGTCTCCTGCAGCACAAGCAAATTCTTTACCAGCTGAGCTACTAGGGAAGAATTCACCATCACAGTGCTTACATGCATTCCCTGATATGGACATTTACAAATAAAAATAAATAATTCCTCTGGAGGAAAATAAAGATTCAGATTTCTTATTGCCTTGAAGTATTCCCTTAAATGAATCACTGAATTTTTTGAGCTATAAATTCCTTATCTATAAAACAAGCAAAAGAATACCCACTTCCCAAGATTGCTGGATACTATATGAAATGCCTCATGTTAAAATACTTATAAACTGGAAATCATCTTACAAATAAACTCAAATTAGTGCTTTAGTTTCCAAGATTCTTATATTCTGTTTCTGCAAAGATCACTAAAGTTTTCTTACTCCCATGATTCAGCTCTTCAAAATAGCATTGTAGCATGATATAAATGCAAAAGACCTCACCTGAAGTGAAAGCAGGAGTATGTGCCTGTGGGTGATCTATGTTGATGTGCGGCAGAGGCCAACAAAATATTGGAGATCAACTGTCCTCCAATAGTTGGATTTTGTTCTATACTTCTCAATATTGTACAATTATAATCTTTGATAATTAATAAAATGAATTGATACAAATAAAACAGAAATAATATGTAAAGCACCAACACATAAATAGTGGGTTATCAAATGTGAGCTCCTGTGTAGAGACTGTTTCTTTGAAAAATGAATTCTTGAATTTCAAGCAACTGACTTAAAAATCTCATTTATCAGTTGCAAAAATAAAGACGATTCAGTTCCACTAGGACTGAGATGTTTCGACTCCCATCTTAAATGTACACACCACATGAATCATGAGCAAAGTGCCAAGTAAATCCAGTACTTATAGGGGGATGCATTTTATGTAAGGGATAAATTACTCAAGACCTCACATAAATCGAAACTTGTATAATTCATGACTAATTTTCCCACTGGAATAAATATAATGTATGAAGCTGCTGGCACATAAATCTACAACCATTGTAGCATATTTCCCTTTAATGTTGCCTTTTGTTTTCTTGGCATTGTCTATAATATTTCATGAAGTGCTCTCTCTGAAATTAAAAGCACAATCAGTTCAGTTCAGTTCAGTTCAGTCGCTCAGTCGTGTCCGACTCTTTGCGACCCCATGAGTCACAGCACGCCAGGCCTCCCTGTCCATCACCAACTCCCGGAGTAGGAAGAGTATGTGGGATTAAATATATAACACTAAATGAGTAATCATCAAAACTAAGATAATTTCTGAGTGTAATGTGCTCTCACCTAAACAACTTTAAATTTTTCAGTGATATTTTCCAAGTTTATCCTTTCACATATGCAATTTTCACATAATTATACTAGCATCTCTAGACCTACAAGACCTTCTAGAACTAACACCCCAAAAAGATGTCCTTTTCATTATAGGGGACTGGAATGCAAAAGTAGGAAGTTGAGAAATACTTGGAGTGACAGGCAAATTTGGCCTTGGAGTACAGAATGAAGCAGGGCAAAGGCTAACAGAGTTCTGCCAAGAGAATGCACTGGTCATAGCAAACACCCTCTTCCAACAACACAAGAGAAGGTTCTACACATGAACATCACCAGATGGTCAACACTGAAATCAGACTGATTATATTCTTTCCAGGCAAAAATGAAGCTCTATACAGTCAGCAAAAACAAGACCAGGAGCTGACTGTGGCTCAAATCATGAACTCCTTACTGCCAAATTCAGGTTGAAATTGAAGGAAGTGGAGAAAACCACTAAACCATCCAGGTATGACCTAAATCAAATCCCTTATGACTATACAGTGGAAGTGAGAAATAGATTTAAGGGACTAGATCTTATAGACAGAGTGCCTGATGAACTATGGGTGGAGGTTCATGACATTGCATAGGAGACAGGGATCAAGACCATTCCCATGGAAAAGAAATGCAAAAAAGCAAAATGGCTGTCTGAGGAGGCCTTACAAATAGCTGTGAAAAGAAGAGAAGTGAAAAGCAAAGGAGAAAAGGAAAGATATACCCTTTTACATGCAGAGTTCCAAAGAATGGCAAGGAGAGATAAGAAAGCCTTCTTCAGTGATCAATGCAAAGAAATAGAGGAAAACAACAGAATGGGAAAGACTAGAGATCTCTTCAAGAAAATTAGAGATACCAAGGGAACATTTCATGCAAAGATGGGCTCAATAAAGGACAGAAATGGTAGGGACCTAACAGAAGCAGAAGATATTAAGAAGAGGTGGCAAGAATACACAGAACTGTACACAAAAGATCTTCACGACCTGGATAATCACAATGGTGTGATCACTCACCTAGAGCCAGACATCCTGGAATGTGAAGTCAAGTGGGCCTTAGGAAGCATCATTATGAACAAAGCTAGTGGAGGTGATAGAATTTCAGTTGAGCTATTTCAAATCCTAAAAGATGATGCTGTGAAAGTGATGCACTTAATATGCCAGCAAATTTGGACAACTCAGCAGTGGCCACAGGACTGGGAAAGGTCAGTTTTCATTCCAATCACAAAGAAAGGCAATGCCAAAGAATGCTCAAACTACTGTACAATTGCACTCATCTCACACGCTAGTAAAGTAATGCTCAAAATTCTCCAAGCCAGGCTTCAGCAATATATGAACTGTGAACTTCCAGATGTTCAAGCTGGATTTGAAAAGGCAGAGGAACCAGAGATCAAATTGCCAACATCTGCTGGATCATGGAAAAAGCAAGAGAGTTCCAGAGAAACATCTATTTCTGCTTTATTGACTATGCCAAAGCCTTTGACTGTGTGGATCACAATAAACTTCAAGAGATGGGAATACCAGACCACCTGACCTGCCTCTTGAGAAACCTGTATGCAGGTCAAGAAGCAACAGTTAGAACTGGACATGGAACAACAGACTGGTTCCAAATAGGAAAAGGAGCATGTCAAGGCTGTATATTGTCACCCTGCTTATTTAATTTCTATGCAGAGTACAACATGAGAAATGCTGGGCTGGAAGAAGCACAAGCTGGAATCAAGATTGCCGAGAGAAATATCAATAACCTCAGATATGCAGATGACACCAGCCTTATGGCAGAAAGTGAAGAAGAACCAAAGAGCTTCGTGATGAAAGTGAAAGAGAAGATTGAAAAAGTTGGCTTAAAGCTCAACATTCAGAAAACGAAGATGATGGCATCTGGTCACATCACTTCATGGCAAATAGATAGAGAAACAGTGGCAACAGTGTCAGGCTTTATTTTTGGGGGCTCCAAAATCACTGCAGATGGTGACTGCAGCCATGAAATTAAAAGATGCTTACTCCTTGGAAGGAAAGTTATGACCAACCTAGATAGCATATTGAAAAGCAGAGACATTACTTTGCCAACAAAGGTCCGTCTAGTCAAGGCTATGGTTTTTCCAGTGGTCATGTATGGATGTGAAAGTTGGACTATAAAGAAAGCTGAACCCAAAGAATTGATGCTTTTGAACTGTAGTGTTGGAGAAGACTTTTGAGAGTCCCTTGGACTGCAAGGAGGTCCAACCAGTCCATCCTAAAGGAGATCAGTCCTGGGTGTTCATTGGAAGGACTGATGTTGAAGCTGAAACTCCAATAATTTGGCCGTGTGATGTGAAGAGCTGACTCGTTGAAAAAGACCCTGATACTGAGAAAGACTGAGGGTGGAAGGAGAAGGGTATGACAGAGGATGAGATGATTAGATGGCATCACCGACTCAATGGTCATGGGTTTGGGTGGACTCTGGGAGTTGGTAATGGACAGGGAGGTCTGGTGTATTGCGATTCATGGGGTCACAAAGAGTCAGACACGACTGAGCAACTGAACTGAACTGAACTACACTATTCCACATGTTTAGATATTTTGTGTATATTATAATGACTGCTAGAGATTCACAGAAATAAAATCTTAAATCAAGTAGTCCTGACTTACAATTTAAAGTATTTTAGGCATTTTGCAATTAAAATTAAAATCCTGCTACACATAATCTCTCTACACACAGCATATTGCTTCATTTTTAAATTATATCTTAGTCAGAACAGTGGTGTGTCAATAATGTTTAACAATTGCCCTCCCTGCAGATGGAAAAGAGAAAGAGGTGGAGTAGAGAAGCCTCCATTTGTCTTATTTGCCAATTTAGGTGGTGCACATATGCCAACTATGGCCAATTTTAAACTCCAGTGGGCAAAAACTGAAACAGATATCAGAACAAGAGCAATAATAAGTACCAAGTAAAATTTAAGAGGTAATAACAACCTAATGAAATGAACATGAACCAAAAATATCCCCATGCTTTTTTAATATTTTTTAATTCTGGTATAGTTGATTTACAATATTATATAAATTGCAGTTGTACAATATAGTGATTCACAATTTTTAAAGATTATACATGATTTATAGTTATTATAGAACATTGGCTGTATTTCCTGTACGGTATAGTATATCTTTTTAGCAATCCTTTAATTTTTTAAATGAAAATTTATCTAGAAGAAGAGTGATTGAAACCAGCTTAAACTGGCTGATGGGTAAATTTTTAGGACTTTTAAAAGCTGGTTATTAAACATGACCATTATTTTAAATTAATTTGCATAAATCTACAGTTAAATTCTATTTTAAATGAAAGCAATAGATAGTGAAAGCTCATCATATCCTAATTTTTTTAAACTGTGTTTTACTATTATCTATACCCTTTAGCTTTTTACATCTATAGGGTACAATTGCATAATTCTTTCCAACTCTGCATCCAGTGATGTCATGCTGGTCATTAGGAACAAGGTATTAACAAGATTTTTCTAATTTAGTATTTTAAATATTGAATTTAAGAATTTAAAGAATTGTCAATATAGATACAGATTTTATTATTTTCCAGTGGAATGAGAAAGTGATTGTGTAGATAAGAAAGAAAGAAGATGGCAGGTGATTTTCTAGTCCAACAGGACAGACTCAGAGCTGTGTCTTTGAGGAATAACATAGTAGAAGAATAGTAATAAGAAATGAGAAATGAAGTATGACCATAGTGATGTGTTCAGAAAGTAGAATCTGGTTGCTAAACTGGAAGAAAGCTAACCTGGATGCAAAGGTGTTTATAGGTAACAGAGTTTTAAATCGTCTGTGGTGCCGATAGCAGCAAGATGGGAAGGCCTGGGATTCTCAGACTGTGCCCTGTGATGCCGTGGGGTGTCCGTGAACCCAAAGGACACCATGGGGTATTCGCAATTTTGAGGGAAACACAGTGATACTGACTCTGTTGGACATGGCTTGAACTGGTTGCTCAAGGTATTCTCAGTTTCAACATTAGATCGTACTACATTTATTTTGACAGTGATGTCATATCTTTGCAAAGATACCTGATGGTTTCTGAGATGAAAAAAATACCTCATGAAAATGACTGAGGAACAGAAACAAGGGTGGTGATGTTCAATCTTATTCCAAGGTTTGAGAAGTTATACAGGGCCCAGCAGTCATACACACCCTTTTAATGACTGTGGTTACTTAAGAATAAAATGTAAATGTTATTTTCCATTTCAATTTTATGTGTATTATTTTTTCAAGCAGCTACTAAGTTATTCAAATGCAAATATTTCCTAAGTTTTTGGACCTCATTACTTAGTAAAAAGAATTACTCAGAATTTTTTTTGCTCCTGTGTTTTTTGGCTTGTTCTCAGCTTTGGGGACCATGAAAAAGTTATGGAGACATTTAGGGTACTCTGAACCGAAAAAGTATGGGAATGTCTGGAGGCGGCCTCAAACTCATGAAGAAGGAATGAGTGGGATTCTGGGTGCAGAGCTCCTCAAAACATAGCCATATTAAATTCAGGAAGGAAATACTGTATTCTAAACATATAAAAAGGGCTTAAAGGTCAGAAGCAAGGTTCAGAAACAAGAATAATAAGTGGCGAGGCATGCAGCACTACTTGTAAAAGCTAAGGAATGGAAATAGCCACAAAGTCCTGAAATAGAAGGATGACCGAATCACCTGAGGGACAGCACGTGATGGGGTTCTTACTGGGCAGCCATGGGCGGAAACAAGCACGCATTGCTTTCCACTGTTGTGAAATCATCTCCAGGATATAATATTAGATAAGACCGTCAAAATGCAGGAAAGTATGTGCAGTATGCTACAGTTCATCTAAAAGAAGGGAAGAAAACATGAATATGTACACAGACATTTGTTTATAAGTGAAATTTAAGTTCAATTACAAAAAAACTAGTATTAGACTTCGAGCTCCTCTTTAGGTTATGGAAAGCCTGAAAGAAAAGCACTCTTCCATTTGTGATAGCAAAAGCATGAAAGATGTGCAGAATCACAGCTTTCCGCGAACACATCGGAGAACCGAGCTCATAGGGTAACAAAGTAGGCTGAAGCAAAGGAAGGGCAGGAGCCCTCAGTGAGAGTCAGGTCACAGGCACCTCTTCCTGGGCCAGACCCTCCCAGATGCCAGACAAGCCAAGAGGAAACGCTCAGCTCATGTTTTCAGTGAATTGCTGAAAAGCGTGAGGATACAATGTCTGGGTGGCCATAGATAAGATGGAAATTCACAACCACTGGTGCTCACAAGTAAGATCTGAGCAAGACTTCTTTAAGGCGCAGGCCTGAGGAAGGGATAAACTCTTTGCAAGCCACAGACAAAGCTCAAAAAGAAACATATAACTTGTCTTATCTCTAATAAAGAAGTCAAAATAATTGTTTTTAAAACACTGTCCAACAAAGAAAATTCCAGACACAGATTACTTTGCTGGGAAATTTTACATAACATTAAGAGAAGAAATAATATTTATATAAACTATTCCAACATGCAATTAGGAAGGAACACTTCCCAACTGATTTCTGAAGTCAGCATTACCCTGATGCCAAAATCAGAAGGAAAAAAAAAAATGCATTGCAACAAAATAAAGCTGCAGACCCACAGCTCTCATGAACCTAGATGTAAAACTCTCCAAAAAAAACAAAAAATTAGCAAATTGGATACAAAAAAATATTAAAACATAATTCATCATAACCAACTGGAGTTTATCCCAGGAATATAAGATTGGTTCAACATTTAGAAAGCAATCACGCTAATTCCTCATACCAACAGACTAAACAGTGTCAGGAAGCTTAGGCAGAATGAAATTCAGAAGAAAGATCTGAGGGTAGTAAAATGCAGCCTGAGTGAAGATTTATGTTTGTTGCCCCAAAGAGTCCAGCAATAAGCTCTGTAACCCAGAAATTCCTACAAATATTTCAGAGAAGGGACAACTTGTACTGGATAAGCTAAAGGTCTATATGATTGCTTCCTAGTTTAACTACAGTTAATTTTCCTAAAGAAAAATTAGGCTAGGGGATTATAATATTATTTCCACACCAAGTCACTCAGTTATGTCCAACTCTGCAATCTCATGGACTGTAGCCCACCGGCCTCCTCTGTCCACAAGATTTCCCAGGTAAGAATACTGGAGTAGGTTGCCATTTCCTCCTCTAGGGGATCTTTCCAACTTGGGGATCGAACCCATGACTCCTGCACTGGCAGGAGGATTCTTTATCACTGAGCCATCTGGGAAGCCCCAAATATTTCCAAACGTCATCTCTAATCCTCAGGATTAGAGAGATACTTCAGTAAATAGTGTTTGGGATAATCGAACAGCTACATGCAAAAGAATCAAACCGGATTACTTTCTCACACAACTCACAGTGGCAAACTCAAAATGAATTAAAGACTTCAATGCAGGACATGAAACCACAAAACTCTGAGAAGAAAACATAGGCACTGTGTTCTTTGACATCTTAGTAGTCTTAGTAGTATTGTTAGTAGTCTTAGTAGTCTTAGTAGTATTGTTTTTTTGGCTCTGTCTCCTCAGGCAAGGGGAACAAAAGCAAAAATAAATAGGACTGCATCAGACTAAAGAGGTTTTGCACAGTGAAGAAAACTCAACAAAACAAAAATCTGCTTAATGAATGGGAAAAAATGCTTGCAAATGATATATACAAGAAGGGATTATATCCTATATATATACATATGTATAAACTCATACAACTCAAAACAAGTAGGCAGAGGACCTGAGAAAACATTTTTCAAAAAAAGAGGTACAGATGGCCAACTAACATATGGAAAGATGCTCAACATCACTAATTACACAGAGATCAAACTCACATGTTCCCTGCACTGGAACGTTGAAGTCTTAACAACTGGGCTACTGGGAAGTCACAATTTCCAAGTTTTTGTTTTCTGTTTTTTTAACAAAATAGTCTCCCAAGAGTTCTAACTGCCCAATATCCCTCCTCCTCTCTCATTTCCTCCCTCTTCCCCTGCCCTATACGTATATACTGTCTTCTACAAAAGCCATCCATGCCCCTTTTTTCAAGAAGCCTCAGTCACACAAACTTATATTGATAACATTACACCTGGTCTGGTTTTAGTCATCCAGAATTTAATCTCAGCCTTCCTTGGACACTCAACATCTACCATAAAATCAAGAGGTACAGACATATACTCATATCCTGTTTTGTTTTATCTCACTTAGTTCAGTTCAGTTCAGTAGCTCAGTCGTGTCCAACTCTGTGCAACCCCATGAATCGCAGCACGCCAGGCCTCCCTGTCCATCACCAACTCCCGGAATTCACCCAAACTCATGTCCATCGAGTCGGTGATGCCATCCAGCCATCTCATCCTCTGTCGTCCCCTTTTCCTCCTGCCCCCAATTCCTCCCAGCATCAGGGTCTTTTCCAATGAGTCAACTCTTCACATCAGGTGGCCAAAGTATTGGAGTTTCAGCTTCAACATCACTCCTTCCAATGAACACCCAGGACTGGTCTCCTTTAGGGTGGACTGGTTGGATATCCTTGCAGTCCAAGGGACTCTCAAGAGTCTTCTCCAACACTGCAGTTCAAAAACATCAATTCTTTAGCGCTCAGCTTTCTTTATAGTCCAACTCTCACATCCAGACTAGAAAATCCCATGGGCTGAGGAGCCTGGTAGGCTGCAGTCCATGGGATTGCAAAGAGTCAGACATGACTGAGCGACTTCACTTTCACTTTTCACTTGCATGCATTGGAGAAGGAAATGGCAACCCACTCCAGTGTTCTTGCCTGGAGAATCCCAGGGATGGAGGAGCCTGGTGGGCTGCCGTCTATAGGGTCACACAGAGTCAGACATGACTGAAGCGACTTAGCAGCAGCAGCAGCAGCACATCCATACATGACCACTGGAAAAACCATAGCCTTGACTAGATGGACCTTTGTTGGCAAAGTAATGTCTCTGCTTTTTAATATGCTATCTAGGTTGGTCTCACTAGGGCAAGCCAATAACCACTGCACTGCAATGCTTTTAACACCAGAGCAACAGGCAAATACATGCAGCGAAACTGAACAACCTTGCTTGATCACACTGTGATAGCACAGGTAGTATTTTCTTGCCTAGTGCTTCACAAAACTTAGTAATAAGACACACAAAGTCATGTTGTTGCCATAAACAGATTTTGGTTAACAGCTTTGTAAAACTGTATGAGTGTTAACAATCAGAACTGAAGTAAAAATACCCAGCTATGAAAAATCCTGCATTATAATGAGGGCACTTTACAAAGAAAAACATTATCTAAATATATATATTTATCACTGAGACATTTTAACTTTAGTTGTTTTTGTTGATTCACTCGGGTGGACTCGTTTCAACAAGTTGTAACATCACCAAAATGCAAATTCGGCAACAGTAGGCCTAATCACTATTTGTAGCTCTTTAGACATCACACATTCTTAACTATTTTATTTAACTGACTCAAGTCATTCACTGTAATCTAATGCACAGAGATGACTATGCTTAATTTTGCCTCTTCAATAATGTAGACCAAAACTTTTGAAAAATGTCCTTTGTTGTTCAGTCACTAAGTCGTGTCCAACTCTTTGCAACCCCCTGAACTGACCCTTGCCAGGCTTCCTTGTCCTTCACTATCTCCCTGAGTTTGCTCAAACCCATGTCCATTGAGTCGGTGATGCCATCCAAACTTCTCATCCTCTGTTGCCCCCTTCTCCTCCTACCTTCAATCTTTTCTGGCATCAGGGTCTTTCCCAATGAGTCACAGTCTTCGGGAAAGTAGGTGGACTGCGGCAACCACATGCAGAAGCTCTGGAAGCAGCTAATTTTGATCAACCTTCGACACAGCTGTCAAGCACGTAAAGATACACCAGGCATGGGCAGCGTAGGAAGCATTTATCACTGGTGCCATTCACAAGCCCCACTGAGCACTACTTTGTAAGGCAGACCCACCAACAATGAAGCCTCAAATCCAGTTGGTTTAAGAGCAAGTTTGAGACTATGATGTGGTGTTTGAGGTACCTAGGGTGAAAAATTTAAAGAGACACTCACCTGCAGGGCCCTGAGAATGACGGCCTCTTTAAAGTGTATACCCAAGGTCCTCATTTACCTCATCCTAGTCCCTATCCTGCAGAAAAGCCCCAAAGTGATGTTGTCTGCAGGAGTCAGGAGCACCTGATCTCCACATTCCATGGCTGAAGCAAAACTTCAGAACCAACCTTACGTCAGGTAGTAAAGTTTACTCATCCCCGGCCCAGTGCACGGAGGCTCAGCTATTTCCCTTAAGGGATAAACAGCAACCTGATACACTCACTTCTTTATTAGGACTAAGTCCCTGAGTCTTGCAGATGCCTGTGTTATAAAGGGCTAGTGGTTGTGGTGGTTACAGTTGCTAAATCGTGTCTGACTCCTGTGATCCCGTGGCCTATAGCCCACCAGGCTCCTCTGTCCATGGGATTTTCCAGGTGAGAATACTGGAGTGGATTGCCATTTCCTTCTTCAGGGGATCTTCCCAACCCCAGGGATTGAACCCGCATCTGCTGTGTTGGCAGTCAGATGCTTTACCACTGAGCCACCAGGGAAGCCCTCTTTCCTAGAGGCTGCCTACAAACACTAGTCCAGTATCTCAGGCCATCATCTTCCAACATGATTCCTGAGGCAAGTCACGAGCTCAGATGCATCACTTCTACCTTGATTTCACCTCCGTGTGATTTGTCTTAGAGTCCATCCGTATTCCCACCCTACTGTGTTGCAGTCCTTTAATGGACCGGAACCTGGTGGTCCGGAGTCAACTGATAATAAAGTAAAGGAGAGAGAAAGAGGCTGATATTCCTTGGTTTACTCAGAAAGCCAATAAAGCCCCTGCACGGGGCTTGCTCTGTTCATGGAGGCCTCAGGCGCCCTCCCGATGGTGTGAAGGCGCAAAGCGCCTTCTCGAGAGGGTCTTAGAAGTCAGGGCAGGAAAGTGAACTCAGAGATCCTCTGCGCTCCAAAGGAATAGCCTGAGAAAGAGAGAGGGAGAAAGAGAGAGAAAGCAAGACACGGGGACCAAAGCTCTGATGGAGCAAAGGTGTTTTAATCAACATGATGTGGGCATATATACTGTAGTTATTCTCAGCAAAGATAAAGATTAAAATTCCAGACTTACAAAACATAGGCGATCCATATTAAAGAGAGAGAGAGTTGTAAATAATCACTTTTACCATATGGTTCATAAAAAGGAAGAGGGTACTTAGAAATGCCTGGATCCCTCAGCCCCAAGAGAGGCTTGCCTCTCCTCTTAATTCCTGAATATTCAGGAATTAATAAGGAACAGAGGATTCCTGACAGATCCAAACCAGCACACAGGAAGCCTCCTGTTAAATGCTTCCTGACACTACTGGATTCCAGGGCCCCTCATCTGCCGCCAGAGACTGCCCTTTGACCTGCTAGTCCAGGCTTCGTGGCATCTGTGGGTCAGTCTGTCGCCTTTCGACCAACTCCCAGTTATCTCTGCCCCCATCAGCATTAACAGAACGAATCAAAATATTGTGACAACCAAAAGTTCCTCCATATATTTTGAAAAGAAGTGGCTGGGGCAGTAGTAGCCCTGCTGAGAACCACTGGAAATAGATGAAAGGGTATATCTTCAATGAGAAACAGGTCAAGCATTTCAGAGCCTCATCCCATTCCATTGATTCATAAATCTGTTTGTGTTAAAATCATCAAGGGTAACTTCTGATTTATCTATTTAACACATGCTTATATACTTAGTATATGCCTGAAACTGTTAAAAAAAACAACAACCACCACCTATTAGCTCATTTAATCCCCACAACAGCCATCTGAGGTAGACACCATTATTACTCCCATTTTACAGATCAGGAAACTGGGACTTGAGAGTTTTAATGACTTACCCAAACTTTCTGATATATGTAGAGGCCAAAATTCAAATCCAGACATTCTGGTTATAGGATATATGGTTAGCACTTTGCTCTGCAAGAGACAATCATGTCCCATCCACAAAGAGTTGATTTAGTAAATCTTGGGAAAGGATTGAGAAATCTATATGTAACTAAACAAGACTTTCAGGTGGTTTTACACAGTAAGAAGGTCACCCATCTACTAACTGATATTTGGGAACTACAGCATTACTCCACACCTCATTTGAGAGAAACAGGACAACAGGGACTTGCACGGCTAGAAACAAATCTATGTTAGATTAAATTGAGGGAAAACAGTGTTTGGGATATTATTTACTCAAAACCTTGAAAGCCAGTCTACTAATACACCTCACTTTTACAAAATGGTCAATATGAACTATGTGTTATTAAAGTAAATGAAATATATTAAGAACGTAGCATCAGAGGAAGAATATAAATAGCATTAATAAATATGAATTATCCTATGAAGCAGGATATACAGCAGCAATGGACTTAAGTGAAAGACGCATGAAAGAAGGAAGAACAGCCTAGATGTTTGTATCCTAGGCTCCAGACAGACAGCCCTGAACCAGTCAGGCAAGACAAATGATACCAAGTAGCCCTAAAGTATTACTTCAAGTGACACAGGAGCTACAGCAACTGAGGGGAAAGATAACAGCAATTAAATAAACGTGAAGAAAGCAAGATAAAATGTGAAAGAACTTTGAAAACAGTCTGTCACCATACCCATATGATTACCACTATACGGTTTAGTATTACCTTATCTTGGGGTGGCCTCAGAAAATAAATAGAAACATCAGAACCAAAGCAGACCCATAAGAAACAATTCTCTCAACACCACCCCTCCCACAAAGAGGGATGACAAACCATAGATTTGTCAGCAGTGTTTCTGGCTACTCACTCCAGAAACAACTGTGAAAAGTGGTAGTCGCTCAGCTGTGTCCCACTCTCTGCAACCCCACGGATGTAGCCCGCCAGGCTCCTCTGTCCATGGGATTCTCCAGGCAAGAACACTGGAGTGGGTTGCCATGCCCTTCTCCAGGAGATCTTCCTCACCCAGAGATGGAACCTGGATCTCCCACATTGCAGGTGGATTCTTGACTGTCTGAGCCACAGGAAAGCCCCTAGAAGCAACTGTAGGTCAGGGTCAGTTCAAATGTTGATCAGAGCTCCCACTCTGCCAGATTCTACCATAGGAGTTGAGTTACAGAGAAGACTAATACCCTGCGAAGTTCATTCTCTAAAGCTTTACAGATAAGTGTTCCATCCCCCCCCAAAACATGAATTAAGATGGCATCCTTTATATGTCAGGAGAAGCCCCAGATACATTGTAGTGAACCCAAAAGGTTTGGGGAAATGGAGCAAGACGGTAAGTTAAGAGAAAGTCAAATTTTAGTTTTTAATTAATATACAATTTGGCAGTAATGTTTTCAAAAAATTATTATAGGTGAATAATACTTCAGAACTGAATGACTTTGCCAAAATTTTAGCATATTTCAAAATTTCTTTTCAGAGCCTTGTATTACAGACCAAGGCAAACAAGATCCACTTTCATCAAAACTTCTCCACTTGCTATACTTCCTCAAGTCTTGTCTTTCACTGTGCTCTTTCATATTCTGAACAAGGCGACACTTTAGGGCTCTCTTTTCCGTGCAAAACAAGACTCATTGCATTACTTTGCATGCTGTCTTATCACCTCCCTTAACGTGGTCTTAGCCCCATATTAATTATAACTTTCAACCAATTTAATAACTTCTGTTTCATAGGGGAAGCTGGAGGTAGATTATTGAGACCTGTTACATGCAAGCATTTCAGCAGATGAATAAAACTCATAAGTTCACATAACACAACTGTCTACAGCCACACACATTCCTTTCACACCTTCTGAAAGTGGCAAAAATACATACATACATTAATATGACTCAAAACAATAGCCATTCTATCACATACAAAAGCAAAAGTATATGAATGTAAAATTATGCTTTCATTAATCAACGTTTTAGAATTCAATTTTTTAAAAATCTAGTTACAAAATGATTAATCAGTAATTAATTTAATATTATCTCAGGGTTTTAAGGATTTTGAATTATATTTAAACTTACATAGTACAAAACAATTTCTGTGGATGTTAAAAGTTTGTCTTAATAACTTTAGTGAATGCAAATTGACACTTTTTCATAAACATAAATATTTTCTAGCAATACGATTAGCTTATTTAATTAATAAATCAATATAAGTAGTTTAAGAAGTTCAGATTAGCTGATCTCTTCCTGAGAAAACAAATCTAATGCCTTTAAAAAAAATGTTTGTATTTATTTTACTTAACATTGCTAAATCAGAGAAAAGACACAAATGCCTTTTTTTCCTTAACTAAAATTATTAATCCAGGCTGATTTCTCCAAAGACTCACCTTAATTATATAAACTTGGATTCTTCAAACGTTTCTAAACTAGTAATTTTTTTTTTAAGCTTAGCATACCTAAAGCTTTAGAAATTCTTTTTCTTTTTAATTTGGGGGTTTATGCAAGTGCATATGTTTGTCTATAGACCAATTAGATCAAAGTTCCTTTAATTTAAGAGGCTTTAGAATGGAATTTTTCAATACCCTACAGAATAGGAAAACATTTTACAATTACTCAGCAAAATATAAAGGCTGTTATAAATTATAGACACAGACCTATAGAGAACTTATAGCTTCAGTTTTACAAACTGAACCCCAGGGTGAAACTAAACAGAGAAACACAAAAATTCACCAGTTTAGATGTCAAAAAGCTGTTCATCCAAGTTGGTGCACAAAATTCTTAATTAATTTGAGCTCACAAGGACAAGTGAAAAGACTAAAAACCTGGATTCTTTGTTTTCTCACTTCTAACAGAGACTAGATCTCCATCAACCAGAAATTATCACCAAATGTGTGTATGTGTGATCAGTCACTTGAGCCATGCCCGACTCTTTGCGACCCTATGAACTGTAGCCCATCAGACTCCTCTGTCCAGGGTATTTTCCAGACAAGAATACTGGAGTGGGTAGCCATGCCCTCCTCCAGGGGATCTTCCTGATCCAGGGATCAAATTGCGGTCTCCTGCATTGCAGGCAGGTGCTTCACCACTGAGCCACCAATGAAGGCCTGTCATCAAACGGTTAGGCTCTAAAACCAAATTCCCAATCATTGTTACCAATATGGAATAACTTAGCTAGGCATAAATTAGAAACAAAACCAAAATTTTTAAAAATCAGTAAAAAGACAAAACAGACAGTAATCTTAATTCCATAACCGCTTTGGATGTACTCTAAGAGCCAATAAAAGATATTCTTGGGTTTAAACAACTCATGAGGTGCACTTCCTTAGCCATAAAGTGTGATTCCATCACACAGGTTCACCTGGGTATCTTCATGAAAACTTAAGATATCCTATGTTAAAGTATACTTTTCAAAAACAGAAAATCATTTTTCCTGTACGAATATAAAATGAACATTTATCAAAGTTTTATTCAACTCATTAATTAATGAGGGAATAAGTAAGATTCTAAAACCAATTCAAAGAGTTTATGAGAAAGTAGACATATATTGGTGCTTTTGAACTGTGTTGTTGGAGAAGACTCTTGAGAGTCCCTTGGACTGCAAGGAGATCCAACCAGTCAGTCCTAAAGGAAATCAGTCCTGAATATTCATTGGAAGGACTGATGCTGAGGCTGAAACTCCAACACTTTGGCCACCTAATGCGAAGAAATGACTTGTTGGAAAAGACCCTCATTCTGGGAAAGATTGAAGGCAGGAGGAGAAGGGGACAACAGAGGGTGAGATGGTTGGATGGAATCACTGACTCGATGGACATGAGTTTGAACAAGCTCTGGGAGTTGGTGATGGACAGGGAAGCCTGGTGTGCTGCAGTCCATGAGGTTGCAAAGAGTTGGACATGATTGAGTGAACTGACTGAGACATATACTAATTTTAAAAATTAGGATAAGATTGCAGAGTTAGATGCAAAACTGATTAATATCTTGCAGAATACTAAATCACAGTTTGTGGGGTTATCTGGTCTAATAGATAGAAATTATTTTCATATCTACCAAAAATCTACCAGTTACACCCCTCCACCCCTAACAGAATATAAATGAGCCCAGTCAATAAAAAGTCATATCTAGAAAAGCTACGAAAGAACACCTTGATAGTCTCTTGCCTATTTCCAGGTTTGGGATAATTATTCTCATAGGAGTGAGATACTGCAAATATTGCATGGGACATATATACTAAAATTTCATTCATTTACTGAAATTCATATTTAACAGGGAATCCTGTATTTATCTTTTAACCCTAACAACTAACATTAGCTTTATCAAGTCTGTACAGGGTCATTACCAACAGTGTATCTCTTAAATCTGTGTTTGGCTTCCATATTTTTGCCTGCTGCTGCTGCTGCTAAATCACTTCAGTCCTGTCCCATTCTGTGCGACCCCATAAAGAGCAGCCCACCAGGCTCCCCGTCCCTGGGATTCTTCAGGCAGGAACACTGGAGTGGGTTGCCATTTCCTTCTCCAATGCATGAAAGTAAAGTTGCTCAGTCGTGTCTGACCCTAAGCAACCCTATGGACTGCAGCCTACTAGGCTCCTCCATCCATGGGATTTTCCAAGCAAGGGTACTGGAGTGGGGTGCCATTGCCTTCTCCAATATTTCTGCCTCAGTTCAGTTCAGTTCAGTTGCTCAGTCGGGTCCGACTCTGTGCGACGCCGTGAATCGCAGCACGCCGGGCCTCCCTGTCCATCACCAACTCCCGGAGTTCACTCAAACTCACGTCCATCGAGTCAGTGATGCCATCCAGCCATCTCATCCTCTGTCGTCCCCTTCTCCTCCTGCCCCCAATCCCTCCCAGCATCAGAGTCGTTTCCAATGAGTCACCTCTTCACATGAGGTGGCCAAAGTACTGGAGTTTAGCTTTAGCATCATTTCTTCCAAAGAACACCCAGGGTTGATCCCCTTTAGAATGGACTGGTTGGATCTCCTTGCAGTCCAAGGGACTCTCAAGAGTCTTCTCCAACACCACAGTTCAAAAGCATCAATTCTTCGGCACTCAGCCTTCTTCACAGTCCAACTCTCATATCCATACATGACCACTGGAAAAACCATAGCCTTGACTAGACGGACCTTTGATGGCAAAGTAATGTCTCTGCTTTTCAATATGCCATCTAAGTTGGTCATAACTTTTCTTCCCAGGAGTAAGTGTCTTTTAATTTCATGGCTGCAATCACCGTCTGCAGTGATTTTAGAGCCCCCCAAAATAAAGTCTGACACTGTTTCCACTCTTTCCCGATCTATTTCCCATGAAGTGATGGGACCAGATGCCATGATCTTCGTTTTCTGAATGTTGAGCTTTAAGCCAATTTTTTCACTCTCCTCTTTCACTTTCATCAAGAGGCTTTTGAGTTCCTCTTCACTTTCTGCCATAAGGGTGGTGTCATCTGCATATCTGAGGTTATTGATATTTCTCCCAGGAATCTATTCCAGCTTGTGCTTCTTCCAGTCCAGCATTTCTCATGATATACTCTGCATATAAGTTAAATAAGCAGGGTGACAATATACAGCCTTGATGTACTCCTTTTCCTATTTAGAACCAGTCTGTTGTTCCATGTCCAGTTCTAACTGTTGCTTCCTGACCTGCATATAGGTTTCTCAAGAGGCAGGTCAGGTGGTCTGGTATTCCCATCTCTTGAAGAATTTTCCAGTTTACTGTGATCCACAGAGAGGCTTTGGCATAGTCAATAAAGCAGAAATACATGGTTTCCTGGAACTCTCTTGTTTTTTCAGTGATCCAGCAGATGTTGGCAATTTGATCTCTGGTTCCTCTACCTTTTCTAAAACCAGCTTGAACATCTGGAAGTTCACGGTTCATGTATTGCTAAAGCCTGGCTTGGAGAATTTTAAGCATTACTTTACTAGCGTGTGAGATGAGTGCAATTGTGCGGTAATTTGAGCATTCTTCGGCATTGCCTTTCTTTGGGATTGGAATGAAAACTGACCTTTTCCAGTGCTGTGGCCACTGCTGAGTTCTCCAAATTTGCTGGCATACTAAGTGCATCACTTTCACAGCATCATCTTTCAGGATTTGAAATAGCTCCACTGGAATGCCATCACCTCCACTAGCTTTGTTCGTAGTGATGCTTCCTATTCCTTTCAACCAATTTAATAACTTCTGTTTCATAGGGGAAGCTGGAGGTAGATTATTGAGACCTGTTACATGCAAGCATTTCAGCAGATGAATAAAACTCATAAGTTCACATAACACAACTGTCTACAGCCACACACATTCCTTTCACACCTTCTGAAAGTGGCAAAAATACATACATACATTAATATGACTCAAAACAATAGCCATTCTATCACATACAAAAGCAAAAGTATATGAATGTAAAATTATGCTTTCATTAATCAACGTTTTAGAATTCAATTTTTTAAAAATCTAGTTACAAAATGATTAATCAGTAATTAATTTAATATTATCTCAGGGTTTTAAGGATTTTGAATTATATTTAAACTTACATAGTACAAAACAATTTCTGTGGATGTTAAAAGTTTGTCTTAATAACTTTAGTGAATGCAAATTGACACTTTTTCATAAACATAAATATTTTCTAGCAATACGATTAGCTTATTTAATTAATAAATCAATATAAGTAGTTTAAGAAGTTCAGATTAGCTGATCTCTTCCTGAGAAAACAAATCTAATGCCTTTAAAAAAAATGTTTGTATTTATTTTACTTAACATTGCTAAATCAGAGAAAAGACACAAATGCCTTTTTTTCCTTAACTAAAATTATTAATCCAGGCTGATTTCTCCAAAGACTCACCTTAATTATATAAACTTGGATTCTTCAAACGTTTCTAAACTAGTAATTTTTTTTTTAAGCTTAGCATACCTAAAGCTTTAGAAATTCTTTTTCTTTTTAATTTGGGGGTTTATGCAAGTGCATATGTTTGTCTATAGACCAATTAGATCAAAGTTCCTTTAATTTAAGAGGCTTTAGAATGGAATTTTTCAATACCCTACAGAATAGGAAAACATTTTACAATTACTCAGCAAAATATAAAGGCTGTTATAAATTATAGACACAGACCTATAGAGAACTTATAGCTTCAGTTTTACAAACTGAACCCCAGGGTGAAACTAAACAGAGAAACACAAAAATTCACCAGTTTAGATGTCAAAAAGCTGTTCATCCAAGTTGGTGCACAAAATTCTTAATTAATTTGAGCTCACAAGGACAAGTGAAAAGACTAAAAACCTGGATTCTTTGTTTTCTCACTTCTAACAGAGACTAGATCTCCATCAACCAGAAATTATCACCAAATGTGTGTATGTGTGATCAGTCACTTGAGCCATGCCCGACTCTTTGCGACCCTATGAACTGTAGCCCATCAGACTCCTCTGTCCAGGGTATTTTCCAGACAAGAATACTGGAGTGGGTAGCCATGCCCTCCTCCAGGGGATCTTCCTGATCCAGGGATCAAATTGCGGTCTCCTGCATTGCAGGCAGGTGCTTCACCACTGAGCCACCAATGAAGGCCTGTCATCAAACGGTTAGGCTCTAAAACCAAATTCCCAATCATTGTTACCAATATGGAATAACTTAGCTAGGCATAAATTAGAAACAAAACCAAAATTTTTAAAAATCAGTAAAAAGACAAAACAGACAGTAATCTTAATTCCATAACCGCTTTGGATGTACTCTAAGAGCCAATAAAAGATATTCTTGGGTTTAAACAACTCATGAGGTGCACTTCCTTAGCCATAAAGTGTGATTCCATCACACAGGTTCACCTGGGTATCTTCATGAAAACTTAAGATATCCTATGTTAAAGTATACTTTTCAAAAACAGAAAATCATTTTTCCTGTACGAATATAAAATGAACATTTATCAAAGTTTTATTCAACTCATTAATTAATGAGGGAATAAGTAAGATTCTAAAACCAATTCAAAGAGTTTATGAGAAAGTAGACATATATTGGTGCTTTTGAACTGTGTTGTTGGAGAAGACTCTTGAGAGTCCCTTGGACTGCAAGGAGATCCAACCAGTCAGTCCTAAAGGAAATCAGTCCTGAATATTCATTGGAAGGACTGATGCTGAGGCTGAAACTCCAACACTTTGGCCACCTAATGCGAAGAAATGACTTGTTGGAAAAGACCCTCATTCTGGGAAAGATTGAAGGCAGGAGGAGAAGGGGACAACAGAGGGTGAGATGGTTGGATGGAATCACTGACTCGATGGACATGAGTTTGAACAAGCTCTGGGAGTTGGTGATGGACAGGGAAGCCTGGTGTGCTGCAGTCCATGAGGTTGCAAAGAGTTGGACATGATTGAGTGAACTGACTGAGACATATACTAATTTTAAAAATTAGGATAAGATTGCAGAGTTAGATGCAAAACTGATTAATATCTTGCAGAATACTAAATCACAGTTTGTGGGGTTATCTGGTCTAATAGATAGAAATTATTTTCATATCTACCAAAAATCTACCAGTTACACCCCTCCACCCCTAACAGAATATAAATGAGCCCAGTCAATAAAAAGTCATATCTAGAAAAGCTACGAAAGAACACCTTGATAGTCTCTTGCCTATTTCCAGGTTTGGGATAATTATTCTCATAGGAGTGAGATACTGCAAATATTGCATGGGACATATATACTAAAATTTCATTCATTTACTGAAATTCATATTTAACAGGGAATCCTGTATTTATCTTTTAACCCTAACAACTAACATTAGCTTTATCAAGTCTGTACAGGGTCATTACCAACAGTGTATCTCTTAAATCTGTGTTTGGCTTCCATATTTTTGCCTGCTGCTGCTGCTGCTAAATCACTTCAGTCCTGTCCCATTCTGTGCGACCCCATAAAGAGCAGCCCACCAGGCTCCCCGTCCCTGGGATTCTTCAGGCAGGAACACTGGAGTGGGTTGCCATTTCCTTCTCCAATGCATGAAAGTAAAGTTGCTCAGTCGTGTCTGACCCTAAGCAACCCTATGGACTGCAGCCTACTAGGCTCCTCCATCCATGGGATTTTCCAAGCAAGGGTACTGGAGTGGGGTGCCATTGCCTTCTCCAATATTTCTGCCTCAGTTCAGTTCAGTTCAGTTGCTCAGTCGGGTCCGACTCTGTGCGACGCCGTGAATCGCAGCACGCCGGGCCTCCCTGTCCATCACCAACTCCCGGAGTTCACTCAAACTCACGTCCATCGAGTCAGTGATGCCATCCAGCCATCTCATCCTCTGTCGTCCCCTTCTCCTCCTGCCCCCAATCCCTCCCAGCATCAGAGTCGTTTCCAATGAGTCACCTCTTCACATGAGGTGGCCAAAGTACTGGAGTTTAGCTTTAGCATCATTTCTTCCAAAGAACACCCAGGGTTGATCCCCTTTAGAATGGACTGGTTGGATCTCCTTGCAGTCCAAGGGACTCTCAAGAGTCTTCTCCAACACCACAGTTCAAAAGCATCAATTCTTCGGCACTCAGCCTTCTTCACAGTCCAACTCTCATATCCATACATGACCACTGGAAAAACCATAGCCTTGACTAGACGGACCTTTGATGGCAAAGTAATGTCTCTGCTTTTCAATATGCCATCTAAGTTGGTCATAACTTTTCTTCCCAGGAGTAAGTGTCTTTTAATTTCATGGCTGCAATCACCGTCTGCAGTGATTTTAGAGCCCCCCAAAATAAAGTCTGACACTGTTTCCACTCTTTCCCGATCTATTTCCCATGAAGTGATGGGACCAGATGCCATGATCTTCGTTTTCTGAATGTTGAGCTTTAAGCCAATTTTTTCACTCTCCTCTTTCACTTTCATCAAGAGGCTTTTGAGTTCCTCTTCACTTTCTGCCATAAGGGTGGTGTCATCTGCATATCTGAGGTTATTGATATTTCTCCCAGGAATCTATTCCAGCTTGTGCTTCTTCCAGTCCAGCATTTCTCATGATATACTCTGCATATAAGTTAAATAAGCAGGGTGACAATATACAGCCTTGATGTACTCCTTTTCCTATTTAGAACCAGTCTGTTGTTCCATGTCCAGTTCTAACTGTTGCTTCCTGACCTGCATATAGGTTTCTCAAGAGGCAGGTCAGGTGGTCTGGTATTCCCATCTCTTGAAGAATTTTCCAGTTTACTGTGATCCACAGAGAGGCTTTGGCATAGTCAATAAAGCAGAAATACATGGTTTCCTGGAACTCTCTTGTTTTTTCAGTGATCCAGCAGATGTTGGCAATTTGATCTCTGGTTCCTCTACCTTTTCTAAAACCAGCTTGAACATCTGGAAGTTCACGGTTCATGTATTGCTAAAGCCTGGCTTGGAGAATTTTAAGCATTACTTTACTAGCGTGTGAGATGAGTGCAATTGTGCGGTAATTTGAGCATTCTTCGGCATTGCCTTTCTTTGGGATTGGAATGAAAACTGACCTTTTCCAGTGCTGTGGCCACTGCTGAGTTCTCCAAATTTGCTGGCATACTAAGTGCATCACTTTCACAGCATCATCTTTCAGGATTTGAAATAGCTCCACTGGAATGCCATCACCTCCACTAGCTTTGTTCGTAGTGATGCTTCCTAAGGCCCACTTGACTTCACATTCCAGGATGTCTGGCTCTAAGTGAGTGATCATACCATCGTGATTATCTTGGTTTTTTCCTAGATAATAAATATTAAGTGGTATTTCTCCTGAGCTTCTATTCTTTATAGTCACCACTAGGGGGCGCATATAATTTACAGTCTACTAGATGCCACAGGGTAAAGAGCGTTTCAACATCCCAACCGCTAGGATCCGTTCAGGCCCCTAACTTGTGCGCACGCGCGCGAGTACTCCTAGCCCAGATCCGGCCTGCGCAGGCGTTCCAGTGAGCACGCAGACGCCGTTGATAGGACTCACCGGAAATTGAAAGGGAGCGCAGACGCGCAGGCGCTGCGGACGCGGAACTGCTGGAGTGCCGCCTCGCTTCGCGCCCTGCGTGTTTGCTTCTCCGCGGAGATGCCCAGCCGGGGTGAGCGACCCGAGGACGGCGCTGGGCCCGTCCCTGCTGAGAGCTCGACCCTGCACAAGGACGAGCTCAGCAGCAAGGTGAGTGCGGGACGAGGTAACATGGCCCTCGGGCTGCTCACCGCCGGAGACGAGCCTCGGTGGCCGCGTGCTCCAGTCTCGACTTTGCCCTGCTGCGAGAGGCACAGTTAAAGGGACACCTTGAAACTTGCCCCGAGATTAGACCCAGATGGTAGTAAGGCGGAAGTTTAGTTGGTTTTCTTTTATCAATTTCTAACAAATTTTTTTAAGTATCATACAGTAAAATTAGGCTCTTTTTCGTTTTCTCTATATTTAACACGTGTCTAAATTTGTGTGACCACCACCACAATTGGAATATAGACAAGTTCCACGACCCTGAAAGACTCCCTTTATAGGCATGCTCTCCCCCGCCCAGAAGCTCTGGACGTCCCTGATCTGCTCTACATCAGGACAGTTTTATCCTTCCCAGCACATCATGTAGTGAAATCACAGCTTATGCCTCTCCAAGCTTAAGTCTTTGAGATTCACGGTTGGATTTTTTTCTATGTACTCTTAGTTAAAACTTTTAGAAATTACCTCCCACCCCAGATCTGCTGCCTGCAGTCTCAGAAAATGTCAGCGCCATCCGTGCAGTTGTCCATGCCAGTAACCTGGGAGCCCATCTTTGCATCCGTCACGAAGTTCTGTCCTTTGTAAGGTGTCCCTTTATCACTGTGTACACTTTTAACCATCTTAAACCCGCCCCTTGCATCTGCCATAGGGAATCCTGCAAAAGTTTCCTAACTCGTCTCTCCTTAGCCATTGTTACCTTCTTCTCACCTATCCTTCATTTAGCTGGAGCGGAGAAGGCAGTGGCACCCCACTCCAGTACTCTTGCCTGGAAAATCCCATGGATGGAGGAGCCTGGTGGGCTGCAGTCCATGGGGTAGCTAAGAGTCAGACATGACTGAGCAACTTCACTTTCACTTTTCACTTTCATGCCTTGGAGAAGGAAATGGCAACCCTCTCCAGCATTCTTGCCTGGAGAATCCCAGGGACGGGGGAGCCTAGTGGGCTGCCGTCTCTGGGGTCTCACAGAGTCGGACACGACTGAAGCGACCTAGCAGTAGCAGCAGCAGCATGCTCCTAAAAATGTTTTTTCATTGTTGCTCTTCTGCTCCTCCCCTCGCAAAAGGGAGTCAATATAACGCCATAAATGGAAAAAAGAAAAAAAAAAACTTTTAATATTTGAAATGAGGATGGCTGTAATCTTTCAGGTAATAGATGTCTGAGATAATACTTTGGTTCTGTCCCAAACTGACAATGGCATCTTGGGCACATCTCTGATTCCTCTGTTACAGTTTCCTTGTCTGAAGTTCTAAAGTATACCTACCATTCCTAAAATGAATGGGAAAGTGCTATTCAAACGTAAGCCTTAAAAGGAAGTTGTACAAATTCAGTCTTGGAATTCAACTCAATCTCTGTAATCAGTCACTACAGTGACTGGCAGCTGGAAGGCAGAAGGGTACACATCTGTGGGGAATGAATTTTCAGACTGCACACAGCCTGCTCTGATTCCTACCATAGCATGCCCTTTACTCTTGCCTGGTGGGCTCCTCCATGGGGTTGCAAACAGTCGGACACGACTAAGCGACTTCTTTCACTTTTCACTTTCATGCATTGGAGAAGGAAATGGCATCCCACTCCAGTGTTCTTGCCTGGAGAATCCCAGGGATGGCGGTGCCTGGTGGGCTGCCATCTCTGGGGTCGCACAGGATGGGACACGACTGAAGCGACTTAGCAGCAGCAGCAGCAGCAGCATGCCACTTATACTGATGTATGACAGATACCCAGGCATCAGAGGTTACAAAATAACACTGTTTAGAAGCTATAGTGACACTGTGTAATCAATCATGTTTGCAGTATCACTATCATTACTGAAAAGAGTTTAAAAGAAATTTAGTTTCCATTTAGTTGAGCCCTGCTACTGCTAAGTCACTTCAGTCGTGTCCGACTCGGTGCAACCCCATAGACGGCAGCCCACCAGGCTCCCCCATCCCTGGGGTTCTCCAGGCAAGAACACTGGAGTGGGTAGCTATTTCCTTCTCCAGTGCATGAAAGTGAAAAGTGAAAATGAAGTCGCTCAGTCGTGGCCGACTCTTAGTGACCCCATGGACTGCAGCCTACCAGGCTCCTCCGTCCATGGGATTTTCCAGGCAAGAGTACGGGCTCTTATTGAGCATTCTTTGATAATCTCTGATTTAGTACGTTTTCTTTATTTCAATAGATTAAAGAACAAAAAGTTGTTGTGGATGAACTTTCTAACCTGAAGAAGAACAGGGTGAGTTATTAGCATTACTCTGAATACTATGTGGGGGGATTTGATATCATCTGTATAAATCTATGTATTAATCATAGTTGCTGATAATCTTTCCCCAACATATGCAATTGACATTACCTGTGAATCAAATGATACTGATTGTACTATGTTATCCTGGAGCTTTAGTCAATAATGGTATTTATTTTGTACTTGAATTTGGTGTATTCTTTTGACATAAACTTTGAATCTGTTGAGAAGAGGAGAAGCTATACAAGTGAATGTGGATAATTATTTTTTGTTTGTTTATTTTTTTAAAAAGATAAATGCTACCACTTCCTCTCCCTACCTCCTCAGGTTTTTACTCCAAGCTTCCAAATCCTTAATGTGGTTATTTAACTCCATTTTCATTAATGTATTCATAGATAAGCAAGCTTCTGCTTAGTGTGTCATTATGCTGCCAAACATTGTGTTTTAAAGTTAAGAAATGATTTGAGCCCTTTAAAGCTTTTAAAGGTTACTGGATAACAGACAGGTTAGACATTTCTCATATGTGGAGTAATAGCAGTTAAGGTACAGTTGATAACAAACTTTGTATAAGGCAAATTGGCAAAATGTGTCAAAGTCTTAAAGCTGTATAATATTTTGATCCAGCAAATCCAGTTTGATTCCTATTTATAGGAATTGATACATTAGGAAAGTATCATGGAGTACACAGAAATTTAGTTACAAAGACATTCATCACAAGTTTGATTTATAATAGTGAAAAGTTGGCAACATCTAAATGACCAGATAAACTATAATATTACTGACGAAAAATGATATTAAGTATATTCAGAGAAAAAAAAGTTTTACCTCAGTGTTAATGGTAGCAGTTTCTAGATAGTTGGATAATGGGTGAGTTCTTTGTTTATCTTTATTTGCCAAGGTATTGTTCTGAACATGTTACTGAAGTTCAATACTAAGCAGTAATAGGGTTCAGAGTTTTGACATCTACCTTTTAGACCAAATCATGATATTAGCCTAAATTATGTTTTGCAGAAAGTATATAGGCAGCAACAGAACAGCAACATATTCTTTCTTGCAGACCGAACAGAAATGCTTTCTGAAAGCAAAAGTAAGTTTTTTTGGTACATTATACAGAAACAAAAAGAAATTCTTTTGTGGGCTTTCTGTGGAAATTCATGATGGTGGCTAAATTATACTGCCTACAGCTGAATGTATAAATATATATATCTAAAGATTGGATGGTGGTATACCAGTTAATAAAATTAGTGGAATGGTTTGGTTTTCTTCAAGTTAGCCTTCCAATGCTGAGTTAACAGTAACAATAAAATCAAATTTAAGAACTATAAGATATGTTAGAAAGCCACAATAATTAATGTAAGCTTTGGAATTTTAGTCAGATATAGGTATGAAAGATTATTCTACCAATTTCTGCCTTTTTGATTTTGAGTGAATCACTTTGAGCCTGCCAAGTCTTAGGGAATTTAAATAAAATGATATGTGTATAAACTGTGCATAGCCCAATGCCTGGGTCAAAATAAGCATTTAACAGCAGAAACTAGATTCCTAAATAATAAACATTCTTCATCAGAAGTCTGTTGTAAATTATTATTGAAACTAGCACAGTACATATGTGGTTCAGTCTTGGAAAAATAGCTTGTTTTGCCTTTTAATTACTAGGTAAAGCTTCAAGAATTTTTATTCTTTACTGTGTCTTCTCCCCTCTCCCACAGATATATTGGATGAGCTGAAGAAAGAATATCAAGAAATAGAAAACTCAGAGAAGACCAAAATCAAGAAATAGCCAACTTGATTTTACATAGCAATGTGTGGCATTTGTTGTGCAGTAAGCTTTTCTGTTGAGCATTTTAGCAGAGATTTGAAAGAGGATTTACTGTGTAATCTTAAACGACGGGGGCCCAATAGTAGTAAACAGTTACTAAGGTCCAGTGTTAACTACCAGTGTTTATTCTCTGGCCACGTCCTTCACTTAAGAGGTGTATTGACTGCCCAGCCTGTGGAAGATGAAAGAGGCAATGTATTCCTGTGGAATGGAGAAGTCTTTAGTGGGATCAAGGTTGAAGCCGAAGAGAATGATACTCAAATCATGTTTCATTATCTTTGCTCTTGCAAGAATGAATCTGATATTTTGTCGCTCTTCTCAAAAGTCCAAGGTCCTTGGTCTTTTATATATTATCAAGCATCTAGCCATTCTTTATGGTTTGGTAGGGACTTTTTTGGTCGTCGTAGTTTGCTTTGGCATTTTAGTAACTTGGGCAAGAGTTTCTGCCTCTCTTCAGTTGGCACCCAGGCATCTGGAGTGGCTGATCAGTGGCAGGAGGTTCCAGCATCTGGAATTTTCAGAATTGATCTCAAATCTGTTTCCATTTCCCAGTCTGTCGTTTTAAAGTTGTATCCTTGGAAATACAATTCTGGTGGGGATGATATCAGAGAATGTGTTAATAGCCTGACTGAGATTTCAGCAGACTTGCCAACATTTGTCTTGGTGGCAGTAAATGAAGCCAAACTGTATCTTAAAGAACCTGTTGTCCCTTTAAATAAGGCGTTGCCGCAAGCTGCATTTGAGACCCATTGCAGCAGCATTTCCAGGAGTCCACTGACAAGAGAGACCCTTCGGGTCTTTCTTACTGATGGACACACAAAGGAAGTAGTTCAGCAGTTCATTGGTGTCCTGAGCATCGCAGTCAAGAGACGTGTCTTGTGTTTACCTAGGAATAAAAACCCGGCACCAAGCGACGTTTTGAAAACTAATAACAGGAAAGCAAATATCGCAATTCTGTTTTCTGGAGGGATTGATTCCATGGTCATCGCAGCCCTTGCTGACCATCATATTCCTTTAGATGAACCAATTGATCTTCTTAATGTGGCTTTCATGACTAAAGAAAAGACTGTACCAGTTAATTTTAACAAAAAAGGGAGAAAACAGAAAAATCATTGTGAAATACCCTCTGAAGAATTCTCCAAAAGTGCTGCTGCTGCTGCCGCCAGCCCAGGTGAACAGTTCAGTGTACCAGATCGAGTCACAGGAAGAGCAGGACTGAAGGAACTGCAAGCTGCCAACCCTTCACGGATTTGGAATTTTGTTGAAATTAATGTTTCTCTAGAAGAACTGCAAAGATTAAGAAGAACTCGAATATCGCACTTAATCCAGCCCTTGGATACAGTCCTGGATGATAGCATTGGCTGTGCAGTCTGGTTTGCTTCCCGAGGAGCTGGCTGGTTAGTGACCCAGGATGGAGCACAGCCGTATCAGAGCAGTGCAAAGGTATGGCACAGCTGCTCAGAAGTTCTGAGACCTAATTTTGACCCTTAAAGCTTTTAACGCAAGTCGCAAGAATATAGCGTCTTTTAATTGCATTTAAACTACAACACAAAGTATATGACTTTGTAAAAACTGGGCATACTTTACTATCTTATGTCTTTGCCTTGTAGATTTTTTCTGAAAATGTTATCTTTGGGGTTATTACTTTTTTAAGCTTTTACTTTCCTTACTGCATGGTAGGTAATATTGTGACATAGATTTCTCTCAACCTTCGTAGGTAGTTCTTACTGGAATCGGTGCAGATGAGCAGCTTGCAGGTTATTCTCGTCATCGGGTCCGCTTCCTGGCACATGGGCTGGAAGGACTGAATAAGGAAATCGAAATGGAACTGGGTCGAATTTCTTCTAGGAATCTTGGTCGTGATGATAGAGTTATCAGTGATCATGGAAAAGAAGCAAGGTAATTCTTGTCTGTTGCGGGGTTGTTCGGTAATTTTGTGAAAGCGGTGGACTGAACCTAAAAAGGAGACTTGTAGGTCCCTTTTTCTTTGGATACTTGTCCCAGTGAGCAACAGGAGCAGCAGTATCTTGGCTTTGTATTACAGTTAGTCAGAAGCAGTGATGGAGAGGAGCCAGAGGAACAGTGTTTCCAGAACTCATTCTCCAAGAAATGGCTTTACAGTAATTTTCAAAGGTGGTACAATGACGTGATTAAAGGCTACAGTGAAAGACTGTAAAACTTGAGGTAGAGAAATACTGAGGGGAGGCATTTCAAGGGCTCTGTTTTGTTTCAAATGTTTGCTTTCTTCCCAAGCTTCCTCCTCCAGTGTTACAGAGCCTGACTTTGTAGACATTTCTTGTATGTACAGGCATACTTGGAAATCCTGCATGCTCAGTTCCAGATCATTGCAACAAAGCAAGTCAAATGAATTTTTTGGTTTTCCAGTGCATACAAAACCTATCTTTATACTATGCTGTAGTTTATTGAGTATGCAGCAGCATGCTTTTATGTTTGCTGTATTTAGACGTAAATATGTATTTAGTATTTAAAATATGTATTTATGTATTTAGATATAAGTAAACATAACATTTGTCTAAATTTTTATATATATACCTTAATTTAAAACTACAAAAAGCAATCTCAGTGATAACATCAAAGATTATTTATGTTATCACATATCGCCATAAGAAATATAATTGTTCTTGTTTTTGTTGTTGTTTAGTCGCTGAATCATGTCCAGCTCTTTTTGCAACCCCATAGTCGCTCACCAGGCTCCTCTGCCAAAGGGATTTCTCAGGCAACAGTAATGGAGTGGGTTGCCACCAGTTCTTCTCCAGGGATCTTCCTGACCCAGGGATTGAACCCAGGTCTCCTGTACTGGCAGGCAGATATTATACCACTGAGCCACAAGGGAAGCCCAACAGATATAGCAAGAAAAATGTGAAATATGGGAGCATTTCCAAAAACGTCACCCAGAAACATGAAGTGAGCAAATGCTGTTGGAAAAATGGCACCACTGATAGACTTGGCTCGTCACAGGGTCGCCCCAAACTTTTAGTTTGTTAAGGAAAAAAAAAAAAAGCAGTCTCAGTGAAGCTCAATAAAACAAGATCCATACTGATTTAAACAGTGGTTCCAGTACTGGAGTCCCCTCTATCATAGGTGTTTTGAACACAATTTAGTCATAAACATTCCAAGCTATCTTAATAGTTTCAGAGGTCAAGGCATTTACATGTGTGTATTCTTTTTGAATCTTAGGGATTTGTGTTTACCTGCAACATATTTCTGATGATAGTAAACAAAGGCTTGAATACAACTTTTTGAAGCATTAAGGAAAAAGGTGTGTCGTTGAATTATAAAAAGCAGAAGTTTGTTCAAGTAGGTTAATTTATTAAGTGGTAGTGTTATTGCAGGGGTACAAGCATGCAAGGAGTCCAAATGAGCTTTGTGGGAGTTGGAACATCATAATATACCAGCTCTGGGACGTCATTGTTTCTTGTCTCTACTTTGTTATTCCCATGTTGCCAGTTCTGACATGTAAAATTAACATAATTTTCAAAATTTTATCATAAATGAATAAGTAACACCACAATACAAAGTGTATAAAATGTTTTCCTTTTGAAGTGTATCTGTATATAAGAGATAATTCAGTCCACTTCAGCTAAGTTAGAGAAAAGAGAATTTATTTTATTCAGTAAAAGCAGTTAATTCTAAAAGACCCCCTGCCACCCCACCACATGATACTCATGGATAAAAATGGATATGAAGAATGTTTAAAACAGCTAATGCAGAATTGTAGTTGAACTAAACCAGTTTCTTATGGATTTTGGCATGCATATTAACCATATTCTGTTAATTAGTTTCTCGTTTAAATTTGTTTCACAATTCATTTTTATAAAATATTCTGTTTAAAGAATGCCTTTACCCTCTCCCATCTCTCTGCTTAAGCTAAAGTGAAATATAAAACACTAGTGTAATTGAGGATGGGGGAGGGATTCAAGTATTTTAAACAAACAACAGAATTTGCTAGGAAATTAGGGGAACCTAAAGAGCAGAGAGTTGTATTCCTTAAGTTCAGTTACTTTAGACATGTAAAGAGCAGACACAGGTTGACTTATCAGTTCAAGACCATGCTTATTTTCAAGGCATTCCTGAAGATACCTTATGAAACAATTTGAAATTATTTCTTGATATCATAGGCTTAATTTGTTTTATTTATTGAGGGAAAAATTTTTTACATTTTAGAATGTGTATTACAATTAGATAAGTGTTGTGAAATAGTTTTTAACGTGATTAAATTTTAGCTGTAAAGTTATATAAATAGAATATTTTTAATTTAGAAAAATTGTGCCTTCAATAATTAATTTATACCTTAAATTTTAACATATTGAATAAAATACAAACAATCACAAGAGATAACTTTTTTTAATTGTGGTTATACTTTTTGTTTTAGATTTCCTTTCCTGGATGAAAATGTTGTCTCCTTTCTAAATTCCCTACCAGTCTGGGAAAAGGCAAACTTGACTTTACCCCGTGGAATTGGTGAAAAACTAATTTTGCGTCTTGCAGCAGTGGAACTTGGTCTAACAGCCTCTGCTCTTCTGCCAAAGCGGGCCATGCAATTTGGATCCAGAATTGCAAAAATGGAAAAGAATAATGAAAAGGCAGCTGATAAATGTGGAAGGCTCCAAATCATCTCCTTAGAAAACCTTTCTGTTGAAAACTAGATGTTTCATAGTGTAACAACATTTACTGAATGGTGGTTTTTTTAATAAAAAATAAAATACTCTGCTGCTTTATTATTGCATAATGTGTTTTTAAAGTTCATTACATGAATTTTTATATAACTTTGTAGAGTAGTGCAACCAATTTAATCAAATTGATACTCCAGAGAAAGAGATTACACTTGAAAGAACAACCTGGATATTTTAAACTGTGATATTAATATTGTTTTGAACTCTTACATGGTTATGTCCCACCAGCGTCACTGAAAAAAGGCAGCTTTTATGGACTCTTCATGGTAGCTACATCCAGAAATACTAGTAAGTCAATTTGTTATTCTTTAACAGATGAGAGAACTAAGGCTTTTGAGGTTCACACTCCTGAGTGATGTGTGGTACATCTCTTTAGACAGCTCACGGCCCTGCTCCAAGAACTTTTGAAGACTATTTTGAATATTCTCCTGTCCCACAGATCTCTAATGTCCCTCTGTTTTCCCATTGTCAGTTCATGACCTGGGCTTTTCACGGAGAAATCAAAATCAAGCCAAGGACGACTTGGTTTTCCAACACCAAAAGTCCTAATTTACGTGTGTGTGCACCCATCCTTTTCTCCCTTCTTGCTATTAGAGAAATGTATTTAGAATGTTCTAATATATACCAATTTAAAATGCATATCCCTGGTCCTACATCTTCCATCTCTTGCCTCCCATTCACCTTCACCCTTTCAACCTTTTTACCTATTTACTGAAGTCCACTCCAACCAGACTTCTACCCACAGTATTCATTCGTGACCATGATACCAAGGTCACATTTGGCATCCATCCCCGCTTAAGGCTGACACCCTTTCTAGGTCTGGACACTGTGGTTCTCCTAAGTATAGTGGGAAAGAAAGGATACTAGCAGGCGTGTGTCAGGGCTTTCCAGCTGGCTCTAGTGGTAAAGAACTTGCCTGCCAATGCAGGAGACGTAAGAGACGTGAGTTCGATCCCTGTTAGGAAGCTCCCCTGGAGGAGGGCATGGCAACCCACTCAACAATATTCTTGCCTGGAGATTCCCATGCACAGAGGAGCCTGGTGGGCTACAGTCCATAGAGTCACACAGTTGGACACAACTGAAGCAACTTACCACAAGCATGTGTCAAAAGATTTTCACACGCTCTGAATTTATTTCCCATCAAATGCAGTGTTCAAACCAGATTCAGATATTACCTGAATAGCTTTAAACTGGACCACTTCGTGGTCCTGAGCACTAAATTGATGCTCCTAATGGGAGTAGATAAACTTGAGGTTTGCCCTGCACCCCAGAGTTCAGTGTAATGATTTTTATAACAATATAGTTCAATACTAAATATGCCAGGCACTAGTCTGAATTTTATGTGTATTAATTTAATCAACTGAATCTCTAAAGGGAATCTCTAATTCACTTGTTCTGGCAGGATACTCTCTGCATGTTTTTTGGTTTTTGTTTTTTTTGGTTTTTGTTCCATCCCCAGAGGGCCTGATTTTTTACAACTTTTTTGATACCTAACCCCATAAACTGGAATGAAATTCTGTTAATCCTTCAAACAAAGCAAAAGTCTTTCCCAAGATCCCACATAAAACAAACTATCTGCATACCTGAACAAAACCTTTTAGGTAAAGAAATTTACATTACTCACTTCCTAAGTGCAAACATGCAATTCCTAAAGAAGACCGTGGTTTGACATCCCTTGCCCTGGGAAAGCAATAACAAATTTACTAATACTACCACCACAGCAGCTAAAATAATGACATGGTTGGACTAAGAGAAATTCTACCTTCAAACAGTTAAGCAAAACCCTGCTGCTGCTGCTAAGTCGCTTCAGTCGTGCCCGACTGTGCGACCCCATAGACGGCAGCCCACCAGGCTCCGCCCACGGGACCCTAGGCAAGAACACGAGAGTGGGTTGCCATTTCCTTCTCCAATGCATGCATGCATGCGTCCTGTGTCACTTCGGTCATCTCTGACTCTGTGCGATCCCACAGACAGCAGCCCACCAGGCTCCTCCATCCCTGGGATTCTCCAGGCAAGAACACTGGAGTGGGTTGCCATTTCCTTCTCCCACCAAAACCCCCTCTGTTGCTAAATTCAGTGAAAGGTTTGGGTTCTCATCTCCCTTGACCTAGAGCAGCATCCGGTGAAGTTGGCTTCTATGACCAGACTTGGCTTTCTGCTCTCCTGGCTGCTCGCTGTTGGTATTCTTTCCTGCCTCCACCCTCTCCACATGACCTTTAAATAATTAAATCCCTCAGGTCTCCATCCTGGGTTCTCAAGTCTATTCTCTTTCATGGTGATTCCAGCCATTTCCCTGGCTTCATTTACCCTAAGCCAGCCTGTGTATTCGTGTTACCCAAGTTGTTGCTTTTAACTCAGACCTTTGTATCTAAGGCACATCTGACATCTCTGCTTGGTTCTCACAGGTAAAACTGAACTCTTAATCTTGCCCTGATCCTGCATGTCTGACAAACTTAGGTGTTGCTACATGACCACCGTCTTTTTAAACTTTCCCACTACTCGATCTGTTACCAATCAGCCCTCCTTCTCAAACGCCCCTACTCAAGCCTGTACCTACCCTCTACTGCCACAAATCAAGCCCAGACTCTTGGGATAAAGTTCAAAATCTTTAGCCCTCACCTACCTCCTCATCATATTTTTGCGTCCACATCTTTCTTGTTCTCCATACAGAGTTTTGTTCCATTGCTCAAAAGTTGAACTTTTTTCTCAGCTCAATTGCTCGTCACCTGTTGTTCCCTATCCTTGGAAAGCTGCTTCTCCAACTCTCTGCGTGGATAGATCTTTATCAGGCTCAGCTTAAAAGATCACTTCCTCAGGGCAGCCTTTCCCAGCCCTGGTCTTAGTTAGCATTCCTTCACATGCTGTTATTACATCATACACTTATGGCATTGTTTAAATACAGCTGTGTGCTTATTGGAGGAACTAACCTTGGGGCTTTATGTCTGCCTTTTCCAGGGTCTCCAGTGCCTAGCTCATAACCAGCGTTCTGTAAGTGTTTATTGAAGGAAAGAATGATGGTAGAGGAGGGATTCCAATTCAGGACTACCTCAGAGCCTGGTGCCTTGTCAACACCACACTTCTGTGCTTCCTTGGAGTCAAACTGTCAAAGTAAGAAATGATAGAGATGGTGGTTCACCTGGTGAAGAATCTGCCTGCAATGCAGGAGACCCAGGTTAGATTCCTAGGTTGGGAAAATCCCCTGGAGAAGGACTAGGCTACCGACTCCAGTATTCTTGGGCTTCCCTGGTGGCTCATACGGTAAAGGATCTGCCTGCAATGAGGAAGACCCGGGTTCAATCCCTGTGTTGGGAAAATCCCCTGGAGAGGGCATGGCAATTCACTCTACTATTCTTGCCTAGAGAATTCCATGGACAGAGGAGCCTGACAGGCTATAGTCCGTGGAGTCACAAAGAGTTGGACACGAGTCAGCAACTCGACTGAACGGGACTTGGGCTCTGAGCACCATGCTGTGTGTTGTGTGCTTAGCTGCTCAGTCGTGTCCGACTCTTTGTGACCCCAGGGACTGCAGCATGCCAGACTTCCCTGTCCATCACCAACTCCTGGAACATGCCCAAACTCATGTCCATTGAGTTGGTGATGCCATCCAACCACCTCATCCTCTGTCGTCCCCTTCTCCTCCTGCCTTCAATCTTTCCCAGCATCAGGGTCTTTTTCAATGAGTCAGCTCTTCACATCAGGTGGCCAAAGTATTGGAGATTCAGCTTCAGCATCAGTCCTTTCAATGAATATTCGGGACTGATTTCCTTTAGGATTGACTGGTTGGATCTCCTTGCAGTTCAAGGGACTCTCCAACACCACAGTTAAAAAGCATCAGTTCTTTGGTGCTCAGCTTTCTTTATGGTGCACCTCTCACATCCATACATGACTATTAGAAAAACCAAAGCTTTGACTAGATGGATCTTTGTTAGCAAAGTAATGTCTCTGCTTTTTAATATGCTGTCTAGATTTGTCATAGCTTTCTTCCAAGGGGCAAGCGTCTTTTAATTTCATGGCTGCAGTCACCATCTGCAGTGATTTTGGAGCCCAAGAAAACAAAGTCTGTCACTGTTTCCACTGTTTCCCCATCTATTTGCGATGAAGTGATGGGACCAGATGCCATGATCTTCATTTTTTGAATGTTGAGTTTTAAGCCAACTTTCTCACTCTCCTCTTTCACTTTCATCAAGAGGCTCTCTAGTTCCTCTTCACTTTCTGCCATAATGGTGGTGTCATCTGAATATGTGAAGTTATTGATATTTCTCCTGGCAATCTTGATTCCAGCTTGTGCTTCATCCAGCCTGGCATTTCACATGATGTACTCTGCATAGAAGTTAAATAAGCAGGATGACAATATACAGCCTTGATGTACTCCTTTCCCTATTTGGAACCAGTCTGTTGTTCCATGTCTGGTTCTAACTGTTGCTTCCTGACCTGCATACAGACTTCTCAGGAGGCAGGTAACGTGGTCTGATATTCCCATCTCTTGAAGAACTGTCCACAGTTTGTTGTGATCCACACAAAGTCTTTGGCGTAGTCAATAAAGCAGATTTTTTTTCTGGCACTCCCTTGCTTTTTCTATGATCCAACTGATGTTGGCAATTTGATCTCTGATTCCTCGGCCTTTTCTACATCCAGCTTGAACTCACAGTTCACATACTGGTGAAGCCTCGCTTGGAGAATTTTGAGCATTACTTTGCTAGCGTGAGATGAGTGCAATTGTGCGGTAGTTTGAACATTCTTTGGCATTGCCTTTCTTTGGGATTGGAATGAAAACTGATCTTTTCCAGTCCTGTGGCCGCTGCTGAGTTTTCCAAATTTGCTGGCATATTGAGTGCAGCACTTTCGCAGCATCATCTTTTAGGATCTGAAATAGCTCTGCTGGAATTCCATCACTTCTGCTAGCTTTGTTCGTAGTAATGCTTCCTAAGGCCCACTTAACTTCGCGAGCCCAGATTGAGTTCTAAACGGGTGGGGCGGGAGTGGGGTGGTGAGGGACGAATCTTAGCCGGGATGGGCGCCCGCGGCCTCTGGGCGAGGCCCCACCCATGGGTGTATAAGAGCGCCCTCTCGCGGCGGCGCCCGGCCGGCGGCCCCAAGCCCGAGGGCCAACGGCTGGCGCCCGCGCGGGTGGCAGGACCGCAGGCGAGGCCGGGCTCCCAGGACCCCGCGGGGGAAGCGGGCCTCCCAGGCCTCTGCTCGGCAGAGTCGCGCCCAGTCCTCCCCTCGTCCGCGGTCACTCGGGGTTCCAGACGGTGAATTCGGATCCAGGCTAGAGACCCTTGGAGAAGACTGCAGTCCCTGACCCCGGGAGTCCTCTGGGAGCCGGTGTGGATGACGTGTCCTTGTCCTGGACAAACTGCCGTCTCAGAGCAGGTTTCTTCCTCTTCCCCGTCCTTTCCCTTCCCCGCGTCTGTGTGGGCACAGGGCTTGGACTTGACGATGGCCTTGAGGAATCAGTTTGTTCTGATTCTGAAGGGGTGAAACCTCCGGCCCATCCTCTATTCTTCCTAGCCTGGTTTCTGCCTCTGCGGAGTTGGGCTCCCGATGCCTGTCACGGAACTGGGTTCTCCAAGCATCCTGCCAGAACCAGCAGCATCTTTTTCAGAAATGAAAATGCTCTGGCCCCACTCCTACCCCACTCAGAATCTCTGGAGTAGGGTCCAGCAGCCTGCCGGAACAAGCCCCGGGTGATTTCAAAACAGCCTAGATTTTGAGAATCGCTGTTCAGAGAGGCCAGTTAAATGAAAATTTTTGTATATAATGAGCTGGGTAAATAGTAAATAGTAGTTAGGTTATTATTCCAGAAATAGAGAAGCACTGCATAGAATCCCATTTCTATTGAACAGAGATACAACGTTAAGGAAGTATTTCTCGTCTTTGCTTTTTTTTTTTTTTAAAGCAAGTGTTTGTTTTCTTGCTTTAAAAACAAAACAAAACAAAAACCCTGAAAAAATTGACCTTGTGAAAACGCCTCTACAACAACAACAACAGAATAGGTATGCAGCAGTATCTTCTTATATATAAACTTGTTTCTTTTGGATATACTTCCTCGTTTCTTTTTACTTCTTTTGAAAAGCATATTATGATTAATGTTAAAAGTTTTACCATTTTAACTCAGATTTCAACTTTCTTATGCTGCAATTAGTTTAAGCCTGAAAAATATATTAAAACTACCAAGAAAGGGTTAGTTGCTCAATCGTGTCTGACTCTTTGTGGCTGCATGGACTGTCGACCACCAGGCTCCTCTGTCCATGAAATTCTCCAGACAAGAATACTGGAGTGGGTTGCCATTCCCTTCTCCAGGGGATCTTCCAGACCCAGGGATCCAAGCCAGGTCTCCCACACTGCAGGCAAATTCTTTACTGTCTGAGCCACCAGGGAAGCCCATAGAAATACCATATCATCCAGTAATTCCACTTATGTGTATTTATTCAATGAAAATGAAAACACTGACTCCAAAAGCTATATAGACCTCCATATTTATTACAGCATTATTTACAACAGACATAAAAACAACCTATTGATAGATTAATGGATAAAGAAAGTGGAGCATTTATTTACACATATACAATGAAATATTGTTTAGCCATAAAAAAGAATGAAATCTTGCCATTTGTGGCAACACAGATGGCCCTTCAAGGCATTATACTAAGTGAAGTATGTCTGACAGAGAAAGACAAATGCTATATGATCTTGCTTAATGTGGAATCTCAAAACAAACAAAAACCAAACCCGAGCATAGATACAGAGAACAGTTTGGTGGTTGCCAGAGGCAGGGGGTGAGGTGGGCAGAATGGGTGAAGGGAGTCGAAAGGCACAAACTTCGGTTTAAAATAAATAAGTCATGGGGAAGTAATGTATAGCGTGGCAACGATAGTTAATAATAGCAGGACTTCCTTGGCGGCACAGTGGATAAGAATCCACCTGCCAGTGTAGGAGACACAGGTCAGTGCCTTGTCCGGGAAGATTTCAGATGCAGCTGAGTCCCTGTGCCACAGCTGCTGAGCCCACGCGCTAGGGCCTGTGAGCTGCGACGTCTGCAGCCCACACACCAAGAGAAGCCGCCGCAATTGAGAAGCCTGGATATTGCAATGAAGATTAGCCCCCACTCGTCACAACCAGAGAAAGCCCTTGCAGCAACAAAGACCCAGAGCAGCCAAAAATAAATAAATGTTTATAGCTAATAATAACATATTGCATATCTGAATGTTGCTAAGAGTAAATCTTAAAAGTTCCCATAAGAAAAAAAATTCTGTAACTATGTATGGTAACAGATGTTAACTTGATTTTTTTGTGGTGATCATTTCAAAATATATACAAGTATTAAATTACTATGTTGTACACCTGAAACTAACATAATGTATGTCAATTATGTAATGGTTGACCATTACATAATTAACCATAAAGATGAAAGGTACAGATTTATTTCTTGAGAAATTCAGCTTCATTGCCATGATAAACTGTATTGCTTGTCTTTTCCTTTTTATTCATTTCGTTGCAGAAACTTCAAAAAGGACACACTAGAATTCATTAGAAATGTTAAGATTGCCCAAAAAAGGAGCACCTAGATTTGATCAAAATCAAGATGAAGAAACTTACCTGGAAAATTTAGCTGTACAGAGAAATGCTTCTGCTTTTTTTGAAAAATATGATCGGAGTGAAGTACAAGAGTTGCTAACTACTGCACTAGTTAGCTGGTTGTCTGCCAAAGAAGATGTTCGCTCTCAACTAGACATGCCGTGTGGAATTATGAGTCAAATGAATAACGTAGGCTTCTCCACTGCAATCCTACTGACTCCTGTGGACCCTACTGCCCTCTTAGACTATAGAGAAGTCCATCAGATCATAAGAGAATTGGCTGTTGGAATTTATTGCTTAAATCAAATTCCTTCAATCAGTTTAGAAGCTAATTATGATCAGAGTTCTTCTTGTCAGTTACCCCCAGCTTATTTTGACACCAGAATTGGCCAAATTCTGATCAATATTGACTACATGTTGAAAGCACTATGGCATGGAATATATATGCCCAAAGAAAAACGAGCTAGATTTTCTGAATTGTGGCGTACCATCATGGACATTGATCCAGATGGGAAGCCTCAAACAAACAGAGATATATTTGCAGAGTTTAGTTCAGCAGGTAAGAGAATTTAACATGTTTTATCTTTATTAGAATCCTCTTTTATAAATTAAAAGTAATTTATATGTGATTTGGTTTTATTTTAGCCACATTTCTTAAAAGAGATTTTTTTTAATTCCAAAGAATCTATCTTTTCAATAATTAATCTTTTTTTTCAATGTCACCTTTTGAATCTTGGTTAGAACCCGAACCACAGAAGTGTTCATTTGCTTTTTACTACATCTGTGGCTAGACTGCCGTGAAGTTCAAATGCATGTGAATAAGATTAGTTTGATGACAACAAGGCAGCCTGACTTGCCTGCTACGGGTTGGGTATCCAGTAGTGTTTCAGGTCCTGAAGTTTTTGCGTACCAGCAAGCAGTACCTTCTCTTGGAGATGGTACCTCTATGTCTGGTAATAGCTCTCATTTCCATGCAAGCTCATCAACTTCTGTTGAGAGGAGAGTCCAAGAGTAGTGAGTTTAGGCAGAAATTCTCCTCCTCTGGGAGAGAATTAGTCTGTGATATTGCTGGAATCAACACGAATGTCACTGGATAGGTGCTTATATCCTCTGCTCCTAGGACTAAAGGGTCACTGGCTACTAAAAAAATCATAGCCGTAACTGGAACCTAAAAATCTCTCCTTGTTGCTCAGATCTTTGGATGATTAGGGTGAAGTAACGCAAAAGACTGCCAGTAATAGCTGGTAAATTCCATCAATTTCTGCATTCCTTTGACTGGTCTGATAGTACTCTCTTAGAGGGTACTGATATTTTGACATCCTATAGATACATTGTTGAAGAGAATATGGTATGGTCAAAATCTTAAAAACTTTTGTTAGCATTCACCCACAAGTCCTATCATTTCTGGTAGTTTAGGACCTTCAAGGCTAGTTCAGGTCACATAAATAAAATATAACTAAACTGGGATACAATTTTCGTAGTCAATGACGCTTCTATCCTGGAAATTGTCTAGTAATCTACTAACTAGTCACTGGAAGGCTGGAAACCATGGCACAAGTCAGATGCTGTTTCTGCCTGCTTGCATTGACCAAGACGTGTCTGGGAAACTAGGTTTCATGGTTTGCTCTCCTTGATCGGGATGGTGACAGGAGCTCTGTGAAGATCTGAGCTCCATGGAGGGTATGAAGGATCAGCAGGAGCGGATGGCAGCTTTTAACAATGTTAGAGCTTTGACAATCCTGACAAAAATTGGGTTTTTGCCTTTTTTCTGTCTTCACAAAAATCATTTTGAGGCCCCCATTGGAGATGAGGTGGGACTACAGAACCATCATTCCAAGCTGGCATGTGTCAAGCAAAGCACAGGCCAGACACGACAGACTGACTGGCAAAGAAACAATGACCCCTTTTGAGATTCTAGGCAGAAACTAGGTAAGTCAGTTCAGTTCAGTTCAGTCGCCCAGTCGTGTCCAACTCTTTGTGACCCCATGAATCGCAGCACGCCCTGCCTCCCTGTCCATCACCAACTCCCGGAGTTCACTCAGACTCACGTCCACCAAGTCAGTGATGCCATCCAGCCATCTCATCTCGGTTGTCCCCTTCTCCTCCTGCCCCCAATCCCTCCCAGCATCAGAGTCGTTTCCAATGAGTCAACTCTTCGCTTGAGGTGGCCAAAGTACTGGAGTTTCACCTTTAGCATCATTCCTTCCAAAGGACATCCAGGGCTGATCTCCTTTAGCATGGACTGGTTGGACCTCCTTGCAGTCCAGGGGACTCTCAAGAGTCTTCTCCAACACCACAGTTCAAAAGCATCAATTCTTTGGCACTCAGCTTTCTTCACAGTCCAACTCTCACACCCATACATGACCACTGGAAAAACCATAGCCTTGACTGGACAGACCTTTGTTGGCAAAGTAATGTCTCTGCTTCTGAATATGCTATCTAAGTTGGTCATAACTTTTCTTTCAAGGAGTAAGCGTCTTTTAATTTCATGGCTGCAGTCACCATCTGCAGTGATTTTGGAGCCCCCAAAAATAAAGTCTGACACTGTTTCCACTGTTTCCCTATCTATTTGCCATGAAGTGATGGGACTGGATGCCATGATCTTCGTTTTCTGAATGTTGAGCTTTAAGCCAACTTTTTCAATCTCCTCTTTTACTTTCATCAAGAGGCGTTTTAGTTCCTCTTCACTTTCTGCCATAAGGGTGGTGTCATCTGCATATCTGAGGTTATTGATATTTCTCCCAGCAATCTTAATTCCAGCTTGTGCTTCTTCCAGCCCAACGTTTCTCATGATGTACTCTGCATAGAAGTTAAATAAGCAGGGTGACAGTATACAGCCTTGATGTACTCCTTTTCCTACTTGGAACAAGTCTGTTATTCCATGTCCAGTTCTAACTGTTGCTTCCAGACCTGCATATAGGTTTCTCAAGAGGCAGGTCAGGTGGTCTGATATTCCCATCTCTTGAAGAATTTTCCACAGTTTATTGTGATCCACACAGTCAAAGGCTTTGGCATAGTCAATAAAGCAGAAATTGATGTTTTCCTGGAACTCTCTTGCTTTTTCGATGATCCAGCGGATGTTGGCAATTTGATCTCTGGTTCCTCTGCCTTTTCTAAAACCAGCTTGAACATCTGGAAGTTCACAGTTCATGTATTGCTGAAGCCTGGCTTGGAGAATTTTAAGCATTACTTTACTAGCGTGTGAGATAAGTGCAATGTGTGGTAGTTTGAGCATTCTTTGGCATTGGCTTTCTTTGGGATTGGAATGAAAACTGACCTTTTCCAGTCCTGTGGCCACTGCTGAGTTGTCCAAATTTGCTGGCCTATTGAGTGCAGCACTTTCACAGCATCATCTTTCAGGATTTGAAATAGCTCCACTGGAATTCCATCACCTCCACTAGCTTTGTTCGTAGTGATGCTTTCTAAGGCCCACTTGACTTCACATTCCAGGATGTCTGGCTCAAAGTGAGTGATCATACCATCATGATTATCTTGGTCATGAAGATCTTTTTTGTACAGTTCTTCTGTGTATTCTTGCCCCCTCTCCTTAATATCTTCTGCTTCTGTTAGGTCCATACCATTTCTGTCCTTTATCGAGCCCATCTTTGCATGAAATATTCCCTCTGTATCTCTAATTTTCTTGAAGAGATCTCTAGTCTTTCCCATTCTGTTCTTTTCCTCTATTTCTTTGCATTGATTGCTGAGGAAGGCTTTCTTATCTCTTCTTGCTATTTTTTGGAACTCTGCATTCAGATGCTTATATCTTTCCTTTTCTTCTTTGTTTTTCGCCTCTCTTGATTTCACAGCTATTTGTAAGGCTTCCGCAGACAGCCATTTTGCTTTTTTGCATTTCTTTTCCATGGGCATGGTCTTGATCCCTGTCTCTTGTACAATGTCATGAACCTCAGTCTATAGTTCATCAGGTACTCTATCTATCAGATCTCATCCCTTAAATCTGTTTCTCACTTCCACTGTATAATCATAAGGGATTTGATTTAGGTCATACCTGAATGGTCTAGTGGTCTTCCCTACTTTCTTCAACTTAAGTCTGAATTTGGCAATAAGGAGTTCATGATCTGAGCCACAGTCAGCTCCTGGTCTTGTTTTTGTTGACTGTATAGAGCTTCTCCATCTTTGGCTGCAAAAAATATAATCAGTCTGATTTCGGTGTTGACCATCTGGTGATGTCCACGTGTAGAGTCTTCTCTTGTGTTGTTGGAAGCAGGTGTTTGCTATAACAAGTGCGTTCTCTTGGCAAAACTCTATTACCCTTTGCCCTGTTTCATTCTGTATTCCAAGGCCAAATTTGCCTGTTACTCCAGGTGTTTCTTGACTTCCTACTTTCGCATTCCAGTCCCCTATAATGAAAAGAACATCTTTTTTGGGTGTTAGTTCTGAAAGGACTTGTAGGTCTTCATAAAACTATTCAACTTCAGTTTATTCAGCATTACTGGTTGGGGCATAGCCTTGGATAACTGTGATATTGAATGGTTTGCCTTGGAAACAAACAGAGATCATTCTGTCATTTTTGAGATTGCATCCAAGTACTGCATTTCAAACTCTTTTGTTGACCATGATGGCTACTCCATTTCTTCTAAGGGATTCCTGCCCACAGTAGTAGATATAATGGTCATCTGAGTTAAATTCACCCATTCCAGTCCATTTTAGTTCTCTGATTCCTAGAATGTTGACGTTCACTCTTGCCATCTCCTGTTTGACCACTTCCAATTTGCCTTGATTCATGGACCTAACATTCCAGGTTCCTATGCAATATTGCTCTTTACAGCATTGGACCTTGCTTCTATCACCAGTCACATCCACAGCTGGGTATTGTTTTTGCTTTGGCTCCATCCTTTCATTCTTTCTGGAGTTATTTCTCCACTGATCTCCAGCAGCATATTGGGCACCTACTGACCTGGGGAGTTCCTCTTTCAGTATCCTATCATTTTGCCTTTTCATACTGTTCACAGGGTTCCCAAGGCAAGAATACTGAAGTGGTTTGCCATTCCCTTCTCCAGTGGACCACATTCTGTCAGACCTCTCCACCATGACCCACCTGTCTTGGGTGGCCCCAAAGGGCATGGCTTAGTTTCATTGAGTTAGACAAGGCTGTGGTCTGTGTGATTAGATTGACTAGTTTTCTGTGATTATGGTTTCAGTGTGTCTGCCCTCTGATGCCCTCTTGCAACACCTACCATCTTACTTGGGTTTCTCTTACCTTGGACATGGGGTATCCCTTCACAGCTGCTCCCGCAAAGCGCAGCCACTGCTCCTTACCTTGGACAAGGAGTATCTCGTCACCTTGGACAAGGAGTATCTCCTCATAGCTGCCCCTCCTGACCTTGAACGTGGAGTAGCTCCTCTAGGCCCTCCAGCACCCAGGTGGAAACTTCAATTATAGAAGTCAAATTCTGTGGCATGATGAGGGTTAGAGGCGCACATGGAGGATTCAGCCATTCATATGTAAAAGTCACTAGAGCCTCTGGGCCATCCCATGAGAGCGTCGGGCGCAAGAAGAGACATGAGCAGGACAGGAGGGAGCACACGCCCTGTTTTATATCTAAGGACAGAGGGCTCCCGCCTAGTCGATGATAAAATCAATTCTATCAAGCAACTTCGCAGCCCAGCTTCTGGTCTATTGAATCCAGCTGCCCGTCACATCTGAGGCCACCCTCTATGAGGATTCCCTCATGGGGGTGCTCCTGGTTGAGGGGATCAGAGCCACATGGAAACATTCTAATCAAGTTGTAGGTGGAGCTGGGGAGCACCCAGAGACTGAAGTTGTCTGTCTTCCATTGTCTACATTTTCAGAGGTGATATTCAGAATTAATCATCAGCACCGCATAAGCACTGGCCAGCTAGAACGGGCATCAGCAATAATGCTGAAACAAGATCTCAGAGGCCTCCCGCTTGCCATATGTACCCTTTCCTGGATCATGAAGCTTTCTAGACCGTCCCTGGGAGGGAGGCATTCAAAGAGCTCAGGGCTAGAGCAATTCAGTTTACCAAACAATATCAAAGGTTCCAGTATTTTAACAATGTAGCCATATCGGTATATAGCTAAATATCAGTCCTAGACATGTCTACTTAATTCTTCTTTCCTGGAAGAGAATTCATGCCTTGACTATTATGATCCTCCCTTTAAACTGTCTCAAAATCATCCACTTTGGTTCATCTCAGCTACAACACCCTGATACAGAATATCCTTTTCTCTAGCCTGACATACTGCAACTGCCTTCTGACTGCTGTCTCTGCCTATGATCCCTTTTCACTGAAAATGAATAAGGCTAGAAATCGTGCAAATCCAGTCATTCTACCACCATTCACCTTGGGAGAAATACTCTGTTACACCAAAGCACTTTGTAATACTGGCTGCCGATCAGTCAAAGAAGTGCATCTTATGTGGACAGAGATTTTCTTCTCCGTTGACCACTGTTCAGGAGTCTGCTGAAGACCCAGCAGCGCCAGCATGCCCCAGGCCCTGTAACAACCGTATAGTGCAAACGATGGTAAAGGACACAGACAGCAGAGTGCTGGCGCGGTCTGCAGGGGGGAACCTCAGCGAGACAGCAGGGATTGGTACAGGTTCCCATCAGCCACCACGTCAGGAGCATCCCTGTGAAATCCTGCAGGGCCAAGCATCAGATTGCAGGAAAGGTACCTGGACCCTTAGGAGATGGGGCTTTTATGCTGCATGCTTAAGGATGTACAGGGTCAGATACCAGCATACCAGCGCAAAGTGGATTAGCCTAGGTTGCCTCCCAAACTAGGGTCTGAAATGAGGACTTAAGTCAGGGTAGTTTATGGAAAATGACTCCAACGGACAGGCAATGCATAGAAAAGGAGGAATCATCAACCCAAGGATACACTGGTGAGCTTTCACCACTTAGATGATTAGTTCTGGTTTGGCTGGGATGCTGTGCTGAGGAGTCACACAGAATATACTTCAGGATTGTTAGCCTGCGGGATGGAGGAGGGGAACGTGTATTCCCTGGCTCCTCTCCTGCATTGGTCAAAGATTACATGGGGGTTAACTCTGTGTACAGATTTTTTCATCCATCAGAGTGGCTGACCGGATTCCATCAGGAGTCTAACACAGCAGTGAAGAGAAACCCCAGGGCAAAAGTAAGGGCCACATGGTGCATCTGAGGCAAGGCGTGGTCAGGTTATATTGTGTGGAGCTAGTCCACGCAATGAGAGCCAGAGTGAAATTTAGACTGCCAGGGAACACAGGTGTCTAATACAGAGTGCGACTCATGGCAATGTGGCTTTAGTCCCAGGCTCCCAGTTTAGTCCTTGTAGTTGCCGCTGTAGAGCAGCAAGATGCTGGGAAGACTTGCTATTTCATCTTTCATGGTTGGAGAAACAGCACCTCCTCTCTTGACTGCGAATCTGGATTCAAACCTTGCAACTGACCATGTGATTGTCTTAAAATCTGTGCTAAAATGGATTTCCAAGGAACTCTGCAGGAAGCTGACAATATTGGGGGGAAGGAAAACTTTTGTGCATCAGTGAGGACAAGTTCAACTTCAGCTGTCTGATAGCTTTGCTCAGCACAAAACCACCAGGAAACACCACCCTCAGAAAACCAGTGGCAACAGTTGTGGAGAATACAGCACACCAAAAATCTGGTCCTGTCCTCCAGTTTTCTGAGAAAGCATACTCATTAGGGCGGGTCCCTTGATCTGATGACCTTGTTTAATACACAAAGCTGGCAGAGTGAAATGGTTATTTTTTTATTCCTTGACCTTTGTCTGGAATGCTCTTTCCCTCTCCCCACTCTTCTGCATTCCTTCCCAGGTTATTGCTACTCGTTTTTTGATGCTTGTTTCAGACACCACCTCCTCTGTGCACGTTGTACCACTTTTTATTGGAATTGTTAGCTTCATCTCTGTCTTCCTGATTAGATTTTCTGTGCTCGAGAACTCAAGAGCACAGAAATGTGTGTTTTTTGTCTTTAAATTCTCATTACACCTACAGCACTTTGTTGTTATTTAGTCATTAAGTTGTGTCTGACTCTTCAACCCCATGGACCTGCCAGGCTCCTCTTCCATGGAATTTTCCAAGCAAGAACACTTAATTGGGTTGCGTTTCCTTCTCCAGGGGATCTTCCTGACACAGGGATTGAACCTGAGTTTCCTGCATTGGCAGGCAGATCATTAACCACCAAGCCACTGAGCCACCAGGAAGCCCCGCACAGTGCTTCAGTTCAGCTCAGTTCAGTCGCTCAGTCGTGTCCGACTCTTTGTGACCCCACGGACTATATAGTCCATGGAATTCTCTAGGCCAGAATACTGGAGTGAATAGCCTTTCCCTTCTCCAGGGGATCTTCCCAACCCAGGGATCAAACCCAGGTCTCACGCATTGCAGGTAGGCTCTTGACCAGTTGAGCCACAAGGGAAGCCCTTTCAGTTTGAGGAACTCATGGATAAATAGTGCTTTTAACTATGATAAGGAATGAAAGAAAAGCAAATTTGGGGGAGAGGAAAAATGGATTTTGTTTGGGAGTGCCTCTAGGACATTCAAGTAAAGATATTTATTCATTTTAGTTCAGTCACTCAGTCGTGTCTGACTCTTTGTGACCCCATGGACTGCAGCACGCCAGGCCTCCCTGTCCATCACCAGCTCCCAGTTTACTCAAACTCATGTCCATCTAGTTGGTGATGCCATCCAACCATCTCATCTTCTGTCATCCCCTTCTTCTCCAGCCTTCAATCTTTCCCAGTATCAGGGTCTTTTCCAATGAGTCAGCCCTTCACATCAGGTAGCCAAGGTATTGCAGTTTCAGCTTCAGCATCAGTCCTTCCAATGAATATTCAGGACTGATTTCCTTTAGTAAATCGCTGGGGGGCCTCTCCCCGGATGCCATTATCTTTCTGACCGGTCTGTTTCCTTCTGTCTCCTGCTTTGAGAGAAGGGGAAGGGGGCTGTCAATCTGACAACAAGAAATGACGATTTCATTATAAATGGAAAGGAAATGCAAGAAATTTGTCATTTATAGCATAGAGTAAAACTAAGTTTTAATTCTTGTTTTATTACGATTAGTTAGTGGGAAAGTTATTTATTGTATATATTTAGCTTCTGTTATCAGCAAGGAAAAGAAATGTGTATTATAGGAACTGAATAAACAAATATACTTTATGCCCAAGTAAGAAGCTGATTCTTTGCTTAAAGGAAGATCACATTTCTCGTTGTTCTTCCATATTTTATTTAATTGAAGATGAGACGCGTTATTATGTTTCCATGGTGTTGTATTATTCCTTCAAAGAGAATGAAAATCAATTCTTCTTAATTCCACCAGCTTCTCTCTTTCTTTACTCTGCTTAGTTACCATGTATCTGCCTGCTTCTCTTCTTTGACAGTTTCAATGGTATTTCATTATTCCTTTGCTGTCGTTTTGGTAGAATTTTGAGATGAAACCGTATTCAATCTATTTATCCAGCAGCCAAGTATGAAAATTTCACAAAATTAAATTTGTCTTTTTTACTGTGAAGGTTTGATTGATATTACAAAGGATCCAGACTTTGATGGAATCTATGATGAAGACATGAATGATGATCCAACGTATAATCCCAATAGCCCTGAAGAAAAAGCTGTATTTATGAAATATGCAGAATATATCCTACTAAAGATGACATTCAGCACCACACAAGTTCAACAGTGTGAAAATGTTTTTATATTTGAAACGGCCTATTGGCTTACTAATGCTATAAAATGTAATCAGGATAATCTTGATATTTGTACCTACCAGAGATTACAGCAAAGATTATATCTTCAAAAAAAGATTATTCAAAAACACTTTGAGAAGAAAAAAGAAATCAGGAAAGGGATAGGATACCTAAAATTAATATGTTTTCTGACTCCATTCCTGCTGAGCTTAAAAAAGAAGATGAAAGTTCCATATTTAAGTGGTCTGCTTCAGCCTTTTTCAGGTAAGAGTATTGCCAAAATTATATTTAAAATGTAGATATACATTGAATTTATGTTTAAATTCAATTTTGTTTATAGTATGTGGATCCAAGCATATAACCAAGCTATAGCATGTTAAAAATGAAAAACATATTAAGGTTTGACAGAACACAACAAAATTCTGTAAAGCAATTACAAAAAAGAAATTTGCAATTCCTTCAATTAAAATATAAACAAATACAAAACAAAATGTGATGTCTCCAAAGTAATTAAAAATGCCTGGTATATTCACATAGTACAAGGTACATATTTTTATCAATTATGAGGATGATTGAAAGACAAAATGATTTCTGACGTATGTTATGTCCATGCCAGGATAATGCTATATCATAGCTCATGCAAAGGATAAATTCAGTGCACTTCTACTCAACATCCCTATTGTGTTTTTCAGGAAATTTAGAAACTGACCCAGGTTAATATGGAGCAGTAAAAGATCATGAATGATCTTACATTTCTGAAAAAAAAAGATGAAAATATATTAAAAAAACTTTAGTAATATACTGGTCCTATAACAAAAGAGTAGAGGGAGCTGAAATAGGGTCATGTTTATATGGAATTTGACAGAAATACAGAGCAAACTATTCCTCCCACCCAGATTAGCACACAAATTGCATATTTTCATTGGTGCTTAAACATATAGGCTTATTTATAGCAGGTTTTCTATTCAGATGGCAGATTTTCAGTAGAAATTTTGCAAATCATTTAATAAAATCTGTGTCATGAGAATTATGATAGTGAAGCTTATAATCCATACCTGTGAACTATTTAAAAATGAACTCATGACAGTCTTGTCCAGGGATGCAGGCGGGGCCAGTGTCTTGTGTATGGAACCAATGTGCTCTTTAGAGGATGTTAGCTGTACCTGTAATGACTTACTACTTAAATTATTGGAAACAAATATGACTAAATGTTAATAATTAATTTCCGTGTGGTGAGATTTGGGTGTTACATTTTTCTTTGTAATTTGCTGGACCTTTTGCATTTCTTGAAATATATACCTTATATTGATGAAACTATATTCTGCTAACAAGTCAAAATACTGAATAAACTAACCCTTGCCAGGATTTTAGAAAATTAGTTTTAAAAAATAAATGTTAAATGTGTAGCTTTCTAGAAAAATGAATTGATTATTTTTGTCATATGAGAGATACCCACCTTTTCTTTATAATGTCTCTCTTCCTTAAGGTAACTTTTGTTTATTTAACTAGAGAGTCTCCATGGCACAGAGTTTCAAATCTCTATTGATAATGGCAGTATAATATTAGTCGTGAGCTCACACATAGTAATCAATAAGTAAATTAATGTTTTGAGTATTCTTTTGAAATGTCTGTACAAGAAAACTATCAAAAATGCCTGGAACATATGATATAAATATATGTCAATATTAAAATATACATTGAGCATAAATTTTATAGAGTACAATTGTGAAGATTTCCATTTCACATGGATTCTTTTCACTTTATGTAAAAATGGTTTGAGACCTCCAAAATATGACTGCTTATATTCTATTGTTGAACTTTTAAACAAAATTTTGTTTTTATTTTTTTGAGATGACAAGGTCAAGACAGAGCGAGAATTGCCTCCATTTATTTATGGACGAGATTTTAAATGCCAAAATTTTCACTACAAAGAGGATCAGTATTTTCATGTTCATGGAGGAATTGAATTTGATATCAGCACCCCTTCAATTGAGAATGCTTTGGAAGATTTTAAGGTTTAAATCATTGTTGTTCCTGAAACTGTTCGTCACTTCACAGCTCTTTCACCCTGTTCTCCAACCAGAACGAGTTTCTGTCGGTGCAGGTGCTAGGCAGCTCTGCAGACGATGACCTCCGCAGCTCGCTAGTCTCTTCATACATTACATAACAAACACGAATTTAGTGCAGGCCTGTGTAAGGCCCTGTGTTAAACTCAGAGGCACAACTATCATCCCTGCAGAATTTATAGGCCATATCTGCCCTGGAATAGTTAACCAAGTACAGAAGAAATCCCTGAACATTAACTACATGCTCTTCATTTTTTCTCAAAGATTAGCATTAAAACAGAGATCCTCCAGAGTCTGAGAACAATAGTTCTTCACCTGGAAAACATAATACATTTCAATTGTCATTGCTTTTCTACCTTCTCCATATTATATTTCTTATAAAAAAAATTTTCCCTTGAATCCAAATTAGGGATTATATACATTCAGTTATTATCAGGGTCTCTTGGGATATTTTATTAAAAATTTGTTCTTTACATGCCTAAAATTTCATCTAAAATAATTCTTTCAATTGTTTATACTTGTTTTTTTAGTAACATAATTTATATTTTAGAATAACTTAGAAAAAATACGGGATTGTGCTGTTAATGCATTGGCAGAAGACTCAGGATACAAAGAACATTACTCAATACCAGTCGTGAAATTTAATGGGAAAAGGTAAGGAACTTTTAGTATCTATTCACAGTATCACAACTTGTTGAAAGCCGAAACCAGGAAACTGTCAAAATGCAAAGAGACGCTTACTCCTTGGGAAAAAAGTTATGACCAACCTAGATAGCATATTCAGAAGCAGAGACATTACTTTGCCGGCTAAGGTCCGTCTAGTCAAGGCTATGGTTTTTCCAGTGGTCATGTATGGATGTGAGAGTTGGACTGTGAAGAAGGCTGAGTGCAGAAGAATTGATGCTTTTGAACTGTGGTGTTGGAGAAGACTCTTGAGAGTCCCTTGGACTTCAAGGAGATCCAACCAGTCCATTCTGAAGGAGATCAGCCCTGGGATTTCTTTGGAAGGAATGATGCTAAAGCTGCAACTCCAGTACTTTGGCCACCTCATGCAAAGGGTTGACTCATTGGAAAAGACTCTGATGCTGGGAAGGATTGAGGGCAGGAGGAGAAGGGGACGACCGAGGATGAGATGGCTGGATGGCATCACGGACTCGATGGACGTGAATCTGAGTGAACTCCGGGAGTTGGTGATGGACAGGGAGGCCTGGCGTGCTGCGATTCACGGGGTCGCGAAGAGTCGGACATGACTGAGCGACTGAACTGAACTGAACTTCAAACTTCAGGATGGAGATCCCGGAACAATAACAGCCCCCGCGAATGACTGCAAACTCTCTGAAGTATTAAATGCTAGATTTATGACTCCATAAACCTTGATACAGTTTCCCTGGTGGTTCAGTGGTAAAGAATCCACCTGCCAGTGCAGGAGATTAGGGTTCGCTCCATGGATGGGGAAGATCCCCTGGAGAAGGAAACAGCAACCTACCTCAGTATTCTTGCCTGGGAAATCCCTTGGACAGAGGCGCCTACAGTCCTCCGTAGCCTCATGGCTACAGTCCATGGGGTCACAAAAAGGTTGACATCACTTAGCGTCTAAATGACAATAACACCTTGATACAGTCTCTGTAATAATCCTTAGACATGGTAATTTGTTATTCTAATGAACACAGTGGTTACATGGGGATGGCTGTGTTTTTGTCATAGAAAATTGTTAACTGTTATAGAAAAAGTTTTGCCAGCATTCCAAGTCAGAAAAACTTAAAATTTTTTCTTTATTTTTTTTTAACAGCTACTATGTGATCAGTTTTGAACTTGAAATTTTCTATCAGCAACTGTATAAAACACAGTGGTGGGGGGCCATAAATGAAATAGTGAATAATTTGAGGCTAAAAAGACTTCCACTGACAGATGCTCAATTACATGAACAATTTAAGAAAAAATTTGGTTTCAAGAAAGCTATGAAATGCAAGGTATTTCAGTGGTTACTACATAATTTAGTATAAGAAATTATAAATAAGTAGGTATCTCAAACTGTTATCATAGGAATAAATAATGGGTTAAATGAAGTCTTTAATATACAATTAAGATTCTGCATTTTAGTAGCTGAAAATTCTGAGTTCTACATTTCTGGCCAAGTTACAAAACAAACTGTTTATGAATGGAATTATGATTAATCTTAATAATGGCTGATATTTATGGAGTGCTTATTTTGTATGCTAGGCACTGCTACAAATTCTTGCAACAAACTCTTTCTAGACACTAGTATTATGTGTTATCAAACCTATTTTACAAATGAGAAATTTGACATGCAGTGAGTTGAGGGTCTTTCCCAAATCACACAGCTAGTAAATTGCAGAGTCAGGCTTCAGTTGTAGGGACTAAATCTAAGGAACAACCCTGGCATCCTAAATCATATTTCTGCTTCAATATGCCTTGGCTTACAACTTTTGAAACTGATAAATTAAGTGGTGAGCTCACCAATTTCAAAGGGCACATTGGCATTTATTTCTTTTAATGTCCATAAGTGTTAAGTAGTGATAAACTTAGTTTAATTTTAAAATATTGAGTAGTCAGAACATCTAAAAATGGGAAATTTTCACGTCTCAACTTTGAGATATAAAGCAAAGAATACTACTCTTGTAGCTATATATTTCAAGTCTCTGGACTTCTAAGTTAGACTGCTCTTAAGTTAGAGAAGGAATTTGATGACCATTTGGTTTTTAAATATTTCAGAAGGGTATTTGTCTATCTTGCTTGAACTGTCTCCTGAGAAGAAAGATCTACAACTTCTCCTTTAAAAAAAAGGAAGGAAAAAAATTTCCCCAAAATATTTTTAAAGTTCTCAGAGTTTCTTTATAGCCCTAACAACTTCATTGCCCAGTGAGACACTTTACACATGGGTCTTGTGAAAATTCTACTGTAGTTGAACACCAATCATGTGATTACATTGATGTAGTTCATTGTCCTTTTTGTCCTTTCACTAAATTTTAGGTGCATTTTGAAAACACTAATTCTGACCTTCCTCATAATTTTAGAGTATCCCGTTTGGTATGAAGTCTGCTGTTGAAAGAGGATTATATGCTGTTTTCCATACATTTAGCCGTAAAACCTCAAGCTCGACGATCAATATTTCAGACGAAGCAGGTTATGCTATTTTCCATCACGCTGCTCTACACAACAGAGTTCCAATCATCTGTCAGCTGTGCAATGCCAACTTCAACGTCAATCAGAGACGCTTCATTATACTTAACCAAGGTGCCATAATGTTTTTATCTCTTGAAATGTTTTTCTTTTACTTCAGCATTACAAATGCAGGTTGATTTTAACACAAGGTTAAAATTTAGTATTGGAGACTGGAGCACAGTTGTTTCGGTTTTATTTATCTCAGAGGGGCTCCTTTTAGTTTTCTAAGTATCACCTGTTGCCCTCTTATATAGTATTATTCATTTGTTTATTGGGTTTCCTTCGCTGAATATAAGCTCCATGAAGGGCAAGGATTTGGTTTACTTTGCCATGGTACCCTAGGGCCCACAAGAAAACCTGGCATTGGTAGATGCTTGAGAAATACTTGTTGAATGAATGGCATGATGGTGAACTCAGGGAAGTATCTGATAATCACTGACGTAATTAATATACAGTGATGTACTGTAGAAAGTCTGAGAAAAGGGAGATAATTAGAGATCCCGACAGAACACCCTGTTCTTATCCCAGGTTTTTAAGCAGGTCATAGTTTCTTCGTACTGCATAAACATATGTAATAACAAAACATCCCTCTGTAATTATAATTTTAGGATTAATGACCCCTTTAAGGCTAACCTGGTTTAAACTTTAAAAAGCAAAATTTCCTGATTATTAGAATTATATACATATTTATATGTTCATTGGAATAAATTTAACCAATATAAAAATAATAAAATTGAAAATGAAAGTAGAAGCCCTCCATAACTGAAGGGGGGAAATAAGGTCTGATGCAACAATACTGGCAATAAGAAATGGTGCTTTTATATTTTAATGTGTTGTCTTAAGAAGCTGTGTTAAATTTTCACACCAAAACAAAATGTGCTGCTTTAATTCTACTGACTGTTGAACAATTTCGTACTCTGTCAGTATAACTGAAATGCTTTGGCACTAAGATGCTTCTATTATTCAATTAAAATATTCAGCAGACAATGAACTTAGTTAAAATAGAGCAAAATTCAGTCAAAATGTAGTAGATGGCCTGTTATTTGAAGATGTGTTTTAAGAGTTTTTGATGTTAAAAAAAAAAAGCTTTCATAATTAAAGTTTCTGTGTCATATTGTGACTATCGATTTCCATTTGCTGAGAACTGAGTAGAGATTGAGGTACGGAAAATATCTAACCACTGTCGATGTCTGTGTATTATGACTTCACCAACACAAAGCTGTCCCCTGTGAATTTTGGCCAGCCACGTGGGAGGCAGCACTCCTGGGTCGTCTGATGCCATACCAGGCGCATACCCACGCCTAGATGGCTTTGCCAGAAGTTACTCTCAGTCTTGTTTGATGTAACCCTGTCACCTGCATCTCAACATAGTCATTTTGTTCACCTCCATATGAGTTAATTTTGACTAATTTGGGAAACTGCTACGTATTAATAATCATACTTCTATGTGTATTCCTTTTTAAAACAGAGTCATCAAAAGTAGACATGAAAAAAGAAAGAAACGGTAAGACTTAAGCAAAATATTTCACATTTTTAAAAGTTCACTGCATGTATTAAAACTTATAGTATATAATCTTCAAATTCTGCCACGTGAGGATAACACAAAATGATCTTGCTATACGATTTGAAGTGTGTATTTTTTCTACCTGTGATTATTCATTCATATTTTTTCAGTTTGGACAGTAGATCCTTTTTTAACCATGGTATTTGCAAATTATCTCTACTTATTTTTATAAAATCAGGGCCTAAAATGGGTTTTATGCCCCCCAGAATGAGCAGTTAGTACTATTTAGATATGCTGCCACCTAGCGACAGGCACATTCTGGGCAGTCTGAGAATGCATCATTCTTGCTGTGAGAGACTTTAACCCAAGTGTTGCATATGCAGAAATCAGAAAAAGTTTTAAAGGATACACCCTACATATATATAAAAGACTATATATATATATATATATATATAAAAGACTATACCTTCATACTCTAAATAAGATAATTCAAAGAGGGTTTATTTTTAAAGAAATCATTTGCAAAGTCCTGAATTTTGTAAGGGGAAGAGTGACAGTCATTCAGTTGTGTCTGACTCTTTGCAACCCTATGGACTGTAGCTCACCAGGCTCCTCTGTCCATTGGCTTCTCCAGGCAAGAATACTGGAGTGGGTTGCCATTTCCTTCCCTGGGGAATCTTCCCGACGCAGGGATCAAGCCTGGGTCTCCTGCATTGCAGGCAGATTTCTTATCATCTGAGCCGCCAGGGAAGCCAGTGGAAGGGCGATAGTTATGCAAACCAGCCTCTAGCCATTGCCGGAAGAACAGCTAACCAGAGGTGACCAGGGAGGTTAGGTATCCTGACCTCACCTTTTCCTCCTCCAGTCTCCTGCCAGGGCTCCCCACGGGCAGTTACAGACAAGAAGACAAAGGGCAGGGGCTGCAAAATCTGCAGAGGCCTGCAAAGTCTGAAAAGAGCGAGAAGGATGGTAGAGGGAGGTGAGTGGCCTGGAGGGGAAAAAGGAAGCTTATCTACTGGCCCATCTAACTTAGAGCTGAGTAAGGCTTCCCTGGTGGCTCAGATGGTAAAGAATCTGCCTGCGATGCACAAGACCTGGATTTGATCCCTGGGCCAGGAAAATTTCCTGGAGAAGGCAATGGCTATTGACTCGAGTATTCTTGCCTGGAGAATCCCATGGGCAGAGGCGCCTGGTGGGTTACAGTCCATGGGGCCATAAAGAATAGGACACGGATGAGCAACAAACGCTTTCAGCAATGGTATACTTCTTGCAATCTTGCTCCATTTGTTTCTTTTTCTTTTCTAAATACTACTTATGGCTACCTTGTATAATATTTATTTGTTTACTCTGACTCCCTGAATTGAATATAAGGTCTATAAAGGGCAAGGATTGGTTTACTTTGCCATGGAAACCTAGAAGAAAGCCCGGCATAGTAGGTAGTCAGGAATGGTTATTGAGTGGACACATGATGGATGACGGCAGGGAAGTATTTCAAAATCACTGACATTATTAGTACAGAGCAACGAACTATAGAAGTTCAGGAAAGAGAGAGAGAGAGAAAGGTCCCAAGAAAGCATCTGTTCTTTAGGCCAGAGTACTTTCTTTACCTGAGAATTTCTTTAGACTATATAAATCCCTCCAGAATGCCCCTGATTTGAGCATGACTAGGACAGTGTTTCTCAGCCTCAGCACTCCTGATGTGGTGGGCTCGACAATTCTGTGATGTGAGGGCTGTCCTGTGCACTGTGAAATGTCCAATAGCGTCCCTGGCCTCTACCCACTAAAGGCCACTAGTGACCCACACTCCAGTTGTGACAACCAAAAATACCATCAGACATTGCTTATGTCAAAGAGGGGGGCACTATTATAGGGTAAAACTTTCACGTGTGTAGGAATCACATGTATCTTGTTAAATGAAGACTGATTCAGAGGGCTTGGGTAAGAGCCAAGGTCCCGAATTCCTATTAAACATACTTTAAAAGGAGTAAGAAGGGGATTTAAGACTATTATTCCTGCCCCTAGGTTGTGCTGAAATATTTTTTCGAAAAGGATAGAGAGGAGAAGGAGAAGATCCTGTGGAGGTTTCTGCTCTTGGGTTTCTGCTCCAGTAAGCTGTGGTTCTCTGTAATCTTCCTGCCTACCTCTCTTAGTCTTAGGAGCAGCATTTCTGCCCTGTGACCTCACTTCTCTAATGGATCTGAGAAGAGCTGTTCATTTTCCAGCTTGTTCAAGTTTTTCCTTGCTGTTAGGATGGATTGGGGAATTTTAAGCTCCTTACAGGCGAGACCAGAAACTAGAAGACTAAGCAATAATTTTAATCGATCAGGTTTGGCTCAGATGTTATGTATTATTAAAGGCTGTGATATAGATCTTAGACTGCTAAGACAGGCAGGAAGCCATTGAAATTTTCTGAGTTGGAAGAAAAACAGTCCTTCCCTGAGGAAATACCATTTTGGCTGAGGAATAAATAAGATTTAGGTAGACCCCAATCACAGAAGTATTGTTTGGGAGAAGGAAGCTTTTAGACAGCAGAAATAGCCCAGAGTGATCAGATAATTCATCATCCAAAGCAAGGAGTTTGAAAATGAATGGGCACTATTAACTATTTTGCTGGGCAACAGGCATAGAGCAGTACTTTCCTGGGAGCCTGGAGTGTGTGGTCAGTCACTGTATGTTTGAGGAGCTACAGGGATGAAGAGAGCAAGGTATGCATGTTGTGCGTCTTTCCATCTATCTTAGCTCTCTCTTTCTCCCTTCTTTCTTCCTTTCTTTTTCTTCTTGGAGGGGAGATGGTTCAGGTTAAGTTGGAGCTAGTGCATCCTGTTTTTGTACTCATGATCAAGTGGCCTCAGGAAGCCACTGAAAAGTTTTAAACATGAGATAAAAAGATCAGTACATTTTGACAAGTGTTGGGAAGGGCAAGAGCAAAGTGGGGATATCAGTTGAGGTTCTAGAGATACTTAGACTTGGTGATGTGCGTGCGTGCTTAGTCACTCAGTCGTGTCCAAGTCTTTACAATATCTTGGACTGATGTCCACCAAGCTCCTCTGTCCATGGGATTATCCCAGCAAGAATACTGGAGCGGGTTGCCATTTCTAATTTTAGCAAATCTTCCCAATCCAGGGATTGAACCCGCGTCTCCTGCATTGGCAGGCGGATGCTGAGCCTCTTCGGAATCCCCAGACTTAGTAATGAGAGCTGGTTATGAAGTTGAAATGAGAGGTTAGGTTTCTAGTTTATAGAACTGGCTGGAAGACAACATCCTTCATGAATTAGGGAGCAAGGAAAGAGGATCAAGTTTGGAGGAAAAGATGGGAGTTCAGTTTTGAATAGGATACGTTTGAAGGGGGTGTGGAGATGCCTAGTGAGATAACATATCTGGAGCTTGGAGAATAAATCAGATCTAGAGGCATAATCCTAGGAGTCATCAACTTATAGGCTGTAAATGAAGCCACTGAGGAGATAAAATCTTAAGGCTCATTTCGACGTCAGGACAATGAGAGGGTCCCGATAGAGACTGCACAGTAAGTAGCCAGAGGGATTGGAGAGAAATAAGAGGGTCTCATATCTCAAAAGCCAGGGGAAGAAACCATTTTAAAACTGAAGTGTTCAACTTACTGTTGAGAAAATAAGAATTGAAAAATACCCACTGGGATTTAGTGACATAGAGATCTTTTATGAGCATATATATATATTTAATTTTAAAGAACTTTATCATACTACAAAGCATTTGAATAAAATGAAAAGTAATTTAAACAAGAAATAGTTTATAACACTGATAAGACTATTTTATATATTGACTTAAAATTTCAAATATTTAATATTTTGAGTGTTACACTTATTCTTCATAACTTATAAAGAAGTATCTATTTTTAATGGTCAGGTATACAGAGTTAAAGAAATATAGAGTTGCCTGAATCCTTTTAGGGATCTTCTTAGAGCTTTTATATCACACAGAACTAAGCCCTGTGGTTGGACATAATTAATAAAAAGGCATGTTTTTTAGGAATGTCAGGTCTTTGAGCACTGAAGTAACTGTCTGTCCGTTCTAGGTCCAACACCTCTACACCTGGCAGCACAGACTTGCTCCTTAGAAACAACCATCTGTCTCCTCTGTTTCAAAGCTGATTATACACTTTCTGAAAAAAGAGGCTGGATGCCAATTCACTTTGCTGCTTTCTATGACAATATCTGCATCATAATTGTTCTCTGCAGGAAGGATCCTAGTTTACTAGAAGCTGAGGCAACAGCTGAGTAAGTTACTAATCTTTTGTAAAAATACAAATTTCTGCTTTCGTGTCTTGCCCCAAACACTGACCCTAAAAGGAATGGTTGTTAGGACTGATTTCAAAGGCTATGTCAGGCTTACTCTGCTGCCTTTTCTGGTTGCTATCTTCTTCTACCATTTATTTTTAGAATTTATAAACAGCAAACTTCTATTAACCTATACAAGTTTTCTGGAAGAATAAGGAAGAAGTAAGTCCTAGGAAGTTTTTCCTAACCTTTTCCGAAAGGGTGGTTCTACAGATTAGTTTATCAAGTTAACTACTTAGTGTCTTAGAAGAAACACGAAACAAGGGAAGGAGAAGTTGTTCTAAACTGAGCCTTATACAACCAGGAGGCCGCTCCAGACCAAGATGGACAGACCATGGACAACAGGAGAAATATCTAGTGGTATCCAAGACAGAAAGACAATACAAAGAGGGAAGACAACTTTGCGATAGGGAAACATCCCACACAATGTTCTGTTTTACAATTTAGCTAACTCACAACCTTTGGGGTGAAGGTAGACTTCTCCTGAGGGTATTTTCTTGGCCAGTAATCCAGCTACCAGGTTACTGTTTTGATTTAGGCAGAGTTTCAGACATCTCTGAATCTTCAAACAGCTTGTCCATTATTATTCATTGTAGAAATAAATCCTCCCTAGGTTGGGGCAGAGATGTGTGTGGAGAAAGCTTTCTGGAAACCAGGATCTCTGGCTAATAGATTCTCTGGCAAATAGGCTCTGGAAAGAGCCAAGAGAAGTGGAGATCTGAGAGCAGTTCTTAGTTCTGTCGTGTTTTGACAGTGTCTTTGAGCGCAAGTGGGGTAAAAGACTGGAAGCACTAAAAATGTCCAACAGTTGAAAATGAGAAGCTGAAGTAAGAAGCTATCTGCGAACATAAGGAAGAAGCAAAGGATCTATAGAGAGGACAGTTACCAAGGTTGAGATCTATGTGGAGCTCCTGAGAAGTGCGACCATGTGTGATATGGAGACAGATTAGGACGGTGTGACGGGGACCTGCGAGATCAGGACACAGAAGGTGGCTAGCATGGGTGCTGAAGTCACTGATCTCAGAAAGGAGGCATGTTGGTGAGGCAGCCGACGCAAGAGCTAGGATGGGGGAAGGGACCCACTGGCAGGAGGGCAGTGGCAGTGAGGACCTGGAAAGGGTAATGTAGTCTGATAACCTGTTTTTCAAGTGAGGGAAATCAGAGCGAGGGTGTTAGAAGTATTATAGAAGTAACCTTTATTCCTACCACTGAGTAGGAGAAAGAAAGGAACAGGAAGAGAACATTCTTGTTCAAATAGAAAAGGGAGAAAATGAAGAGATGTTTACTCATAAAGGACAAGTTTTCCCTGGGCCCAGGAAAAAGAGGATAGAGGAGAGGCCTGGGCCAGCTGAGTGTTGGTGAGTACAAGGACAGGCAGCAAGAGAAACGGGTTCAGAAGGCATGGGTGTAAGGACTAGAAAATTAATATTTGAGGTCATGTAATATGGTGAAAGGAGAAGGCAATGGCACCCCACTCCAGCACTCTTACCTGGAAAATCCCATGGATGGACGAGCCTGGTAGGCTCCATGTGGTCGCTAAGGGTCGGACACGACTGAGCGACTTCACTTTCACTTTTCACTTGGATGCACTGGAGAAGGAAATGGCAGCCCACTCCAGTGTTCTTGCCTGGAGAATCCCAGGGACGAGGGAGCCTGGTGGGCTGCCATCTACGGGGTCACACAGAGTCGGACACGACTGAAGCGACTTAGCAGCAAGATGGTGAAAAAAGGAAAGGAGACAATGTATGAAGGCCGTGTTAATAAGCTGATTGTTGGTACTCTCATTCTTTTACAGACAATAAGGTGATCCAGTTTGCTTAAGGTCGCATTGTTATTCAATAGATCTGTTAGTAGAGTTACAGTAGAGGTTGCCTTGACAAACACACCCCAAGTATCTGTGTTTTAAAAAAGGATAATGTGGTTCTGTTCCGTGAAGTCTAGGCTGATGGTCGAATGCTGGCGTAACAGGTTGGCAGTAGGAGAAACCCAGAGGTCCTGTTGTTGCGTCTTCATGTGTGGTTCCCCTATTCTGGTACAGAATGACCACTTCTGCTTTCATTATTATGCCTGCATTCTAGCCTTGAGAGAAAGAGAGAGCAAAAGTAATGGCACACTCCATTTCTCTTTGAGGAATCGCCAGCTAACTTCTACTAACACCACACAGGCCGAACTCAGTCGTGTGGCCATACCTCTTCACATGGGAAGCGAGGAAACGTGGCCTTGGGCTGGCCTGTTTTGTGCCCAACCAAAAGACCTTCACTGTCCACAAAGCAGATCCTGAGGTTTTTGACAAAAGTGTTGGTTTCTGCCACACTGAGGACGCTGTTATTTGAGAAGTGGACATGAGTTCTAAAGAGATTGGTTGACACACTGTCTGAGCCTCAGTTTCATCATTTGTAAAATGGGCTGATCATACTTGCCTCGCTTTTTCACCTTCATTCATAGACTTGTTGTGAGGAATCAATGAGATGGCATATTCTAAGAACTCTGTACAGATTGTGTCAACTTCTGAACAGATTACAAGGCGTGATAACTAAGTTGGGAGGGAGGGTGGGGACAGCTAAGGCCAGGGAGGCAAATCTATTTACCTGTGGTATCTACAGAAGAGTACTGTGTAAGGAAAAGAAGGTGATGTAGCCGTCAGAGTTCCTCCAACAGTGGTTTGGATAGCTTTACAGAAAGTGATTTTGACACTATACATGTGCTCAGCTATTACCAGGTTTTCCTCCATTTTTAGCAATCAGTGTACTCCACTGCTCCTTGCTGCCACATCGGGAGCCCTGGACTCTATCCAATACCTGCTTTCTCTTGGTGCTAACTGGAGAAAAACAGATATTAAAGGAAATAACATCATTCATTTATCAGTGCTAACCTTTCACACAGAGGTGCTCAAGCATATAATAGAGTTAAACATTCCTGAACTCCCAGTTTGGAAAACATTGGTAGGTGAGTATGGAGCACATACCTTCTTTATAAATAACTGTTCTTATCATTATTCAATTTAATTATCGATACTCACTCTGAAATAGAACAAATAAAGCATGCATCATATTTTGAGATAAAACCAAAAATACAACAAAACTGAACTATTTTTATTTTTCTATGTGAAAAATTAGTTTTATTTCTGAGTTAAAATAAAAGAATAATAACCCAGATGATAATTTATACAATTACATCTATTTTTACTTTTCCAACTTTTTCCAAAAGCAACTGTCCTCTGTTCCATCAAAAAAAAAAAAAAAAAAAAAGAAGAAGAAGAAGAATTAGGAAATTAAAGTTTGAGTGGATAATACAAAATTCATTCCTCACCTCCTAATTTTAGACAGAGTTTTAGCAACATCTTTCCTCATATTTTGATAATGTTGTATGAAAAAATTCTATTTGAGTTTCCCCCCACTCAATTTTTATTCAATCTAGCCAGAAATACTATAAAGGTAAGAATTACTGGCCAACTGAATGTACACATCTAATTTTACTTCCTCCTAAGTCCCAACTAAAATTACATGGCGATTAAATAGCAGCAAACAAGCACTGAAGAGAAAACCAGAAGAAGCAATAAAATGTTGAAAGCAGACAGGCAAATCCTAGGACTTAGCAGACCAGAGAAACCCATTCCAAGCCAACTGTGGGAAAGCTGAGCACATCTCAGACTCGCACTACGGATCCCCACTTGGCCGGCTGCAGAGCTTTCTGCAGAGGCTAACCAGGAAAGACCTACAGATCTAAAGAGGGAATTCTGTCCGACTAACTGGAAACTGGGAATCTGAACCAAGAGAAAAGCAAAGCGAATTTCAAAGATGATAGCAAAGGGAAGTCCCAGAATGGAAAGAGTGTACCCAGACCGGCAGGAAAATGTGGGAGGAATGACCAATGGGTACAGAGCAAACTAAGCAGATGAAATAAAATAAGGAAATTATCACCTTTAGGCGATACATAGGCATATATTTATACATATACTATCTATAGATATAGATAGAGAAATAAATGTGTACATATACTATATCAGCCCAAGAGATACTGGACAGGGTTTTCAATGTTTATTTGTGTGCATATATATCACTGTATATCTTTTTCTTCTCTGATTGCTGAGGCTAAGACTTCTAAAACTATGTTGAATAGTAGTGGTGAGAGTGGGCACCCTTGTCTTGTTCCTGACTTTAGAGGAAATGCTTTCAATTTTTCACCATTGAGGATAATGTTTGCTGTGACATTGTATATATGATACATATCTATCTATCTATAGAAATGTATATATAATATATATCTATCTAAATCTGTATCTGGGCTTCCCTGGTGGCTCAGCTGGTTAAGAATCTGCCTGCAATGTGGGAGACCTGGGTTCAATCCCTGGGTTGGGAAGATCCCCTGGAAAAGGGAACAGCTACCCACTCCAGTATTCTGGCCTGGAGAATTCCACAGACAGTAGAGTCCATGGGGTTGCAAAGAGTTGGACATGGCTAAATGACTTTCACTTACTTTCAAATATATATCTGTATATCTATATCAGACATATAGATATGCATATACATACTATCCATAGATATGTATATAGACATTATGTATATTTATATATAAATAGTATAAATATACCATATCTATAGATTATATATATATATGAGAAGAAGAGTATCTTGTTACTTTTGATAAAGGCTAACACATTTGAAACACAGTGGTAAGTTGTATCATAGAAAAGCAAGAAAATTCCAGAAAAATATCTGCTTCTGCTTCATTGACTATGGTAAAGCCTTTGACTGTGTGGATCACAAAAAACTATGGAAGATCTTTAAAGAGATGGAAATACCAGACCACCTTACCTGCCTCCTGAGACATCTGTATGCAGGTCAAGAAGCAACAGTTAGAACCAGACAGGAAACAACAGACTGGTTCCAAATTGGGAAAGGAGTACGTCAAGGCTGTATATTGTCATCCTGCTAATTTAATTTATATGCAGAGTACATCATGTGAAATGCTGGGCTGGATGAAGCACAAGTTGGAATCAAGATTGCCAAGAGAAATATCAATAACCTCAGAAATGCAGATGACACCACCCTTAAGGCAGAAAGTGAAGAGGAACTAGAGAGCCTCTTGGTGAAAGTGCTAGAGGAGAGTGAAAAAGCTGACTTAAAGCTCAACATTCAAAAAATGAAGATCATGGCATCTGGTCCCATTGTGGCAAATAGATGGAAACAGTGACAGACTATTTTCTTGGGCTCCAAAATCACTGCAGATGGTGACTGCAGCCATGAAATGAAAAGACGTTTGTTCTTGGAAGAAAGCTATGACAAACCTAGACAGCATATTAAAAAGCAGAGACATTACTTTGCCAACAAAGATCCGTCTAGTCAAAGCTATGGTTTTTTCAGCACTCTTATGGATGTGAGAGTTGAACCATAAAGAAAGCTGAGTGCTGAAGAATTGATGCTTTTGAACTGTGGTATTGGAGAAGACTCCCTAGAGTCCCTTGAACAGCAAGGAGATCAAACCAGTTGATCCTAAAGGAAATTAGTCCTGAATATTCATTGGAAGGACTGATGCTAAAGCTGAAGCTCCAGTACTTTGGCCACCTGATTCAAAGAACTGACTCATTGAAATAAGACCCTGATGATGGGAAAGATTGAAGGCAGTAAGAGAAGGGGAAGACAGAGGATGAGATGGTTGGATGGCATCACTGACTCGATGGACAGGAGTTTGAGCAAGCTCTGGGAGTTGGTGATGGATAGGTAAGCCTGGTGTGCTGCAGTTCATTGGGTTGCAGAAAGTCAGACATGACTGAGTGAATGAACTGAAGACATTCTGGCCCCTAACAGTAATAGCCGAATGGTACAAAAAAATTCTTGACAACCATTCCTTCTACAGCCATTGTCGGGAAGCCCTGATAATGACGTGAACACAACAATAGCCATGAACGTCTAGCCACTGCTTCATTGCTTCATGCTCTATAATCGCTCCCTCTCACCACGCTGGCCATTTCCACTGTCAGTAAAAGAAGAATTAGCATTTACTAGAACTTTCCAGGATTAGCTCTTGGAGTGGAACCTGAATTTTAAAAGAGAATACCATGGAGTCAACTACCTAGGTAGGAGCTGGAACTAGATTTGTTATTATGGGGGCTGGGTAAAAAGAGATGAATGAAGATATTTCTATGAGGCTTTGTTTGCACCAGATAAATTGTTTAGAATCATGTATATTTGTATTATTTTTTATCTGGAGTATAAGTTCATTCAGGGTTTTTTAAAGTATCTTCTTCATACTCAGACCATGTATAAAGCTTCATATATGATTTAATGCTGAGAAAGACTGAAGGCAAATGGAGAAGGGGATGACAGAGGATGAGATGGTTAGATAGCATCACTGATTCAATGGACATGAATTTGAGCAAACTCAGGGAGACTGTGGACAGAGGAGCCTGGCATGCTACAGTCGCAAAGAGTAAGACACAACTTAGCAACTGAACAAAACAACAGATTTTTATTGACAGTAATGTAGTTTACTTTGCTATGTTTGAAAACCTATACTCAAATTTTATTCAACAACTGATTTCAGGCATAAGAGCTATATTATTTTCCAGATGATTTTTGAACCATGTGACTAGCCAATCTAAGTCATTCAGGCCAAAGATAAATAATTTTAGGATATTTTATACAGGTTTTATATAGATTAGGATGTATTATATAGATTATAAACTTTGAAGATCACGGGTGTTCAGCGCACCTCTTAAAGAATGCAGTTGGTGATGTTGGTGATCTCAACTCACGGCTTCAGTTGGTCTATACAGAAACAGAATCAATCATGCTCTTACCTCTTGTGAAATTACAACGTGTATTTTTCTGTTGAATACTTATTAGAAATGCTGCAGTGTGAAAGCTATAAACGAAGGATGATGGCTGTCATGTCTTTAGAAGTAATCTGCTTAGCAAATGATGAATACTGGAAATGTATTTTGGATGCAGGTGATGTAAAATCTATTAACTATCTTTTACTTATGCTATTTAATGGAGAGATATGTTCACTAACTCTAAAATGTATTTTTAATTGTGAAGAAAACTTTTTAGTTGATCTTAAGTTTCCAGTTTTGTTTTTTCTAAGATAATTCCCTTTACCTGTAAGCCTTGAATTTTATATTTCAAGTGAAAGTGGCACAGGATTAAAAACTATATAAAGCTCATTTCTCTAAAACTTTGCAAGCTTAAAAGTTATAGTAAATTAATTCACCATACTACCCTTATGTTTACTTTCACTTAAAAATTATCCCTTTTCTCTATTTGTACACTTTATTTATAAAAACAGCGGTTACAGTATCAGGCCTGGGTCTGTAACCAGCTCTGCATTTAGAACTTAGACTGATTGCTTACTTTTCTGTATGCTTAATTTCCTCATTAGTAACATAGTTACTACCTCATAGGATTGTTTTGAGAACAGCACTACCCATTATAACTTTCTGAAATGATGGAAATATTCTATCTACACTATCCATTGTGGTAGCCATTACTCTAATGTGAATATTGGGCCCAAATGAGATGCTTCAGAAATATTGATTGAATAAATGAATGAATGAAAAAGTTATAGGCAGTCCCCTAGCATGTTCCTAAAAACAAGTACACAAAGTTTTTGTTCAAAAAAGTGAACCACAGATAAACAGGTCATGATGCAGGTTTCATTTAAGGTAGCTAAACACATACATATATCCCTAATTATACCCATTATGTTTCCCCTGTTTCAGGCATGCTTGTTAGTGTTTTTCCTTCACTGAACCTAAGTAACAAGCATCCAACGGAAGCAGTATTTTCTGTTAACCGTGCCCAGTGATTTCTATCTTTGAACCAATTGTTTTCATTTTTCACAGCTGCTTATATAAAATATGGGTAAAATATAACAAAGTGCTCAAATAATTGCATATACCACTGCAATGGTTGATGCAATAACCAAAAGTGAACTCTACCATATGGTAGCCCAAATAATTTATTTTTCAATTATCTTAAGCCAAAATTCAGTGTTTCAAAGGTGGCTTAGTGTTGCCAATATGAAATGTATGATTGTGTGCTGCGTGAAAATCAAATGTGTAGACAATGAGAACTGCCCACACTACAGACAAGATGGAAAAGTGCATTGGTGTGGTTTCAAATGATAATTTTATAAGTATTTCATCAAATTATTTGCTAATTGTTTATATGGCAATGCCCATAAATATTAAGTCTATCATGGTAAATTGACTACAAATAGTTACAAACCATGCTCTTTCTTGATCTTTTCATTGTAGGCACCATTCCTGCATTAATCAATCTATTAAAAGGCTCCAAAATAAAATTACAGTGCAAAACAGTTGGGTTATTGAGTAATATCTCAACCCACCCAAGTATAGTGCATGCTTTAGTAGAGGCGGGAGCCATTCCAGCTTTGATTAACCTCCTGGTTTCTGAGGAACCTGAGCTACATTCCCGATGCGCTGTCATTCTATATGATATTGCTCAACTTGAAAACAAGGATGTCATTGCCAAACACGTAAGCTCTTTTCATAGAACATCATTTTGACTGAGTGACTCTCTCACATGGAAGCTAGAAAGATGCCCATTTCATTCTGCAGTGGCCCTCATAAACTCCCAGGGGAGAATTCCAATCTCAGTGAGGATGCAAAGAGCAAACCAGCCACAATACCATGAGGACCAAAGTGAACAAGAGCAAGAACAAGAGCTCTGTGCTCAGAACAGGCACAGTGAAGGGCTGTGTGTCAACCCTGTCCTGAAGTCCCGCTGTTTGATTTTATTTCATTTCCCCCCCACCCAGTCCTACCCTCCTTGTCTCTTGCTATGTTTTTGGCCTTGTTTCTTTTTGTGTGGACTACTGTTTGTCTTTTATATCTCTTCACATCTTTCCTGGGCTTTTCCAACTCATTTCACTGTCTCTTGTCTCAAAAAATCTTCCCTGAGCACTGCTGTCTCTTCTGTGCGTCCTTGTTTTATAAAGGTGGTCGCCTAATATAATTTTTTCACTGATAATATCAAAAGCATTTTCAGTTAAAGTTTTTCATCTACTTTGTGATATATTTTTCCTGATGAGCATTCTTCATCTGTCATAAGTTCTTCCTATTTTTCCTCTTATAATATGTTTGAACAGATCCTGTTCTAGGTCCTTTTTGATCAGTACTCAGCTTGAATGAGATAAGTTCTTTCTAACCTCGCTATTTGCAGGAAATGCATGTGGGAAAGAGCCCAGGTCCATGTTCTAGGCTGCAAGAATATGACATAGGCTGCAGGCTTGTATGCATGGGGTCCTTTCAGCTTTGCTTTCCCTTAGCTGACAGCGATATAGTACCCATTATGTCGTTTCTATTTCCTCCACAGTGCAAAAATCTGTCTCTTTCTTTTTATCTCACCAATAAGTCTTCTTATAAACATCTTATCAGTATAATTCTCTATTTATCTTTGCCTTCCTTAACTTGCAACACTTTATGACTAACTGGTCAAGGGAAGATCCTGCTGCCATCCTCCACACCCATTCCTATTGTTCCAGACAGGGAATTGTGTGTGTGTGTGTTTTCCTGTCCCTTAAAGTAGAGCCATTTACTTTAGAAAACTGTGTCCTGCCAGTATTTCCTGTAGCCAGTGGCCATGGGAGATCTCTCTAATCTCTGTTGGTTACTCATAAACATTTATTATCGTTCAGCATTACAGATGTCTCCTAGCTATTGAAAATAATGTTACACCTCTGTTTCTTGCCTTGTTTAATATTCTTGCATTATTACTGTTAGTAGGGAGAAATGCCATCTTTACTCCACTTGAAATTAGTAAACTATATTTACATTTAAAAAGAGTATTTTGTGTTACATAAATATAACTGCCAATTACCAGTGCAATGTATACAATGACAGATATTTCCAAATGGGCATTGTATTCAATTGATATTACTCAGTTGTTTCACTTTTAGATACTTAAATGTTACAGTGAACTTGCAGCCTCAAATTATTTTGGTATAAATGAGGCTATTTGAAAATACATTTATAGGAACTCTCCTGGCTGTCCAGTGGTTGGGACTCTGCACTTCCAGTGCAGGTTTGATCCCTGGTTGGGGAACAAAGATCCTACATGCTGCATGGAATGGCCAAAAATGAGAGAAAATATATTTATAGAATACTCACCTTAAAATTAAAGACACGCTCAAAGTTGTGACAACTGTCACTTAATGTACCATATCGGTAAACACATTTGTTTATGGGCAATTGTTCTGTCCTAAATAAGCAGACATTTATATCAAGAAAGATTATAGACTTGTGTTTCTAACTAAAGATGGCAGACCTCCTAAATGAATTTGATTATAATTAAATACTATTTTATTTTTAGAATGGAATCCCAGCTCTGATAAATCTCTTAAACTTAGACATAGAAAGCGTGCTAGTGAATGTGATGAACTGTATGCGGGTCTTATGTATGGGAAACAAAAATAACCAAAGAGCAGTGAAGGACCATAAAGGCATCCCATACCTTATTTCATTTCTGAGTTCTGATTCAGGTAAGTCTCTACTTCTATATATTTTAAAGTGACCAGATATATTAAGTGAAGCAAATAAAAGTTTGGACCTATCATTTATGAACAGATGTCCTGGATTTAACTTAGGATGGATCTAGACATGTGTAACATAACTTAACTTCTGAAACACTTACATTTAAACCACTGAATTTATAAAAGGAATTGATTCTCAAAGCCATTAATTTTTAAAATGTTGAACTAGACATTTAAAAAAATGGAAACGTTGGCACAAGTAATAAAAATAATGCAGTTAATATGCCCAGGGAGGCCAGTAGACATCTTCTTGGGTGAGTAAGACACATGTTGATCATTGGAAGCTATTTTTCAGGTTACGTAAGGACTTTAGATTTGTTGTGAGATATTGGATATCAAAATTCAAGGTAAGGAGGTAATTAGGCTAATTGTTAGACTCTGAAGTGCATATAAATACCAAGAACACCAGAAGCTATGAGGCAGTTTCTGCAGCTGCTGCAAATGCTCTCTTAGACTCTGTAAGAGTTTTCTCATCCCAATGAGCATACACATAACAGTGTAAACTTCGAGTCTGTGGTCTTCCCCCACATATGGGGGGAGAAAAAATTGGGAGAAAGTGGGAGGAATAAAAAATTGGGGAAAAGCTTGTATGTTTTCCTTCCTGCTCAGTTTATCATCTTTCTTTCTAGTCTAGCTCTCTGAGAATGAATACAGAATAACTATGTTGGCTATAATGTAAGACAAGGTTATGGATAAGGGGTTTGTTGCAGAAGGTTTTCTTTTACTTTAGTACTTCAAATTAAGCAATTATCATCTAAGAACTTCTTTCTTGTAGTGAAATCATTTGAAAGTTCTTTTCCTTTGTTTCAAATTCATAAAGTCATTTGGAATATATTCACCTGTCTCCCATTCTGCCTAATTCTCTATTTCTGTGTATTGGGTAGGCTGGAGAAGCGGCCTCACGTAGGAGATGTCCTATGGAGTCCAGCCTCATGCTACCCTCTGGCCATCAGGCCTAGATGCTCAGAGAGGACCCTTATGCGGGCTGAATGCCCCTCCTGTTGTAACGGGGCCAGCTACAGTGGGCACACTGGTAGGCAAGGCTGGCCTCAGGACTCGTTGGCTGAGAGGCCCTGCCTTGTGTGGATGCTGTGGGCAACTGGTGGGCAGGGCAGGCTCTGATGGGTAGCTAGTTCTGAGGCCTGTCGTGAACTGGTACAAGCAGCTGGCGGGAGGGGAGGGGCAGGCCCTTAGCACTGATAGGCTAGAAGGAGGATTCCAAAATGTGCCTGCCAGCATCAGCACAGTCGAGGGAGATCACAGAACTAGCTGTCTCGGTGTCTGATTCCCCTGTGGAGTGTCAGCTGCCTCCTGCCTCCCCTGGGGGCTCTCCAAGATGAGCAAGTAGGTCTGTCCCAGGCACCTTTCACACTACTGCCTCTCTGCACTGGACCTCGGAGCGTGTGAGATTTCGCATGCACCCTTTAAGACATTTTCAGTTTCCTACAGACACATGAAAAGATGTTCAACATAACTAATCTTCAGGGAAATGTGAATCAAAACCACAATCAGGTATCACTTCACATCTGTCCAAAGCACTGTCATTGGAAAGATAGCGAATAACAAGCGTTGGCAAATAACAAGGGTGTGGAGAAAAAAGAACTCTGGTGCACCGTTGGAGGGAATGTAAATTGGTACAGCCAAGATGGAACAGAATAATAAATGATCCAGCAAATCCACTTTTAGGTATTTACACAAGGAAAACTTACAGGCTAATTTATAGAGATAAAAGCACCCGTATGTTCCATGTGGCTCAGTTGGTAAAGAATCCGCCTGCAATGCAGGAGGCCTGGGTTTGATCCCTGGGTTGAGAAGATCCCCTGGAGAAGGGAAAGGCTACCCACTCCAGGATTCTGGCCTGGAGAATCCCATGGACTGTAGAGGCCATGGGGTTGTAAAGAGTCAGACAGGACCGAGCGACTTTCACTTTCATGCTCCATGCAGCATTAGTTACAACAATGAAGATACCGAAGCAACCCAAGTGCCTATTGACAGATGAAGGAATAAAGAAGATGGTGTATATACACGATGGAATAGTCACCGCCACAGAAGGAATGAAATCTTGCCATTTGCAGCAATATGGAAGGAACTAGAGGGTATTCTGCTAAGTGACATAAGTCAGACAAAGAAATACTGCATTCACTTGTATGTGGAATCTAAAACTGAAAACAAATGAACAAGCAAGACAAAAAGTAGATACAGAGAAAAAAGCGTACTTTTTCTCTTGTAGATAAAGAGAGAAAAACTGTGGTTGCCACAGGCAAAGGGGTTTGGAGGTTGCGTGAAGTAAGTGCAAGGGATTAAGAGGTACAAATTTCCAATTATAAAATAAGTCATGAGGATGTAATATACAGCATAAGGAATGTGGTCAATAATATTGAAATTACTTTGTATGGGAATAGACAGTTACTTTTTGGGGTGATAGTTTCCTGCACATCTGAAACTAACATAATATTGTATGTCAACTATACTTCAATTTAAAAAAGAGAAAAGGGAGGAAAAAGAAAATGAATCTACGGTGAATGTATTCAGTTATTCCAATAATTCCTAGGACTCTGTGCTAAGGGGAAAAATATACGAACAGGAAGGAAATGTGCCAAGATGTTTCCTAAGCATTGTTTAAAACAGCGAAAAGTTAGAACCAACCCATTATTTTTAAAAATGTAAATGTTTAAGGAAATGTGAGATATACATTAATGGAATATTTAGGAGACACTGATATTCATAAAGAATGGGAGAAATTTTTTTTTACTGGTAAATTAAAATGCAGGATACTGTGTTTATAGTACAACTGTGTTGAGTACACGGAGAAGGCAATGGTACTCCACTCCAGTACTCTTGCCTGGAAAATCGCATGGAGAGAGGAGCCTGGTAGGCTGCAATCCATGGGGTTGCAACGAGTCGGACACGACTGAGCAGTTTTACTTTCACGCATTGGAGAAGGCAATGGCAACCCACTCCAGTGTTCTTGCCTGGAGAATCCCAAGGACAGCAGAGCCTGGTGGGCTGCTGTCTATGGGGTCGCACAGAGTCGGACACGACTGAAGCGGCTTAGCAGCAGCAGCGGCAGCAGTGTTAAGTACAATACTATCTAAAGTTATCTGTGGTTTCCCTGGTGGCTCAGACGGTAAAGAATCCACCAGCAGTGCAGGAGACATGGGTTCGATCCCTGGGTTGGGAAGATCCCCTGGAGGAGGGCATGGCAACCCACTCCAGTATTCTTGCCTGGAGAATCTCCATGGACAGAGGAGCCTGGCGGGCTACAGTCCATAAAGGCACAAAAGAGTCGGACACGACTGCGTGACTCAGCACAGCGTTATCTATATTTATATAATATATATTATATATTTACAAGAATAGTGGATGATATTACATGGAATGTTTGTGATTAGCTGGGAAAGTCTGAAGAGTTTTATTTCTTTATTATCTAAATTTTCTAGACTGTATAAACTCGACTTTTAAATATGGAAAACTAGTGATACGCTGCATGCTTATATCCCTACTTTTTAAAAGGTTTATTTAACTGGTTCTTGAATTCATTTGAAGACATGTTGACAGCTGTATCTTCTGTTACAATCGCCGAGGTTGCTCGTGACAACAAGGAAGTTCAGGACGCTATGGCTCTGGAAGGAGCCATCCCTCCTCTGGTGGCTCTGTTTAAAGGAAAGCAGCTCAGTGTCCAAGTGAAGGGTGCAATGGCTGTGGAAGCACTGGCAAGTCACAACCCTGCTATCCAGAGAGCGTTTCTAGAGAAATCATTAAGTAAATGTCTTTTAAAACTTCTCAAGGTAGGAGCTGCATTACTTTTCATTTTTCCCTGAAGTATTCAATATTGAATTTAGTTAAGTGAAAAGAAACCTGAAACCACATTAAACACACACTCCTGTGGTATTCAGTAAATCCTCACTGCCTGAACGGAATATTTTTTTTTTTTTAATAGGCATTTCAAATAGATGTTAAGGAACAAGGAGCTGTAGCACTTTGGGCCTTGGCAGGACAAACATTGAAACAGCAAAAGTATATGGCAGAACAGATTGGATACAACTTTATCATAAATATGCTTTTATCGCCATCAGCTAAAATGCAGTATGTTGGTAAGCTATGTTCTCTGCATAAATCTACACAATAGAGAACAGGACTTTGGAGGGTTAGACATGCTTCTTGCTTTTCTTTGTCAGGAGGTGAAGCCGTCATAGCTCTAAGTAAGGACAGCAAGATCCACCAAAATCAAATATGTGAAGGGAATGGGATCGCACCACTGGTCCGCTTACTAAGGATTAGTAAAATAGCCGATGGCACACTGCTGAGCGTCATCAAAGCAGTGGGATCCATCTGTATTGGTTTGTACATTTATTCTCAGTTCTAAAAATCATAGTGAGGTACTACGCTTCCTCCCCATCCCTACTGTTGCAGCCCTTAACCATATCTAACCTGTTATTATAATATTTTTATTTCTCAAAGACTTTAATGAGTAGAGCTGATGTAATTAAGCATAGTATATCAGTCTTGCTTTGAATTCTGGTTAGAGTGAGAAATGAGGACCATGAGCCTTGGCTATTTTGACCTAAAGCAATCTCTTATTTTCACGTTGAAGAGAACAATATTTCTTATTTTGAATCTTAGGAACTATATGCTCTGGAAGATACAGAAGTGTTTCTCATGCTGCAGCACGTTTTTCTGTTCCACTCTTTGCATAGCCATTCTCTGTTTAGGTAGTGGCCACCTGGTCTTGTTCCTTTCTTTGCAAAGGAATTAACCTTTCCATGAACACACATATTTCTTCATTAATTAGGCCTTTAATATCTCCCAGCAATGTTTCACAGTTTCCAGTGTACAATTCTCGCACAATATTTTGCCAGTTTTACCTTAGGTACTTCATACAGCATGCACGCAACACTCCCTACCTCAGTGCCTAGAGCACCGGGCACTCAGTACTTGTCTGCTGAATGAAGAACAGTCATGTAATGATTGCCTGTGTGCATCTCCTGGTGGCCAGTGGGAAGGGGGAGTAGGGGACAATGAAACAAAAGTGTTCCTTGCTGCTCCTCTTCCCTTAGCTGCTTCAAACTTCACTGGGTAATAGTGAGCAGGTGCTTTCTCTTCACTGTTCCTAAAGGGGCCCGATCTTGTACTTACATTTAAGTACGTAAACCCACTGTATCTGTAGTGTGGCATTTATTGGTAAAAGAACAAACTTTGAATTGTTCGTTCATGTCCACTAGAAAGATGATTTGAGTCTCTTAATTGAGATTAGAGCTGCAAATTAAAGAAGTATGCTTAGGAGAAATAAGATTATCGTTTCAGTATGAGTATTTAAGGAATCCAGACATTTTAACCAGGTGATTACTCAAGTTATTTTTATAAAAACAAACTTTTAATGGAAAACAGTAGCAGCTATAAGCTGAAGTACCTTGCACCTAATTTTTTTTCTTTACATGAATGATAGCTATTACATTATTATTCCCTGATAGTCCAGCACTTCTAATTTCTTAGTTTTGTGACTATTAGAAAACTGTTCTAACAGTAAATTTTCCAGGATTATTCACTTTGCCTTTTAAAAAGTTAATTAAGGTAAAACAGCATCAATAAAGCTTTTCCTTTTGTAATTTACCAACCATATTATGCAAGGACACATTGAGAACCAAACAGATTGAGCTATGTTTGACTGTAACATTTCTAAGATGGAAAAAACGTTACCTCACTGAGATGTGGGTTCTTACAGGTGTCGCTCATACAAGCAATCCCGTTAGTCAACAATTTGTTGTAGATGAAAATGCCTTTCCAGTACTTATTCAACTACTGAGAAATCACCCTTCTCCTAATATTAAGGTATATACAAGACTTTTGTGTGATATAGTAAAAATTAACATAAATGACTTTTTAAAGAATAATTTTTATCTTTAGGCAAGCTCAGAAGTATAATATCTAACCTTTTAAACAAAATCCTAATTTTTTTACATTTATTTTTCCATCGAAGGATAATTGCTTTACAGAATTGTGTTTTTTTCTGATGAACACAAGATCACAAAATCCCAGAAGTTTTAAACAAAACAGTTGCCACAGAAAGAGGTTTTGTGGATTCTTTGATACTTCAAAAGAAAAAAATCAAACAAACCTGATTTCTGGGGAATTGCGTTAATTTTCCTATCTAGATTTTAAGACTAGAATGCCAAAAACAAAAATATGAAGGAAATTAAAACTCTTCATTAAAGTGAAAAAAATTGCTACAAAGATAGTAGCAAAGATATTACTAAATTTTATCAAAATGTGGTTTCTTCAGATTTAACAAGAAAGTCTTAGTCTTCTGTCCTTACTTATCGAAGAAGTTTTATTCCTCAGATATTTGATTATTCATAGAATTTCTTCCCTTCTTCCTCAGATACTGGTTGCTAAACCTGGGTGGGGATAATGAGGATGTGTGATTTATGTAGTAAAATTTCTCAAATGTAAATGAATCCTGTCAGTGCTTACACCATCAGAACAGTCCTACCTTCCACCAAGCAACCTGTGTTGGCTGGCAGCAATACTTTTCTCAAGGGTAGACACTGCTAGGAATTACTACGAGTTGCTGAAGAGTCATCCATTCTTCCATTTACTTCTAGTTAAATGCCTTTAGTAAAATGACATGCACATCTATTAAAATCCTTTACCAAGGTTTTAGAAATTCAGGACATCTATACTTGGCCACACAAACTGTAGTGACAAAAATTTATTTTCTCTTTAAAATTTGGTAAGGGCTGTGCTAGAAATCGAAAAATAAATATAACATGTGAAGAAAATATATAAGTAAATATAGCATGACTTCTTTTAAGGAAAGTGTTTGTTATTTTGTTATCAGAAAAGATGTTTTATGTTATCTGGCTTTTCTTGCCATGAAAGAGATAATGTCATTACAGAAGTTGATTAGGGAAACAAAGAGGCACATGCTAGCACTTTTTGGCTTGAATTATATGTAAAAACTTCACTGACTTTCCGGAGAAGGCAATGGCAACCACTCCAGTACTCCTGCCTGGAAAATCCCATGAGAGGAGCCTGGTGGGCTGCAGTCCATGGGGTCGCTAAGAGTCGGACACGACTAAGGGACTTCACTTTCACTTTTCACTTTCCTGTGCTGGAGAAGGAAATGGCAACCCACTCCAGTGTTCTTACCCGGAGAATCCCAGGGACAGGGGAGCCTGGTGGGCTGCCGTCTATGGGGCCGCACAGAGTCGGACACGACTGAAGCGACTTAGCAGCAGCAGCACTGACTTTCAAAGTACAAATAAATTCCTCAAGACTAAGGAAAATGACATATAAAATACATTTTTTATTTAAAAATGTACATTTTCATGGCAAACAGTTTACTTCAGTTGCATCTATATTTCAGCATATATTTTCAATGAGTTGTTAAACTTATTAAAACAGAACAATATTTAACATTTTAATACTTTTCCTCAAGATTCTAATGTAAATAGTTTTGCAATAATAATCATGCTTTTCAAATTCACAATGCTTTTTATAGAAATCCGTGGTGTAGTACTTAAAAATTTACTACTGAGCCCAGTAATACCAAGGTTCATTAACAGTCTCCTTAAAGGGCTTCAGAATGTGCCTTAAACGACTCCAGAACCAGAAGAAAACTTCCTCCGGATTATTCCCCAATGCTTTGCTTCAGTTGAAAGCATTCCATTAGAGCATTACATCTCAATGGTCAGTAGCTAACAAGCACCATGCTAGGAAATTTTAAAAAAAAGGAATGCAACTATGCACTTATGATAAATTTCTTCACACGTACTGCAGGCCCTGGTTACCTCCGCCTGTGCCCTCACATGGAGCTTTGTGGTTGTGCGGTACCCAGAAAGATTATTTTCTCAGCTGTTAAAAATTATGAGGGGAATTTTTCCAGAAGTTGTAATTGCTACTCTCTAAATACTAGTCAGAGAAATGGAATTAATGGGATTCTATGGTATCTTTGAATTGGTATATCCTATATAAATATTTGAATGATGAAATGTGTCATTTGATAAACCATGAGTGAAAAATATATTTCTGAAAATTACATATGTAGGTTGAAGTGGCATTTTCCTTGGCATGCATTGTCCTAAGGAATGATCTCTTGCAGAAGGAATTACAAGAAAATGAAGGATTTGATTATGCTGATGTCCTTTATCTTCTTCACTCAGAAGATAAGGTAATAACTTTACGAAATGTTAGAGCTCATTTAGAAGAAAATGATTTTTAGACTACATCCTCAAAATTCCATTGTCTTTTTCACGCAATATTCAAATGGATTATTTAAAAAATGTAAAATATCTTTGGTAGGTTGTTAGTTTATAATGCTGTAATAATATTGTTCCATATTTTTCATAGTTGTTGTATTTCATCTTTGAAATGTAGCAATTTTAATGCTTGGTGGCAAGCCAAAAAACAAATCTCTTCTGTCCTGGATGCATCGTTTCAACTTAATTTTATGACCTTTCAACCTTCAGTCATCTACTTCTTACCCAGTATTCTAGAGTGGTGGTTCTCAAATTATTTGTGATGAATGAATAGCTTTTCCCCCAGCAAACAGTTATGAGGAGATAATTTTAAAGCAACCAAACTGTAAATTTTGAAATAATTTTAGACTTTCCATAAATCTGCAAAAATAGTACAGAGTGTTCTGAAAGTACACAGCTTTCTTGGATGTCAATCAGGAAATTAACATTGATACAATACTACTAGCTAGTCTGCAGACTTCATTTAACTTTTGCCAGTTTCTCACCAATGTCCTTTTCCTATTCCAAAATCCAATCCAGGATCCCACATTGCATCTAGTTATCATGTTTCTTTACTGTCCTTTAATCTGTGACACTCAAGTCCTTTGCCTTTCATGAGTGATATTTTTGATGAGTCCAGGCCAATTGTTTTCTAGAATGTCCCTCAATTTGAGTTATCTGCTGTTTCTAATGGTTAAACTGAGGTCATGCATTTTGGTTGAGAACACTCTTCACTGCCTTTCCCAGTGCATCATTGCAGGGAGTACACGATGTTGATATGTCTTATAACTGGCCGTGTTAACTTTGGGTGCCTGATGGCGCCATATTTCTCCCTTTAGTTACTGTTCTTCCCTTTGTAATTAACAAGTATTTGGAGGTGAGTGTCTCTGAGACTATGGAAATACTGTGTTATGAAATGTACTTTTGCTCACTGGTTTTAGGATCCATTGATGCAATAATAATTACTGGGATATGCCTAATGGTGATTTCAATTTTTTTACTTTATTATTAATTGGTATTTAACTGTAAGGAAGAGCTGTTTCAAGTATTCTGTTTGTATAATCCTTTTGTCAACTATTTCGTGAACTACCACTGGTCCATGGGCCACACTAACCCTAGAGAAATAGAGAAACTCCCAAACTATTGTTATTCTACATGCATTGAGCAATGAGGAAAGAACATTGCCAATTATGTCTCAGCTCCAGGAGATTTTGAGGAAGAAAGGAGAGCGGTAAAGGGGAGAAATGAAGTCACTGTATTATTATTTTTTTAAACGGAATTTTACTCTACTGTAGTACACAAAAAGATGAGCAGTACTGCTGTAATATGGGCAATAACAGGGCAGGAATCATCTGACGGCTTTCTGAACCACGTTTGCGCCCTCTCTTCTGTTCCATCTGCGTGCTACTCTCGTTAACCCGCTCCTCAGAGACGCCCGTTCTCCCTTTCCTTCTGCTGCCCGTTCTACTTTCCATCATTCCACAGTCCCTCCCAGGTTGTTACCACTTGCGCCACTCTCTGGACCCTTCCCCTTTATACCTAATACCTTTTTTCTTGCCTGTGATCAGGGGACTCCTGTGTAAGTTGTTGTTCAGTTGCTAAATCATGTTCGACTCTGCAGCCCCATGGATTGCAGCACGCCAGGCTTCCCTGTCCTTCACTATCTCCATGAGTTTGCTCAGATTCATGTCCATTGAGTTGATGATGCCATCCAACCATCTCATCCTCTGTCGCACACTTCTCCTCCTGCCCTCAGTCTTTCCCAGCATCAGGGTCTTTTCCAATGAGCTGGCTCTTCTTGTCAGGTGGCCAAAGTACTGGAGCTACTTTGTATCAGAGTACTTGGTGAGTATATACTTTTTATTATGGAAAAATTCAAACAGAAATAGAATGACAAGGTAGCATACTCACATATTCCCATGACCTGTCTTCAGCAGTTATCTCATTTATATATTCCCTCACTATCCATATATTACTTTTGAAGCAAATCTCGGGCATCACATACTTTTATCGGTGAATATTTCATATGTACCTATAGCATTTCAATATGTTTAACAGTGACAGAAGAACACTCACTAAGATTAACGTTCTCTCACACTGAGAATAATGGTTCTCTCTCTGTGTACCACAGTGTTCAAATGGAATATTAAAAATAAGATTTAGTGATAAGATTCTATCTTTTGGGTCTTTCTGGAAGGTCAACCATACTTGTAAATCTTTGGCAAATGGACTGCCAAAGGGAAAACTGACTTTTGCTCTGTGCCCAGTCCCAGAATGTTAAAATGAGATTTTTAAAAAGGAAATCATTTTTTATTCTCCCTTAGAATACAGCAGAATTTTACAAGTAAATTTAAGAAACGAGCGGTATCATCTCAGAATGCATAAAATTCAACAATATCATGCTATACAAGAGAAATTTTAATTTATCAATTGTATTTTGAAATGTTGAAATAAAAATGTGATTAAAAAGTTGAAGGTTAATAAAATTATGGAGATTCCTATTACCATTTAGGTATTCATTTAAATAATCAGTTATCTAACATTCCATTTAAAAATTAAAATTTTTTTCTCTTCTCTTCTCCCTGATACCACTACCTAATTCTCTGTTTTATCTGTTCAATAACATTCTAGGGCAACTCTACTACCTGTTTTCCCTAATTATGTCTTATTTTACTCCCAGAGATAAGAATGAAATGTATCTTAATATGCAAGAATTCAAAACCTATTGCCTTGGGGAGGGTGGTGGGAGGGGGGTTCAGGGTTGGGAACTCATGTACACCTGTGGTGGATTCATATCAATGTATGGCAAAACCAATACAGTATTGTAAAGTAAAAAAATAAAAATTAAAAAAAAAAACACACCTATTGCCTTGAGTAACATGATAAATGAAGCTAAAGACAATGCATCTCTCCTGTTTCCAGAATATTTGTTTAAGAGCAGGCTATGCATTAACCCTTTTTGCCTTCAATAATCGCTTTCAACAATACTTAATATTGGAAAATGGAAAAATGAGCATATCAATTTTTGAACCTTTCCTTGAATCAACAATCGAAACTGAGAAGGCAATGGCAGCATTTCAGGTATAAATTTGATGGCTAAAATTTCAAATCAATATATCTTTTTAGCGAAAACTGGGAAGCTAGAAAAAACACTGGATCTGGAAAATATGAACTGATTTTGTAAAATTCACAGTATTTTTTACACCACCCCCTTCCACTTCATAAGAATTCCATTCTTATGAGGAGTCCTTCATTTATGTAGAATTTTACAAGGTTAGGTGCTTCCCAGATGGCTCAGTGGTAAAGAATCCGTTTGCCAATGCAGGAGATGCAAGTGTGATCCCTGGGTCGGGAAGATCCCCTAGAGGAGGAAATGGCAACCCACTCCAGTGTTCTCGCCTAGAGAATCCCATGGACAGAGGAGCCTGGTGGGCTACAGTCCAGGGGGTCACACAAAAGAACTGGACATGACTTGGCGACTAAACACGATGTAGGTTTTTTTGTTTTTTACAAATTAATAGGCGATTTTGCCTCACCTGATGCTTAAAACAACCCTATCAGGTTGACAGGCATGTAGTATTATTTTCATCACCCCTATTTTACCAGGCAGCAGGTAGAGAAACAAGTTTTCTAACTGCAGATCTCTAGCTGATCATGTGATTCTTCAACCATGTAGACAACCATATGTCTCTGGCTTCTTCTTGATCTTATTCTCTCTTCTTTGAGAGAAGTGTTTTCTGTGAACCCATACTGTACAGATGCAAAAGTTGCAAACATTGTAACCATCGCCTACCATGGTTACTCAGTAATCAGATAGGGAAACACACTCTGGGTCCTCCCCACACAGCTTGCTTTTCTTCTACTGAAGTGAAGTGAAGTCGCTCAGTCGTGTCCGACTCTTTGCGACCCCATGGACTGTAGCCTACCAGGCTCCTCCCTCCATGGGATTCTCCAGGCAAGAGTACTGGAGTGGGTTGCTACTTCCTTCTACTGGATCATACCAAATTGACCCTCTTACTTTCCTGAGAAGCATCCCCTCAGAAATAAAAGGTTAATTACAGAAGCTGAGTAGAAAATGTTCAATGATTCTATGCTTTTTGTTTTTAGATTATTGTATTAGCTAAAGTCATTATAGACGTGGACCACATTACTTTGACTGCAAGAGGTGTTACCATTTTAGTTGATAGTCTATATTCAGCTGATTCCTCTACTATTGTCTTGACAGGTAAGAAATACCTAGAAGTCAATCATATCCACATAAAACTATTTTCAAAAAAGTTTTTTTTTTTGGCAATCTGAGGAGTAATAAAGTAAGCCTGACACTCTGTCACATGGTTTTAAGAATGAATTCGTGTAGGTCTACGTGGAACTCCAGAGTTGAGTCTACATGGAACAATCAAAGTCTATTCTGCACCCCAATTAGAGCCTTTCTGATTTCCTAATTATTTTTAAACCTCTAATTAACTTTTTCAGAATGTAAAATGAGAATTCAACTATGAACTACCAACAACAAAATTCATACACTAATTTGTAGTCATACTGGCAGACTTATACTGATAGCCTCTGTCTGTTTCCTTTCCACTAAATGTGCATATTTGGCTAGTGTTTGAGTTCTCTATGTTGCTATGCAATGTAGCAGAGCAAAATGGTCTAGCAGCACTCTTGACATAGTTAGTGGTAATTGTTTGAGTATATCTATCCAGATCTAACTCTCCAGATGAGAAATATGTTAGTTTGCTTGATCTGTCATGCTCAATATAACATAAAACAGTATCAAAATGACAGCCATATGGAGAGACAGCTACCAAAAAATATTTTGTTTTTTAACTGAAAGGGATTATTGAACACACCAAAAAAAATTTTCACTTGCTGCCACAAAGTTACATTTGTATGCTGTAAGGTAAATTCAAGCAAACAAAAATTAGCTAGAAAAAAAATACATGTTTAATATGAGTTATTAAATATATTTTATCTAAATAACATTCTTAGTCATAGTAATTCTATGACTCTGAAAAACAATTGTAGTGGGTTTAAATTTTACCTCATAAACTCCTCTGTGCAAGAAATGCCATATTATTTTAGCTTTCAAATATTAATTTTCCCAGGCTGGTAGATGTTGAATCTCAAAAATTATCTGGCTTCCTCTGCACTCCACCACTGGAGTCATATGCACCTCCAGAGTCATATGCATATCTGGGATTTCTCAAGCAAAGCCAGATATTTAGATTTCAGGGATAAAGTAAAATAAATGATATGCTCAAGTCCAAGTTGGTAAGGTTTCTAGAAGAGGCTCCAAAAGCACGGAAATTTTACATAAACTGACATTTCTGTTGCTGGCAGTTCAGTTTTCCCACGTGTACCACTTAGCAATTCTTCACAAAAAGTCCTGCTATCTGTTTTAGTCTTAGATTTTCTGCCCTTACCCATTTCTTACTCCCTATATTTATTTATTTATTTATTTATTTTTCCGTTTATTTATTTTCTTTACTTTACAATACTGTATTGGTTTTGCCATACATTGACTTGAATCTGCCACGGGTGTACATGAGTTCCCAATCCTGAACCCCCCTCCCACCACCCTCCCCATATCATCTCTCTGGGTCATCCCAGTGCACCAGCCTCAAGCATCCTGTAAAGACACCTTTTTCCCTTCCTCGCCTTCTATAAACTCAGGCTTTAGAAAATATAAGCCTGAAAGTAAGGTTATCGTTAGATAATTTTTGCTTTAGACCATACCACCCAACTCTCCTCATCCTGAGGCGATAAATACAGAAGTCTTTCTGGCTTTTAATGGAGGCTGGAAAAAACAAAAGGAGAACAAAAACTCAGTGACTACCTCAATAAAGTATCCACCCACAAATGTAAAAATAGATTTACTGTGTTACACTTATTCCAACACAGCAACAATATTGTGAAAGAATATCACATGAAATCTCTAAAAATAAAACACAAATTGTAATGAAACAATTTTAAGTTAGCAGCTGCACATTTCTTTAATTACTGCTGCTGCTGCTAAGTCGCTTCAGTCGTGTCTGACTCCGTGCGACCCCATGGACGGGAGCCCACCAGGCTCCCCCGTCCCTGGGATTCTCCAGGCAAGAACACTGGAGTGGGTTGCCGTTTCCTTCTCCAATGCATGAAAGTGAAAGTGAAAGTGAAGTTGCTCAGTCGTGTCCGACTCTTAGCGACCCCATGGACTGCAGCCCACCAGCCTCCTCCGTCCATGGGATTTTCCAGGCAAGAGTACTGGAGTGGGGTGCCATTGCCTTCTCCGTGTTATTTAATTACTAGATCACTTTATTACGTCAATCTCAAAACACTGCTTTTATGGGAAGAACTTCAATTATTTTAAATGTCAATAAGCAATATATTGCTTGATTTTAAAAATATAATTAAGCTCTTAAAACCATTTGAATTGCAAAAAGGACATTAAATTTTCTTACGTAGTTCAAACATTATGTTCATAATCATTAAAAAACATGAACCCTCAAAATAAAATATATTCTGAAGCCAAGAAGAAGAAAACCTCTGATTTTTCAAAATTCTTCCCACTTAAATGAACCTATTTAACTTTTACTGTTTGTGACAGAAAACCAAACCATAATTTTGGGGAAAGTTTATATTTAACACACACATATTTTTCCTCAGCAGTTCTTCATTAGTAGAGATGTGACTCAAAAGCTTTTTAATACTTTCATATATGCAAATGAACAAAGGCACAGTATATTGGCTTGTATCAATTAAATGGCACATGCATGTTTTCTTGTTTAATTTATAGGGAACCTAATAGCTACCTTGGCTCATTCTAGAGCTGGTATTCCAGAAGCATTTACCACATTAGGGACAGTCCAACAGCTCTGCTATCATTTGTACTCAGGACAAGAAGAGGTAAGAAAAAGTAATTCTAAAACAGAATATCCTAAAAATAATTTGCCTCTCACTTCTGAGGGCCAATTTCTCCACAGGCTGAGTGCTATATACTATTTACAGTTCATATTACTAACTCAAAATTTTATGACTTTTCTAGTCCTACCTTTGCTATTCACAATTCTGGTTCCCACAAAATATGCACATTGGTTTTAACTTCAGGCTTTAAGGTTCAGTCTATGAGTAAGTACACAGATGACACAAAAATACTTATTTATAAAATGTTTTATAATTAAAGTCACTCAGTCATTTCTGTGATTATTTGTAATGAGTGAGAGTGGAATCCATTGGAACGTTTTCCTTACGCCCAACAGCTAAGAGTGAGGGTGTGTGAAGCCCAGTTGCCTATGATAGTGTGTGGCTTCTGTTTCTTTTCCTGGAAGGGCTGAAAGGCAGTATTTCTCCAACCTTAAGGCTGTATCACCTGGAGGACTTGTGACACCATAGACTGCTGGCCTCCGTTCCCAAAGTTTCTGATCTAATATATCTGGTGTAGAGTTAGCATTATAGCTTGCATTTCTAACATGTTCCCAGAAGCTGAGGCTGCTGCTCCAGGACCGCTGTGCAAGCCAGGGAAGATTTGGGGGCATAGACAGAAGCCATACGTCAGAGTAACGACCAATATGTCAGCCTTCTGGTACCCTGCATGGGCTTGGTTTATGTTCATTTTTTCAACGTTTCTTATGCCACCACGAGGAGATTTTCCTAAGAACTTCCCAGGGGTGTATTTTATTATATGAACAACCAAATTACTTCAGAGTGAAATGCAGAGAGTATTTCCTGCAAAGGAAGGATTACTTTTTCTGGAGTCCCATGGCCTGGAACTTGGGCTTGTGTCTTTGGCTTTGCCAGCGGATAACTGAGTTGCTTCCTTGGGTGGCTTATTTTTAACCTACTTCTATGCTCTGGTTTCTTACCTAGTTTCCTATATTATAATCACCTGTGCAGTTTTGAAAAGTCCCAATATTCAGTTCTCTGAACTCCAAAATAATTAAATCAGTTTCTAGGGGGCGGAATACAGACAAGATTTTCATAGCTATCCAGGTGATTCCAATTCACAGTGAACACCGAGACCTACTACCTTAGTTCAAACTCAAAGGTTCTTACTTGGGCTGCCCGTTAGAATCACCTGTGGCACTTAAAAAAATACATGTAACACCAGATTCTACTAAGAGAGACTGTATTTAGTTGGTGGGCTTTTTTTTTTTTTTTAACTACTGGTGATTCCAAAATGCAGCCCGGACTAAGAACAACTACTTGAAATCAATGGCAACTCACAGGCCTCCCGAAAAATATGGCTATGTTTTGTCTATAAATTGCCATCAGCTGACATACCTATTTGCTGTATGATCTCTACAGAGATTTCCTATGGAATATTTAATGAGCACACTGGGTTAGATACTTTAAGAACAAAGCTCAGTGTTTAAGGGGAAATTGTTTCTTCTTCACTTAGGTTCGCATGGCTTGCTCCAGTGCTCTTGGCTACTTAACTTACAATGCAAATGCTTTCCGACTCTTATTAAAGGAATGCAGGAATAAGCCTAATCAGTTCCTTCGTATAACAAATTATATCAGCAGAGATGCAAGTATAAACCCAGCATTTTTAAAGGAATTTGAAATGCAACAAAAAGTGGGACTTCCTTCCCTAAGGTATTATTCCTATATTTGCAGTGGCAGTAGTGAAATTACTGAGACGAATTTTTAAGGAAGTTAGTTTAAGGAAGATCAAACAAAGGGAACTATCCTTGATATGAATCTATGCACTGTATAACAAAGGAAAGACTTCATTCTAAATGTCTACTGCCAAAGCCTCTTTTTAATTCCAATTTAGCAACAGAATTTAGAGTGCAGACAAGAATACAACTGATCTTGGGGGTCCTGTCTGGTCAGGGTTATTCATCCCCTTTCAAGAAGTTTTGGAAGATTAGTTGCCTCCAAATTCAGTTTGGGCTTCCCTGGTGGCTCAAAGGAGTAAAGAATCTGCCTGCAATGCATGAGACTGGGGGTCAATCCCTGGGTCAAGAAGATCCCCTGGAGAAGGGAATAGCTACCGACTCCAGTAAGGACCTCCCTGGTGGCTCAGACAGTAAAGCGTCTGTCTACAATGTGGGAGACCTGGGTTCAATCCCTGGGTTGGGAAGATCCCCTGGAGAAGGAAATGGCAATCCACTCCAGTACTATTGCCTGGATGGGCAGAGGAGCCTGATAGGCTACAGCCCATGGGGTCGCAAAGAGTCGGACACGACTGAGCGACTTCACTCACTCACCGACTCTAGTATTCTTGCCTGGAGAATTCCATGGACCGAGGAGCCTAGTGGGGTGATTCAGGAAGTCATTCTTTGGTAGGTTTGGGGTACATCTGAGAGCTCTGAGGCAACCAGGAATGCCACTATGACCTTGGCATCAAATGGGGCTTTTACACCTAATTCAAAGCTATGCCAAATTCACAGGGTATAAACAGGGCTAATCAGACCCAGTGGCTAAAGTTATGGCAAAGTTTGCCAGGCATTTATTCAGAGGGTTTTGCTTCAGTGTTGCAGTTCTGCCATGAACTTAAGTTTCTGTAAAAAGAGAGGAGAGGAGAATCTCCTTACAATGGGCGTATTTTCTCTTCTTTAATTACAGCTGAATTAAGTCTCTGCAAATAGTGCTATTTACACACAAGAAACAGAACTACTCAAGATATATTATGAACTCTATAATAATAGAAGACAGTAGAATCCAGTAGTGTATCATGGTTCTATAAATCAATTTTAAGTATAGAGAAAAATGAGTATATCTTCAGTCACTTTAATTTGAATTCTTTGAAAAATTGAATACCCAAAACTTATTATCTAATTTTATATAATCCAGGAAAAACTAAATTACAATTGTTTTAATTTTCTGGGTAAAAATTTTTAATTTAAAAAATGTTTAAAATAATATTTACTTAAAAAATTAATTTAAATATTGGAAGTATTATTTTATACAATCATTCCCACAGCTAGCCCATATGGCAACTTTTTGGGAATTAGAGTAAGATACTCCTTCCTCAGTACACTTTACTGCCATCTACAGTTACTGTGAGGTGAACGGCATCCCCTGGAGTTGTGAACTCTCAATTTTCAGGATTATAAACAATAACAAGTGATCAGTAAACTTACGGGAATGACTACCAAGTAAGGGAGAACTGGTAAACAAATAACAATTACTCTCATAACTAATAATTCTACGTACTCTCCTTACAGTATTTATATAGATTGACTATTCCCTTTAATTTTCATAACAATCCTACAAGGGAATTTTATTTAAATGAAACTATGGGAAATGTGCTAAAAGATTATTAATTTCCACAAAATATTCCTTGATACCACTACTGGAAACATAAAGTAGATTGATTTTGGTTGGGGTCACGGCAGCACTGTTTTGGAGTATAGACCACTTCTCTATTCCCACACCCTCATTCAGCCCCGAGAATGGCAGATTAGAAGAGTTTTTGGATGTGTAAATTTTGAAGTATGTAGACAAAATCGTACTGTTAACTGACCCTATGTGAAAATAATCTGAGCCTAAAGTACTAGCCAGTTTCATGTTACCCTACAGCCACGAAGTCGGCATATTGAACAGACGGGGGCCTGTCTTCAATCCATCAAGTTGACAAAAGCAAATGTTCCTTCCTCATCAAATTAACCAGGAGCACATCTGTCATAAGCAGTCTTAATATTTAATATTTAAAATTACATTTTATTGCCAGGGAAATTTTGTAACACCATATTTATATGTTACATGTCCAGGATAATGATTAAAATACTTCTATTAAAGCCACACCATATCAACTTAGATATACCTTGTTATTCTTTAGCTTGAAATACTTTATTAGCACCACATTACTTTGAAAATAAAGTTTCCAGATAACTTTAATTCTGATCACACTAGCCTAAGTAGTTAGTGCCCTTTGAACAAGCCATGCTGTTTTGCAGTAATTTTTCATCTTCTGTTCCCCATGTCTGGAATACCCTCCCCCAACTCATCTATTTAAAGACCTATTTTATTCAAAACCTAGCTGAAGTGTCTCTTCTTCCATGAAACTTTTCCTATTCACTTCAAGCATACTGAATCTTCCACACGTTTTGGGTGGTAAGTGAATAAATGACTGATGGACTATAAAGCACTTACAGGTAACATGCATAGTTAGTACAGGTAACATGTATAAATGAGACCACTAGGCACTGAATATGGTACCTGGGCATATTAAGTGTTTATATATTTCTAGTTTTTGTGATAAAAGTGTTTTCCTTTCAGTCTGGAAAAAAATGGAGGACCATCCATAATTCCTGTCTTTAAGAAAGGTAATTGATTTTTCTTTTATCTCAGAGATACTTTCTATTCAGACCTTTTATAATTGCTTTATTTCTAAGAATTCAAAATGTAGAGGCTACCAAAAGATGTTTCCCGGTAAACTTCTGCTTTTCTAGTGTTACGTACCTAAAATATCTTCCCATTTACAAGCCTGTGCTGTGTTAATCATTCCTTTTAAGGCTTCCCCACTTATGTTGTTTGACAGAAATCCCTGTCTTACTCTGCGTTTTCTCATAAGCCATGCATAGAAATGTCATTATTGAAACAACATGTCAGTATGACTTTAATTACCATCTTGCTATTACTCTGTTTCATGTACCACTTGCCTGTAAGTTCTTACAGCAGAGATGACATTCTTTCCCTTGATATTATGTTCAGTTTTATAGAGTTGATAGATGAGTTTATAGAGTTGATGGCTGAGTGGCCGAGGCCCGTGAGATCAGAATCCAGATCTTATCATGTTAGTATCCAATTCCTACTAGTAACAGAGAAAATAAATCACATACTGCCTTTATGTACATGCTTCGTGCCTCATCATGTGTGCTTAGTGTAGGACCCAAAATCAGTCCACATGGTATATTACCTCACTGTAAAAGCAAAGACAGAATTTTCTGAAATCAAGATCACTTTGTTGGAGTCACAAATGCAAAGACAGAGAATAGGAAAAGAAAAGGACAGGGAAGAACCTCATTTATCAGGGAGTATCTGAGGGAAGGTAGGGATGTGTGGAAGCTATATTTTTGAATATCATCGGTAGTAGAATGGTTTCTGTACGGTCTGGTTTTTGTATCAGTTCTTTAGTGCAAGAGTAATTTACCTAGAAGGATAAAGCTAGTTCCATTATTCCTTCATTTTAAAATTGGCTTCTGAATAATATGTATTCCAGTAATGGTCTGCAAAGTCCAGACCAGGTTTGTGATAACATACGACAAAAAGGAAAAAGGACAACTAGGTGTCTAATAAAGTTAATTTCATTCAAGTAAAGTCCTCCATTCTAAGATAATGGCTTTTACACCTTCTTTTGACATGAAAATATCCCTTCTTTTCCAAAATGATGTTTAAAGTAGCTGGCATTTGTTCTTTCATTAGTGCCAACCTGGCATGATAAAAAGTTTGCAACATATATTGATCTCCACAGATTTTTGCATTCCAGCATCTCAAAGTCTGGAAGCTACTGATCTGCCCTCTTAGTATGTTTCAGCGATGTGAAGAAACAGAAATATATAGAATTAAAAGCAATGAGACTACTCCTAGGGCTCTTAGGCTTAAGAGACAGTTAATTATGGCTCTTTCCTTTTTAGGGAAAGAGCACCGAAGAAAATTAAAACCAAAAGTTCAACCAAGAGATTCTCTGACTTTTATACCTCCTGTAACTAACTTCATGGGACTCTTCAAAACAACAAAAAAGACTACTGTTTCTCATAATATTTTTTCCTTTTCATCTGCAATTTCATCAGATATCATAACAGTATCAAGACCAAGAATAGTGCTTTTGAACCAACTTGGGAAACATGTACAGAAAGCTAATCCGGAGCCTGGAGAAGGCTAATAAAAGCATTTTAGTGTGAAAGGATTCCTGAGCAATCTTGTAAAATTGTTTATTTTCAACTGTGCTAAAATATACATAACTGAATAATCTTTTTGAATGCAAATTCTTGATATTGATGTTTAACAAAATTTCCTTAGCATGTCTACTGGAATTTAACATCAGGTCTGATATATGGCTTCAAAGATTAAGTAGCATTTTCTATAAAAGAATGCCTGCACCTAAAACCATTAACCAGCTGACACAAGTGACACAATTAGTGTGTATATATATATATATATAATCAAATGTTACAAAGAGTTTTTAAATTGGTATGCTGGGCTAAAAAGGTCTGATTCAAAGTAGCCTACATGTTAACACTCATTGTGCTACCATAAGACATTAAATGATAGATACCACAGATGCATGAGCCTTCTAAAAATCTGAAATGTATACATTTAAAAACATTGAAAAAAATCTGAAATCACTTCCTATCAAGCATAAAAGCATGGCTAAAAAGTATGGCCACCACTTTTGACCAGACTCCATACCTACAGAGTATCCTTGGTTTGCAGCTGGAATAGATGATATTCTCTGTGGCTTAGAGTCACAGGATGTCTTTGCCCAAAGAGTACTGTTTCCAGTAGGTGCAAGCTTTGATGTATGTTTGCTTCTCATATTTTACAGCACCAAACAGATCTGACATAAAAGCTAACTGGGTTTCAGCGAGTCCTTCAGAGCACTGCTTTTTCTTTGTCCACTTTGCTCAGCTGTCTCTATCGTCTATCTGGTCTGCACTGGAACATGTATGTTAATCAGCAGTTATTTTCTCCAACATGCCTTCACATAACAATGATGATGATGGTGATTGGGATATTGGCTACAGGTACTTAGGGCTTTCTATGTGTCACAGGCCAAAGCCTGTGCTTTTAACCACTCTACAATAAGGTGAAGGTGAAGGTGAAGTCGCTCAGTCGTGTCCGACTCTTTGCGACCCCGTGGACTGTAGCCTACCAGGCTCCTCGGTCCAGGGGATTTTCCAGGCAAGAATACTGGAGTGGGTTGCCATTTCCTTCTCCAGGGGATCTTCCCGACCTAGGGATCGAACCCAGGTCTCCCGCACTGGAGGCAGACGCTTTAACCTCTGAGCCACAAGAGACTTCCTTAATCTCCAAATTCAATTCTAAATTATCTTAACAGTCCAGAGTCACAACTTCCTGGTGGAGGGACTAAAATACAGGAATTCCAGGGAAAAATCTGGGGAGAATTTTATACTAGAAAGGGATAAATAATTCAAATGATAAAAACCAGTATCATTTATTCAGCATTGTTAAGAACTCACATCAACGAAACATTAAGCCTCTGTAGACCTTAAAAAAAAAAAAAGCCTTTAGAAGCAAATTTTGAATTTTGTCACTAGATTCAGGTGGCTTCAAAGTTGAGGATCATTATTGCATTCAATAACTTAGGCATTTCCTGAGTATCTTGGCCTAGACAGACCATCCTACCATGTTTAAAACTTTACAGTATTTCTCTTTAAGTACAGGGCCAAAATAAAGATTATTTTTATTACTTTGCATTTTCTTTTTATTTTTAAAAATTATATGTAAAATGAGAAAGGTCTCAATTCATCAAATCACCTGCCTCTTACCTGTGCACGCACGTTAAGTCGCTTCAGTTGTGTCTGACTCTTTGTGACCCTATGGATTTTAACAACTTGATCCAGTTATGGATGGTGTAACATAGATCTCTACTAGCAAAACCTCTCAAAGGACATTGAACAGATGGTGGCATCATCCTTATATTCAAAGGACAGTACATTCAGTTCCTTTAATCTGGGCAGAAAAAAAGTCATGAACTGTTGTGATATCTGCAGTAAAAGTTCAGATTCAAAGGACATTATCAAAAAACCAAAAAACCAAACCTTTTTCATCTCATGTATTTTCACTGATTAAATATACTTTCTGAAATAGAGAATGTTAATATATGTGGCCAACTAAAAAGCACAATACACCCTTGAGGGATTACTTGCATGTCATATTTTTAAAAATCTCAGATGGATCTTAAGAAATGTATAGAAATCCCATTTGCTCCAGAGAAGATACTTACTAATATATATTTTTATAATTATTAACTTACATTCTATTACAGAAAGTCTCCTTTTGTTTTGTCCTAGAATTCTGTAAGTCGCTTTAGTCATGTCCGACTCTGTGCGACCCCATAGACGGCAGCCCACCAGGCTCCCCCGTCCCTGGGATTCTCCAGGCAAAAACACTGGAGTGGGTTGCCATTTCCTTCTCCAGTGCATGAAAGTGAAAAGTGAAAGGGAAGTCACTCAGTCATGTCCGACTCAGCGACCCCATGGATTGCAGCCTACCAGCCTCCTCCGCCCATGAGATTTTCCAGGCAAGAGTACTGGAGTGGGGTGCCATCGCCTTTCAAACATTGCTGTCTCACTAGAAAAGTCAGTGTAATGTTTCCATAGGAACTTATACTATTCTGATATGAGAGAGATGGGAAAAGATCTATGCCTGTGTTAACATGGGGCCATGAGTTAGCAGAACTGCTACAATTTTTCCCAAGATTTTTCTTTTCACCTGCCAATATCAGTGTATTATTTTCCTCACAAGATGTTTTATTTTGGTTTTTGATAATAGAAAAACCAAACCGCTATACTCTCTTGTAAGACTATTACTGTTGTCTCTCAGAAGAGCAGGTTAAACATCAAACATAAGAAAAGTAATAACAAGAAAGTCTTGATGAACAATGAATATTATATATTTTATATACAAAAAAATAAAAACCTTTAGGGATTTTTTAAGCAAAAATCAAATCTTCATTTTTAATCGTGGCACTTTTATAGCAGCTTCTCCAACTTCTTTTGATATATCTACTCCAAGAGGACATCTGCATCAAAACCAGACAAATCACATTATTTCAAATACTTGCTAACTGATCTGTTACTACTTCTGCAAACTATTTGTTTAGAATTCTGACAAAAAATATATGCATCTAGTGTGTAACTATCATATGTGATGGTGGTTCTTGAATACATATAGAGTGGAACCTCAAACTAGCAAAACACGTAAAGGAAGACTGGAAACCTAAATTTGGCAGTATTTTAAAACCTCTTTCATTATTCTAAAAGAAGAAAAATGCACAAATAAATCTCTTTGAGGTATAATTGACATGTTAAAAACTATACATATTTAATATACACAATTTAGTGAGTTTGGGGTTGAGATGTTTTTGAAAGAGTTCTACTGCTCTCAAATACTGTAAATAACTTAAAAGCTGAAACAAAAAAATTACAAAAAATGCTCTATGCTCTACAAAGCTAAAAGGCTAAAAAGTTTACCATACAGCTAAACTATCCATTCCTACTTCAGAAATTCACCAGGTTTCCACCAGCTCTCCTCTGAGGTTTCAAAAGCAGGCTCGTTCCGTTCTATGTTCCTTTGTCACTGGCGGCAGGAGAGGCTTTAGATCCTACCCTCTTCCTCTGTTCTTCCTTAGTAAATAACTTTGGCCTCAGATTTCTGCTTTTTTTACGTGTTTAGCATATGCTAGACTTCAGTTGGACCCCAACCTAAAAGCCATCATCTCCAGCCTCAACACTGCCACAAGAAGGCTGTGTTGGGTCAGATGGTGAATTCCACCTGAGGCTAGGCCATCAACTAAAGGGATTCTTTTTGTCACTACTAACTAAAATCTGTCCATTTATGATCAGCTTTAATAGTCTACGGTTCACGTGGCTGACAGTTACATACTAACATGCTGACAAGTTTTAAAACGGCAGATGAAACAATACTAAAACAGAATTACGTTAGATTATGAAATATAATCATGCTTTACTATTTTTACTATTCCAGAATTAACTTAGACCAGAACTTGATAACAAATTGAAAAACTGTGCTACTCCGAGGAACTTCAATTTGGGACGGGAAATCCAAGGACTGCAGAAAATAAACCATCTTTTGGCACTTTCTCAGCATCCTGTGGAGATGTATACTCACAACCCCGTCTCACACCTGAATACTTTTTGCATGTTTCTGTTATTTTCAGCATGGCAATTGGTGCTGAGATGGTCCTGACGCTGCAGAAGTCCAGGTCACGGACATGGTTTCCATTCTGGTCCCAAACGAAAGCATTCATCATCCTTACCTACTCCGTGTTTCTAACCTATAATTGGCCAACATTTGTTTAATTTCTTGCTATAACAAAAATATTTCCTGTAAGTTATCTACCACCTAGGTTAGAAGAAAAAAAATTAATATAATCTTTCTTCAAGTACCACTAGAATGTCAATGAAAACCTTAACTGTAAAAGCAAAATTCAGGCTTTGATTTTTATGGTACAGCTGCACAGAGATTATGAATGGTACCACGTACTTTGGTTCGTAGCGGATGCCTTCTGTGTTGTGTAAAATGCCCAAGCCAGCACGTAGTCTTTCAACACCATTCCTAAATAAGAAGCATTAAAAATAAAATAACTAGCCGAAGATTTAAAGGAAGAAAATTTAGCATGATGAAATAGCAATTAGTATCTACATAATTCTGAGTGAGCCACTAATACCCTGTGGCTTACCACGCAATCATAACACCGTTGTCAGTGCAGAGTCTGGGGGGAGGACACAGCAAAGTGCACTGTGTTGCGTTTGTCACAATTTCCAGAGCTTTTCGGATATATAAGTTACTTGCGACGCCTCCAGATACAACCTGAAAAAGTTCAACCAAAGTGAACAAATATCACACATGAATATGAGGTAAGCTGTGAGCTAAACCTAGGGAAAATACCGGCATTAAACAATAAGACAATATCACATTTTGGTAGGTGGGTAAATGATTAAGTAGTATATGTATATAATAAACATTTGGAAAAGAAAAAAAAAACTTCAATATTACCATATGATCACTATCATTTCTGTACATTTTCTTCTAACCCCTTCCTCACAGTACAATCATTATACAGTATTTTAGACCCTGTAGTTTTTGCTTATAAGCATTTTTTAAATTTTACTACATAATTCTTAAACTATTACCTTTGATATTTGTCTAATATTCCATTTTGTGAACCTACTGTTTAAATACTGTCCCACTTTACAATTTTCAAAAGGATGAAGTTTAAGATACAGTGACACAGGAAATTTATCAAGCCTTTTAAGCACATTTAAAGGGATTTCATCAAAGGAACATAAATTTGAAGGAAACAGTCCATTTTTCTAGAACAACGATAGCAGTTATACTCCATTTTGTTTCATACTGTAAACACTCTTTTAAATTCAGTAAGATGCAGCCTTGGACATTTTTGCCACACATGCTGTGCGGATGTCCTATAAGAGCCACACCTGTACAAGAAATGGCTGTTAGTTTCTATTCTACATAATCTCTTACTGTCAGGGACAACATATGGCATAAAGATCTTTTCATCCTACGCTTATGGTCAATTAAGCTCTGGAAAGGAAAGGAACACACTGTAAAGGATTACTGCTACTCTCTGACAAGGCTTACCAGTACTGCGTTACTTTGATGTAACAAGCCTCTCTGCTTGCAGAACAGAATAGCGCGATGTGTTCTTTTTGCAACGTGGCAGGCTACGGTGTGCTGGACTGCAGCAGCAATGTCTGCAGCTGAAGACAGGATCTGCCCCTGCTCAATACCTGCAGGAATGAGCAGGTATTTTTAGGTACCATCCAGTGTTACTTATCAGTCCAACTTTACTAATTACAAATATACCTTCCTCTTTTTCCTTTTGCATTATCATCTTATCAATAACATGTTGAAGTCCAGAAAAAGAAAAATCACAATTTTTAGCACGTTGCATGGGAGGTTGGAAATCAAAATGCAATCTATTTCCCTGTTTGGCCAAATGTTCTATAGCCTTCCCGCCACTCATGGTGGAGCACTCTGGATGTTTTATTAAGCAAAGTCTTCTTGCTACCTACCAAAAACAAACAAAAAATTTTGTAACATCATGAAACTATACATTCTGAAACCAAGATACAAAGGAAATGATTTTTACCCTGGATGAATAAGACATGCTATACTTCTACAACTAAGGACTATATCTGGTGGTCGGTCAAGACAGACATCTTGCTCCTTCTGACAAGTGATCAATAGTGGCCAATCACTGCCTTCCTATCTACTTTTGCCCTTTTATTGGGGATGGAAAATAGGTTTGAAAATGACAATGACTGCTCAATTATAAACTTCAGAATAAGAACCTGCCCTATTTCTTTTGAATTTCAGCTTGATAGAAGCAGGTTTTTTATATAAGGAAGTCATTTTTCGAATGCTAAAACAAAGGAGAATAAATCTGCTTGTCAGTGGTATCAGCAATGATAACATTTAATAATAAAACATCGTGCATCTTTAATGTCATGTCATTTTATATATCCTCGTTTCAGTTTTAAAAGGCACATTACACTTCACAAAGCACTTTCTTTCATGTTATTTGACTAAAACCATAAATGTAATATATGCAAACTATTAGAGCCTTTATATACTGATGTAAACCTCATATCATCTTATTCAGAATGGGTAAGAAGGAATCTTTCATAAAATCATACACTACTCTTTTTGTTTTGCTCACATAATATTTTCAGTTTAATATTATCCAGAAATATTTAGATGAATAGTGATAGTTCATCTATTACTATTTAGCTGAAACAGACACCTAACAAAAAAGAATGGAGATGTTAATTCTTAAATAATTACCTTGTCAAGCATGTCGCCTGGTGCTATGTCCAAAGACTTTCCAAGAAGAAGAAAATCTGAAACTCCTCTAACTAATGCCAAAAGACAATGACCTCCAGAAATCAAAAGAACTAAAAATGGAAATTCTACCTTATTTGTTAACCTAATAGTAAGTGCATGAGCCTCCATGTGATGAATGGGAATGAAGGGCTTTTTAAACTGGTCTACCAGTTGTAAGCTAAATGATAAACCTACGCCCAAGCTTAAAGCAAGTCCTGGCTTTACGGTAGTTGCAATTGCTGAGAGTTCACTTGGAGAGACGTCACTGGCAGAGAGAGCTTCTTGTACTATGCGTTGAATATTTTCTCTATGAAGCTGTTGAGCTACTGGAGGAATAATCCCACCTGTTCTGAAAGACACACAAAAAAACCCCAACTTTTATAAGTTTAAGATTATAAAAATAGAGGAAGAAAAAGTATGTACTATGGCTGAAGGCATGTTTTCAAATTATCATTATATAGCTAAAAACATCAGTAAGTCAAGGATTTTCTAATTATGTGTGCCTTATAATATGTAGTACCTTATAAGAACTCAACATGCAATGATTAAGGATGGAATTTACTGTTGCTGACTTTGCAAAACTGTACACAACAAACTCCCACAGATTTATTTCTTGATAAATCAAACCACCAAAATGAGACGCATTCTAAGGAAGATGTCTTAAATAAGGAAAGGACAGGATAAAATTGGGTTTTAGGAAAGGAAATCAGGATTTTGGGGGAAGGAATCTATATGCAGGCAGGAAGATTTTTAAAGAGGTTATTGCAAAGGTATTTGTGTAAGGTTATTACATCTTAAACTGAGTGATCATGAGAATGGAAAGGGACCAAGAACCGAAAACTGTAATAATTTTAACTGGGTATCAGGGGAAGGGGGAACCAAGCCATCAAAGGTAAATCCTGAGCCGGAATGATTGGGAGAAAAGAAATCCTAACAGAAACACGAAGACAGTTTTGTGATGAAGACGAGTTTATTTTTAAACACACTGCACTTGAGCTCATGGTAGGACAGTAGACAGCCTGCAATCCTGAAATAAAGTCTGGGAATCCAATCTTGATCCAAGAATCCAATTTTGATTTTGGGTCCATGTAGGACAAGCAGTGGACTATCACTGCAAATGTCAAGAGTAAAGAATTAGAAGGCAAAGGTTGTTAGCAAAAAACTGCCAGCATGTGACTGATCAGAAGGCAGAGCAAAAATGTGGAGGGTCTGCAAGACATACCTCTACTCTCAAAAAGAGAACTTCAACTGTTTGATGATTTGATGCTGTAAGATCTGCAGGTTCTATACAAACGGCATTCAATGATTTATTTAATAGTTGAAATATGTATGTGTCAGTCAATGAGGGAGCTATTTAAGAGGAATTACCTTATTTCAACACATTCATATTGTAATACAATTTTCCTTAATTCTTTAAAGCTACTTTTTCTTCTATATTCCTCAATTCTGTTGATGGCATCAATAACCTCCGAACTGCTTAGGTTTCAAGGCTCATCTTTATCTCCTTCCTTTTCCTCACTTTCCACATTTAATTAAGTTTATAAGTACTGGTGAGGTCAGGCTGTTTGACTGTCACCAGCAATGTCAAAAAGCCCTCACTCATTAAGTCACTCTGTTCAAAGTCTTCTAACTATACTTCTCCAGATACTTTATCCGATCCTTGGAGTTGTACTATACTGTGTTGCCAGAAAAAAAAGCAGTGATGACTGGAATATGGGAGACTTTAAATCCAAATCCTCTCCCTTCTATGTATTTCTTCCTTCCCCCACTTGCCTACACTTCCCTTCTTTCTGTGCCTCTTCTATGTATTTTAAGGATTATGCTAAGCCTCAGAGATGAAAGAGATGAAAAACACAATGGCTTTATTCTCAAAGAATTAACAATGATTGCTACAAGTAAATTAATAATCAAATAATTTTTAGACAGTATGGAAAATGGATGATTAAAGAATAAAGCTAATAAAGAGGCATGGAAACCATTTAGCCTCAAGGCTAGAGCCAGGAGTTCAGACAAGAAACAATAAGGGTTTGAATTAAGTCTGAGAAAAGGGAAAGGAAAGTTTCCGTATTTGGAAGGTAGATTTACCATGACCGGATGACTGATTTGGGTACAGAGTGGTGAGGGACAAGTCAAGATTGTCCTCCAGGTCTCTGGCTTGGAAGAAAGGAACTCCTCTCCAGAGCAGACCTCTATTACTTCACTTTATATGCTGTTTTACAACAACCTGTTCGCCTCTTTGTCTTCTTCACTAACATACAACAGAAAGAGAAGTACTATTGTTACCAGTAATTGATGGGGTTTTTTGCAGCCCTTCCTATTTGACAAGAACTACATTATATACTTTAAAAGAATTCACATTTAATCTTCACAACAATATTATGAGCGAGGAGCCATTATTATCCCCATTCCACAGATAGGGACATTGAGTCACAGAAAATGGTGCAAGGTCTCCAAGCTAGTCAGTGGCTGACTCAGAATCTAAACCTTTTATATGATAAGTTGCTCAGAGGAAAAAAAATCATATATTTGTACCCACAGTGCCTCAGAGGCTGCCTTGCAATTGTAGGTGTTCAATACATGCTGAGATGAGCTGGTATCAAACAGCTTGTATATTCTTCTCACGTGACTTACACCCTAGCTAAACTGAAAGGTTTTTTTGGTCCAGCACTTTCTCACTTCTTTGCCTTTGCCAATGAGACTATCTCAGTCTACAACAGTCTTTCCATCTCCATTCACTGAAGGCCTATCTGTCTCTCAAGGCCACTGACCCGTGCAACATGTCAAGTGTTGTGCCGGCCACTGGGCACAGTGTAGTGATTAATACAGACGCAGCCTCCATCACCTTGGAGCTTAGTCTATTTGGGGGAAACACTGTACGTAAGTAAACATAAAAATTATGAAAAGAACTATTATGAAAATAACCAGGACATGATGATACAGAATAAACGGGGTGGGAGTACCTAATTCAGATAAAGTGGTCAGGGGAGGCTTTTCTGTGCAGTTAACATTCCTTTGTTCAGAGGTCCAATAACCCCAAAATAGTAAAAGGATTGTGAAACTGAGGTATGGTAGTGAGTTATTATCTGTACTACTTCTGTGATGCTTACTTTATGCTGCCTTGCACTGCTAACTGTCCCTGTAGTTCTATATATAATGTCTCAAAGATTAGGTTAAGCTTCTTGGAGGCAAGGACTTGCTAGTATTTCACTGCGCCTTATTGAGGCCCACCACAGCCGCTTTCATATAATACATAACCATTAGAGGCCTACTCTGCCTCTTCAAGTATACTATTTCTAATTATAGTATTCTGTTGTTCTAAGTATCATGCAACCCACAATCCCGTAAGGCAGGTATTATCTTTCCTATTTTATGGATGTGAAAACAGAATCAGAAGCCACCTAGATGTCCATTGACTGATGAAGGGATAAAGAAGTTGTGGTATACACAGTATACACGCGTGCACACACACATACATATACAGTGGAACATTACTCAGCCATAAAAAGGAATGGATTTGAGTCAGTTCTAGTGAGGTGGATGAACCTAAAGCCTGTTAAGCAGTCACAGAAAAACAAATATTTATATAATCACATATATACAGAATCTAGAAAAACGGTACTGATGAACCTATTAACGGGCAGGAATAGAGACACAGGCATAGAGAAGAGACTTGGGAACACAGCAGGGGAAGGAGAGAGTGGGACAAATTGAGAGACTAACACTGAAGCATATTACCATGTGTAAAACAGACAGCTAGGAGGAAGCTGCTGTCTATAACACAGGGAGCTCAACCTGGTGCTCTGTGACAACCTAAAGGGGTAGGATAGGGGCAGGGGTGGGAGGGAGATTCAAGGGAGAGGGGACATATGTATACTCTAGGTTGATTCGTGGTGGTGTGTGGCAGAACAGAATGCAACATTGTAAAGCAATTATCCTCCAATTAAAAAAAAATAAAATAAAACAGATTCAGAGAGGATAAGGAACTTTCCAAAGTCAGAGCCAATACCGACTGCTAATTCATGATTCAAATACAAGTTTATGGTCTCAAAACGCCAGCCTTTTCCACTACTCAGACGCTGGAAATCAATGGCTTGAAGGCGTAGTTGTACTGCACAGTATTTTAGTAAGTTGGCGTTACCGACTAATTTTTAAAATTTGGGAGATATTACCATAACATTCTGGATTTCCATTCTCTTGAAAATTCTTATGATCAAATAACACAAGGCCTACATTCCTGTATGGCAACAATTGGCTGGAGCGGAGTAGACCTCCTACAGTTATTTTCTACATTATTCCCAGCCCATTTGTTTATGCAATCTGCCTGGGGGCCCTCTGGAAACAGCTGAGGTTATAAACCTGGCACCATTCTGTGTTTCAATACAACGGTATATTATTAAGTATCGACGTGACATATATATATATTTATATTTGTGGATATAGGATTTTCTTTTTCAGTGATTAACACAGGCTGTAGGTCAGGTCATACTTTCCTAGGAGTTCAGTGGAGACCACGAAACATACAGCTGGACAAAAGGAAATGGCATTGCTGAAGGGAATTCATGGCTAATTCATGAATCAGCCATGGGAATTCATGGGAATTCAAGAAACACCGAAGTTTGTTTCTTTTTGGCAACAGGATTAGCTAAGGTCAGGAAGTTACTGTGGAGGTTCTTAAGACTTCTGCACAAAAGAAGAAATTAGATCCTAAAATTTGCATTTTATATGTAATAAATTAAGATTTTATTTCATTTTATTTTTCAAAAAAAGTGGAAACTACCAAGATAATGCCTACTCACTTTAAATGAACTTCAGTTTGGGAATGTATTGCTTCTCCCAAAACATTTCCAGCTTCATCCACTACAGCAGCTGCTGTATCATCACAACTGGTTTCAATTCCCAATACTAGTTTATGAAGAAATAGTTTTCCAGTATGAAAATGAAAACCTCCTAAAAATTCATAAATTTTCCTTCTTGATGGTTTAAAAAAGACTCCTGCTGTCTTATTCAATATTAGCATATTTACTGTACGGGTAATTCCTAGAGGAGAAAGAAACAAACTATTATTTGGACCTGACATTTGCCACTAGCCCTTTCAGTAAAGCAAAATTCCTGAAAACTTGGTTTATTTTTCAATATATAGTTTTATAAAAATTTAGTAAAGTTTTGTTAAAAGTTAGCACAATATTTTAAAGGCTGTAAGAAACTGTTAATATAAATAATTATGAATTAATATAATGCTCTGTTAAGGAGAACATTATATAGACATAAAATTATATATAAAATTTCTGTATTACTAATACTTGTATGCTGCTCTTAGCAAACGATTATTCTTTATAAAAGAACTAATATTACAGTACAATAGTTACATAATCCCTTCAAAAGTGCTATTTATTTTTTATAGCCAACATTAAGACAAATTGTTGTTTTAAAAAGTCAAAACAATAAAGGCAAAGCAAAACTAATGAAAATTAATGCATCCCGTTTCCTGGAAACATCTTTCAAACGAAAAATTTAATCGCGTGGTTGAAAAACAAGAGTTCGCATTAAATACACAGTAAGATTCAGGCGTGTAAGTTTAGACACAAGCGTTCTCATTAAGCTCATCTTAAAAGAACACCTCAACTAAAATGACCATAACCTAATACCTATTTTATCTATTAATTGCAATTTTTCGAATTAAATCTCCATTTTGCCACAGGTTTATCCTACTAGTGTGCGTGCTCAGTTGTGTCTCTTTGCGACCCTATGGGCTGTGGCCTGCCAGGCTCCTCTGTCCATGGGATTTTTCAGATAAGAATACTGGAGTGGCTTGCCATTTTTCCCTCCAGGGGATCTTTTCCACTCAGGGATTCTTTATCAGTGAGCCACCAACAGAGATCTCCCCAAATCCTCTTCTCTCCAATAACAGCTGTCCATCATTAAAGCACTTTGTTTTTTTCACACTGCCAAGTATCTAATCTCATGTCTCCCAAATCACCTTGTTCTAGAACCTTCTAGAGATTTAGTAGATTCTTTCTCTATCACACTAGTGGACAAAATAGAGGGTGGGGAGCAAATATTGGAACGTTTACTGTTCCACAGGAGCAGGGGGGCGTCCAGGGATTGGAGATGAGCGACCTATTCACAGAGGACAGCTGCAGAGGATGCAGTCCCAACACACGCGCCATGAAAACTTAGATTTACAGTCACTAAATCCAGCCAAGGAAGCTTGTGCGAAGCCCTTCTCGTTGGAGCCAAGCTGGGTCCCAAATGAATCTGGTCTGTCTGGGGACTTGGCCCGCGCTGGTCTCTGCTCTAAGAAGCGGGGGATTCTAACCGGAACCGCTCTTCTAGCCGCGCGAAAGCAACAGAGAGAAGAGGGCTGAACTATCTCACCCACCTTACTCGTCAACGTTAGTAGCTAGTACTCATCTCCTTCCCGTGCAAAGCCGATTGAATGCCCTTTACCAGGCGCAGGAAAGCCTGAACTTGCCACCCCGGAAGTGATGTCATGAACACGGGGCCCTCGTCCCGTCGCCAGGGTCAGGAGCTGTTTCCCCGAGGGCGTCACTCAGAATAAGTACCATCGCAAAGGCTGTCTTTTCCCTAAATGCTCTGCGTGCGCTCAAGCAATTCTCCCAGACTTGTACGTAAGAAGACGTCTGCAAGGTCACATGGCTACTGATACAGCGGAGACAGATTCGACTACGAGAGCGCAGATTCGACTACGTAGCATTTAGTTCTAAACACTACGTACGCTACAGTAAAAGAAAAAAAATTTTTTTGCCTTAGGCTGGAATTTGGATGCCACTGTTGCTTACTCTGGAGGCAATCTTCAGCATAGTATGTACTCCTATTCTTTAACCTCCTTCAGTCTTCTTTTGTTTTTATTCGTAAGTGAACTTATTACCATTTGAATAGCTTTGTCCGAATCTATTCTTTCTTCTTCCCTGCGAGGCATTAAGATTTTACCGCAAGGTCTTTATAAATTCAAAGCTGGTCAGGGCTGGCACAAGTTTGTGCCTTTCTTGGTGTGAAGGTCTTGGTATGAGGTAGGGAAAGTCACAGTTATGGTCTAGTGGCAGATATGTAATTCATAATTACCAGGTATGAAATTTATTATTATCAGCATTTACTAAGAATTTTTAAGGTAGAACTTAATGTTTATCAAAAATTTCATTTATGTATGACAATAATAAACATAATTAATAAAGTGGCATTTACTGTGCGCTAGGCACTGTTGCAGATTTATTTAATCCTCATAACAACCCCATGACGTAGTTACTGTCCTCATTTTACATATGAGACAACTGGAGAACAGAGTTTGGGTGATTTGCAGGTTACACAGTAAATGCAGAACTAGGATTAGAAGTCAGGCCATCTGCCCTGGAGTCTGTTCTCTTAACTGATAGAACATTAAATAGCTCATATTTTCCCTAGGATGTGTTGTTGACCCAAAAAGAGGAAAAAAGAAAAATTAAGACCTAAAGGTTAAAGAATAATGTCATCCTGATTGCATATGATAGGCCAGGAATTACTTTCTCTTATACACTGGGATCTATGCTGAACATAAAATCGTTCACATCTGGTGGTGTTTTTCTTGCAGCTTGAATTACATTATCCCAATGCTCTCCTGTGTTGTCAGAGTTATCACTGCTGTGTTTGGTTGTATCAATAGATACCTTATTATGGCACTCCTTATCTGGGTACTCTTCTGTCGAGTCTGAATGCTGCATTAGGTGCAAGAGCGGAACTTAAGGACGTTAGGAAGGAATTTGGGGCTTCCCTGGTGGCTCAGTGGCTCCTCATCTCAAGGTAAGAGATGCAGGTTCGATCCCTGGGTTGGGAAGATGCCCTGGAGAAGAATATGGCTACCCACCCCAGTATTGTCTGGAAAATCCTGTGGAGAGAGGAGCCTGGTAGGCTATAGTCCATAGGGTAGCAGAGTTGGACATGACTTAGACTGAACAACAACAGGAAGAATATGGGTAGTGGAAAGAATGGCACTTACACCAGTCCTAGATATTTGGCAAGTGAAAGTATAATTCTTCCATATTCTTTATTATACTGGAGAAGTTATTGGGGGAAAGACGTACGCTCTCTGGGGCTTGTCTGGGCTTTCACGCAGATCACATTATATGGTTTGAATGCCACTCTCATGGGCATTCTCAAGAAAACATGGCCTAACCACTGTAACTGCAACATGAATTGAGTTTGGAATTATAAGTATGTTCACATTCTCTGGTATTGCTTAGCTTTCCACTTGTAAACTTTAGAGGAAAACTTTATATAGAAGAATTTTTATTAATTATGTCATACTAAATTGGATTTTCACATATCACATCTTTATTGGGTTCTTTCCTTTTTCTAGTCAGTTTACCAGTTGTTAAGGATAAAAGATAAAATATCCATTTTCTATTTTCAAGGAATGGAGTCTAACGTATGTGCATGCTCAGTTGTGTCCGACTCTGAGACCCATGGCCTGTGAGGCTCCTCTGTCCATGGAATTTTCCAGGTGAGAATACTGTGAGTGGGTTGCCATTTCGTACTCTAGCATATCTTCCAACCCAGGGATTGAACTGGCATCTCCTGCATTGGCAGGCAGATTCTTTACCACTGAGCTACCAGGGAAGCCCCATAGGTCTGATAATAGGCAATTACAGTTAAGCATTATGGAAAATGTGCATTAAGAGAGGAGAGTCACTTGGGGAAGGGGACAACTTGCCACAGATTTATCCAGTTTAGCAGGACCATAGTGTGCTTTTTGGGTTTCAACATCTGATTCTTTTTTAGGGTTGAAATCAGTTTATCAGGTCTAGAAGTGATTGGACTCTGGAGTGCTGAGTCACACAATTTGCTAATAAACTGCTATGTAAAAACCATAGTACTAATGTATTAAGAGAAATGATGAAGGGTCTAGGATAGCTGATCCTAGAGCCTGCTGATCCTTACCTTTTCTGTGTTGATCAAATTACAATGAAAGCCAGATCCAAATTATAACCAGATTGTTTGGCATAATGGAATGGAAGCAATAGAAATGAGTTTGGTGCTTTTAATGGCTAATATTTCAGGCTTGATGCACCCCTTTCCACTTGAGTCACATACCTGTCTTATGTTCTTCATAGGTTGAATTGTGCTAAAAAAAAAAAAGTCATTTGCCTTTATTTGCTAACAAATATCTTTTTTGATGTGGAACATTCTTTCATCACAGCTTCCCTGGTGGCTCAGACAGGAGACATGAGACACAGGTTCCATCTCTGGGTTCGGAAGATTCCCTGGAGAAGGGCATGGCTTACCCACTCCAGTATTCTTGCCTGGAGAAACCCATGGACAGAGGAGCCTGGCAGGCTACAGTTTATGAGGTCTGTAAGCAAAGAGTCAGACACAACTAAGCAACTAACACTTTCTCTTTACATTCTTTAATTAATGGTAATACCATCCATCTCTTGCCTGGAAAATCCCATGGATGGGGTCGCTGAGTCGGACATCACTGAGTAATCACTTTCACTTTTCACTTTCATGCATTGGAGAAGGAAATGGCAACCCACTCCAGTGTTCTTGCCTGGAGAATCCGAGGATGGGGTCGCACAGAGTCGGACACGACTGAAGCGACTTAGCAGCAGCAGCAATACCATCCATCAGGCAGGTCTCATCTTTGGAACATGTTTTATTTTGTTTGCTGAACCATGATGCTTGTATCACAAATTTATTATTTTTTAAAAAAATCATGTTAAAGTGTTAGAAAAACCATTTTAAGGTGTACAGTTCAGTGGCATTAAATACATTCACATTGTTGTGCAACCATTGCTACCATCTTATTTCCAAAACTCTTTCATCTTCCCCAGCCGAAACTATCCGTTAAACACTAATTCATTTCCCTTTCTTCCCATCCCCTGGCAACCACCATTCTCTTTATGACTTTGAATACTCTAGGTGCCTCATACTCTAGGTCACACAGTACTTGTCCTTTTGTAACTGGCTTATTTCACTTAGCATTAATGTCAGGGTTCATCCAGTGTTGTAGCATATGTGAGAATTTCCATCACCAACTCAATGGACATGAGTTTGAGCAAACTCTGGAGACAGTGAAGGACAGGGAAGCCTGGAGTGCTGCAGTTCATGTGGTCACAGAGTTGGACAAGACTAAGTGACTGAACAACAACGTAATTGGAAATTCAAAAAATTTATATATTGTAAAATTCCTTTCATATTTTAGAGTTCATTCTAAGCATTATGATGTTTCTTTCAATTCTTGAATTTGAGAATTATTTTTATCCATGTAATTATGCAGTTAAATGTCATAGTAACAAAACTAGCTTATGTGCTAACTTGAGATTACATAGATCTTTAGAGCTACAGATTGAGTCCCTTTCATAAGCATTAGTTGTTTTATTAAAGGCTTGAATGAGTCAAAAAATAGAATAAATTATACTATTCTGAACATAAAATAAAATCCAAATATATTATTAACTTTTAAATTATGGAATATTTTAATTATGAAAGTGTCAAAAATAATATAATCAACTTCTGTGAACCAAAGACCCAATTTAAGAGCTAAAGTATCACCCTTCAGTTGAGCTGTGTACTGTACACCCAAATTCAGTGTTGTAAGTTTGATGTTTATAATTCTTATGAATTAATTCACTTGTAGCTAAACAAAAACTTTAACAAATTATTTATTTTTGGCTGTGCTGGTCTCTGTTGCTGCACGGGCTTACTTGTAGTTGTGGTGCAGACTTCTCATTGTGATGGTTTTTCTTGTTGTGGAGCAGAATTTAGTTGCTCTGTTGCACGTAGGATCTTACCAGATCAAGGATCGAACCTGTGTCTTCTACACTGGCAGGTGGATTCTCTACCAGTGAGTCACCAGGGAAGCCCTAGACAAAAACTTGTAAACTCCCCGTAACAAACTACCTGCTGTATCGTTTTTAACTGGAAATGTAATTATGGAGTAAAATAAAAATCTGAGACATCTCACTTTTTGACATCAAGCAAAATGAAGGTGTTTATCTTTGCTATCCTCTTACCTACCTTACTTCTTGGCCCAGTGCTATTCAAAAATTGCTTTTTGTTTTTTCTTTTAAACCTAGACCTATCTCCCCAGTACTGAACTTGTTTACACTTCCAACACCAATATGTAATATACATGTAACTGTTTTGGGAATTACACTTTTCTGTCCTGTTGGAAAGAATATTAAACTGCATTGGTCTATGCTGAGTTGCTGCATTGGTCTTTTGCATGAGGATATTTTGGAGTCGTATTTACTAGTGATACATATTAATATAGGGCTTCCCTGGTGGTTCAGTGGTAAAGACCTGCCTGCCAATGCAGGAGACACAGGTTTGATCCCTGGGTCAGGAAGATTTCCTGGAGGAGGAAATGGCAACCCACTCCAGTATTCTTGCTTGGGAAATTCCATGGACAGAGGAGCCTGTCAGGCTACAGTCTATGGGGCTGCAAAGAGTAGGACATGACTGAGCGTGCGCACGCACACAGAGATTAATATAGGAGACAGAAGAGAAATATATTGCATAAGATTCAACATCAGCTAGACAAGATGAATCAATAGGTTAAAGTCCAACAACATGGGGATCTATAGGAATATAGATAAATCCATTAAGTAAGTACATGAAGGGAAAACCATCACTGAACAGCACTGCATGTGGGACCGGAGATTTTAGTGACCATCAAGTGAATCAGTGATATGTGGCTCTCAAAACAGCTAAAATATGCTTCATTAAGAATAAAGAGTATCCAGAACAAGGGAAGCGGTACTGTTGGAGTGACATCACATCTGTAGTTGCCTTAGTGCGATATATAATAAACTGCGACTTAGAGCAGAATTATCAGGACAGTGGGAAAAATTTAAAACCATATCATAATGGAAAATGGTGAGCGCTCTGGTACTATTTATTCAGTGCTGTTGGTAACAGTTTAAAAGCTGAAAAGTTATGTGGAACAAGCATTAAATTTTGGCTAAATGTAAAACAGGTTATAAATTCCATTGCAAAAATGCAGCCTTGTATTTTTTAAGTCCTCCTTTATTAGTGCCAACACAGGACTGAACAGAGGCGTGGTGGTCAATGAAAACTGAACGTAAAGGGTGGGGTTGAATTACATAGCCTCTAAGGTCTTTTCCAACTCTTGGCATCATATAGTTTTGTAAGGCTAATTCACACAGATATTAGTTAAGGAGAGAGCTATGCCCCTCAAGATCTTTCTAGTTTAACAGACAATAGTGACATAAACCTAACAAATACCATTCTATGCTTAAAAACAAAAATGAAAAATGGGGCAAGTGAAAAGAATACAGGGGTTAACTTTGGACGTTCCAGTGGAAACTCCCATTGGTCAAAGCTGGAGGACAATTTGAGCAACAAATTAATCGTTATAATAGATTATAAACAAACAATAAAACATCCATGAGCTCATAATATAAATGACTGAATAAATGGGAGAGAAGGGGAAAATCTTCCTTACAAAAGAATTCCAGTAAATACATGTAGAAGGAATGAAGGAAATAAACCACCACCATTGGAACTCCAAAGGAATAACTGATGCAGTCAAGAGTCACCAGTGCATGCTAAAATTAGCAGCATTTCTGAACTCAGACCTATTTAGAAATTGGTATTATGTGTCCTGACTTGAAATTAGGAGCAAGTATAGCATAGCAGTTGATTTTATTCCAAATAATAGTCATTATAGATTATGTTTAAAAAAGTTTTCTCTTACACTAAACTGTACAAATTTGTGAAATTAGGAACGGTTTTCTTATTTACCATTCAACCACTCACCTAGGTGTTAAGGCTAAAAAACTATGAGTTATTTTAGTTCCCTTCCCCCAACTTACTTTCATTGTATCAGTGTTCTGTATTGTACTTGCTAAGTGTATCCCATATTTTACCACTTCTCACCACTGCATCAGCTAATTCCCTAGTCTGAGCTACCTCTTGCTTGTAGTAGCTTCCCAACTGTTCTCCCTGCTTCCCATTCCCTTACAGTTTATTTCCAATATTAGCCAGTGACCTTCATAGACACACAAGCAAACCACCACAAAAACCCCAGATCCCTTTACTCTCCTGTGCAAAACTCTCTCATGGCTTTGCCAGGCTTAGAATAAAATTTGCTCTTTACCTTGGTCGACCCCTACCTACTTCTCTGAACTCATTTGGTACCATTCTTATCCTTGTTGCTTATTACTCCTTTCCAGGGACAGTGACTGTCCTTCAAACATACCACCTCCTTCCTGCCCCAGAGCCTTAGTACCTGCCATCACCAGTACTCGAAAGCCTCTTTCCCTAGATCTTTGTATTGCTTGCTCCTTTACATCAGGAAAGTCTCTGTCTAAATGTCGCATTAGTTAGGATCTTTATGGAAGACTTTTCTGAGGCAGGCTCCCCTGCCTTTTACTGGTTTACCTCCCCACCCCCCACCCCTCCATAGCATTTATCACTATGTAAAATAATATGTATTTGTTTACTCATCTGTTCTCCAACTTGAATGTAAGCACATAGGGATCTGGTTTGTCTTGCTACAAACTGTACCCACAATACCTAAAATAGTTCCTACAATGGAGTGGGTCTTCAAATATCTATTGAATAAATATCTTTTAACACACTGAAGGGCTAAAGTAGCGGAAACAGCAGAAGACCTGTATCAGAGGCCGATTTCTGTCTCTGAAGTCTGTGGAAAAAAATTTAAGCCTTTTGAGATAAACTTTAAAATGAAGAAAAATGAAAGAATACTTTTTAGGTGCCTTAATTTTACAAGGGCTTCCCTGGTGGCTCAGATGGTAAAGAATCTGCCTGCAGTGTGGGAGACCCAGGTTCAATCCCTGGGTTGGGAAGATCCCCTGGAGAAGGGAATGGCTACCCACTCCAGTATTCTTGTCTGGAGAATTCCATGGACAGAGGAACCTGACAGGCTATAGTCCACAGGGTTGCAAAAAGTCAGAGACCAGTGAGCCACTAACACTTTCACTTTTACAAATTCAGTTGCTTAAAACAAAAAACTTAAGCATAATTTAATGACTGAGTTTAGAAGCTTTTGCAATAACCTTATACCAAAGAAAAATTTTATTAAAGTATAGATTACTGGTTATTTAAAAATACAAACATACAAAGGCATTATCATACAACTGATTTCTAAACTCAACACTTTTAAAATATAAAACAATGATCATTCCCCCTAAGAGTCAGTGTGAAACAAACTGACTTTTAAGTTGGTTTTATAATTCTTTATACTCACTCTTGCTTACAAATGTTACTAGGTTTTTCAGTTTTATTCCATATCAGAACTTTTTTTTGACATGTTTACTTCCCAAAGTAGTATATAGTTATTTCTTGGAATTAATGTTAGCAACTATAGAAAGCTTCTCTATGGGACAAAAATTCAATGGTTGCTGCTTTGGAAATCTGAGTTATCTACACTAAGACTCACATATTGAAAGGTAAAATACGAATGGGTAAACGATGGGGATTGAGAGCAGGAGGACTAAGAAAAGATGATGTTCTCTTTCACTGCAGACCTGCTACAAGAAGACTCCATTATTTACTCTGATACTATTACTAGAGAAGCAGTTTCTGCCAGGTCACAGGTTGGCTAGGTAGTTGTCCATTTTAATTTTCTTTACTAAAGAATGGCAGATGGCAACAATTAAATTGCTCCACCAAATAAGCAGAGACTTTAAGTTACCATATACTTTAATTATGAAAAATAAATTATTTTCTTAATTGGTTTAGCAGCCTTGTATCTGGAAAGGCAGCAAAACCCACTCTATTCCAAAATTAGAAGGCCAGCTAAGAGGCTGCTTCTAAGATGCCTGACTATCTTCTATCATCAATCAGTCATGAAAGTGAACTTTCATGAACTCAGTAATAAATGTAAAAATAAAAGTCATTTATCAAACAATGTTGAGCCTGCAAAACCAAAAAAGTTCATAAGGTAGGAATTGGTTTGTATAAAACAAAGGATATATATCCTCTTATATAACACAAGAGGAATATGTATGGTAATAAAAACAATTTATAATAAACTTGTAAAGAGATGATTCTGGTTTACATGTAAGTCGGCTTAAACTGACCATGACTGAATGATTGAAAATTTTCTTCTCCAAACATAATGCCCATTCATTCTAAGCTAAGCCAGACTTAGTTTCTGATCTCTACTTCCTTGGATTTATCTACTACACCCTTACTTTACAGCCATTTAACTTATAAGCTGGGCCTGCCCAGCCTGCCCATAATGCCTCTCTTCAGAAAGATACCAGGTGCATTAAACAGAGGCATCTTCCTGTAAGAATCTACACTTCAAAATAGCCTATGAAGAACTAGCAACTGGCCGTCTAATGTAGCTACCTCTCATTTCACATTATGCAGTTTACTAACCACTCCTTGCTTACAGAAAACTCGGTGGCTGTAAAGCTTTTTGTTCCATTTCAAAACATTTCAATACTTATTAATTCCAAAGATCCGAACACCATGAAGCTGTGGCATTTTGGGAATTAGCACACTCAGGAGAGAAGCTGTGTTTAGGATGAAGTGAGTTGTATCATACTTCGTATAGAAACTTGCCAGAAAATATCTGTAGAAACAAAAGTTAAGAATATATATATATATATAAAATATATAAAAGTGAAATTGCTTAGAAATCTTTAAATATTTAAAGGTGGGAAAAAGGCCACTGAAACATAAATACCTAAAAGTAGAACCATTTTTTTTTTGAGCACTAGAACAAGAGCAAACATTTTAGTTTGGGGGCCTAAATTAGTTTTAATTGAGACTGAAACATTGGTTGAATAGAGGCATATATGCACATTTTGCATTTTTGCAATTGTGTAAAATGTATTTAATGGAAGACAGTTACTACTTAGCATCCTTTAAAGCAGAAGACTTTCAAACTAGGGTTTGTATGCTTCTTGAAACTTTAGGTATAGTTTTGTATTAATGTGTATATATCTAAAGAGAAGATCCAGATTCAAAGCATCCATCATATTCTCAAATGGTTCATTGTGACCCACCAAAAGGTTAAAAGCCACTGCTGTAAAGTTGTGAAAAACAGGGTGTTAGTGCATTAGTATAATTTATAATAGCCATCTTTGAAAGCAAACAAATACTTGATTGCCCTTTTGATGTTTTTTTCCATACTGTAGTTGAACAGGTATATAACCAGTGTAATTGGCAACTTGAAAGATATTACTGTAAGATTCCAGCTGTTTTTCTATAACTGAACATCTGAGTGTATATATTCAGGATATCCAATATCTGAGAATTTGTTTTAAGAAGCCTAAGCCACCTTTAAGACCATAAATCATCAATTCAGAATGCCCAAGTTTGACCCAAGGGTATGTCAGAATGAGGATACATCAAGAAGCCACCAAAAGAGTATCCTAATATAAACAGGATATAGACTGTAAATAATAAAGCATTGTACTGTACTTGATATAGAAGGCTGACTAGTTATACTCCAGATTTTTAACTATACTGAAGCTAGGCACACATAAGCCCCACATTATTCAATGGTCAACCGTATTATAATGCAATCTTCAACATGTTATAGATGAGGACACTGAGAGTTTCAAGAATATGGCTGAAAGTCAGATAGCTAGAGGGCAGCAGAGCTAAAATACAAATTTAGGGCTCTCTGAATAGCCATTATTCTTGTTATTGCATTAATCTTTGTTAGACCATACATATTTTTCTTTTGATGTCAGGCTAAAATAATTAAAAACTTAAAAAATTTCCTCTTATGTGGAACGAAATCTACATAAGGAAAAAGAAATCTACCACTTTATGATTACTTCATTCTTTTCTTTGAAAATGCCTTCCCTATCTTAAACATCAATGTAACACCTAACCTACCTTAAGTTCCATTTTAAGGGATTCTAATGCCTTGACTTAACAGACATGAGTTTGAGTAAACTCCGGGAGATGGTGAGGGAGAAGCCTGATATGCTGCAGTCATGGGGTTGTGAAGAGCTTTACGCGATTTGGCAACTGACCAACAACAATGCCTCTAAGAAGTCTTTCCAGTTACTGCAGACCACACTGATTCTATAATGGATATGTAATTATATATATTCTTTGTGATTGGATAAGTGATTGGGATATATGTGAAATATCTATCGTATGCAAGCATCTGAGTGTAGAATTCAAAGCACTGTATGCACTTATAAATTCTTTGCAGAAATAAAATAATAGAGAAATAATATAAAGTGGCATAAATTAGGGATATATAACTACTACTATGGAAGTTCAAAGCAGAGCATTTCACTGAAGGTTGGTTGCTAAGGAAAAGACCTCACTGAGATGGTCACAATTTAAATCTTGAAAGAAAAACAAGACAGGTAAGAAAGGAGAAAGCATTTGAGGTGGAAAAAATGACTTGAACTAAGGCACAGAAATAGGATTATACATAAAACATATTTAAGAAATGCTGCTTAGAAGAGTGAGGCTAGGTGGGAGTTGGGTTAAGGTATAATATTCACATAAAGGAAAAATAAAGTAGGAACCATCTTGTGGAGGATCCTGAATATCAGATATTAGGAGGAAATCTGGAGAAGGCAATGGCACCCCACTCCAGCACTCTTGCCTGGAAAATCCCATAGACGAAGGAGCCTGGTGGGCCGCAGTCCATGGGGTCGCTACGAGTCGGACACGACTGAGCGACTTCACTTTCACTTTTCATTTTCATGCACTGGAGAAGGAAATGGCAGCCCACTCCAGTGTTCTTGCCTGGAGAATCCCAGGGACGGGGGAGCCTTATTGGCTGCTGTCTATGGGGTCGCACAGAGTTGGACTGAAGCGACTTAGCAGCAGCAGCAGGAGGAAATCAGATAAGGTTAGATGCTTTACAGATAGGTATTATCTCATTCATTTTTTATATCATCAAATTGAGTTAGGTACCATTGGCTAGAATTTTATATATGAGCAAACCAAGCAGGCAAAGTGACAGCTACGTGATTCAACCCAGGTCTGTCCTACAATGAAAGCCTAACTTCTGTTTTCTCTAAACCATACTCTCTCTCCCAAGGAGTTTGAGCATTCAAATGCGGCAGGTAGTCAATGAAATTCATCTGAAATCATCTAAATCTTTGTTGAGGGAGATTAATCTGATAGTGGACAACAGAACAAGATTATGTGTTTAGTTTTCTTGCAAGCAGCTTAAGAAAATGAACTAGAATATATTTGACTTGTACATTCTAGAATGTCTTGGCATACTGAGGAACATGTAATGTTGTCTCCATATATGTTTGACTGAAGTGAAAACTAGTTTTAACAGTTTGTTAAAAATTTTGCCTGTATTTTATATTCTCTATGAAGTAACAATTTATTGATGTTTTCAACAAAATAATCTGTTTCTATTTCAAATTTAATAAAAGAATGGCTTCATCTCATCCAGACCTCCTCATACCTGAAAATTTCCACTACTTACAGAATTATTGGAGAAATTGTGAAAAACTTCCGTGAAGATGTAAACTGTACTCCATAGTCCAGTTGTTCCCAATGAGTTAGGAGCCTTGCTTTACCCTGGTCAGGAGTTTCGAAAGGTGTTCCTTTTACTGCATGCAAAAATACATACATCCCCTGAAAAACAAGCAAGGGGGTATATAGTTAATATCAAATACAAAATGAGTATTTGTCATTAAGCATCAAGATAGTTCCAGGCTGTGTCAGACTGCATGATAAACTTAACAGCTCAAGTTTTAAGATTTCATATTATTGTGAAAGATTGTGGCCAGTTTCTTCATAGTAAAACTAGACTTCTGTGGGCTTAAATGGAAATATTATTTGGTGAAAACCACTATAAAGTCCACCAAAAATAACCTGTTTTCATCTCTTATTAAACAGAAAATAAATGAAAAGTACCATTAGGGTAGCTTTGCATCATTACATTTAGATTTCCTAGTACATTTCCTATTAGGAAATAGGATTACCTTATCTCCAGTGTGTTGGAAAGTTTAGAGTGTTATATTAGTAAGTCTGATGATATTTATATAATGATAAAAACATATAAATTGGCAAATATTATAATCTGTGTAGGGGAAAATTATTTTGAAAATACTTAACATTAGTCTTTGTCTCACTAGTTCTTTTTCAAGATGTCTGAACAAAGATGGTTTGATATACTAGGTATAATGTTTAACACAACCTGCTTTTAAAATCACCACTGTAACTCAATAGTGTGTTTTTAGAAGGTAGTTTTTAAAAATTAAAGTAAAAAAAATTACTAAGAGCCATTCTGGCCAGTGATACGTTTAAGTATCTAATTTTGTGGTTAATTAGGAAAAAAAACAATGTGTACTAGATTTGGTTTCCTGGAGATATCCACTTAGATTTATAGGTAACAGGATTACCATGTACCCCCGCACTGGTAAAAGAATAAAGCATATATATTATTGTGGAACAGTTTTACCCAATAAAGTCATGATGTGACTATCATTTTTTTTTAACTTCAACTTTTAATAAATATATGGAAAAAATAGAAAACTCAGTGATTTGAAATTTTACGTTATTATTAATAGGTTAAGACAGCCCTTCTTTAAAGCTTGGTCTACTTCCTAGTTATTCCATTGGGCAGTTTAAAAGTTGTTTACCTGCAATAACACATAAGCAACAGAAGCATGGATTCATGTTCAACCGGATGTAAATCTACAAATGGTTAATAAGTGGCTAATACGTATAGAACACAGGACCTGTATACATATATGAAATTGAACAAGACATGTGCAACCCCTTGAGAAAGTTCAATCTTCTGAGATGGTAAGGAAAAAAAAAAGGTATGCACAAACAACTACAATGTAAGACAGACATTTCTGTCAAAGGTGTAATGAAATACAGGAAATGCAAAGCAAAAGCCTTGATGGTGCCTTGTCAACTACCTTATTCTGAAGGTTCAGCTCAATGATAATTCCTTAGTGAAGCGCTTCACATTAGCATTAATTAACCTCTTCCCTATGTGCATATGTAGAATTTTATTGAAAATAGTTTTATTATAGCACAATACATTATATTGAAGTTATTTTTATAATGTTTGTTTTCCCATTAGCCTGAATACCTCAGGAATAGGGACTCATACAAAGCAACTATTAGATATTAAGCCAAGATGACATTAAACCAAGGAATATTTATTCTGTAAGCACAAGGAAATCATTTTCATGTTGGTTTTAAAAGAGATTATGAAACAGAAATTCTGTGCTTTCAAATTCTCAGCAGAATGTGACCCTTAAAAGTTAAGAATCTCTGCTTTAGACCATATATGTATTAGAAGTTATTGAAGAGAAAAAATAATTCTCTTATTATGTCCTTCAAACCACATGCACTCACCAGCGTCTAGAAGATAATATTCAAACAGTTTATTTTATGTATTCTTTTTAATGAAAAAAATCTTATCTAACCATTTATCTTCTACTCCATTATTTTTATTGTTTTTCTAGAAAATTTTAGTGATGATTTATACCCACATTAAAAGAATTAGGGAAATAAGTATGTAGCTCATGATTAGACCTTAACAAATATTTACTGACTCAAAGTGAAAAGAGTTTTCTTTTATTTTAAAAGCCAGGATAAGAACTTTGTGAAGTATTAGAACTTGTAAGAGTGAACTATAGCTCTGAGTAAAACAACTCCTGTAGGTTTCTAATATATAGTTTATAAAGACAGAGGCCATGTTTTTTTCTAACCATGGATAACAATTAGGTCTATTTTTCAGTATTAAAAAGCGTGCAGTACATATTTCACACTTTTAATTGGTTTAATGTAGGTTAACATCAAAAGAAATTTACATTTGGCATCATGTAATCATGTAATTGCTACATTTATGGCTGGTTAGTCAGGTTTTTAGTATAGAGGACTACGAAGTCGGAAGTTTACTTCCCTACGTGTTCTCAATTACTCGTCCTTTGTCCATGGCCATATACTGTGTCTCAATCTCAGTCAACCAACTTGAAAACATGAAGTGGGCTGATGACTTCTTAAGTTCATTTAATACATGTGCCACTGGAGAAGGGAAAATTATGTGAGAACATACATAATTTATTCAGCAACATTTAAATAGGCCTTTAGAGATATAGAAGTTAAAAAATAGAAGAGATAAATTGCTAATTATAACAGTATGATAAACACATGAAAAAAGAATCCAGCATGGGGATTTTGTAGCTTCCTAGAAAAGGTGATACTTGAGAAGTTTGCCTGGACAAGCAGGGATCAGCCAGGCAGAGCAGGAAGGAGGAAGGGGTATTAAAATAGTGGAAGAAGAGCCTAAGTCAAAGCAGAAAGGTGAGAGATGATTTTCATTATTTTGAGACCGTAGTTGTGTTTGGAGATGTGTTAAGATTGGGTCTCTTTCTTGCCTCTGTACTATTTTCAACTAGTTTTCTATGTCACACAAAGAACTTGGCATTTTACTATGAATGCAACAGAATCACTGAAAGACTTAAGAGTGTGTCTTGAATAAACATGAATTTTAAAAATATCACTCTGCCAAACTCAAATGAAGGAAAGTAGAGTAGAGGAGCATCAAGCAGACCAAGTAGGAGTAATCTACCTGAGTGGAAAAAAGGGCATGAATTATAACAATGTCAGTAAGGATCAAGCTGAAGACAGTAAAACTGGACAGGGCTTTGACTAAATGGCTGTGGAATATAAAGAAAAAAAGTTACCCTAAGACTAGTGTGACCATATATACTAGTTTGCATGGGTAATCCTGATTTATACTTACTCTCTCAAGGTTGTTATTACTAGAGCTCTCAAGCTCTCTTTTACTCTCAAAACAGTCTTGGTTTGGATGATACACTGTATTAATCACTTTACCTTTGACATTCAGCTATGTGGCTTGGCTTGCTGTGCAGATAGTGGTACCTTTAGATTAGATTAGGAACAAAGTCCAGGAACAGATCGTGGTGGGTGGCAAGGAATATGTCAGGAGTGAGTATAATTTAAACTTGTTTGGTTTTAAGGTGCAAGATGATCTGGCAGTATTAACATGGTCATCATCATTTAACAGGTAGAAACTGAAAATACAGATAGATTAAGTAACCTAGGTAGAATATATATCATAAGAAGGGATGAAAAAGAAAACCTTGGTAATAGCAATACTTGAGAGGAAAAGAGAAGACTGCAAGAGGAAGTAGTAAAGGAAAGATCCAAAATATATCCAGGAAAAAGCAGCCCCATGGAAGCCAAAGGAAAAGAATTCCAATAAAAGGGATAAGACTAGCATCAAATATTTCAGAGATCACTATTTAAAAATAGTGTTAAACATTCCTTTCAAAGTCTATCATATAAAATAAACTAATTGGACATTCATTTATTTCTACCACATCATCTTTGTCCTTCTCCAGTCAACTTCAAGGCTTCCCAGATGGCTCAGTGGTAAAGAATCCGCCTGCCAATGCAGGAGATGCAGGTTTGATCCCTGGATTAGGAAGATCCCCTTGAGGAGGAAATGGCAACCCACTCCAGTGTTCTTGCCTGGAAAATCCCATGGACAGAGGAGCCTGGTGGGCTACAGACCACCAAGTCACAAGAACTGGACACGAATGAGCACACACAGCCAACTTCATATACTTTCCAGAAGATTTAAAATAAATCATACTAATTAAAAAACATCTATTTCTCCTACACTTTTCTGTTTTAGTTCTAAGTTTCTCATTTTGGATATATTTTTAAACAAATAGAGTTAATCTGGATTCAACTAAAAGTCTCAAATAACTAGATTTCTCCCCTTTCATTCTATTTTAATAGTTTGTGAAAGACAAAAAAAGTCACTATCAGGTTTTTTGTTTTTAAATAGGCAATTTCCAGAGTATTCGGTCTAATCTCTGGTACTTTGTAGAGCTATCATATAATACAAAAGCAATAGTTAACAGGAAGAAGCTTAAGGCACCATAAGTTTTTGAATCATTTAAGACAGATTAAACTCAAAATTTCTACACTGAAACAGAAAAGTATATTTATACAATTTAGAAAGACTTAACAAGGATTTAGACCAAAGATGTTCATTAGATTCTAGTTAACCAAAAAACATAATTACTTATGATGCATTCTGGTTAATCAATATATTATAGTAGTCTGAGTTAAAGCATCTTGTAATTTTTGCTAAAATGACTTTTTTTTCAGATTCTATAAAACAGGAAGAAAATAAAAGGTCTTATAAAAAGGGTCCAATGTTTAAATATAAAGTGATACAAAAATATAACCTTATTTGAGATAAGAATTTTTCAAAACTGTCATAGATACAAAAAAATCACTGAACTATATAAATGGTTTAATTTTATATAAGTCAATTTGTTTAAAAACTGAGTCATGTGTTTTTCTTTTAGTATAAAACTTTAAGCTTCTTAAAAAATTGTTTAAATACACATAACATAAATACACCATCTTAACCATTTGTAAGTGTACAGTTCTACGGTATTACGTACATTCACAATGTTATGTAACCATTACAACCATCCATCTCCAGAACTTTTCATCTTACAAAACATTACCCATTGAACAATAACTCCCCATTTTTTCCCCACCCAGTCTCTGAAAAATCATTAAACCTTAAGGTTTTAAGTGTTTAGTATAAGGTGAAATTCTTACCAGATTATGTATAACATTTGTTAAGGTCCAAGCAACAGGAACACTGAAGAAGGGAATACTGAGTAAAACAATGTGAAGCAAGCCAACTCCCAATGCATATGTCAGCCACATACCACGGCTGTTCATTACCCGGGTATTCGGATTCACCTCGCTGTGGGCAACGCCAACATTCATGTTTGCGCTGTAGAAAAGCAATGAAATGAATCAACACTGTTGTAACTGGAAACTCAAATATTCCTAATTCTGACATGACAAAATAAGTGTGCTACTGGGATTACTTTTTTCCCCTCCTCATCGTTCTAAAATAGAACAGACCCTCCAAAATATGCTACTTTCACATGCCCAAGAGGTCAATAGTTATTCACATCCGATTCTAAGCTAAGACAGACAAGACTTATTTTTATGCTTCTTGTTGAAAATAATAAAGTTAAAATTCCTTTCCTAAAGCTTGTCTTCAAGCATGTTGGTTTTACTAAATGAAACAATGGGCAGGAAACCTCAAACTGAAAGAGAAAACCTACATTTTCTTATATCATGAGAGCAAAGTTAAAATTCAGGAAGTTCACCAACAGAATAAACTAATATGCAAAAAAGAACAAAGTTAAACTAAACCAGTCTGTTCTGAGTAGCCAGACTCTTACACCTAACAATGTATCCATAGAGTGGTCAGAGTTCAAATCACTCCTTCAGGAACACTGAAAATGAGAGGAACACAAAGAGGTGGAAATTTTACATGGTCAAAGGATGAGGTTTCTCTCTCAATCTTGTGATACAATTAGGTTAAAACAAGGAGTCTGTCTTCTGCACATTGTAATTCTGGTCACCGTCCCTAAAATACTGTTTTTTTCTCTTTCCTTCTTCCCCCTCCCTTCTTTCTTTCTGAGACTGGGGGAGAGGGGGGCCGTGCTACAGTGTATTGGGAACAGCTGAGTTAAAAATACACAAACCGTTTCCATTACAGAGTTAGCACTGAGAGAGAAATTTATCCTAACTCCATCCAACAAGTATTTTCAGAGTACAATGGCCCTCTCCCTCCAAAAATCTATAGGCTTACGGTGATGAAAGTTACACTAAAATCATCAAGTCAGTCTCAAATTTAAACGCGTAAATATGTCTTCCAGTCTAAATATCCACCGTACATAATATATAATTTTTATACGCTATAAATTGTACTTAGAACATGCCACCACACAGGGTGCTTTTCCCACTTTCGACAGATTTTTTTTTTTTTTAATGCTCGAAAGACCTTAAAATCTACATCTGAGGCGGAAGGCAAAGACTGATCCTACCCCAGGGCAGAAAACCTTTCCAGGGAGTCTGCCGCGCCACTTCAGGACTAGCAAACAATGACTTCACAGAGCAAAGAACCCTCTCGGCGCTGCCCTCGCGGATGCAGGGAACCCAGCGACCGCCCGCTACACAGCCAAGGGCAGCCTTCCCCAGCGGCCGGAGCTCCTGGGTAGTGGAAGCTCAGCAAAAGCCGCTGTGCTATCGACAAACCGCCCCGACTCCCCACCCTTTCTTCTCGGAGCTGCACATCCCGTCAGGGCCGGGACGCGACGACGAGGATTTGGGGAGCAAGTCCTGGGGGCCACTTGGCCCGCATCGCCAGACGGGGCGCGGCGGATGGAGCCAAACTCCACCTTTACCCTCAAGCCGAGGGCCTGCTAGAAGCTCCCCACGGCACAGGCGGCATCACAGCCCCTGCGGCCGTTCGTAGCCACTCACCCGCCGCCCCACTCCCGGCGGCCGGACAGAAACAATACCAGCGCCGCGGAGGCGAAGGCGGCGTCTCCTCAGGCCGGATGCGAGTGGTCAGCCTCAGCGCCGCGCAGCGCGGCGCGGCTGGCGGAAGCGCTCCTTGCGGAAAGCGCTGCCCGGGGATTGGCTGAGGGCGGCGCCAATCCCATGTTCGCCGGACTGGGCGGGACTGAGGGCGGTGCGCTCCGTGTCTGCCCCGCCCCGCGCGCGCTGTGGGTGAGTCGGGAGTCAGCGAGGCCGGGTCCGGGCTCCCGTCGGGACGCTGGCCGGTCCGCTAGTGGATTGTAATTGCCCACGTCGCGCGAGCAAGCAGGTAGTGTCGTGTGGCCAACGGGCATTCACTGTTACATTGTCGTAGGCTCGACAGCGGCCTCCTCTGACCTCGTCCTGGTCTGGCGCGAGCACCGGGGGCCGCCGGGGGCGCCCCTCCCCCTCTCCACTCGCGGAGCGGGAAGCAGGCGCAGCGGCGCTAGCGGGCGCGCACACGCGGGTAGCGGCCTCCCACCAGCTGCGGGCCTCCGTAGTGTCTGGGCTTTCTTGACTAAACGATGTCTCAGCCCACTCCTCAGATCCTTGTGAGTGCAGGTCTTAAAGTTTGCTGGGGAGAATTTTACCTCCGGACAGCCATAATTCAGCCTGTCTTTGAGTGTGAGGGTAGGCTTCATGATATTGTATGTAGTAGCATCATGCAAGTGGGGCAAGCAAACTTTTCGGTTGACGATGATTTTTACTTAGGTCATTCTGGGTCTCTCTACACGCAGAAGACGGGTACTTGTTTGGTGAGGAAATATGGGTTCCAAGAGATTATTTATTTTGCCGCTCCCCGTGGGTTGCAGGGGTTCCCAACAAGGGGTTGAACCCGGACCTTGGTAGCGAAGTGAAATCCTAACCACTGGACCGCCTGGGAATTCCCTTGAGAATTGGTCTTATTCAAGATAAAAGAGGAAAAAAATCAGGTTATTTGTAGTTATCTTTGAAGTTGAATTTTATTACCTTGGCAATACACAGAGTTTATTTGTAATGCTGAAATAACTTTCAGTGGGCATTTCAAAATTGGTGTAAGAGAAGGTGGACTATATATATGCGTGGTTGCTTAGTTGTCAAGTCGTGACCAACCCTTTGTGACCCCATGGACTGTAACGTGCCAGGCTCCTCTGTCCATGGTGTTTTCCAGGCAATACTGGAGTGGGTTGCCATTTCATTTTCCAGAGCATCTTCCCTAGCCAGGAATTGAACCCGCATCTCCTGTGTCTCCTGCTTTGGCCGGCAGATTCTTTACCACTGAACTACCTGGGAAACCCTATATATATATGGGTTTATATATGTATGTATATATAGCATTTCTGTTGGCCCTATGAAACAAGTTGTTTTTTTCCTTTTAATTATTTCATTGTATTCTCCCTAAAGTTTATCTATGACTTCTCTGATATTTGCCTCTTTTTTAGATACGTTGCTGTCCTTAATTGATTTTCCTGATTATCAGCCCTCTTTTGCGAATGTTTGATTTACCCCTCAGCAAATAGGGAAGACTGATTCCTGACATTCTTAGGCATTCTGTGCTGTGATTCATAAGCCTGATATCCCTTTTAAAAAGATGCCGATCGGTACACATTCAGTAGAGTGCTTGTTCCAAAAGTTATGCTAGGGATGTAAGATTAATATACAGTCTCTGTTCTCAAAGAGCTTTCAGTTAGGAAGGGACAGAAATAGAATACTTAGAATAATCTGTGATGAGTTTGGGGTTAGAAATAAGGGAAAAGTGCTCTGGGAGAACAGAGGAAGGAGGGTGTAATTTGTTGGGGCAAGGATTGGAGCTGATAAGAAAGGCTTCCTGAGGAGGTGGTACTTGAACTAAATCTAGAAGTATGGTTAGAAGTCAGTAGTAGAGAAAGGGAACCTTATGTTCTGAGGAGGGAATCAGGGCTGCTACATTAAGAGAGACAAATGGTATAGTGTGACTGGTCTAGTGTGTTATTTGGAGAAGAGTGGGATGAGATCAGAGAGATAGAGGTCCAGTTGTTAAGGAGTTTGGATTTAACCTAATAGTTGGAAATCTTTATAAAACTTTAAGTAGGATAGCAACATGATTAAATTATATAAAGAACAGTGTAGGTGCTTGAGATCCCAGGAAAATATCAATTACCTGGTTATGGCAGTAGTTCAGGGGAAAATTGTTAAGAGGCTGAACAGAGGTAGTACCGTAGCTTTAGAGAGGAAAGAACTAGTTTGAGAGAGATTTAAATAGTAGGATAGATAGGACTTGGGTGGCAGGATGTAGAGAGTGAGAAGAATTTCAAGGATGACTCAAGGTTTCTAATTTTGCTTTGTGAGAATGGATGAACATAGCCTTTGCAGTCAAGCATGCCAAGATATGCAGGTGTGCCTCTGTCACTTAATAGCTGTGTGATCTTGGAACAAGTTATCAAGCTTTTAAATCTTGTTTGTGATGGAGGAATGACAGTATACATAAACTTGTGAGGATTAATTTTGTATGTATTAATTTATAAAGTAGCTTATGTAAGCTGTTTTTATTATCAAATAAATTCAAGAAGAAAGAGAAAGATCTGAGATCCCCTTGGGTCATGTTAAGTTTAGGGTGCCTCCCTGTCATCTAAATAATGATATTTAGAAAGTGGTTGGAAATTAGGTCCTGGATTCTAGAAATTAGGTCCTGGATTCTAGACATTAGGTCCTGGTTAGGAGGTACAAGTGATGTGCAGGGGATGATATGGAGGCAAATTAGAATACATAAAGGAAGGGAGGTCACTCTTCCTAATGTTTACCTTTGCAAGAGGTAAGTGCTGATAAAATAATTTTTTGTGACCCACTTTATTAATTTGTGAAGTACTCTGATTACTCTTGTGTTGCATCCAGAAATAATAATTCCCTGCATTCAGACATTGTTTAGGTAAGGACACAGGTGTGTAAAGTGAGCCAAGTTCTTTAAGAATGTAGGGTGAGCAAAAAGGGTCATTCCTGGCTCAGTGATCATAAAGGACCAGGTTATAAATGATACTGAAATTGGGTCTAGAATGATAGATAGTTTTGCATTAGGAGAGTGTGAAGGTGCAAATAGGGTGGGATTGCTGGCAAACCAAGATTGACATATTTGACTGCTGTCAGTAAGAACAATGTGCTAATAAGATAAATAACAAAGTTAAGTGGGAGGTGTGAAGGGGGAATAAGAAGAGAAGTTCTCTTTTATAAATACCTATTTTGAGGTATCAGTGACGCTGATTGTAAGAAACACTTGTCTTGAGAGAGGTCACTGTTGGGATGTAGATTTAGATGTGATTGTATAGCTGCAGCTTTGGGTTTTAAGGTATATAAGAAGAATGTGGATTATGGAATGCCCATTTTCTGGGAAGAGAGTGAAGAAAATATGAAGAGATTCAAGAGGTATAGGTGGATGATATAATTCTTGAGAATTGAACAGTATCATCAATGTCACATGCTTCAGGGATGTCAAGGAACATGAGTTCTGAGAAAAGGGTTTGATGACGTAAGAGCTCATTGGTGAACTTGAGAACAGAATCCTAACAGTGGATTGTATACGCTGTTTTGCAAGGGTTTTAGAAGTGAGTCAGTGATAGAGAATTGGTGACAGTGAGTATAGGTTACTTATTTAAGTTTGGCTTCATAAAGAAAGAAGATAATCATAGAGGTAATAGGGTTGAGGGAAGAATTTTTGGTTTGTTTTTGCTTTCAAGGCCAGGATGACTAGAGGTGGGGTGGGACTGAAGAAACTAGGTGAAATTGTTAGCTTAGAAGAAAGAGACATTAGTCTGAGACTGAGGGAGGAAGAGTATGTAAACATTGTAAGAAACCAAAGAACACTGGTGAGAAGGTAAAGTGTGTGAAAATAGAGATCATGCTGTGGTCTGCCTTGATCTCAGTAGACAGAAGAGGAGGAAGGCTGGGGTGAAATTAGGGACTTGGGAACAGGAAATAGATTTTGAAAGAGAAGTTATAGAGAATGAGACAAAGATGATGAGATGAATAAAAAGATTGTGCAGAAAGGGAAGGTTGAGGTGAGGCTAAGTTAATACCCCAAAACTTGATTAATAAGTGTTTTTCTTACATCCTTGAGACTCAAACTGAGGAAGCAGACTTCTTAACCCCAAGCCTCATCTGATTTCAAGCTATGTTAGCTCCTGTTGGAGGGAGGTAGAGGTGGGGGTGGGATTCGTTTACTAGTTTGGAGGAATTCAGTTTAGTCCAAAGATCCCGGGATCTTTTAGCATGTATATGCCAAGCACTATAATAAGTTGTATGAAAGTGAAAGTCACACGGTCGTGTCCTACTTTTGCGATTCCGTGGACTGTAGCCTGCTAACACTTATGTCCATGGAATTCTTCAGGCAACAGTAGTGGAATGGGTTGCCATTTCCTTCTCTAGGGGATCTTCCTGACCCAAAGATTGAACCGGGGTCTCCTGCATTGCAGGCAGATTATTTACCAACTGAGCCACTAGGGAAGCCCAATAAGCTGTATACATTATTTTTTTTTACTTCACAGGAGGAGAAAGGGACGACAGGGTTGGATGGCATCACCAACTCAATGGACATGAGTTTGAGTAAACTCTAGGAGTTGGTGATGGACAGGGAGGCCTAGCGTGCTGCAGACCATGGGGTTGCAAAGAGTCGGACATGACTGAGCGACTGAACTGAACTGACTTCTCAGCACAGCCATGTGATACCATTATTATCTCTAGTTTGTAGATTAGATGATTAAATTTAAGAGTTTAATTTTCTCAACATTTATATAATTATTAGTGTAAAAAGCTAAGCTAGAACCAAAGCAGTGTGATTTCAGAGATTGCTCTTGTAACCACTACTCTCTCCAGGACTCTGCAGTAGAAAACTATTACAAGCCATGTATGGGCTTCCCGGTAGCCCAGTGGTAGAGTTGGCCTGCAATGCAGGAGACCCCAGTTCAATTCCTGTGTCAGGAAGATCCCCTGGAGAAGAGATAGGCCACCCATTCCAGTATTCATGGGCTTCCCTGGTGTGGCCCAGATGGTAAGGAATCCGCCTGCGGTGTAGGAGACCTGGGTTCAATCCCTGGGTTAGGAAGGTCACCTGGAGGGGAGGGCATGGCAATCCACTCCAGTATTCTTGCCTGGAGAATCACCATGGTCAGAGGAGCCTGGCGGGCTACAGTCCATGGGGTTGCATATATGTATGCACACACACTTTTAAATTTTATGGTAAGTCACATTAAAAGGGGGAAAAAATTAAGGGAAATTAATTTTATATATAATCCAATATATTCAGAATATAATTTAATTTTAATCAATGTAAAAAATTAATTAAACTTCCGTATTTTATACCAAGTTTGACATCCAGAGTGCATTAGCACATCACAATTGGAGTAGCCCTGTTTCATGTGTGAGCCATCACAAGTGGCTGGTGACGACCTTGTGTGTGCTAGTTGCTAATAGTACCATGCAGTTCTGTTCCTTTAGACCTGAGGCCAGTCTGAAGCCTGGGAACAGGACAGAGGGTGCCTTTCGTTGTGACAGCATTAATTTGTGTGACTGTTACGGCAATGGAGCAGCTGACTGTGTGCTGTTTTCCTGACTGACTGGGAAGGCCTCCCAGCCAGTGAGAGCCACAAAGAAACACTGAAAGGTGGTTGTTGACAGCTACTTCTAAGACTGGGCTACCCCCAAATTACATGCATAGTGTAATTAGAAGTTAATTGTTAGAAAAGGATTTTCAGTGTTTCTGTATATAATGATCATGGTAATGAGAATACTGTATATTTTATATGGCTTTATCATTTCCACAACATTTTGTGTGTATTTTCTTATATGATTCTCACAACAGACTAATGAGGGATTATCCTCATTTATACAAGTAGTAAGTTGATTTTACAGAGGTATTTAAGTAATGGCACTCCAATGGCAGAAAATGAAGAGGAACTAAAGAGCCCCTTGATGAGGGTGAAATAGGGGAATGAAGAAACTGTCTTAAAACTCAACATTCAAAAAACTAAGACCATGGCATCCGGTCCCATCGCTTCATGGCAAATAGAAGGGGAAAATGTGGAAGCAGTGACAGATTTTCTTTTCTTGGGCCCCAAAATCACTGCAGATGGTGACTGCAGCCGTGAAATTAAAAGATGCTTGCTTCTTGGAAGGAAAACAATGACAAACCTAGACAACATATTAAAAATCAGATACATCACTTTGCCAACAAAGGTCCATGTAGTCAAAGCTGTGGTTTTCCAGAAGTCATGTACAGATGTGAGATTTGGACCATAAAGAAAGCTGAGTGCTGAAGAATTGATGCTTTTGAGCTGTGACGTTGGAGAAGATTCTTGAGAGTCCCTTGGACTACAAGGAGATCAAACCAGTCAATCCTAAAGGAAATCAACCCTTTAGAATATTCATTGGAAAGACCGATGCTGAAGCTCCGATACTTTGGGCACCTGATGCGGAGACCCTACTCATTGAAAAGATGCTGATGCTGGTTAAGATTGAGGGCAGGAGACAAAGAGGGTGGCAGAGAATGAGGTGGTTGGGTGGCATCACTGACTCAATGGATATGAGTTCCAGCAAACTCTGAGAGATATGAAGGATGGGAAGCCTGGGGCACTGCAGTCCATGAAGTCACAAAGAGTTGGATACTTCTTAGCAACTGAACAACAGCATACAAGTGATGAGTTGATTTTACAGAGGGATTTAAGTAATCTTCAGTTTATGTGACTAAAGATGAACACCCAAACCTGTTTTTTTAGACTCTGGTCTGGCATATTTCTCCATTGTGCTAATCAGCTTTGCCTTGTGCAAAGCAAAATGTAGTTATGAATTGTGAACAGTTAGCACCATTCAGAAGTCAGTATATTGACTACTTCCCAGAAATACATTCCTCAAAATTCTGTGTAATCTTAGTGGCTATATTCCATTTCTTGCTCAATTACTTATTCTTAAACTTTATGTCACTCTGCTTGTTTATATCTAAGTTGCCTGAAAAAGAATCCTAAACAGAAACCTTTTTGTCTTTGGTATTGTTGTTTTGTTTGGACCTAGATTCCATAGGATCGTTTCATCGCGTGCACATGTAACAAGTCATGGTAAATTAAGGACATACTTCGGGTTCTCCCCTCCCCCATTTTATTGTCAGATAAAATCCTAACTCTAGAGGAACTTGTATGTTGTCAAGCTAGTATTTTTTAATTTATTGAAATCTTTTCTGAAGTTAGGCATTAAAGTAGATGCAAACCCCACTTCCTGCAGATTTTGTATATATGACTTCCATATGAGGTTTTTTGTTTCTTTGCAAAAGTTTCAAGACAGAGAGTTTTATGGTTTAAAACAATTACTGGTAGAGAGATTCGGATGTACAAGTTGGATCGGCATGTAAAGGACCTTGAATGCCAGCACATGGATTTGAGCTTTATCTTATTTTGGCTTTGGGGAGCCACATGATTAGAAAGATGTTTTAGGCTCAGTAGTTTATAGGATGGTAATCTGATGTGATATGTCAGAGATGTGACTAGTTTAGATTAAGGGTAATTCTGGAATCTAGATTTACTAACTCTAAAAGAGCTCACTAATTAAAAGAGATAATTGTAATTCATTGAAATGTATCGATGACTAATGATGTTCAAGAGCCACTACCATTAAGGCACATGACTGACATTATCTGCGTATCAGTTAACAGCACCATCTGGTCATTCCTAGCCAGGCAGGTCATACATTACACTTATTACGCGATTGTTCTTACCATTCTTCAATTAGTAACATAGTGTGACTTACCAAATAATTTCTCTGTGCCTTAGTCTTACAATATGCAGATGATAATGGCATTGAGTTTAAAGGATATTCATAATAAATAAGTAATTTAATACTGTATGTGCTTAACAGTAGAGCCTGACATACAATGAGACTTGTAACCAAACTGCTATCAGTTCTGTTAGGAATGTTTAACAATATTTATTTTTACATCTTATGGTTTATTTTCTAGCTACTGTGCTGAAAGCTAGAATGAAACAGTTGTCCGCAGCAACAGTTCGCCTCCTTTCAAGCTCTCAAATAATCACTTCCGTGGTCAGTGTTGTAAAAGAGCTCATTGAAAACTCCCTGGATGCCGGTGCCACAAGCATAGATGTTAAACTGGTGAGTGTTCTTGAGATGCTGCTTCCCTTGTAGCTCAGTCGGTAAAGAATCTGCTTGCAATGCAGGAGACCCAGGTTCGATCCCTGGGTTGGGAAGACCCCCTGGAGACGGAAATGGCAACCCACTCCAGTATCCTTGCCTGGAAAATCTCATGGACAGAGGAGCCTGGTGGACTGCAGTCCATGGGATCACCAAGAGTCGGGCACGACTGAGTGACTAACACTAACTAACACTAACCTTTAAAGCAAAAAAAGAGTTGGACAGATGTTTTCTCCTTACACCTATTACCTTTTATTTCTTTATATACCAGTAAATTATTTTTAGAACATTGAATACTTTGTCTTATTTAAGAGTAAATCCTTAAAAATGCATTTTAGTTTAAATCAATATACAGTAACACTAAAGGAAGTCATAAAGGAATGCTTATTCTTGAGGACTCTTTCACATAAATGAACTTAATTTGTCCATATTTTCTGCTATTACTTCCCCTTGATTGTATGTGGTTATTTGTTTTATATATTCTCATTTGTATTTTGTTTTTTCTACTTAATCTTATTTCAGAACTGTGTCCTTTGTTGCTTCATAGTTTTCACATTTTTAAATTTAAGTGCTACATATTAAATCATTTGAGTTAATATGACTTATGACACTTACTATGATTTCTTGCAATGAGTCTGAACCTCTACCACCTCTATTGTAAATTACTAGCTCATGGAGGTAAGGTCTGTATTTTTTTGTGTTCTCTATACCTGTTCAGTATCTGGTACATAAATGGTAAATAAATTTGTTTGAGTGAATGTAAGAATGCATATTTTTATAATCTCCTGATCATCAGATATTCATATTTTTTCTGGTATTATGGCATTAGCAAGAATACTGATATGAATATCTTTGTAGGAAAGAGACCTTCCTTTTTCATATACATGTACATATATATATATTATCCCTTTTTATCCTTATAAAAACTATAAATTAGCTACTGCTACCCATTTTACAAATAACTAAGGTTCTAAGAACTTTCCCAAAGTCATGTAAGTATGGTAGTAAGTAGTGGAGCTGAGATTATATTGCAGATCTTTTTGACTCTAAAACCTTTCAAGATTTTTCGTCAGTGCTAGTGGTTCTCACAACACTTGGGTGCATCAGTAATCCTAGTGAGTTTGTTAAAACAGTTATTGGGCCCTAGAATTTCATATTCTAGGTAGGGCCCCAAATTTGTGTTTCTAAGAAGTTTCTGGTTGATGGTGAGAACCACTGTTCTATCCTATGTCAAACTTGTACTTTGATTTTAAATGATACAGTAAAAGCTTCCCTGGTGGCTCAGAGGTTGAAGCATCTTCCTGCAATGCGGGAGACCTGGGTTCGATCCCTGGGTTGGGAAGATCTCCTGGAGAAGGAAATGGCAATCCACTCCAGTATTCTTGCCTGGAAAATCCCATGGACAGGGAAGCCTGGTGGGCTATATACTCCATGGGGTAGCAAAGAGTCGGACACGACTGAGCGACTTCACTTCACTTCACTTATAAATATGAAAAAAATGAAAGACATTTCCTTTTTCTTAAACATTTTATATAGTTCAGTCTGATTAAAATATAGTTGATAATACTTAAATAGGATTAGATAATTATAACACAAATTTAATGTAAGAATCTTAAGCAGGCAAACATAAATCTTATTCTGAAAGGTCTTGGAAGAAAAATACAGTTTTAAAAAACAGTTTTACAGAGCCAACAGACGTCTTCTTTAAAAAGGAAATTAAAGTACACATTTTTATCTGGTTATATATTTAAGTCTCTTGACATCCGTTTCTGGTTTGTAGAATTTTAAAGCAACTCTTTTGCTCTATATAATAAGATCTGTTTTATTATAGTTTCATATAGTAATAGCTGTCCTGGGTAGGAATGTTTTCATAATAAGTAAATTAAATGTGTTGACATTATTTCAGACTCCTAAACAGATGTTTGTATTATTTTACTCAGATGCCTTGAGTTTTTACTTGTATTGAAAGACTGACATTTCTATAGTTAATTATTTTTCTATAAAACAAAGTAGACAAGCTATCACCAGGATCATAATTTTAGATTAAGGGAGAGATAAGAAACTAAATCTTAGGTGACTCTCCCCGGAACCTTGTATTTATAATTTATCTAAAAAAGAATGACACGGTATCATATAATTTTAGGTTATTAAAAAGGTACTGTATTATTTTTAAATAATAGTCATTATAATTGTAGGAAGATTTTTTTTCCCTATATAACTTGCATTTATGGCCATACACATAAAACTCTGTGAAGTAAAGCTTATGATAGAAGTTTGCTACCAAATTTAAAATGTGTACTCATAGAAAATGTGATGACCATAGGAATTTATGCTTTGTATTTGCAATGTATGCATATTTTTATTAAATTACCCATATTAAGCTATGATTTGTTTTTCCTTCTCCATTTCCAAATTAAAAACTCACTGAAATTGCTAATTAGGTGTATTTTCTCAGCAATCTGTTAGGTAACTATTTGCAGAAAGAAATTCAGAAAGTCATAATTAACAGATTTCTATTTATGACTACAATAGCTAGTTCAAGAGAGAAAATATTAAAAATCAGATTGAATACTGATAGTTGCTGGGCTCTTGGTGGGAAGAATCAGGTGTTGTTTTGATGGTGATGTTGTTCTGTTTTATTTGGGAGATTATATATACACAAAGCACCCTTCAGCCTTGTCATGGCGCAGGGACTTGCGTAACTCAGTGAAGCTATGAGCCATGCCATGCAGGACCACCCAGGACACATGGATGATAGGCAGAGTACTTCATGCAAAATGCTGAGCTGGATGACTCACAAGCAGGAATCAAGATTGCTGGGAGAAATACCAACAACCTCAGATATGTAGATGATACCACTCTAATGCAGAAAGTGAAGAGAAACAGAAGGGCCTCTTGATGAGGGTGAAAGAGGAGAGTGAAAAAGCTGGCTTGAAACTCAGCGTTCAGAAAACTAAGATCTTGGCATCCGGTCCCATCACTTCATGGCAAATAGAAGGGGAAAATGTGGAAGCAGTGACAGATTTTCTTTTCTTGGGCTCCAAAATCACTGCAGATGGTGACTGCAGCCATGAAATTGAAAGATGCTTGCTCTTTGGAAGAAATGCTGTGACACACCTGCTGCCGCTAAGTCACTTCAGTCGTGTCCGACTCTGTGCGACCCGTAGACGGCAGCCCACCAGGCTCTCCCATCCCTGGGATTCTCCAGGCAAGAACACTGGAGTGGGTTGCCTAGACAGCATATTAAAAAGCGGAGACATCACTTTGCCAACAAATGTCCATATAGTCAAGGCTTTGGTTTTTCCAGTGGTCATGTGCGGATGTGAGAGTTGGACCATAAAGAAGACTGAGTGCTGAATCATTGATGATTTTGAAGTGTGGTGTTTGAGAAGACTCTTCAGAGTCCCTGGGACTGCAAGGAGATCCAATCAGTCCATCCTGAAGGAAATCATCCCTGAATATGCATCGGAAGGACTCATGCTGAAGCTCTCGTTCTTTGATTACCTGATGGGAAGCCGTGTCATTGGAAAAGGTTCTGATGCTGGGAAAGATTGAGGGCAGGAGGAGAAGGGGGCAGCAGAGGATGAGATGGTTATATAACATCACCAATTCAGTGGATGTGAATTTGAGCAAACTCCAGTAGAGGACAACAGAGAAGCCTGGTGGCTGCAGCCCATGGGCTTGCAAAGAGTTGGATACGATTTAGTGACTGAACAGCTGCAATAATATATACAAAGGTCTATATAACTGAAGAATATTTCTGGGGAAGTTTAAACATAAATTTAAATGTAAATACCTATTATATGGAAACAATTCAAGGGAACCTTGAAGATCATACTGATATTATTTTACACTAAATCTGAGTCCAAGGAAAACAAGGAACTTGCCCATTGTACCATAACTAGGAATTGGTAGAGTTAAGAATTTAATCTCTTAACTTCCTTAATGTTAAGTTTACATGCTGTGCTGTGCTTCGTTGCTCAGTCGTGTCCACCTCTTTGCAACCCCATGGGCTGTAGCCCACCAGGCTCCTCTGACCATGGTAATTCTCCAGGCAACAATACTGGAGTGGGTTGCCATGCCCTCCTCCAGGGGATCATCCCAACCCAGGGATTGACCCCAGATCTCCTGCATTGCAGCTGGATTCGTTACCATCTGAGCCACCAGGAAAGTACAAGAATAATGGAGCGAGTAGCCTATCCCTTCTCTGGGGTTTCTTCCTGACTCAGGAATCGAACCTCGTTCTCCTGCATTGCAGGCAGATTCTTCATCAACTAAGCTACCAGGGAAGTCCTAAGTTTCCATAAGAGATAGATAAATGGCAAAACCATTTCATTTGTGTTGCCTTCTGTCTCTAAATGTGATAATAGTTTAATGTCTTTATATACTAAAAGTATTGTTGAACTTTTCATAGGAAAACTATGGATTTGATAAAATTGAGGTGCGAGACAATGGTGAGGGTATCAAGGCTATTGATGCACCTGTAATGGCAGTGAAGTACTACACCTCCAAAATAAGTAGTCATGAAGATCTTGAAAATTTGACAACGTATGGTTTTCGTGGAGAAGCCTTGGGGTCAATTTGTTGTATAGCTGAGGTAAGGTAATTTGTATTGATCATTTTAGCAGTTTCATAATAACATGGTATTAGAATTAAGAGAAAACTCACCCAGAATTTGGCAGTTTTCTTTTTAACTGTGTAAAGTACATGTAACATTTACTATTTTATTGTGTAAAATAGACATCAAATCTACCAGTTCAGTCATTTTTAAGTTTACAGTTCTGTGATACTAAATGCATTCGCTCTGTTGTGTAGGCATCACCACTGTTCATCTCTGGGACCTTTTCATTATCCCAAACTGAAGCTGTACCCATTAAACAATAAACCCCTATTCTCCTTTCCTCCATCCACTGGTCACCAATATTCTACTTTCTGTCTCTATGAGTTTGACTGTTTAGGTGTGTCTTATACTTGGAATCATACAGTATTTATCTTCTGTGTCTGGTTTATTTAACTTAGCATAATGTCTTTAAGGTTCATACATGTTATAATGTGTATTAGAATTTCATTCTTGTTAAGGGTGAATGATACTCCATTGTATGTATAAACCGTATTTTATTTATTCATTCATCTATCAAGAGACGTTTGGGTTGTTTCCAGGGTTTGACTCTTGTGAAGATTGGTGTACAAATGTCTGAGTCCTTGGCTTTCACTTTTTTGGGTATATACCCAGAAGTGGAATCGCTGGGTCAAATGGTTCAATAATCCCCCCTTATCCCTGGTATTGCTTTCTGTGGTTTCAGTTACCGCAGTCAACCACTGTCAGAAAATATTAAGTGGAAAAATTCCAGGAATAATTCATAAGTTGTGTGCCATTCTGAGTAGTATGATGAAATATGGTTTAGTTCTGCTCTGTCCTGCCTAGGATGTGAATTATCTGTCTTATGTATCCACATTGTACACACTACAGCCTTTTAGTTACTTTCTAGCTGGGTGAGTTACCAGATTTGTCAAGGTGTCATAGTGCTTGTTTTCAAAGGAGCCCCTATTTTACTTAATAATGGCCCCAAAGTACAAGAGTAGGGATGCCAGCAATTCAGATATTCTCTTACTGTGCCTGATTTATAAATTGAACTTTATCTTAGATATGTGTATTTAGAAAAAAAACCTAGTGTATGTAGGGTTTGATACCATCTGCAGTTTCAGGCCTCCACTGGGGATTTTGAAACGTGTCTCCTGTGGGTAAGGGGGACTACTGTAATTAATTTTTTCAGGAATGGTAAAGAGTGTTTTTCAGTGGTTTTATATATATATTTATATATATATATATGAGCAAAAAAATGGTTTAATCATCTAATGGCTTGGAAAAGTATTAAAATTATACAGGTAACTATAAGCATTTCTCAGAGCCTTTACTGTACTAAAGTACATTATGAATCTCTGAGGTTGGTGGTTTACAATAGGGACATTTCCTGCACACTTGGCTATGAAACCCAGTTAATGAGATAGCTATCACTGTTAATTCTGTTCTGCTGTGGAACACACTCTGGAAATACTACGCTGGTCAACACAGATAATTGGACTGTGCCCTAGAGAAATGGAAATGGCAGCTCACTCCAGTATTCTTGCCTAGAGAGTCCCATGGACAGAGGAGCCTGGTGGGCTACAGTCCATGGGGGTCACAAGGAGTCAGACATGACTGAGCACACACTCAGTACTCACTGGAGATATGCAATGGCTTGGGCTAAACCCTGGTTAGAATTTTCCTCTCCTGACTGCTGGATGTTTTCAGTGTGTATAAACCCTTCATTCAGCTGGTGTCTGACCCACTGCGTTGCATAGTATCAATTCTGTCACTGCCTCTTCCCTGGATCGCACAGCTGGTTTTTGGCAAAGGCTATCTAGAACCTTACTCTCCATTTCCATGTATATCAGTTGCGTTTGATCACTAGTTGCTTTGTGCTGGACTGTTCGCTTCTGTGTTAGGGTCTGTTTTACAGTGTGATTGTGTGCCAGTGTGGCTGTTCTACGTGGTAATTGTGAGGGTCTCTTTAGCTGCCTGCGTTTGCCTGGTGGCCATGTATCCTTTCATTTGTGCTGACTGCTGTTTGGGTGAGAATGCTCAGGTGCAGTAAAATGATGGGACTTGTTGACTGAGCGACTGAACTGAACTGAACTGAACTGTTGTCTCAGAAAAGTGGCAAAGATATGAGATATTGTTGCTTTCATTGTCTCTTTAGTAATCTAGTCTCCCCAACAGTGACCCCTTCTCCAGGCTTCTCCGTCTTCCCTCAGCCCTGCCCTTAGAGTGTCTGCATAAAGTAGGTTTTCTCCATTTTTGGTGGTAAGGTCCCATCTAGGTATTCACTTAGTCTTTAACTGCAGGGCTCTGTAAGCTGAAAGAAAGAAAAATTGTGGGTTGTGGAGGAGGGAGAGTTTAAAGGGTGAAGTTATGCTATTCTAGCTCAGAGGACCCTGCTTAGAATCCAGATGTTCAGACATCACTAAAGGAGAAAAGACCTTGCCATTGCTTAAGTGTATACTGTGTAAAAAAATCTCTATCCAAAATCTTGCGCACCTTGTGCTTTCTCTATCTTTCTCAGCACTGGCTTTATTTAGAGTTTGCTGAGTCTCCAAAATTTACTGACCATTGCCCATTTTTATCCCCATAGACTGTATATTGGAACGTATAGTCCTGGAATCTTGTAGAAAGCATCTGGTTTTTTTTTGTTGTTTGTTTGTTTTTTTTAAATTGGAATGTGATTTGTACCAGAGAGGCTTTGAAGCTCCCAGTACTAAATACTGTTGTTTGAGTTCTCAGGGCTGTTTTAAAAATTGTATTATTTGTTTGAGAGTAAAGTATTTGATTTTTTAACTGGTGTCCAAATTTGGCAAATAGTTGCTAAGCTCTATTTTGACAGGTATTGTTAAATAATGTATTGTTCAGCCTTTTTGTATTTTCTATAGAAAGTGAAAGTGAAGTCGCTCAGTCGTGTCCGATTCTTTGTGACCCCATGGACTGTAGCCTACCAGGCTCCTCTCTCCATGGGATTCTCTAGGCAAGAGTACTGGAGTGGGTTGCCACTTCCTTCTCCGTATATTTCCTATAAGATGTGTATATTAGCCTTTCAGAATTGAGGTTGGTCATTACCAACTTTGTCTGCTAGGTGGCAGTACTATACTTAGTCTTTTAAAATACATTGTACTTAAGTCATAATTTATCCAACTCTTCACTGTAGTTACGATTTTAGATGGCAGTTTGGCAAGTCTTTATCCAGTGGTACACAGCATTGTTTTTTCATTTGATTAATTAAGCCCACTTAATATCCAAATTTATCATTTGATCTCTTGATTCATTTTTGAGGTATTTGAATGTCTTAAGTATAAATACTTAAAATAATTTTGTTCATCAAAATTACAAAAGGAGTAGAAGAATTGTCAAATTATCACAATGATAGAAAACTGTAGGCTTTAAAAAATTATGTTCGATTTACATATTTCAGAGTCCAAAGTTTATCTTAGAAAATATTCCAGTATTTTATGGAATATTATAAGTCTTGTAAGTCTTTGGGAAAATCACACATAGATGTGTGTGCGTGTATGTGTAAATTTTTATGTATGTGCAGTTCAGATCAAGATTTAGACCATTATCAGCACCCCTGAAGGCCTCTCTCATTCCTGCTTCCAGCTAATATGCCTCAAAAGGTAGTGGCTCTTCCGATCTGTGAGACAGAGATTAGTCATACCTGTACTTGAATTTGCTCTAAATGGACTCTTACAGTATATACTCTTTCATCACAGATGTTTTGATGATTTAGATTGTTTCTGATACAAAGGATTCCGGTATTAGTAGTGGACCCTTACCCACCTCATACAGGGCAACCTTGTGAAGGCCCTATTCTGATTGAGAAACAACTCTGCCATGCTGTTTCTGCTCCAGAGTGCCCCGCTGGGGCCTGCCAAGGCCTGCTGTGACTGGCACAGCCCCACTTCTCTTTCTGTCTTGTCCCCACAAATGATCATCTCTGGAGCACTCCCCAGTGCTAGTCTCCAGCTTAGTCTTCTATGATTTAGTCTCCCCATATTGTTGATAAGAAAATGAGGTTTTCTGAAGCCAAATGCCAGGTTTTCTTTTCTTTTTAAAAAAATTTTTATATTTATTTTATTTTTTATTTTTACTTTATTTTACTTTACAATACTGTATTGGTTTCGACATACATTGACCTGAATCCACCACGTGTGTACATGCGATCCCAACATGAACCCCCCTCCCACCTCCCTCCCCACAACATCCCTCTGGGTCATCCCCGTGCACCAGCCCCAAGCATGCTATATCCTGCATCAGACATAGACTGGTGATTCGATTCTTACATGATAGTATACATGTTTCAATGCCATTCTCCCAACTCATCCCACCCTCTCCCTCTCCCTCTGAGTCCCAAAGTCCGCTATACACATCTGTGTCTTTTTTGCTGTCTTGCATACAGGGTTATCATTGCCATCTTTCTAAATTCCATATATATGTGTTAGTATACTGTATTGATGTTTTTCTTTCTGGCTTACTTCACTCTGTATAATCGGCTCCAGTTTCATCCATCTCAACAGAACTGATTCAAATGTATTCTTTTTAACGGCTGAGTAATTCTCCATTGTGTATATGTACCACCGCTTTCTTATCCATTCATCTGCTGATGGACATCTAGGTTGTTTCCATGTCCTGGCTGTTATAAACAGTGCTGCGATGAACATTGGGGTGCATGTGTCTCTTTCGATTCTGGTTTCCTCGGTGTGTATGCCCAGCAGTGGGATTGCTGGGTCATATGGCAGTTCTATTTGCAATTTTTTAAGGAATCTCCACACTGTTCTCCATAATGGTTGCACTAGTTTGCATTCCTACCGACAGTGTAGGAGGGTTCCCTTTTCTCCACACCCTCTCCAGCATTTATTGCTTGCTGATTTTTGTTTTGTTTTGTTTTTTAGTTTTTTATTTTTTTTTAATTTTAAAATCTTTAATTCTTACATGTGTTCCCAATGCTTGCTGATTTTTGGATCGCAGTCATTCTGACTGGTGTGAAGTGGTACCTCATTGTGGTTTTGATTTGCATTTCTTTAATAATGAGTGATGTTGAGCATCTTTTCATGTGTTTGTTAGCCATCCGTATGTCTTCTTTGGAGAAATGTCTATTTAGTTCTTTGGCCCATTTTTTGATTGGGTCGTTTAGTTTTCTGGAATTGAGCTGCAGGAGTTGCTTGTATATTTTTGAGATTAGTTGTTTGTCAGTTGTTTCATTTGCTATTATTTTCTCCCATTCAGAAGGCTGTCTTTTCACCTTGCTTATATATTCCTTTGTTGTGCAGAAGCTTTTAATTTTAATTAGATCCCATTTGTTTATTTTTGCTTTTATTTCCAGAATTCTGGGAGGTGGATCATAGAGGATCCTGCTGTGATTTATGTCTGAGAGTGTTTTGCCTATGTTCTCCTCTAGGAGTTTTATAGTTTCTGGTCTTACATTTAGATCTTTAATCCATTTTGAGTTTATTTTCGTGTGCGGAGTTAGAAAGTGATCTAATTTCATTCTTTTACAAGTGGTTGACCAGTTTTCCCAGCACCACTTGTTAAAGAGATTGTCTTTACTCCATTGTATATTCTTGCCTCCTTTGTCAAAGATAAGCTGTCCATAGGTGTGTGGATTTATCTCTGGGCTTTCTATTTTGTTCCATTGATCTATATTTCTGTCTTTGTGCCAGTACCATACTGTCTTGATGACTGTGGCTTTGTAGTAGAGCCTGAAGTCAGGCAAGTTGATTCGTCCAGTTCCATTCTTCTTTCTCAAGATTGCTTTGGCTATTCGAGGTTTTTTGTATTTCCATACAAGTCTTGAAATGATGAGTATACTACCCAAAGCAATTTACAAATTCAATGCAATCCCTATCAAGCTACCAGTGATATTTATTTATTTTAATTGGAAGCTAATTATTTCACAGTATTGTAGTGGTTTTGCCATACATTGACATGAATCAGCCATGGGTGTACATGTGTTCCCTGTCCTGAACCCCCCTCCCACCTCTCTCCCCATCCCATCCCTCAGGGTCATCCCAATGCACCAGCCCTGAGCACCCTGTCTCATGCATTGAACCTGGACTGGCAACCTATTTCACATATGATAATATACACGTTTCAACGCTACCCTCTCAAATCATCCCACCCTCGCCTTCTCGCACAGAGCCCAAAAGTCTGTTCTTTACATCTGTGTCTCTCCTGCTGTCTTGCATATAGGGTCATCATTACCATCTTTCTAAATTCCACATGTATGTGTAGTATACTGTAATGGTGTTTTTCTTTCTGACTGACTTCACTCTGTATAATAGGCTCCAGTTTCATTCACCTCATTAGAACTGATTCAAATGCATTCTTTTTAATAATGCCAGGTTTTCTTAACCCAACTTCAAAACAGTCTAATAATAAGTCAGATAAAGTTTCTTTATCCACTGTATGTGAGTGGTTTATTGCAGAGGAACTGTGCACAGTGAAGTAAATGGAATAAGAAAATTATGATCTCTTTAGAGACACATAATGTCTCCATGGCAAAGCCAAAAATTCATTTATAATTTCATACCTCTTAGTACTGGGTTTTCCACAGTAGCTCATGCTGCTTTCTTACTAGCATGATTAAAAAGGTATTAGTAAGTTTAAAACTGCCTCATATTAAAATAATGAATATACTCAGGTCCATAGTGCTCAATAGAGATTTTATCAAGGAGTAGTCAAGTTGAAATGTATATTGGAGGCTTCTGAATAGTATTTCAGAAACACAGAAAGTAATATATAGTTCTTAAAGTCAATTATATTTTAAAATTAAAACTTATTATTTAGGAAGACAAATTAATGAGTGCTTTTTTTGGGGGAAAAATATTACTTTTTAAACAATATTCTTCACCATTCAGAAAGAATTGAAGTTGCAAGTATAGAAGTTACATGTTTATTTTAAAGGCTCCAGTTTATTTTGAAAAATTTTTGATAGAGATTGCGATTACATAATAAAAATTAGTGATTTGGTTATTCTATTGGCCAAACTAACTGATGTAGATAAATTTAAACCACAATGAGGTACCATGTCACGCCAGTCAGAATGACTGCGATCCTAAAGTCTGCAAGCAATAAATGCTGGAGAGCGTGTGGAGAAAAGGGAACCCTCTTACACTGTTGGTGGGAATGCAAACTAGTACAGCCCCTATGGAGAACAGTGTGGAAATTCCTTAAAAAACTGGAAATAGAACTGCCTTATGACCCAGCAATCCTACTTCTGGGCATACACACTGAGGAAACCAGAATTGAAAGAGACACGTGTACCCCAATGTTCATCGCAGCACTGTTTATAACAGCCAGGACATGGAAACAACCTAGATGTCCATCAGCAGATGAATGGATAAGAAAGCTGTGGTACATATATACAATGGAGTATTACTCAGCCATTAAAAAGAATCCATTTGAATCAGTTCTGTTGAGATGGATGAAACTGGAGCCGATTATACAGAGTGAGGTAAGCCAGAAAGAAAAACACCAATACAGTATGCTAACACATATATATGGAATTTAGAAAGATGGTAACAGTAACCCTGTATGCGAGATAGCAAAAGAGACACAGATGTATAGAACAGGTTTTTGGACTCTGTGGGAGAGGGAGAGGGAGGGATGATTTGGGAGAATGGCATTAAAACATGTATAATATCATATATGAAATGAATCGCCAGTCCAGGTTCGATGCATGATACTGGATGCTTGGGGCTGGTGCACTGGAGTGACCCAGAGGGATGGTATGGGGAGGGAGGAGGGAGGGAGGTTCAGGATGGGGAACACGTGTATACCTGTGGTGGATTCATGTTGATGTATGGCAAAACCAATACAATATTGTAAAGGAATTAACCTCCAATTAAATAAATTTATATAAAAAATAGAGTCATACAGATGTAAATCATCTCTGACTGGGTAAATTGATGATAGATAATTGGGATATAGTTTTGTCACACAGCCATCACTCAAAACTCCGAACTGTTGGAATTATCTTGTGTTAGATTATTTTAAAGTTAATCATAATTTTAGTTATAAAAAGAAAAATTAAGTAGACTTTCAACAAAATTGGCTGTTGAAACTTAAAATACATCTAATTCTGTTTTTTTAATTTATGCATTTTAAAAGAATGAGCAGTTTTCCTAATTTGTCAGTTATAAAATGACTTCCAATCAGTCCAAAAGAGTAAAAAATAAATTTTTATAACAGAGTGGTATTTAAAACTGGAATTACCTGTTTCCATAATCTGATGAATGTTATCAGTGACTGAAGCAAGGTGATTCATATATTTTTAAAAATTATATCATTAAGCATAACATCTCTTGAAATTTATTATTGTTGTGGAACAGTAATTTTGGGATATTCATCAGTCTTCAGTGTTACATTCCTGGTACGTATTACTAGACATACTGACTAGAATGAGCTAGAGGTAGTGAAAATCCTATTTTGACATGTCCATAATAATTTTTAAGAAGACCCTTTGTATGTATTCTTTCTACTACATAATAAAACACACAATAAACTCCTTCTAGGCTGATATTTTATATATATTATGTTAAAACTATTTTTTTCTCCAAAGAAATGTATAAGAAACTCAAAAGTGTTTTGAACTAGATTTTAAATGGAAGCTAAGTCACAACTCAGTTTTTCCACTCCAGTACTTTTGCCTGGAAAATTCCATGGACAGAGGAGCTTGGTAGGCTGCAGTCCATGGGGTCGCTAAGAGTCAGACACACTGAGTGACTTCACTTTGACTTTTCACTTTCATGCACTGGAAAAGAAAATGGCAACCCACTCCAGTGTTCTTGCCTGGAGAATCCGAGGGACGGCGGAGCCTGGTGGGCTGCTGTCTCTGGGGTTGCACAGAGTCGGACATGACTGAAGCGACTTAGCAGCAGCAGCATACAATATTTTTAATTTGTTTTGTTTTCTTCAAATTAGAACAAACTCTGGACAGGGACTCAGAAACCTAATTATTATTTCCAAGAGTGTGAATAAGAGTTGGCCAAAAGCATAAAACATTTCTGAGTCTTTATTTTTTTAATCTGTAAAGTGGAGATAATCATTTGAGGATCAAATGAAACAATATATATTAAAGTATCTTGAATATGGTCATGTGCCATGCAGATGAAATTACTTTTACCCTGGACTTGAATGTGAAAAGTAGTATGCATCTGTATCACACAGGTGATGGAATCATCAGGCTTGCTCATTCTCTTGTTTGTAATCAGTATTTCCACTTCACTTTCAAAGTGTTTTATGCGAACCCCTCAACATTTTGGGAAATTCTTTCTCATATTTAATAGCCATGCCTAGGTAAATTCCTTCTAATTCTCACCAATGGTATTTATTCTGTAGCTTAAATTTATTTTTTTTCTTTTGTTTTTCCCTTGGAAGAATTAGAAGAGTTGACGACCATCCTCTTGCATAACGCTCATGTTTATTGATTCATTCATCCAAAATTTTTTAAGTGGTTATAATGTGCTGAGTGTTAGGTTGGTCTGTCAAATTCATTATACATTTTGTGATGAGATGATAAGGGATAGATAAGTTTGTTTTTGTTTCATGTTACATTAAACCTCTATGGCTTAAATGGGGCAGAATAAGAAGCTAAGTCATTGTGTTTTGAAGATGGAAGTTGCTGCTGCTGCTAAGTCGCTTCAGTCGTGTCCGACTCTGTGCGACCCCATAGTCAGCAGCTCACCAGGCTCCCCCATCCCTGGGATTCTCCAGGCAAGAACATTGGAGTGGGGTGCCATTTCCTTTTCCAATGCATGGAAGTGAAAAGTGAAAGTGAAGTTGCTCAGTCGTGCCCGACTCTGTGCAACCCCATGGACTGCAGCCTGCCAGGCTCCTCTATCCATGGGATTTTCCAGGCAAGAACACTGGAGTGGGTTACCATTTCCTTCTCCAATGCATGGAAGTGAAAAGTGAAAGTGAAGTCGCTCAGTTGTGTCCGACTCTGTGCGACCCCATGGACGGCAGCCCACCAGGCTCCTCCATCCATGGGATTTTCCAGGCAAGAGTACTGGAGTGGGGTGCCACTGCCTTCTCCGAGATGGAAGTTGGGATGCCCTTATTTGTGGTCCCACAGAGCTGTGGAAGAGTAGAGGGATGCCTCTAGCTTCATTCTGATGTTTCCTGCTCCCTGTGACAAAGTGCAGGATACCTCCTGTGTCCCTGAGAGCCATTGTGGTAAGGCTTTAATTAGAATAGGCACAGAATTTTTGAAGCAGTTGGTATATCATGTTTCCTAAATGCAACTTTCTCACTGATCATGAAACTGTTGAAAGGGGAAAAAGCCAGGACCAGTATCTCCCTGTTGTTAGTGTCCCACAGTGGAGTATCTGGGGGAAGGCTTTGAAGTCATAATGTACAGCTGTAGGCAGACAGGCAGGCATCCTCACACTGAGGAAGAAAAAAGACAGGTCAGTGATCCATGTGCAGTTCACTTTTCAGCTGAATCATGAGGACCATTTACCTTAGTTTTCAGATTTGTGCTCTTGTGCCAAAATATTTGTCCAAAAGTCAGCAGAAGCAAAACAAAACCAAAAAACCTCCACAGAACTTTAATTATCTTAAATGAAATTTTGTTAGGAGAGGATTTTTTTTTTCATGAATTCAAAGATGTATCCTAAGCTTTTAATTTACTTACTTTCTGAAACATTGAGAAAAATAGTAGTTATTTAAAGCTTAAATGCTTTTATGCAATTTTAACTTTGTGATAGTATTATAATTTCTTGAAACTCATTAACTAGACCAGAGAGTCAGTTTTTAACAATTGATAATTAATATAACCTCTAAGGACTTCTAAAACTTCTTTTAAAATAAACTTCTTATTTTAAAATTCTTTAGAATAAATTTATTTCTTCTTTTGGGAACACCACTGGAGTCATTCACTGCCACAATTCCTCAATGTCTCTAGTCAGAAGCACCAGTAATAATTTGTAATATTAGAGATGCTTCTGATGGTGGAGTTATTACCAATTCAGATGTGTTAGCTGCTGCACAGCTAACAGCAGCTAACACATTCTGAACCTGTGCCTGGTCCAAAAAAAGGTTTCCTGTCCAGGACACAGGGTCATATGATGAAATGAACTCTTGAAATATAATTCCTTCCTCTGAGGAACACACTGTGTTTTATGAATTTGTGAAACTTTGTGTGTGTATGTGTTATCCTTCACTGTCTTTTGCAGGGAATTACAAAGGCTATCCTATCTAAATAAATTTTCATAGTACCATAAACGATTTAGTTTTAAAAATTTTAACACTGGAAGATGATATTATTTTTTTTTTAACTTCTTTAACATAAATGTTGCACTATGACCACTAAGGTTCTATTTTGCCTTTTAGCACTTCAGGTTATTCATCTAGGCTGGAGTTTGTTTACTATTCCCTAGTGGTTTAAGGCTAAATCTATAAAATGCTTTGAAGTAGTTAAAGCAGAAACCCATGTAACCTTATAAAGTATGAGCATCATCTTCATCTTATCATCACCTTTCTCCTAAGATGATAGTGTAATCATTTATTCAGGACCATCTAGCAAGCCACTGGCAAAGTTAGTACTAGAACTCAGAGTTCAGGGCTGCCTTTACTCAGTGACGCCAGCTTACGTCAGGTGGCTAGCTCTTTGGAGAATAGAAATAGAATTCAGTTGACCTTGGCATTTTGGAGCAGTGTTTGGTTAAATGTAGAATTATTTTTAGAGGGACAATCATAAAGTGATTAAATTAGAAATAGGAAAGAAAATCTCTAGCGATTTCTGTCCTCTTTGTTTTTAACAAACTTGATGAGGGAATCACTATTGGACACAGTAGAGTTGGGATGTAGCTGGGAAGATTAAGATTGGTTATCAGGAAAACTTTTAAAATACAAGTTTTGAACCATGAAGTGTATTATTGGAAATAGAATAATCACTTAAGAGTATACAGAGGCTCACAACTTTGTTTCAGGTCCAGCTTTTTTTTGGTAGCAAGATTATTGTTGTTTATTTTATTGGCCTGGGTTGAATTTTTGACTGCACTGGGCCTCCCTGGCTGTGAACAGGCTTCCTTTAGTCATGGCGCGTGGGTGCGCCTCTGCCGCGGTGCTCAGCTTTCTCACCGTGGTGGCTTCCGTTGCTGCAGAGCACCAGCTCTGGTGCACGGGCTTCAGTAGCTGCAGCTCACGGGCTTGAGCGCGCAGGCTCAGTAGTTGTGCTTCACGGTCTTAGTTGCCCCACAGCATGTGGAATCTTCCTGGACCACGGATCAAACTCCATATCCCCTGCCAGTGTGTGGCAGGTGAATTCCTAACCACTCGACCCCCAGGGAAGTCTTCAGGTACTCCGTTTGGGGGGTAACATTTATGACAGAAATAGCAGCCTGCAGCAATGAACCTCTAATAGTGATTTTATGGACATCACCCTTGGAGAAAATCTAACAGACTCTGCTAGTACTATGAGCTAGAGAAGCCATATGTATATATTATACATAATATATATATGTTTATAAATACTGATATTGAATATATATATAAAATATATTTATATGCCACATATATATACATATATATATACACATATATTATATATATGTATATATATTTGTGGTGACTGGTATTGCCTTCGTGGTACCCATATGTTCCACAGAGCCATCTGGCCTATCATAAATCAGGGCATGGTTAGGACTTGGTGACAGAATCATCAAATGTAGACCCAACTGGACCTAGATGAATTCCAGTAGTGGTGCTGAATCTTTGTGGCTTCTTTCTAAATTATATAGATGTATTTTAAGATAGTCAGCTCTGCTTAGTCCAAGGATGACTGAGAAAGACTGCTCCCAATTTTGGGTCGTCATTGCTCACTCAGAATGTGAGAAGGCTGTGTTGAATCCACCCTGCTTTTTTGCCAGCATTCCCACTCACCAACTATGGTATTTTCTCATAATGGAATGTTTTACCATTGTTACAGCATGTGTTCTTCTAGTGATCTCACAAAGGTGGGAAATAGAAAGCTGAGGGTGAGGATGGCTCAGAAGAGTTCAGACATTCTTAAATTTATATTTCTAGGACTGTAATAGCTTAGGAAATATTTTCATGCTGAATGGAATCCTTTTTACATGTTTTAATTCTAGTTTTTTAAATAATAAAACGTTTCCATTTAAACAGTGAGTTTAAAGCTAGGGTTTAAGAAACATTGCTGATATATCAACATATATGTTTGATTTATTGATTTTTATTCTTTTGAGCCATTAACTTGAAATACAGAAGTGCAGTTTTATACTCAATATAAAGGGAGGAGTGAATGATCACTTTACAAAAGAATTTTTCACTTTGCCAACAACTTTGAGGGAATTGTCTGTTGAAAAGCAAGCTTCCCTAATGCAATTGAAGTATTTGATTTTACAGATGTTAAGTCATTTAATACATACAGTACAAATAGCCATTCAAGTATACTGATGTGTGTGTGTGTGTGTTTTAAGGTAATATATTTGAAATAAAAATCAGTAATTTGCAACATGAAAAATGTAAGCTAACCTATTGTTTATTAGTGTATCACTAAGGAATATTTCAAAGAGAAGTGGTTCTAAGAACTTATTAAGTCAAACTTTTTTCAGTTGAGAGAATATATGTTTATTATTTTAAACCTTATTTTATAATGAGCCCACTGCAGTATATAAAGTCATAATTTTATTTGAGTTTTTCTTATTCTAGGTTTCAATTACAACAAAGACAGCTGCTGATAACTTTAGTACCCAGTATGTTTTAGATGGTGGTGGTCACATAATTTCTCAAAAACCTTCACATCTTGGTCAAGGTAAGACAGAAGCTTTGTAGCATTCTTTGCTTTTTTCTTGTTTATTTTTTTAAATTGTTTTCTCTTTAAATTCAAAGGTATTGCTTTGGGTTTGATTCTCATAAATTCTGGTTAACTTCTGATTGAACATTTAGCCTTACTCTAGCTGCTGATTTTTTTAAATACATAGAGTTGTTCTCAAGAGGAACTGTGTGAAAGACTTTGGGCAACATGAATTGGTTATTCTATAAAAATTGTAAGAGCAGTTGTTTTACTTGGTTATTAGTGTCTTCTTTATATGAAGGATAATATTTTTTTGGAAATGACTAAAACATTATTGATTTAGTAATGCATGGCAGTAAACATTATTGATTTAGTAATGTATGGCAGTTAACCATACTAATCAAGATATTATTAAATAATTTAAAATATTTTTTTTATAGAAAACTGCAAATATACGTATAAATGGAAGAAGTACCTGTCTCTCGGTTTCAGTAATTATCAACTCATTGCTAATGTTTCACATATTATTTGAAGCAAATAAATACATTATACTTGCTATTTGTAATTTAGTTCTTTAGTATTTTATACACTTGCACAATGTTAGTACATTTTAATTGACATCTTTTTAAGTTCCTCTCCTACATATTTTGGGCTTGCTTGGTGGTTCACCAGTAAAGAGTCCACCTGCCAATGCAGAAAACATGGTTCAGTCCCTGGTTCGGGAAGTTCCCCTGGAGGAGGAAATGGGAACCCTCTCCAGTTTTCTTGCCTGGGAAATCCCACGGACAGAGGAGCCTGGCGGGCTACAGTCCATGGGTTTGCAAAAGAGTAAGACATGACTTAGGGACTGAACAGCTACCTGTTTACTTCTAGAGAAAAATATCTTTTCAGTTGTGACTGTCACATATCTACTTGAATCTTTTACTGTTAAGTTCTGGTAATAGGATGTATAAAGTTGAGAGAATATTAAAGATATGGCCTGTTTAGAGTCATGCCCAAAAGAATTATGAGATCTGAAAAAGGACTTGTGTTGTTGAGTATTTTGTTGTTAGTATTTTGTTGTCGATTTGTGTTGTAAATTCATTTTTAATTTTTTGGTTCCTCATTCTAATTTATCAAAGCACTGAGTTTTTTCTGTGGTGTCTTCCCTCCAATTTTAATGTTAAATTATTGGATTTATTTTTTTCAAATGATTTCTTTCTTCATTGAAATTTATTTTCTTGTATCATAATACTGACACCAAATTTTCTCATTCTTACTCTTATTTTATAAATCTTCATTTATACTTTTGCTCATTAAAAATTAATATTTTTTCATCTACATAAAGGAAAGAGTTAATAGGAACCCTTAAGAAAACATACTTTCCCCCTTCATTTATTTGATAAATAAAAATGAACTCAAGTCTAACAGCAATTTAATTTGATGTACTATATTGTGCATGCTTTAATTAAAAGTAATAGATTGTGATTCTTTTCTTTTTTATGTACTAAAAATAAAGACAAAGAGAAGGCATTTTTTAATATGGTCCCTATCCAGAAATGCTCTTACTTCAGTTCTTAGGAGTTCAAGTTAAGAAACCATTAGGAGATATTTGAGTGGCTATCCTGTGGAGTACTTTGAAGTAATCTAGTCACCGTATAAAACTTAAATGTATTTATTTTTATCTTAGTAGTAGCCAGTCTAGTCTGAATGGCCAGTGCCTCTGCATTACGCATACTTCTCATGCTTTTCTGTATCCGTTTCCATGGGAACCATGAAATCACAGTCCTTAAATATGGAATCCTTCTGATCTTTGCCCATTTGCTGATTCATTTTTTTTCTTGCTGACCTAAGCCTTCTCTACTTTTAGTGAGACCATGTAGGCATATTAAGAAATTTCTACAGTCACTAAATGAACCTCTTAAGAAATTACTTACTTAGAAGGTCAGTAGTTGTGAAAGTAGTTACTGTCTTTCATAACTCACTTCCCCCCACCAATTGCCTAGATAAACAACACAAAATCAAACCCCTAGTTTGTTGTTGCTCCAGGTAGGCATATTATAGAAACCCACAAGCGCTTTCAAAAGCCCTTTACACTTATATTGCCTTAGTGCTGATGGTTTCTGAGCGATTAAATCACAGACTCACATTTCACCACCAGCTGTCATTCAGCTTCCATTTAAATATTTTCTGTGTAAGATAAAACTACAGTACAACCATCCTAATTAATACCTGTGCATTTAGGGTTCTTGCAGATTAATTTCTGCTGTGGTGTGAATGTCCTTGCTTAGCAGTTCACTCCTCATATCATCTGATAGGACGGTGATACCTGTAGATAACCTAACTGTAGATGGAGGGACAGCTAACAGCAACATCTTTCTTAGGCGTTTAAAATTCATTACCCCTTTAAAACATATTTTAAAATGTTTCAGAATTGTTTACTAGATGTCCCAGTTCTGATTTTTCCAGATATAGGTGTTTATTTTGTGGATTTTTAAAATAATTTGTGTTTAATGGAATATCATTTTAAATTGCCTTTACCTTCTGTTCACTTCAGTTTTAAGACATTTAAGAAATTAACAAGAGATGTAAAAATAAGTTTCTAGCTTTTAAATTATTTTACCAAGAACTCTGACTAAATGACTTGTTTTGATATCTTTTTTTCTGTCATCGATTCTATTTCCTTTACCCTAGATAATCAGCATTAAGCTTTCTAAATTGATTTACTATCCTAGACAGACTGTTTTAATACCTCTTAGTAATTCTGCCTTAGGAATTTCTCAGATATCAAAAGTAGTATATTTAAAGTACTCTGATCAGGGTATATCTTTTCCCTACCCTTTTATTAGAGTAGAGCATCATGTTCTTTGTAAATGCTTGGTATGTGTGATTGTGTACATATTGAAGAATTTTTTTTTTCTTCTTGAGAATAGAACTTTATTCATTGAATAATTTAAGAAAACATTGATATATTCAAGCAACCATACCTCTTTACATTAGGAATATAAATAGCTGCCTTATGGCATAACATAGGGTCATGTAAAAATATAACAGGGAGCATATTACAGGACTGCAGTTTAATTCTGGTGTTTATAGAATGTGCTAAAGTTAGAGAGCTGAGCAGTTCTCTTGTAAAATATGATAGTATACTAAGGCCTCCTCCCTATTGGCCAATATTGCTTGGTATTTTTTAAGGATATACATTTCATTTGGAATCAGCAAAGTTTTCCCTCATTAAGTTTTAGTCAAACATATGTATATAATTCTTGGCTTATTGGTAATTCTCAATTTGTTCAGAGAAAAGATTTTTAGCTGGTGAAGCAATAAATTATCAGTTAATGTACGGATTAGGTACATTGTGGTCTTCAATGCATAACATATTTAAAAGCCAACATACATCTTTTTCCTTTCGCAAACACATATTTGCTCTGATTTCTGCCTACTTTCCTTACCACTGTCTGTCCACAGCTACAGTATAGTCATTATATTTGTACAGGCTAGTGGAGACCACAGGTGAGTGAAAGGAATTCACAGACTAGTGGAGAATATAGATGAGTAAAGAAGTAATGACAGCTATCTAGAGGACGGTAAGCAAGTTTTTCAGAAAACATAATATTTCAGTTTGAAGATGGTCGGTAAGAAGAGGAGGGAATATAACATTTCAATAAGAGAAGAATGGATTTAGAAGATGTCATGAGACGACTTCTCTCTGTGTAATGACAGGGGAAAACAAATGATTTTAAAAGTTGTTTTTTTAAAATTTGTTGGAAAACTGTGTCACAAAGAAGTTAAATGAACCAAGTTCAAGATGTACGTTTGTGCCTTCCTAGACGTACCTAGCAGAGAAGGCAATAGCATCCCACTCCAGTACTCTTGCCTGGTTTAAAATCCCATGGGTGGAGGAGCCTGGTGGGTTGCAGTCCATGGGGTCGCTGAGAGTTGGACACAACTGAGCGACTTCACTTTCACTTTTCACTTTCATGCATTGGAGAAGGAAATGGCAGCCCACTCCAGTGTTCTTGCCTAGAGAATCCCAGGGACGGGGGAGCCTGGTGGGCTACCGTCTGTGGGATCGCACAGTCGGACACGACTGAAGAGACTTAGCAGCAGCAGACACACCTAGATACAAAGAGATTGGTGGCTGCTTGTGTCCCTCAGAGTATTAACTGATCCTGGAGGTGTAGGCAGGCAGTGGAGCAAGCCTGCTATATGGGATTGTTTATGGCCCTAAGAGAAACCAGCTGAACTTTATTTATTAGTTACATCCGGGCTGATGTGACAGATTGGAGGATAGGATTGATCCTCAAATACTAGTTCCCCTGAGAAGCCAAATCTTATCAGGACTCTTGCTGAGTAAGCAGTGATGAAGAGAGTTAGGACTGTGCTAGAGAGAGAAGTATCTTCAAGTCTTACAGTGCTTGAATCCCAAAGCCTTGCCATAGGAAGAGACCTGACTCCATCTTCAAGATGTTTGAAACCAGAAGTGAACTGGAACTAAAGGGCCACTCAGCTCCAACCCAGATGAACTCCTTTTGTATTGAAGAGATCTACTCTTCACTCTAACTGTTTGACAGAGAAAGTGAATTACCTTCTCTGGGGGAAATATCTATTTCAGTATCTATTGTTCCTTTATGCATCATGTCTCATAAAAATAAAAATATTGAGAGACTTGAAAAAAGGAAAATGGGATTCATAGTCAAGAGAAAAAGTAGTTGATACAAACTTGCATATGCTTGAATTAGGAAACAAGAACTTTCATGTTAAAGGATTTAGAGAAAAAGATAGTCAATTTGATAAAAAGGTGGGAAATTTGAGCAGAGAAATGGAATTCTAAGGAAGAACCTAATGAAAATTCTAGAACTAAAGTATCATTAAAATAATACAAGAAGTGAAGCTGAAAAGCCAATAAGGTAGATTAAACTGGTATACTAAGAATGACATAGCAGAGTTCTGTGGGAATGTTTGGAGATAGTAGATGCAAGAGATGAAGTTAGAAAATGGTAGCTTGGATATTAGGTTAGCTTGTGGTGTTGTGGTGTTATGATGTTATGTTATGGTGAGGAGTTTGTACGCCTTCTTGAAACCAATGTTGGGCCACTGAAACTTTAGGTAGAGGATGGATATCATGCTGTTTACAAAATAAACTGGCAGGACATTACAGCTCCTACCATAATTATGTCTTACTGTAAGAGATGTTATCTTGAACTAAGGTTTGAGGAGAAGGAAGGGAAGTGACATAAATTTGAGAGATATTTTGGGCATAGAATGGCTAGGCCTAGGTGACTTAGGCAGTGTTGGTAGTAAGAGATAGAGGAAAGAGTCAGTTCAATATAGAGTACTTGTTTTTGGAAGCTGTTTGATGTCAATGTTATATGAGAAAGGGAGGATAAATGTAGTATCAGATTCCAGGGGAAAGATCTAGGCATGGTGATTTGAAGTATCTTTGTAGTAATTTTGTATCCAGGTAATAATTTTAAATAAGTACCTATATATAAGTTGAGTATTGTAGGTCTCAGACATGTATATCTTAATTACAAGATGCACATTTTGACATCTCAGAAAACAGATTGTGGCTTATAATTAATGGCCTCCCTAATTACTTTGTCAACAAAGGTCCCACTAGTCAAGGCTATGGTTTTTCCAGTAGTTGTGTATGGATGTGAGAGTTGGACTGTGCAGAAAGCTGAGCGCCGAAGAATTGATGCTTTTGAACTGTGGTGCTTGAGAAGACTCTTGAGAGTCCCTCGGGCTGCAAGGAGATCCAACCAGTCCATCCTAAAGGAGATCAGTCCTGGGTGTTCACTGGAAGGACTGATGCTGAAGCTGAAACTCCAATATTTTGGCCACCTGGTGCGAAGAGCTGACTCATTTGAAAAGACCCTGATGCTGGGAAAGATTGACAGCAGGAGAAGTGGATGACAGAGGATGAGATGGCTGGATGGCATCACCGACTCAATGGACATGGGTTTGGGTGAACTCCAGGAGTTGGTGACGGACAGGGAGGCCTGGCGTGCTGTGATTCATGGGGTCGCAAAGAGTGGGGCACGACTGAGCGACTGAACTGAACTCCCTTTTGGATAAGCAGTTGTGTGCATTGTTTGTAGTTTGTGTATTGGTTGCAGGGACAAACAACAACTTTACATTTTCCTCCAAAACAAGTGTTTTAGGAGACCTAAAAGGGAAAATAGCCACAAGTGAAAAAAGCTGTGTTAAATAGAAAGGGATTACCATCACAGGCCAAGTATTGAAATTCAAGACAACCGAGGAAATGGCCTTATCCATGAGGCTCTTCAAAAGAAATTTCAGAGCAATGAAAGGCTGGTGTGACTAGTTCTGTGTTGCCTGGGATGGTTATTTGGACATTGTAGCATAGTTTAATTGGCATATTGTTTTTTTATGTTTTAGAGGGTCATAAAAGTGTATTTCTTACAGCTTTGCTGAAGAGAATTATTGGCATATGAATGGCATTTAAAGCTGTGGAAGTGGAGGAAATATCTAGGGAGAACTCAGAGTGAGATGAGGAGGCATAAGAGGTCTCAGAATATGGTGTGAGATGAATTTTGGTGTGAGTGTGACCTCTCTTTAGCAATGGAGACAGAGTGCATACCTGTTCTGATTGCTGGGTGTGTGCACGCCTTATTCTCTGTCAGCTTTACCTCAGAATTTAGCAGTGGTATTTTTACTTCGCCAAGGCAGAGAATAGGAGCACCACAGTGTTGCTAGTGAGGAATACTGTGGTGTTCCAAGGACTTCTGTTCTGTGTGTGAAAGCGACTTGCATTTAGGCCAAGAAAATACCCTGGAGGGAGGCCAGAAAAGAAAACCCCACTTTAAATTGTTTGTACAGTCTTCCCTCAGTATGCACAGAGGATTGGTTGCAGGGCACCCTACAGACCCCAGAATTCTCACATGCTCAAGTCCCTTATGTAAAGTGGTGTAGTAGTTGGCATATAACCTACACGCATCCTCCCATACATTTTAAATCATCTCTAAATTATTTATAAGACCTGATACAATGTAAAAGCTATGTAAATAGTTGCCATTGGTTGCAGCAAATTCAAGTTTCGCATTTTGGAACTTTATGGAATTTTTTTTCCCAACTGTTTCTGCTCAGTAGTTGGTTGAATCTACAGATGTGGAACCCACTGATAAGGGAGACTGACGGTGATATGCTAGTGACGCACCTGATCAAGAGAAAAGAAGCAGAAGAACATCAAGTGTGAGCCAAGTAGAAATACGGCTTTTCTTTGGTCCTATTCCACAAAGATCTTTTTCCCTAACTTTGTTTTATTATTTTTTTTTCTTGTAGTAAATTCCCTTTCAAAAACTATAAAAATACCATGTGTAATTCTTTAACTGCAGAAACAATTCAAACAAAGCTTATTCTTACTGCCTTGTTTGTTTTCTTTCTTCAGTGCATTCATTCATCCATGCATTGTTTTGTTGTTAATTCACAATTTTTAAATAAAATGCCTACAGGTTATTAGTCAGTGTTTGAATTGCTAGAGAAATAATGACAAACGTGGCAGACCCTAACCCTAACTTGTTCTCATGCTACTTGTATTCTAAAAGAAGAGGCAGGCACATGCTTTTTCAAATATCAATAATCTCTAGGAAGAGAGAAAACATGATTTAACTTTGGGAGCAGCAACCTTTGATAGGGCATTTAGGAGTGGATTCTCTAAGAGGTGTTACTTAGATTGAGATCTGAAGCTTGATAAAGGAGTTAGCAATGCAGAGGGTAGGGGAAAGAACACATGTCCAAAAGCCTTGAGGTAGAAAGAAGTCTGATGTGCTGAAGTAATGGAAGGAAGGACATTCGGAAGAAAGGAGATAGCCGTAGTGAAAGTTAAATAAGATCATGTAAGCTTTTATCTTTTTTATTCCTAACCCTTTTCTCCAGTTTTTACCCAGTATCACTAAGGATTTTTTCTTTTAAAACCTTGAGTTCCAAGCTATAGTTAGGATTTCCCCTATGTTGTATCGCTTACATTTTAAGAATGTTTATTAGTGTTTCTTTAACAGTTATATTTCCAATGCCAGCCACATTGCCATCTTCTATCTGAAGATATTTTGCTCAATAAGTTTATTTTCTTTTCTTATCATGAATTCTTTGGTTTTTATGTAATTGTCATTTGGTTAGTGTTCATCCTCCACTGTTTTCATCAAATACACTTGGCTAATATACTTTTAAATCTTTGCAGGTACAGAACAGTCTATGCTTTGCCCATATGCATTATCATATTTATCTTGGTATAAATTTCTTATTTACCCCTCAGCTGTTTGAGATTGGAGAAGGCAATGGCACCCTACTCCAGTACTCTTGCCTGGAAAATCCCATAGACAGAGGAGCCTGGTGGGCTGCAGTCCATGGGGTCGCTAAGAGTCGGACACGACTAAGCGACTTCACTTTCACCTTACACTTTCATGCGTTGGAGAAGGAAATGGCAACCCACTCCAGTGTTCTTGCCTGGAGAATCCCAGGGACAGGGGAGCCTCGTGGGCTGCTGTCCATGGGGTTGCACAGTTGGACATGACTAAAGTGACTTAGCAGCAGCAGCAGCAGTTTGAAATTGTCTATCTTCTAGTATTATAGATAGCAAACTTAATGTTAGTCTTTCCTAATAAAGCACTTGTTCTTTCTGAAGTTTTTGTAAAGTTTTTCATTCTCCTTAAAATTTAGGACCTCCAGTGGAATGTGGTGTCTTTTAGTTTGTTTTAATTCCTATTTGTAATGGTTATAAGCTCTTGAAATCTGCACTCAAACTTTTAACTCAAGAAAATTTTCTTCTATTATTTATTTGAATACATCTGCATTTGTTTCTTTTTCTTTTCCTGGAATCCTGATTTTAAGCTAGGCTTTCTAAATCTTATATTTCCTTCATGATTGCCATTTGTGTTTTTGCCATTTGTTATGAGCAGTAGGTCAGAGTAGGTCGCAGTAGGTCAGTTGCTGCACCTTTGCAGCAACTTTCAGGTGTTTTGATTCTGATTCACAGTAAGAAATACATTTTACATAGCAACCTAGTTTATACAAATCCAATCAAAACAAAATATATACTTATTATGGGTGATGTACTTTGTTATCATTTAGTTTATTTGTATTTTAGTATTTTTTTATTTTTAATGCTAGTTGCTGTATACTGAATCACTGATTCTCAACCAATGATGGTCCCTTCCTCGCCCCCCCCCCAGGAACATATGACAGTGTCTGGAGGCATTTTTGATAGTCACACTGGGTTGGCTGCTGGCTGCATCTAGGAGGTAGGGGCCAGGGATCCCGGTACACATCTTGAAATGCACTGGACCACCCCCGCAATAAATGTTAGCAGTGCCAAGTTTGAGAAACTGTAAACTAAATTGACTCTTTGGCTTTTCAGTGCTTTGTATCTCAGCCCTACTGTACATTCATTAGAATGACATGTGGAGATTGATTTATTAAGTCTGGATTAGCTGGTGACTGGTCATTGTCGAAGTTGCTTCGTGTTTGAAAAAATAGTAAGGTATATGGCCTTGAAAAAGCATCTAGTACTAATTTCATGGGTTTTTTCCCCAACAGAAGCTAATTATTAACCTGATATTTAAGCGGTATAATTTTTATACCTTTATTTGAGTTCTTCCTTTTTTTATTGAAATATTGTTGATTTATAATGGTTTCAGATGTACAGTGTAGTGATTAATTTTATAGATTATACTTCATTTAAAGTTATTATAAAAAATACTGGTTACATTCCCAGTGCTGTACAATATATTCTTGTAGTTTATTTCTTTTATACAAAGCAGCTTGTAACTTATTCCTCGACTCCTATCTTGCTCCTCATCCAGTTAGTAACCAATATTTTGTTCTCTACATCTGTGAATCTTTATTGTATTCATTCGTTGTGTTTTAGATTCAACATATAAGTGAAATCATACAATATTTGTCTTTCTCTGATTTATTTCACTACACATACTACCTTCTCAGTCCATACGTGCTGTTGCAAATGGCAGAATTTCATTCTTTTTTGTGGCTGAGTAGTATTCTCTTATACTACATCTTTTTTATGGGCTTCCCTTGTGGCTCAGCTGGTAAAGAATCTGCCTGCAATGTGGGAGACCTGGGTTCTATCCCTGGGTTGGGAAGATCCTCTGGAGAAGGGAAATGGCTACCCACTCCAGTGTTCTGGCCTGGAGAACTCCATGAACTGTATAGTCCATGGAGTCGCAAAGAGTCGGACATGATTAAGCGACTTTCACCTCACATCTTTTTTATACATACATCTGTGGTTGGATGCTTAGGTTGCTTCCATATTTTGGCAGCTGTAAGTAATGCTGCTGTGGTTATTGGGGTGCATGTATCTTTTAGCCTTCGTGTTATTTCTTCCTTCAGATATATACTCAGGGGTGAAATTGCAGGATCATAATGTAGTTCTAGGTTTAGTTTTTTGAGGAATTTCTATACTGTTTTCCATAGTATATTGTCATAGTATATTTCCATAGTCAGTTGGCTGCACCAGTTGACATTTCTGCCAACAGTGTGTTAGGTTTCACTTCTCCTCACATCCTTGGCGGTTTGTTATTTGCAGTCATATGATAGCCATTCTTAAGTTGATAACTTGTGTTTTGATTTGCATTTCTATAATGATTAAGCACAGTTGAGCATCTTTTCACGTGTCTCATAGCCATCTGTATGTTTTCTTTGGAAAAATGTCTGTTTTGGTCTTTGGCTCACTTTTTAATCAGGTGAGTTGTTTTTGATATTCAGTTGTATGAGCTGTTTTTGTATTTTTGATATTAATCCCTTATTGGTCTTATTATTTCAAGTATTTTCTCCTGTTTTTCTCCCATTTTGTTCTATTAATGATTTCCTTTGCCATGCAAAATATTTTCAGTCTCATTTGTTTATTTTTGCTTTTATTTCCTTTGCCTTAGATACTCCAGCAAAAAATATTGCTATGATTTATCTTAGAGGGTTATGCCCATAATTTCTGGATGTTTTGCAGTTTCCAGTCTTATATTTAGATCTTTAATCCATTTCAAGGTTACTTTTGTAAATGATGTGAGAAAATGCTCTAATTTCATTCTTTTACATGTAGCTGTTTAGTTTTCTCGGTACCACTTACTGAAGAGACTGTCCTTTCTCCATTGCAAATTCTTGCCTTCTTTGTCATTAATTGGCCATAACTATCTGAATTTATTTCTGGGCTCTATTCTGTTTAACTGATCTGTGTGCCTGTTTTTGTGTGCCAGTACTGTACATACAATGTGCTTCCCAGATGTCTCCATGGTAAAGAATCCACCTGCCAATGCAGGAGATGTGGTTTCAGTCCCTGGGTCGGGAAGATCCCCTGGAGAAGGAGATGCAGCCCACTCCAGTATTATTGCCTGGGATATCCCATGGCCTGCAAGCCTGATGGGCTACAGTCTTTTGGGGTTGCAAAAGACATGACTTAGTGACTAAACAGCAACAGTTATACATACTGTTTTGTGTCAGTACCATACATACTATTACTGAAGATTTGTAGTATAGTCTGGAGTCAGAGAATATGATACCTCCAGCTTTGTTCTTTTTTCTCAAGATTGCTTTGATCCTTTAGGAGCTTTCATGGTTTCATATAAATTCTAGGATTATTTATAGTAGTTCTGTGAAAAATATCATGGGGTATTTTGACAGAAATGGCATTAAATGTGTAGATTGCTTTGGGTAGGATGTACATTTTAACAGTACTAATTTTTCAAACCATGAATACAAGATATCTTTACATTTCTTTGTACCTTTAATTTCTTTCACTGTTTTATATTAATAGTTTTTAGACTATAGATCTTTCACCTCCTTGGTTGTTTATTCCTAGGTATTTTAAAAAATCCATTTATTTTTTATTGGAGGATAGTTGCTCTCCAGTGTCATGTTGGTTTCTGTCATGCACCAACATGAATCAGCCATAGGTATACATATGTCCCTTCCCTCTTGAACTTCCCTCCTACCTGCTACCATATCTTACCTGTCTAGGTTGTCACAGAGCACCAGCTTGAGCTCCCTGTGTTATATAGCAACTTCCTCAGCTGTCTGTTTTATGTATGGTAATGCATATATTTCAAGGCTACTTTCTCAATTTATCCGACATTTTCCTTCCTCCGTTGTGTCCCGAAGTCTGTTTCTATGTCTGAGTCTCTATTCCTGCCCTGCAAATAGGTTCATCAGTACCATTTTTATAGGTTCCATATATGTGTGTTAATATACAGTGTTTGTTTTTCTCTTTCTGACTTTCTTCATTCTGTATAACCTGCTGTAGGTTCATCTGCCTCGCTAGAACTGACTCAAATTCGTTCCTTTTTATGGCTGAATAATAATTCCATTGTATATATGCACCACAGCGTATTTATCCATTCATCAACAGATTTATAGGTTGCTTCCATGTCCTGGCTATTGTAAATAGTGCTGCAGTGTGCATTGGGGTACATGTATCTTTTTCAATTATGGTTTTCTAAGGATATATGCCCAGTAGTGGGATTGCTGGGTCATAAGGCAGTTCTATTCCTTATTCCTAGGTTTTTTTTTTAACCTTTAAATATATGTTTTATTGAAGTAGAGTTGACTTACAATGTTTTAGGTGCCCAGCAAGGTGATTTGATTATACAAAAAAGCAACGTTATTGACTATAGTTCCTGTCGTATACAGTAAACCTTTGTTACTTGTTGCATATCTACTTATTAATTAGAAATCTAGCATTCTATTCATACTAAGTCAAACAAGTGGAATCAAAATGTCATTTTTTTTTAGTAAGGCAAAAATTTGCAAGTTTTGTAAAATACATATTATGCATATTTGTATTTATACAAAAGTTTTTCCACTACACTTCGTAAATGTTTAAGAAAGACTATTAAAAAAAGAGAGAAATTGGGGAAATTTTTCTAATTGGAGAAACTGGAGAACGTAAACTAAATGAAATGGGAGCACTGAATATGAAATAGAAAAACTGAAAAAAAACTAGATAAAAGGAAAAGACCATCATAGAATACAGTTGTTTTTAAGCATGACTGCTCATTAGAAACGTATCTGGAACTCTGGAGAAAATAGCAATACCTGAGCATTTGTATTTTTCAAAAACTTTCAAGATAATTCTGATATGCATCTCGATTTTAAAAAGTGATTGCAGGTTTTTCTGTTAGATTCCAGTTTTGGTGATACAGAGTTCTATTACTTTTCTGTTGACCAGTCACGATACAGTGGTATTAAGTGAATAACAGTCACATAATCACAGTAGTAAAAGATGTTTATCAGCTTTCACAATCAATATCCGGAGAAAAAATAAACGATAATTACAATTGCATGCCATAATGGGAACATGATAAACGTAACAATATAAATTAATTACATACAATTTGGAGGGGTTAAGCAGAGTGAGTCAGACACTACTGAGCGACTTCCTTTTCACTTTTCACTTTTATGCATTGGAAAAGGAAATGGCAACCCACTCCAGTGTTCTTGCTGGAGAATCCCAGGGATGGGGGAGCCTGGTGGGCTGCTGTCTACGGGGTCACACAGAATCGGACACGACTGAAGTGACTTAGCAGCAAGCAGAGTGATGTGATAAGTAGAAATCCATACATGCACATGTTTTCATCTACCCAGCCAGTCTATGTCTTTTGGTTGGTGTGTTTAGTCCGTTTACATTTAAGGTAATGATTGATATGGATGGTCCTGTTACCATGTTCTTAGTTGTTTTAGGTTTATATTCTGTAGGGTCTTTCCTTCTCTTGTGCTTCCTGCCTAGAGAAGTTCCTTTAGCATTTGTTGTAAAGCTGGTTTGGTGGTGCTAAATTCTCTTTAACTTTTGCTTGTCTGGAAAGCGTTTGATTTTTCCATCAAATCTGAAGGAGAGTCTTGCTGGGTAGAGTATTCTTGGTTACAGGTTCTTCCCTTTCATCACTTTAAATATCTCATGCCATTCCCTTCTGGCTTGTAGAGTTTCTGTTGAGAAATCAACTGATAGCCTGATGGGAGTTCCCTTGTATGTTATTTGTCATTTTCCCCTTGTCACTTTTAATGTTTTATCTCTGTCTTTAATTTCTGTCAGTTTGATTGCTATGTTCCTCCTTGGGTTTATCCTTCCTGGGACTCTCTGTGTTTCCTGGACTTGCTTGACCAAGTTTTCAGCTATTATCTCTTCAGATGTTTTCTCAGGTCCTTTCTCTCTGTTCTCCTTCTGGGACCCATATGATGTGAATGTTGGAGCATTTCATGTTGTCCCAGAGGTCTCTTAGGCTGTCTTAATTTCTTTTCATTCTTTTTTCTATATTCTGTTCTGTGGCAGTGATTTCCACCATTCTGTCCCCCAGGTCTCTTATGCATTCTTCTGCCTCAATTATTCTGCTGTTGATTCCTTTTAGTGTATTATTCATCTCTGTTCTTTAGTTCTTCTAGGTGTTTGGTAACATTTATTGCAACTTCTCAATCTTTGCCTCCATTCTTTTCCTCAGATCTTGGGTCATCTTCACTGTCATTATTCTGAGTTCTTTTTCTGGAAGGTTGCCTGTCTCTACTTCATCTAGTTGTTTTTATGGTGTTTTATCTTGTCCCTTATCTAGGACATAACTTCCTGCCTTTTCATCATGATTAACTTTCTGTAATAATGGTTTTTTGTGTTAGCTTCTGTGACACTGCTTCTTGCTGCTTCTGTCTGGCCTCTGATGGCTAAGGCTAAGGGGCTTGTGTAAGCTTCTTGATGCGCGGAACTGGTAATGGGAAGAATTGGGTCTTGCTCAGTAGAGCTTTAATCCAATTATCTGCAGATGGGTGGAGTTGCGCTTCCTGGTACTTGTTTGGCCTAGTCGACCTAGCCCTGGGGTCTGCAGGCTCTGTGGTAGGGTTAATGGCAAACCCCAAAAGGTTTATACCAAGGGGGACTTTCTAGTTCCCCTGTCCCTGTGGTGAGCCCCTGCTGACCCGTGCCTCCATAGGAGGCCTCCAGCGCCATCAGGTTGTTTGGGGCCGGCGCTCCTGTCCTCTGGGTAATGGTGCATGCAAAATTTTGTTTGTGCCCCCCAAGACTGGAGTCTCTGTTTCCTCCAGTCCTCTGGAAGTCCTATAATCAAATCCCCTGGCTCTCAAGGTCAGATTCCCTGGGAATTCCCAGTCCCTTTGTCAGAGCCCCAGGCTGGGAAATCTGATGTGAGCTCCAGAACGTTCACAACAGTGTGAGAACTTCTTCACTATTACTGTTTTCCAGTCTGTGGGTCACCCACCTGGCCAGTATGGGATTTGATTTTATTGTGATTGCGCCCCTCCTACCATCTTGCTGCGGCTGCTTCTCTGTCTTTGGGCTTAGGCTGTCTTTTTTTGGTGGGTTCCAGCAGCCTCCTGTGATAGTTGTTCAATAGCTAGTTGCAGTTTTGATGCTCCCTCGCATGTTCTTCTACTCCGCCATCTTGAACCAGAAGCCACTCCTTGGTATTTTTGATGCAGTTTTAAATAGGATTGTTTTCTTATTTTCTTTTTCTGATAGTTAATTATTAGTTATTAGTTATTTCATTATTATCAACAGATTTCTGTATATTAATCTTGTGTCCTTCAAGTTTAATGTATTCATCTATTAGTCCTGGTAGTTTTTTGGTGGAGACATTAGGGTTTTCTGTGTATAATATCAGGTCATCTTATTGTTTGATTGCTGTGATTAGCACGTTCAATACTATGTTAAATAGAAAAGGCAAGATTTGGACTCTTTGTGTTATTCCTTTGAGCATGATATTAACTATGGATTTGTCATCAGTGGTCTTTACTATTTTAATATAAATTCCCTCTATACCAGCTTTGGTGACAGTTTTTATCTTGAATGGTTGTTCAGTTTTGTCAAAATGCTTTTTCTGTGTCTGTTGTCATGTGATTTTTATCCTTTTGTTAATGTGGTATATCACATAGATTGATTTACAGGTGCCGAGCCATCCTTGCATCCCTGGAATAAATCCCACTTCATCATGGTGTCTTATCCTTTTTCATATACTGTTGAATTTGGTTTGCTAATATTTTGTTGAGGATTTTTATATCTATATTCATCAGAGATATTAGCTTATAATTTTATTTTTATAGTATCTGGTTAATAGAGGCCTTGTAGAATGAATTTGGGAATGTTCCCTCCTCTTCAGGTTTTTGGAATAGTTTGATAGGATAGGTATTATTTCTTCTTTATATGTTTGGTAGAATTTGCCTGTGAGGTTCTTTGGTCCTGGAAGTTTTTGCTTGGGAGTTTTTTTTATTATAAATTCAGTTTCATTACTAGTGATCAGTTTGTTTAGATTGTCTGTTTTTTCCTGGTTCAGTTTTGGAAGATTATATGTTTCTAGAAATTTATCCTTGTAGGATGTCTGATTTGTTAGTATATAACTGTTTACAATATTTTCTTATGTGTGGCTTTTTTTTTTTTTTTTTTTTGGTATCTATTGTCTTATGTGTGTATGTGTTTTATCTCTGTTGTTGTTTCTCTTCTTTCATTTTCTAATTCTATTTATTTGAAAGCTTTTTATTGATGAACCTGGCTGAAGGCTTATCAATTTTGTCTGTGTTTTTAAGGAAACAATTTTCTGTTTCATTGATCTTTGTATTGTTTTCTTGGATTCTTTATGTCCTCTCTGAATGTTGTTATTGCATTCCTTCTGCTGCTTTGGGTTTTGCTTCTTCTTCTTTTTTCTGATTCCTTTAGATGGTAGTTTGGATTGTTTATTTGAGATTTTTTATTTCTTGAGATAGGCCTGTATCAGTGTAAACTTCTGTTTTTAAACTGCTTTTGCTGTATTGGGTAGATTTTGGAGAACTGTTTTTATTTTCATTTGTCTCAAGGTATTTTCTGATTTCTTTTTTAGTTTCTTCATTGATCTATTGGTTTTTTAGTAACATGTGGTTTAGTCTTCATGTGGTTTGTGTTTTTCCCATTTTCTTTCTATAATGTATTTCTAGTTTCATACTGTTGTGGTCAGGCAAAATGTTTGATATAATTTCTGTTCTCTTAAATTTTTTATTTCTTTCTCTTAAATCTTCGAGTCATATCAGCATGCAGTTTTTAAGAAGCTTATCAATATTGGTGAATTTTTGTATAGCCATTTTAATATTCAAGATGGGAGAAAACAACATTTTCAGCATATTATGCTTTATTGTTTCAAAAAAAGATAAAACATAACTAAAACGCAAAAAAAGATTTGTGCAGTGTATGGGAAAGGTGTTGTGACTGATTAAACATGTCAAAAGTGGTTTGTAAAGTTTTGTGCTGGAGATATCTCACTGAACAATGTTCCACAGTTGGGTAGGCCAGTTGAGGTTGGCAGCAATCAAATTGAGACATTAACTGAGAACAATCAATGTTATTCAATGCAGGAAATAGCCATCATACAAAGAATATCCAAATCAACATTGAATATTATTTGCACCAGCTTGTCATTTTGATGTTTGCATTCCAAACCAAAAAAAGAAAGAACTTCTTGACCATATTTCCGCATGTGAAAATGTTCCATTTTTAAAACGATTTGTGACAGATGATGAAAAGTGGATGTTGTACAGTAATGTGGAACAGAAGAGAACGTGGGGCAAGTGAAGTGAACCACCACCAACTACACCAAAGGCCAGTCTTCAGCCAAAGAGTATGTTGTGTATATAGTGTCCAGAATCAGTCAACAGAGAATGCATAGTGAAGAATAACACAAGACATCAGAATAACACAAGAATAACACATATTTGATCACCAGGCAAAACTGCTGCAGCTTGGCTGGGGAGTTCTGATTCATCTGCCATGTTTAGCAGACATTGCACCTTCAGGTTTCCATTTGTTTTGGTCTTTACAAATTCTCTTAATGGAAAAAATTTCAGTTCACTGGAAGACTGTAAAAGGCACTTAAAACAGTTCTTTGTTCAAAAGATAAGTTTAGGGAAGATGAAATTATGAAGTTGCCTGAAAAATGGCAGAAGGTAGTGGAACAAAATAGTGAATACCTTGTTCATTTCTTGGTGAAAATGAAAAATGTCTTTTTTTTTTTTTTAACTTAAAAAAGAAGAAGAAGGAACTTTTTGGCCAACCCAATACTATTTCCTTATTGATTTATTTTCTAGATGATTAGTGTAAGTGGGTTCTTAAAGTCCCCTTCTATTATTATATCATTGGCAGTCTCTCCATCTATATATGTTGTGTTTGTGCTTAGTTGGTCAGTCACGTTTGACTCCTTGTAACCTCATGCACTGTAGCCTGCCAGGCTCTTCTGTTCATGGGATGTTAAGGCAGGAATATTGGAATGGGTTGCCACTTCCCCCTCTAGTTACATATGTTAGTATTTACTTTATGTATTTAGGTGTTCCTATATTAGGGGCATATATGTTAATGAGTGTTAAACCCTGTTTTTATATTGATTCCTTTATTATTTGTCTTTTGTTATAGATTTTGTGTTAAAATGCTTTTTGATATGAGTATTATTTCCCCAGCTTTCCTGTCATTATTTGCTTGAAATTTTTCCATATCCTCACTTTCAGATTATGTGGGTCTTTAGCTCTGAAGTGAGTCTCTTTTAAGCAGCATGTTGTTAGATCTTGCTTTTAAATTCAGTGAGCCACCCTATAAATTTTTTCCTTTTTTTCGCTGAACCTGATAACTTGTGGAATCTGTTGCCCAGCCAGGGATTGAACCTGGGCTGTGGCAGTGGAAGACTGGAATCCTAACGACTAGGCCACCAGGAAACTCCTGTTGCAGTTTTCAGTTTGGTAACCACCATGGGGTTTATCAGAGAAGGCAATGGCACCCCACTCCAGTACTCCTGCTTGGAAAATCCCATGGATGGAGGAGCCTGGTGGGCTGCACTCCATGGGGTTGCTAAGAGTCAGACACGACTGAGCAACTTCACTTTTCACTTTCACGCACTGGAGAAGGAAATGGCAACCCACTCCAGTGTTCTTGCCTGCAGAATCCCAGGGACCGGGGTACCTGGTGGGCTGCCGTCAATAGGATTGCACAGAGTCGGACACAACTGAAGCAACTTAGCAGTATGTGGTTTATATATGTTGACCTGTAGCTAAATCTACTAGTTCTAAACTGGTAATCATTTAAGTTCAAACACATTATAAACGATCTACATTTTTTTTACTCCTTTCTCCCACATTTTCTGTTCATATTTTCTATTCATATTTTGCATCTTCATTTTTATCCCATATCCTGTATATAGTTATAGTTGATTTTAAAATTTTTTGTCTTTCTCAGCCAGTGAGTCAGCTCTTTGCATCAGTAGGCCAAAGTATTGGAGCCTGAGTTTCAGGATCAGTCACTTCTAATGAATATTCAGGATTGCCTTCCTTTCAGTTAAGTTCAGTCCAGTCGCTCAGTTGTGTCCGACTCTTTGCAACCCCATGAATCGCAGCACGCCAGGCCTCCCTGTCCACCACCAACTCCTGAGGTTCACTCAAACTCATGTCCATCAAGGCGGTGATGCCATCCAGCCATCTCATCCTCTGTCATCCCCTTCTCCTGCCCCCAATCCCTCCCAGCATCAGAGTCTTTTCCAGTGAGTCAACTCTTTGCATGAGGTGGCCAAAGTATTGGAGTTTCAGCTTCAGCCTCAGTCCTTCTGATGAACACCCAGGACTGATCTCTTTTAGGATGGACTGGTTGGATCTCCTTGTAGTCCAAGGAACTTTCAAGAGTCTTCTCTAACACCACAGTTCAAAAGCATCAATTCTTCAGAGCTCAGCTTTCTGCACAGTCCAACTCTCACATCCATATATGACCAGTGGAAAAACCATAGCCTTGACTAGATGGACCTTAGTTGGCAAAGTAATGTCTCTGCTTTTGAATATGCTATCTAGGTTGGTCATAACTTTCCTTCCAAGGAGTAAGCGTCTTTTAATTTCATGGCTGCAGTCACCATCTGCAGTGATTTTGGAGCCCCCAAAAATAAAGTCTGACACTGTTTCCACTGTTCCCCCATCTATTTCCCATGAAATGATGGGACCAGATGCCATGATCTTAGTTTTCTGAATGTTGAGTTTTAAGCCTACTTTTTCACTCTCCTCTTTTACTTTCATCAAGAGGCTTTTTAGTTCCTCTTCACTTTGTGCCATAAGGGTGGTGTCATCTGCATATCTGAGGTTATTGATATTTCTCCCAGCAATCTTGATTCCAGCTTGTGCTTCTTCCAGCTCAGAGTTTCTCCTGATGTACTCTGCATATAAGTTAAGTAAGCAGGGTGACAATATGCAGCCTTGATGTACTCCTTTTCCTATTTGGAACCAGTCTGTTGTTCCATGTCCAGTTCTAACTGTTGCTTCCTGACCTGCATATAGGTTTCTCAAGGGGCAGGTCAGGTGGTCTGGTATTCCCATCTCTCTCAGAGTTTTCCACAGTTTATTGTGATCTGCACAGTCAAAGGCTTTGGCATAGTCAATAAAGCAGAAATAGATGTTTTTCTGGAACTCCCTTGCTTTTTCGGTGATCCAGCGGATGTTGGCAATTTGCTCTCTGGTTCAGTTTGATCTCTGGTTAGAAATTGCCTTTTGTAAAACCAGCTTGAACATCTGGAAGTTCACGGTTCACGTATTGCTGAAGCCTGGCTTGGAGAATTTTGAGCATGACTTTACTAGTGTTTGAAATGAGTGCAATTGGGCAGTAATTTGAGCATTCTTTGGCATTGCCTTTCTTTGGGATTGGAATGAAAACTGACCTTTTCCAGTCCTGTGGCCACTGCTGAGTTTCCCAAATTTGTTGGCATATTGAGTGCAGCACCTTCACAGCATCATCTTTCAGGATTTGAAATAGCTCAACTGGAATTCCATCACCTCCACTAGCTTTGTTCGTAGTGATGCTTTCTAAGGCCCACTTGACTTCACATTCCAGCATGTCTGGCTCTAGGTGTGTGATCACACCATCATGATTATCTGAGTTGTGAAGCTCTGTTTTGTACAGTTCTTCTGTGCCTTCCTTAAGGAATGACTGATTTGTTCTCCTTGCAGTCCAAGGGATTCTCAAGAGCCTTCTCCAGCACCACGGTTTGAAAGCATCGCTTCTTCAGATCTCATTGTTCTTTTGGTCCAGCTCTCACATCTGTACATGACTAGTGGGAAACTGTAGCTTTGACTATATGGCCCTTTGTCAGCAGAGTGATATCTTTGCTTGTTAACATGCTGCCTAGGTTTGTATGGGTTTTCTTCCAAGGAGCAATCGTCTTTTAGTTTCCTGGCTGCCATCAGCTGTCACAGTGATTTAGAAGCCCAGGAAAATAAAAGTCTGTCACTCTTATTTTTTCCCCGTTTGTTTGCCATGAGGTGATGGGACTGGATGTCATAATTTTTGCTTTTTGAATGTTGGGTCTTAAGCCAGCTTTTTCAGTCTCCTTTTTCACCATCATCAAGAGGTTCTTCAGTTCCTCTTCGCTATGTGCCATTAGGGTGGTATCATCTGCATTCAGGGGATCTTCCCAGCCCAGGGGTTGAACCCAGGTCTCCTGCATTGCAGGTGGATTCTTTACGCGCTGAACCACAAGGGAAGGATCATCTGCATATCTGAATTTATTGATATTTCTCCCAGCAATGTTGATTCCAGCTTGTGATTCTTCCAGCCCAGCATTTCACATGATGTATTATGCATATAAGTTAAATAAGCAGGTTGACAGTATACAGCTTTGACATACTCCTTTCTCAATTTTGAATCAGCTCATTTTCCCATGTTTGATTCTAACTCTTGCCTCTTAACTTATGTACATATTTCTCAGGAGGCAGGTAAGGTGATCTGGTATTCCCATCTCTTGAAGAATTTTCTGTGGTTTGTTGTGATCCACACAGTCAAAGGGTTTAGCATAGTCAGTGAAGCAGATGTTTTTCTGGGATTGCTTTGCTTTTTCTGTGATCCAAGGGATGTTGGCAGTTTGATCTCTAGTACCTCTGCCTTTCCTAAATCAATCTTGAACATCTTGAAGTTTTCGGTTCACGTACTGTCGAAGCCTAGTTTGTAGGATTTTGAGCGTTACCTTGCTAGCATGTGAAATGAGTGCAGTTGTGTTGCTAAGCTTTCCAAATTTGCTGGCATATTGAGTGCAGCACTTTCACAGCATCATCTTTTAGGATTTGAAATAGCTCAGCTGTAATTCCATCACCTCCACTAGCTTTGTTCCTAGTAATGCTTCCTAAGGCCCACTTGACTTTGCACTCCAGGATGTCTGACTCTAGCTGAGTGATCACACCATCATGCTTATCTGGGTCTTTAAGAGCTTTTTTTGTGCCCATCTTTGCATGCAGTGTTTCCTTGGTATCTCTAATTTTCTTGAAGAGATCTCTTCCCATTCTGTTCTTTTCCTCTGTTTCTTTGCATTGTTCACTTAAGGCTTTTTTTATCTCTCAGTTTGGAACTCTGCATTCAGATAGGTCTGTCTTTCCTTTTCTCTCTTGCCTTTCGCTTCTCTTCTTTGCTTCTCTTCTTTGCTCGGTTTGTAAGGCCTCCTAAGAGTATGATTTTGCCCTTTTGCATCTCTCTTTCTTTGGTATGGTTTTGATAACTGCCTCCTGTACAGTATTACAAACCTCTGTCTATAGTTCTTCAGGGACTCTGTCTATCAGTTCTTATCCCTTGAATCTATTTGTCAATTCTACTGTATAATCATACGGGATTTAATTTAAGACATACCTGAATGGCCTAATGGTTTTGCCTACTTTCTTCAATTTAAGTCTGAATTTTGCAATCAGGAGTTCTTGATCTGAGGCACAGTCAGCTCCCAGTCCTGTTTTTGCTAACTGTATAGAGTTTCTCCTTCTTTGGCTGCAAAGAATATAATCAACCCAATTTTGATATTGACCATCTGGTGGTTGTCCATGTGTAGAGTCATCTCTTATGTTGTTGGAAGAGGGTGTTTGCTGGGACCAGTGCATTCTTTTGTCAAACTCTATTAACCTTTGCCCTGCTTCATTTTGTACTCGAAGGCCAAACTTGCCTGTTACTCCAGGTTTCTCTTCAATTCCTCTTTTTGCATTCCAGTCCCTTAATATGAAAAGGGCATCTTTTTTTGTGACATCTTTGTTTGGTGTTAGTTATAGAAGGTCTTGTAGGTCTTCATAGAACCATTCAACTTCAGCTTCTTTAGCACTAGTGTTTAGGGCATAGACTTGGATTACTGTGATATTGAATGGTTTGTCTTGGAAATGAACAGAGATCATTCTGTCAATTTTGACATTGCATCCAAGTACTGCACTTCAGATTCTTTTATTGACTGTGAGGGCTACTCCCGTTTCTTCTGAAAGATTTTGCCCAAAGTAGTAGATATAATGGTCCTCTGAATTAAATTCCCCCATTCTGGTCCATTTTAGTTCACTGATTCCTAAAGTGTCAATGTTCGGTCTTGCCATCTCCTGTTTGACCACTCCCGGTTTGCCTTGATTCACGGACCAGCTTCCTATGCAATATTGCTCTTTACAACATCGGACTTTGTTTCTATCACCAGTCACATCCACAACTGGGTGGTGTTTCTGCTTTGGCTCAGTCTGTTCATTCTTTCTGTAGTTATTTCTCCATTCTTCTCCAGTAACATATTGGGCACCTGCTGACCTGGGGAGTTATCTTTCAGTGTCCTATCTTTTTGCCTTTTCATATTGTTTCTTGGGTTCTCAAGGCAAGAACTTTGAAGCAGTTTGCCATTGCCTTTTCCAGTGGACCATGTTTTGTGGGAATGCTCCATCATAACTTGTCTGTCTTGGGTGCCCTACACAGCATGGCTCATAGTTTCTTTAGGCCACACAAAGTTGTGATCCATGTAATCAATTTGGTTAGTTTTCTGTGATTGTGGTTTTCATTCTGTCTGCCCTCTGATGGATGAGGATAAGAATCTTGTATAAGCTTCCTGATGGGAGGAACTGGCCATGGGGAAAACTGGGTCTTGCTCTGGTGAGTAGGGCTGTGTTCAGTAAATTTTAAATCCAACTTTCTGCTGATGGGTGGGGTTGTGTTCTGTCTTGCGGCAAACTTTGATAGGGGCAGTGGTGGCCTTCTCCCAAAGGACTTCAGCCAGCACACTGTGCCTCCCATGACTGCTGCTGTCAGTGTCCCTGACCCCACGGCAGGCCACAGTTGACCTGTGCCTCCACCAGAGAGAGTTGTTCTCCAGTTTGTGGATTGGCCTTCCCTGTGGCTCAGGTGGTAGTGTCTGTCTACAGTGCTGGACATCTGAGTTCGATCCCTGGGTAGGGAAGAGCCCCTGGAGAAGGAAATGGCAATCCACTCCAGTATTCTTGCCTGGAAAATCCCATGGATGGAGGAGCCTGGCGGGCTACCGTCACAGGGTCGCAAAGAGTCAGACATGACTGAACGACTACACTTTTCACTTTTGTGATTGTCCACCTGGCAGTTCTATGGTGGGGCTGATGGCAACCTCCTCCAGAAGGACTTACCCCACACGTGTCACCTCCCAGGACTGCTGCTGCCTGAACCCCTGTCCCTGTGGCACACCGCTGTTGACTCACGCCTGTGCAGGAGACCCTCACCCTCACAAGTAGGTCTGTCTCAGTCTCGTGGGGGTCGCTGCTCCTTTCCCTGGGTCCTGGTGCACACAAGGTTTTGTTCGTGCCGTCCAAGAGTCTCTGGCAGCTATGAGGTTTGATTTTAAATGCAGTTGCATCCCTCTTAGCATCTTGTTGCTTCTCCTTTGCCCTTGGATGTGGGGTATCTTTTTTTGGTGGGTTCCAACATTATCCTGTTGATGGTTGTTCAGCAGGTAATTGCAGTTTTGGTGTTCTTGCAGGAGAAGATGAGTGCACGTCATGTAACTGGTTGATCTATAGCCTTTACTGTGTATTTGTTTTTGTGGATTTTTTTGTTTTGGTTTTGGGGTTTCTTTCCCTTTTTTTCTCTTTTTTTGACTGCACCATATAGCTTGTGGGATCTTAGTTCCCCAGCCAGGGATTGAATCCGGGCCCTCAGTGGTGAAAGTGCCAAGTCCTAACCACTAGACTGCCAGGGACTCCCCTATATTTATATAGTAGGATTTTAACGTTTCCTATAGATTTTAATTTTTCTTGTTGTAACCTTTCCTTTTCCTTAGAAACTATCTTTTAACATATCTTTTGGGGTCGTTTTTAAGAGTTTATGATGAACTCTTTTAGGCTTTGCTTATCTGAGAAGTTCTTTATCTCTCCTTCAATTTTAAATGATAATCTTGCTGAGTAATATATCTAGGTTGTAGGTTTTTTCCTTTCAGCACTTTAATATATCATACCAATCCCTGATTACTTGCAGAGTTTCTACAGAATAATCCAGTGAGCCTTATGAGGGTTCACTTGCTGCCTTTAGAATTCTCCCTTTATCTTTAACCTTTCCCATTTTAATTATGATATGTCTTGATGTACCTCTGTTTGGATTCATTTTGTTTGGAACCTTCTATGCTTCCTGTCCTTGGATATCTCTTCTTCAGGTTTGGGAAAATTTCATCCATAACTTCTTCAAATATATTTTCGACCCCTTTCTCTCTCCTCCTTCTTGGACCCTATAAGCAAGTGTTAATATGTTTGATGTTGTCCTAGAGGTCCCTTAAACTCTTCCCATTTTTAAAAATTTGTTTTTCTTTTTGTTGTTGTTCTGATTGGATGACTTCTATTATTTTGTCTTCCATACCACTTAAAACGTGTTCTTCTGTATCACCAAGTCTACTGTTATTTCTTTCTACTGTATTTTTCATTTCAGTTATTGTATTCAGTTCTGACTTTTTTTTTAGTTCCTTGTTAAAGTTCTCACTGTTTTCATCTGTTATTTTCCCAAGTCTGATTAGCATTCTAATTAGTTATACTTTGAATTCTTCAGTAAATTATTTACCTGTGTCATTAGTTGTTTTTTTTTTTCCACGGGTTTTGTCTTGTTCTTTCATTTGAAGCAAATTCTTCTGTCTTGTTATTTTGCTCACTTTTCTCTGTCTCTGTGAAACTTGGTGAAACAGTTACCTATTGCAGCCTTGTAGGGGTGTCTGGGTTGGGGCATCCCTAGTTAGTACCAGGTGCCTTTGGTAGGAGAGCTAGGTTTTATATGAATACGATTACATCTTCCTCCACGGAGTGCTGGCAGCTTTCAGCTTCTTTGGGTCTAGGGATAGAGACAGATGGGCTGGAACCGAGTCAAGTGTGAGCTGGGGCTTCTCCTCTGCCCAGTGACCAATACTACCCGATTGTGGATGAGATCAGGTTCCATGTTGCTGGAATACAAGGCCTGAGGATCAGGTCTGAGCTGGCTCTGTTTTCTCTAAGTATGTGCGCTCCCCCTCCCAGCATTGGCACACGTGCCCTCGAGGGGGGCTGAAGCAAGAGGGGCACGTGTGGGCACCTGTCATGGATCGGGGTGCATGCCCTGGTGGTTCTGGCACCATTTTAGAATACCAGACTGCTGTTGATCCACTCTCTCCAGGAGCACCCACAGTGGTTGCCTTTCCCTGTTCAGATGCTGCATCGGGCCTGAGCCAGCTCCACCCTCTACAACTACATTCTCAAGGGCCAGGGCAGATGCCCTGTGTGGACTGGGCATGCACCATGGATGCCCTATTACTCAGAGTTCTGGACTGTTCCCAGTCCATCTCCTTTGCAAGTGCCGGCAACGATCGCCCCTGACCTGTTTGGATGCTGCCCCAGATCCAAGCCACCCTGGTCCCCTGCAACTGTGCACTTCCTTTGGCTAAGGCAGCCCTTGTTATAGTATGGGGCTGTGCCATAGGATGAGCCCAAGCCAGAGTGGCCGCTCAACTCGTCCAAGGTGTGTGCTGGGGTGGTAGTGGGAAACAGGCCAGAGACCTGCTTCCTCTGTCCTGTTTCAGGAGTAAGCAAGCATATGCTCACTCTTCGTGAGTGGAGTCTAGGTTTCTTGGAACCCTGTCAGTCCTGCTGGTTTTCAAACCACCTGAAGGGACTCACCTTCCTGGTGTTGAACCCCAGGGATAGGGAGCCCAGTAACTGGTTCCAGCTGGTTATTCCCCGGGAAGGGCCTCTGAGCCTGTGTGCGCTTTCCTCTTCTGCGCCCTCTCTCAGAAGGGGCAGGCAGTTGCCCCTGGGCCTGTGTGCGCTCCCCTCTCTGCGCCCTCTCTCAGAAGGGGCAGGCAGTTGCACAGACTCGCTTCCCTTCCCGTGCTCGTCAGTGTCACGTGCATCTTTCTTTCACCTTTGGTTGTGGAAGAGTCTGAATGCCAGTCTCCAGTTTGTTTTCAGTGAGAACTGCTCCACACGTAGATATATTTTTGATGTGTTAGTAGAGGGAAGTGAGCTCTGTATCCTCCTACTCTGCCGTCTTGACCCCCCCCTCAAGTTTTTGGTTAAATAAGTTCACAATTAAAAAAAAACTTTTGTTCAATTATCCTAGTTTTCCATATTTCAGAAGATGAGATAAATTAAACCAGGCAATTAGATATTATTTCAGATAAGAATTTTTAAATTTGAAGTATAGTTGATTTATATTGCATTAGTTTCTGGCATTGGAGAAGGAAATGGTAACCCACTCCAGTGTTCTTGCCTGGAGAATCCCAGGGACGGGGGAGCCTGGTGGGCTACCGTCTATGGGGTCGCACAGAGTCAGACACGACTGAAGCGACTTAGCAGCAGCTGCAGCAGTTTCTAGTGTATAGCAAAGTAATTCAGTTATACACATATATATTCTTTTTCATATCTTTTCTATTATGTTATTATAAGTAAGATACTGAATATATAGTTCCTTGTGTTGTACAGTCGGACCTTGTTGTTTACCTATATTATATATAGTAGTTTGTGTCTACTCATCCCCAATTCCTCATTTTCTCTCCATCTTGCTATTTTCCTTTTGATTTGTTTTCTGTGTCCCTGAGTCTATTTCTGTTCTGTTAATAAGTTCATTTGTGTCATATTTTAAATTCCATGTATGAGCAATACCATGCATTGTCCTTCTCTGGCTTATTTCACTTAGTATGATAATCTCCAGGTCTGTCCATATTGTTGCAAGTGGCATTATTTTATTTTTTCTGGCTCAGTCCATTGTGTGTGTGTTTGTGTGTGTATGTGTACTACATCTTCTTTTTATTCTTTTTTAAATTGTTTGGTGTATAATTGCTTTATAATGTTTTGTTAGTTTCTGCTGTATGACAGAGTGAGTCAGCTCTGTGTATACATAGCCCCTCCAGCTTGGACTTCCTTATCACCTCACTTTCTATCTGTTCATGTGTCAGTGGACATTTAGGTAGCTTCCATGTCTTGACTTCTGTAAATAGTGCTGCTTTGAACATTGGGGTACATGTATCTTTTTGAAATAGAGTTTTCTCTGGATATATGCCCAGAAGCAGAGTAGCTAGATCACATGGTCGCTTTTGTTAAGAAACCTCCATACTGTTTTCCATAGTGGCTGTACCAATTCACATTCCCACCAACAGTGTAAGAGGATTCTCTTTTCTGTACACCCTCTCCAGAGTTTATTATTTATAGACTTTTTAATGATGGCCATTCTAACCATTGAGAGGTGATACCTTGTTGTAATTATGGTACACATTTCTCTGATAATTAATGGTGTTGCACAACAGATAAGAATTTTTAATTGATAGTTAAGGTTATACATATGCTGTTTAGCCTTATATCACCTGTATGTTTTACAGTGCAGAATAAGCATCATTCCCAGGTAGTTAGAATATCAGCAGATTTCTCAAGATACTACATTCTATCAGTAGTAAGCCCATGTTTTTCTGTAGTGGTAGAAATAAGATTATTCCTGTTTAGATCACACGTGCTAAGTCGCTTCAGTCATATCTGACTCTTTAAAACCCTGTGGATTGTAGCCCGCCGGGCTTCTCTGTCCATGGAATTCTCCAGGCAAGAATATTGGACTGGGTAAGCCATGCTCTCCTCCTGGGGATCTTCCTGACCCAGGGATCAAACCCACAGCTCTGAAGTCTGCTGCATTGTCAGGCAGGTTCTTCACCACTAGCGCCACGTAAGAAGCCCACATAGGAGATCATACTTAATGGGTCAGACCTGTTAGAAGCAGGAGAGCCAAGCAAGAGGTCAGAATAGCTCGCACAGCTGAGCCTTCTTTGGGTTCCCACAGTTTGAAGAGAAATGGCCTTCAGTAATAAAAAGGAGTTAATTACTGATTGTATGTAGATTTGAAGATCTGTGACGTTCACTCTACATCTAAATATGCTTTCTTCTTATCTGCCAACAGGTACAACTGTAACTGCTTTACGATTATTTAAGAATCTACCTGTAAGAAAGCAGTTTTACTCAACTGCTAAAAAATGTAAAGATGAAATAAAAAAGATCCAAGATCTCCTTATAAGCTATGGTATACTTAAACCTGATGTAAGGATTGTTTTTATACATAACAAGGTAAGTAGTATTGTACTTTCTGTGGAATTTTTTGATATATGACATAGTAATGGGACAGTGCATTTTATCTAAATCAGATGTGTAAGAGTCTTTCAAAATTTGTCCACATTTGTTTAGTTTTTTTCTTTATTGTATAAAGAGCATCTTTGTTACCTCACATCTATGTGAAATCTGATTGAACCTTTTATTTAATTTCTAAGATAAGTTATTCTATCAAGAGACTTTTTCATCCAAGAAATGTTTGAGTGCTTCCTAAATATGAAGATGACTGAGACTTGTTCTTTTCCTTTAAGAAGTTCACTGTTTAAAAACACAAACAAAAAAAAAGTTCACTGTTTAGTAATATTTTCTACCTTTTATTTTCTACCCATTTCTTTCCATTTTTCAAACAGGGCTGATGAGGAATTTCTCTTGTTGATAAATCTTAGGGGAAAGGAAGGTTTACATATCTTCTGAAATGTTCTGTTTCATAAAATTCCACATGTGTACCTCAAAATATTTACTGTAAGGGGAGTAGAAGTTTGTAAACCTAGTGGGGAGTAGAGAGAGAACATTTATTGAGGGTGTGCACAGGGCCAGTACCTGTGCTAGGTGCCTGAAACCCCTGTACTCCGCAGCAACTGCTGAGTGAAGAGACATTTTATCAGCTTGCAGTGGTCCTCTGCACTGAACTTAGAGAGGTTTGCTCAGTATTGCACAGCTGGTAAATTGTTGAGCTGGGTTTTGAAACTTTACGTGCCTACTGAGTGTAGATTCTTCACACTCTCCTGTTCTGTCTTCCTATTGTAATACTCTATTACATTGTGTAGTTCTCTTCTGCGTTTCAGAGCACTTAAAATAACCTTGTAGGTTAGACAGCCTTACCTCTATTTGTATGGGGAACTTGAAGCTCAGAATGGTCTAAGGAATTGTTTCTGATTTGCTAATAAATCTTAAGCATCAGCTAGCGGTTTTCCTGGTTCGTCTGTTTGCTCATGGCTGTGGCAGGCCTTTGTTGTTGCATGGGCTTTTCTGCAGTTGCAGCGAGCAGGGGCTGCTCTCCAGTCACGGTGCGTGGGCTTCTCATTTCAGTGGCTTGTTTTGTGGCAGAGCATGGGCTCCAGGACATGTGGGCTTCAGTAGTTGTGGCATGTGGGCTCAGTAGTGTTGGCTCCCGAGCTCTAGAGCACAGGCTCAAGAGTTTTGGCACATGGGCTTAGTTGATCTGTGGCATGTGGAATCTTCCTGGATCAGGTATCGAACCTGTGTCTGCTGCATTGGCAGGCAGATGAGGGAAGCCCCGTTTTCTACTTTACAGTAAGTAATCTACTGAGATCCGAGCGCTTTTTCATCCAGTTTTCTTTCTGCTCCATGTCTTTTTGCTTGTTATTAAGAAGATTCCATATGTTTTAAATTTAATTATTTCTGGCTGCTCCGGGTCTCCACTGCTGCGAGCAGGCTTTCTCTGGTTGCAGTCCATGGGCTTCTCCTTGCAGTGGCTTCTCTTGTTGCAGCGTGTGGGGTCTAGAGTGCGAAAGCTTAGTGGTCATGGTGTGTGGGCTCAGTAGTTGTGCCGTGTGTGCTTAGTTGCCTCGCAGCATGTGGAATCTTTCCAGACCAGGGATCGAACCCGTGTCCCCTGCCTTGGCAGGCAGCTTCTTAACCACTGGACCACCAGGGAAGTCCAAGAAGATTCTCGTATTAAACCAAGTTACAGTGGAATATTTATGATCAGAATTTTTAGTCATCTTAAAAAAGAAAGAAAAACATTAAGAATAGTCAGCCACCTGTTACTGCTGGCATAGAGCTCAACCAAATGATACCTTGAAATCTCTTCCAGCTCTATCATACTAGAATTCCTCAGAATGTTGATGGATGGAGGCTCATCCTGCTAATATAAATAACCCTATGACCTCTTGATCCAAAGAACATTTCGTTATTAAAAGTTGAATGTACCCAAGTTAAGAAAATATCAAAGGCAAGAAAAACAATGATCAGGAGAGGAAAACAGATGGCGAAAGGTAAAACATGAAGACAGGAGCTACATTTTTATAGTGGAATAGTGACTGCAACCAAAGAGAAAGTTTTGAGGAAGAGAAAACAGAAGAATAAAATAAGATTATTGTCTAATGTAATGGAGATGACTATTTGAAGTCAAAGATATATCTTCTAAACTTAGGATAAATTTATTATATTATTTTCCCAGCCTGTGTAAGATCATCAGTGTAGGTATTTTCTTTTGAAAATGGAAAGTAGTACTTTTCAATACAATGTATTTTATAATTTTTCAAGTATACCATATCTGAGCTTATATTGAGCAAACACAGGCCTCTCAGTGGCCTTCAATAATTTCAGATGCAGTGCAAATCTTGGAGAGTATTGCACCATTGAAGTAATGTAAGGCTATCAAAAGTCTTACAGTAAAATTATAAATCAGTTTGTGGACAGGAAGAGCCACATGAAAGCTTAAAGGCAAGTAAAAACCTTCAAGTGGAAAATAGCACATGAAATAGTTTTATAATAATTGTGGACACAGTATGTTTAGTCTTTGTTTAATCAAAAGTTTCATCAGGCATCTTTTTTTAAATGCACATGCTGAGTTAACTGGCTATGCCTTCCTCTAGGGGAATTTGACATTTCTGAAGGTGCAAGTCCTGTAAGTAAAATGTCACTGTCTTGGCATCAGTTTTTAGCGTTGAGTATCTAAATAGAGCTAGATTATGAGATCTGAAGATAGTGCTGTATTTAAAAGTTTCTTATGACTTTAAAATAAATTGTGCCTGCTAATATAGCCCAAATGAAGTCTCGTAGTAAAATTAAGTATTACCTACACAAGGAAATCATGGACTCAGTTATATTTCTAAGTTTTTTTCTTCTAGTATAAATTATTATTTCACTCTTTTATTTCTTAATATGCTGTTGTGCCTCAAATGTTAAATATATTAAGTTCCAAAAATAGCATCAACACATTATCATAAATCTCTTTGAACGTTGAGTTCAGTTCTACTCTTATAAGCATGCTTATGTTTGTCATACTTTATTTGCTTTTCTGAGAAATTTTTTTTTTTTGCCTTAGCTTAAAATTTAAACGTGGTGATATTGGTTTCTTTATTTGAAATTTTTTCCTGCATTACAAACAATCATATTGCACATAATATGAGAAGTACTATTGCTATTTTGACATCTTGGATTAGTGTTCCTTCTTTTTATGAAGGTTTATAACCTGCCAAGACATTCTTTGAATACTGATAATGTTGATGTTCTTGCCAGTATGGTTATGTTAGAAAGAGGTATTTTTCTTCTTTCATCACCATGTTCCTTGAAAGCATATTGAAACAGCCAAAGGGAAATAATTTACAAGTGGATTCAATGACTTTATTTAAAGTAGATTTTATTTGGAGAAATGCTAGAGCCATTCCTTAGATAAGCACTACAGTCCTCAGCCTTAGTTTTGTAACTGAATCCCTGTGAGGTCCTGCTGTATGTATTTTTTCAATTATAAAATAGTTATTTCATAGAATTAGGAGTTTTTCTCAATTTGGTAAGATCTGAAACCCACTTAATATTAGCTGTTTCATATGTTCATGAGTAATTTTATAGAGTACTAGTTCAAACATAATGATAAATATGTGATTTCAAATAATGAATACTTTAATACTTCATACTTGTTGATTTCGGGGAATATTTTCCTTTGCCTAAAGTATCATTTGTGTTTTTAAAAATTATTTTGAATTTAGTTCTGTCTTGATAATTAGAGGCCCACTAGTATTGCAAAAGCTGAATTGGATATTATGGATATAAGGTCTTTCTGTCACAAGAGGAAAATTAATTAATGGCTTTTTACTTATCTCTCCTTTATATGACATGACTGTTAAGGCTTATTGAGATCAGTTTATTTATTTTTGAAGTCTGGAAGAATGATGACTAAGAATGAGAAAGAAGGGACACATTTATTGGGTAATAAACTGAAGATAAATAAATGGTAATTTATAATCTGTATCCCATACATTTGTGGTATTCCCTTTGTTCATTTTATTCTACTTTGCATCTTTTAGCCTTTTACTCATATTTTGTGAATGTCCCAATTTTGTTTCACCTGTGCTGTGAGGAATCAAGGAGAAGTCTTTTGCTCATAACTGGACCAGTGTTAAAGGCCACCTCCCTCTCCCATCCCCTCCAGTGTTGTGGAGGCAGTATATCAAAGAGAAATTTCAGTTCAGGATTATGGTTTGAATGCTCCTTTCTTCTGAAGAATATATCCCTCCAGTTCCAACCTTGAAAGTTTGGGTGAAATTGTTTTTATTTCTTTTTTCATTGGTGAAAGTGAATGTCCCTTCAGATATGTTTTAAGGTTAACTTGGGGCTAATTATCAATTATGATTGGTTGGTTGTCTTTTGGTTTGTTTTTACTTGCAAGTTAAGGATAAAATTTTTAATGGTTCTCATGTTTTCTTCTCTGTTATATTAAATCCTTTTATTTTTCACCTGACTTCTGAGAAATACTATATAGAAAAGATAAGAGACATATATAAGTCAAATTTTAGTTTAGTTGATTTCTAATTTTGATGTTTGCTGACACTATTTTTAAGAAATCTTTAAAGCCTTCCCCTGTCCCTCAACAAAACTTATTCTGTAACTTTTTCCATAGCATTTTCTCTATTACTATTATGTGATTTTTGCTTCATTGAAAATGATTTGTATTCTCTCTCTCTGTCCCAACAGCCTTTTGTGGAAGGGAGGGCTGCATTTTACTTATATCTGTTTTCCTTTTAATTCTCACTTAGTATTACAATATACTGAGTATGGATCATAAAAAAGAACAAAATAATGCCATAGAGGTTATCATACCAAGTGAAGTAAGCCAGAAAGAGAAAGACAAATACTGTATGATGCAGCTTATATGTGGCGTATAGAATATGACATAGATGAACTTCCCTGTGAAACAGAAGCAGACTCACGGAGAGAAAACAAATTTGTGGTTGCCAGGTGGGAGTGGGATGTGGGGGAGGGATAGATAGGCAGTTGGTAATCATAAGTTTGTTTTCTGTTTTCTGTGGGATCTATTTCTAATTTGTATATAAGTTCATTTGTGGTTTTTTTTTTTTGGTTTCACATATAAGTAATGTCGCATAATATGTGTCTTTCTCTGACTCACTTAACTTCAGTTAGTCTGATAATCTCTAAGTCCACCCATGATTCTGCAAATGCCTTATTTCATTCCTTTTCATGGCTGAGTAATATTCCAACTTTACATCTTAGTGTGTATATATACATACACACACACAAATGAGACCTAACAAAGTTTTTGCACAACAAAGGAAACCATAAACAAAACAAAAAAACCTACAGAATGGGAGAAACTATTTACAAATGATGTGACTAATAAGGGATTAATCTCCTAAATGTACAGAGAACTCATACACTCATTATCAGACAAAAAAAAAAACTACCCAGTCAAAAAATGGGCAAAAGATCTAAGACATTTCTCCAAAGAAGACATATAGAGATGACCGAAATGCACACGAGAAAATGCTTAACATTGCCAATTATTAGAGAAATGCAAATCAAAATGAATAATACCACTTTAAATTCATGATAACTAATCTGCCTGGTAGTTATACTGTGTTTCTGTAGTCCATTTTCTCTCCTGGTCTCCTATATCCACAGCGCTTTAAGCCAATTTTACTGTATAAGCAAATCACCTGGGCATCTTGTTAACAGAACAGATTCTGATTTAGTAGCTCAGCAAGGACTTGAGATACATTTCCAACCAGTCTCCAGGTGGTACAGTTGCTGCTGGTCTATGATCCATATGTTGAGTTGCAAAATCCCAAAGAGCTATTTCATCTCTCTTCTCAGACAACCAAGTCTTTCTTCCCTGTCTTCACGCTTACTTGATCTTACAGCCTATTTTACTGAGAAAATTGAGAGAACTTTTACAAACTACCCACCTGTCTGCAATTGTGCCTATAACATTCAACCTTCTCTTCTATTATAGATGTATGCCTCACGTTTTTAGGCAAGGCTGATTCCTTCACTTGGGCAAAGCTTCTTGTAAGTGTCTGTATTACTGTCTCTAATTAGTTTTCTTTACCTTCTGTCTCGAACCCATTCTAGTCAGACTTTCTACCACTCCACCAAAACTGCTTTTACCAAGGTCACCACTGACTTTCAGATTTCTGAATTCAGTGGTCATTTCTCAGATTTTATCTTACTTAACATTTACCGCAGTTTATTTCTTCATCCTTGAAACACTTTTTCACTTGGCTTCTAGGTCAACACACATCCTTGGTTTTTTCCCTCATCTTTCTACCATTTGTTATCAGTCTCTAGTTCCACTTCATATCCTAACTTGTAAGCATTTAGTGTCCTGTGGCTCAGTTGTGGAGTTTATGTATATAATTCATTCTCTCTCACACACACACACACACATATATATATACACACACACACACGTATGTATTCATTTTCTTGATGAGTGCATCTCATGTTTCTGGGTGTCATTTATACACTGATGACTCCTCAGTTTTTATCTCCATTCTGTAACTTTCCTGAACTCCAAACTCATAGCTCTAACTACCTCCCCAAATTTCTCTTTGTTTAGTAATAAGCTCCTCACATTTAACATGACAAACAGTAAAGCTCCCTACCTTGTCTCTCAGAATTGCTCTTTACATACCCTTTCCCATCAGTATATGAGAACTCTGTCTTTTCTGTTGGCAAACCAAAACGCTTAGGGTTATCCTTAACTACTGATTCTCTCACACTTTAATCTGATAAAAGAATAAATTCCGTTGGTCTGCATTCAAAATATATCTAAAATCTAACACTTTTCACCATGTGTGTGACTACCACTGTGATCCGAGCCACCATGATCGCTCACCTGGATTTTTGTAATAATATTCTAATTGGTTCTCTCCGCTTCCTACCTTGCTGTCTTTATTCTGAGCCTAACAACTAGAGTGATTCTGTAAAAGAAATCCTGTGGACTGTAGCGTGCCAGATTCTTCTTTCCCTGGGGTTTCCCAGGCAGTCATACTGGAATGGGTTGCTATTTCCTTCTTCAGCGGTTTTCCTGATCCAGGGATCAAACCTGTGTGTCCTGCATCGTGGGCAGATTCTTTACCACTGAGGCACCTGGAAGTCTAGTAAACCTTTTTTGTAAATAGCCACAGTATAAATATTTGGGGTTTTCTAACTCACACAGTTTGCCTCACAACTGTTCAGCTTTGCTGTTGTAGCTTGAAAGTAAAGGTATTAAAACTTTACTTTAAAAAGCAGGTGGTAGGTTGGATTTGGTCCTTATGCTATAGTTTGCTGACCCGTTATGGGTGATCTGACCCACTATTATGTCTGATCTCATTTATTTATTTTCTTGGTTCCAGCTAACTGGCCTCCTTGTTTTTCCCTTGAACCTGCCAGTCATGCTTCCAACTCAGGACCTTTTTGTTTGTCGTTCATTTGCCTCAGACGTCCTTCTGTATATCTGGCTCAGTCCTCGGCTTTTAGTTCTTTACTTAGAACTTCCTCAGTGACATTTTCTTTAGTCTCCCTAAAATGATAACTGTTTCCCCCACACCACACACGTTTTCCTGCTTCATTTTTTCTTATTAAAACTTCTATCTAACATGCTGTATATTGTACCTACCTTAATTTATTGTCTTTCTTTCCTCCTCTGGATACAACTTCCTTGAGGGGAGAGATGTTTGACTTTTTTCACTGATGTGTCCCTAGTGCTGACAGTTGTACTTCATGCAGGTACTCAAAAAATATACGTTAAATTAATGAGTGCAAGGGTTGAGAGCACGCAGGACAGGAGCATTCCATCCCATTGGTGGCACCAGCCCATACTGGATTGTTAACATGGACATTAAAGCACCGAAGATACAGGGGTAGATGATATCAATAGAATTAAAAATAACAACTGGAACAGAGAGGGGCAAAACATCAAGCATCAACTTTTATACTCAGACCTTTCTCTTTCTTTCTGGAGGCCTGCTTGAAAGTCACAGAAGAGGGAGGGCTGACTTTAGCCACTTGGCAGGTGGGTGTTTGATTCAGTGGAGTAGGAACAACCTGTCAAAGTGGTCTTACCTAGGATTCCACAAATGGGTGGGTCATGGGCTGATTTTGCTACAGTATACTTTGCTAATATGGATAAATGGATCAAGATCATTCTAGGTATAGAAATAGTGTGAATATAAAAGATGTAGGTAGGAAAGTATTTAGAGGCAGTGAATAAGTCATGTTATGTGAATAGGTATTTTATATAAAGGAATATAGGAAGATAAATCTTGAAAGACAATTTGAGTCTAGATTATAAAGGGTCTTTAATGCTGCTGCTGCTGCTGCTAAGTCGCTTCAGTCATGTCCGACTCTGTGCGACTCCATAGACAGTAGCCCACCAGGCTCCCCCGTCCCTGGGATTCAAATTGGGACCAGGGAAGTGACTTGATCAGGGTATTACCTGTGCCGGTTACTTTGGTAGTAATATGCTGGGAGGAATTATAGGAAGCTATGAGCAGAGACCTTAGTTAGGAAGCTATGACAAAAATCCAGACACTATGTGGCTGAATCAGGATAAACAGATTGGGCATGGAAAACAAAGAGGGTGACCACTATTGTAAGGAAGAATCCATGAGACTGCACGTAGATAATGAAGATACAAGGATGAGGATACCTGATTTATTTAACTTATATGCCTAGGAAAATGGTAATATTACATCCCTGTTTTATTCCTGAATGGGTGCATCTGTCTTTCTTCTCCAGTATGTAGCACTTTCATGAATTCCCTGGTGGCTCAGAAGGTAAAGAATCTGCCTACAATGCAAGAGACCTGGATGTGATCCCTGGGTTAGGAAGATACCCTGGAAAAGGGAATGGCTACCCATCCCAGTATTCTTAGCTGGAGAATTCCATAGACAGAGGAGCCTGTTGGGCTACAGTCCACGTGGTTGCAAAGAGTTGGACACGACTGAGTGACAATGCACTCACGAATTACTCTGGCATAATTTTGATTTCTCTCCAGAAAGAACGTAATAGAATCAAGGAAAACTTTGGAAGTGAAGTTATTTGTTACCTCATCAACAAAGTTTTTGTTGACTAGTCTGTTAAGAAAGAAAAGCTGATCAACTCCAGACTGGATATTATTTGTTAGCTTTAAAACTTGTTGCTGGTTTTTTAAATAAAAGGACAGAATTAGAAAAATAAAGAACCATAAGGTAATTGTTGGGATATTTGCCTGAACAGGATGTATGGGAAAAGAAATGCCATCAACTCAGCACCAGGGAACCAGCTGATTAGAAGAGTGTTGGCAGCTCAGAATCTATGGGTTTGGTCTTCTTTTTTCTTTTTTTCAGTATTATTGTATTAAGAACACTTAACATAAGATCTATGCACTTAACAAATTTTTAAGTGTACAATATAGTATTGTTGGGTAGAGGTATGTTGTACAGCAGGTCTCTGGAACTTACGAACCCTAACTGAAACTTTATGCTTATTTGTTCAGTTCAGTTCAGTCGCTCAGTTGTGTCCGACTCTTTGCAACCCCATGAATAGCAGCTCGCCAGGCCTCCCTGTCCATCACCAACTCCCGGAGTTCACCCAGACTCGTGTCCATCGAGTCAGTGATGCCATCCAGCCATCTCATCCTCAGTCGTCCCCTTCTCCTCCTGCCCCCAATCCCTCCCAGCATCAGAGTCTTCTCCAATGAGTCAACTCTTCGCATGAGGTGGCCAAAGTACTGGAGTTTCAGCTTTAGGAGCATTCCTTCCAAAGAAATCCCAGGGGCTGATCTCCTTCAGAATGGACTGGTTGGATCTCCTTGCAGTCCAAGGGACTCTCAAGAGTCTTCTCCAACACCACAGTGCAAACGCATCAATGCTTATTTGTTAGTAACTTCCAATTGTTTCCTACCCTTAGTCCTAGTCTTCCCTGGTGGCTCAGACAGTAAAGCTTCTGCCTATAATGTGGGAGACCTGGGTTCGATCCCTGGGTTGGGAAGATCCCCTGGAGAAGGAAATAGCAACCCACTCCAGTACTCTTGCCTGGAGAATCCCATGGACGGAGGAGCCTGGTAGGCTACAGTCCATGGGGTCGCAAAGAATTGGACACAACTGAGCGAATTCACTTTCACTTTGATTTTCAGTCCTTGTTAATCACCATTCTTAGATGACTCTTTGATGCTATGAATTTGTCCATTTTAGATGCCTCATATATATGGAATCATGCAGTATTTGTCTTTCTGACTAGTTTATTTCACTTGGCATAATGTTCCTCATGATTCATCCATGTTGTCACATGTTGCAGAGTTTCCTTCTGTTTTGAGGCTGAATAATATTTCATTGTCTGTATATAATACATTTCCTTTATCCATTCATCCATCAGTGAACACTTAGGGTGTTTCCACATCTTGGTCATTGTAAATAGCGCTGCAGTGAACATGAGAATGCTAATATCTCTTTGAGATTTGCCTTCAAATCTTTAGGAAAATACCCAGATGTTGGATATCTAGGTCATATGATATTTCTGTTTTTAATATTTGGGAGTATCTCCATATTGTTTTCCATAACAGCTGCATCATTTTGCATCTCCACAAACTATAAAGGGTTCTAGTTTCTCCACCAATATTCTTACCAATACTTGTCTTTTCCTTTTTTTTGTTTTTTTGGTAATAGCTATCCTGACAGGCGGAGAAGGCAGTGGCACCCCACTCCAGTACTCTTGCCTGGAAAATCCCATGGATGGAGGAGCCTGGTAGGCTGCAGTCCATGGGGTCGCTAAGAGTCGGACATGACTTAGCGACTTCACTTTCACTTTTCACTTTCATGTATTGGAGAAGGAAATGGCAACCCACTCCAATGTTCTTGCCTGGAGAATCCCAGGGACGGGGGAGCCTAGTGGGCTGCCGTCTGTGGGGTCACAGAGTCGGACACGACTGAAGCGACTTAGCAGCAGCATCCTGACAGGTGTGAGGTGATACCTCTTTGTGCTTTTGATTTGCATTTCACTGATGATACTGAGCATTTTTCATATACCTGTTGACCATTTGTATTTCTTCTTTGGAGAAATGTCTATTTAAATCCTTAGCCTGTTTTTTTGTTGGATTATTAGATTTTTTTTGTTTTTGAGTTGTAGGAGTACCTTGTGTATTTTGGAATAAATCATCAGGTGTATAGTTTGTAAATGTTTTCTCCCATTTCATGGTTTGCCTTTTCACTTTGTTGATTGCTTCCTCTGTTGTGCAGGAGCTTCTTTATTTTGTGTAGTCCCACTTGACTATTTTTGCTCTTTGTTGCTTGTACTTTTGGTGTAGTATCCAGGAAATCATTGTCAGGACCAGTGTCATAAGGCATTTCTTGTGTGTTCTTTTCTAGTTTTACAGTTTCAGGTGTTTGTTTATGTCTTTAATCTGTTTTGAGTTGATTTTTATGTGTAGAGTGATAAAAGGGTCCAACTTTTGCATGAGCATATCCAGTTTTCTCAGCACTGTCTATTGAAGAAGCTGTCCTTTCCTCACTGTATTTTTGCCCCTTATATGCATGGATGTTTTACTGGGCTCTCAATTTTTTCTGTTGGTATTTATGTCATCCTGTATGCTCCCATACTGTTTTGATTATTGTAGCTTTTTAATCTGTTTCAGCCTCAGGACCTGTGATGTCTGTTAGCTTTGTTCTTTCTCAGGAATCATTTGACTATTCATGCTCTTTTATAGTTCCATATGAGTTTTAGAATTGTGTTTTTCTACTTCTGTAAAAAATACCACTAGGTTTTTTTAAAAAAACAGGGATTGCATTAAATCTGTAGATCACTTTGAGTAGTATAGAAATTTTAACAATGTTAAGTCTTCAAATACATGAGCACAGAATGCCTTTCCATTTGTATCATCTTTAGTTTCTTTCAGTAGTATTTGGTAGTTTTTATCATCATATAGGTCTTGTTAAATTTATTTCTAAGTATTTTTTTCTTGTGCTATTGTTGATAAGGTTGTTTTTCTAATTTCCTTTTTAGATAATTCATTGTTAGTTAATAGAAACACAACCAATTTTTGTATTAATTTTGTATCCTGTAACTTTATTGAATTTATTAGTTCTAACAGGGTTTTTATGAAGTCTTAGGGTTTTCTAGAAATAGGACCTTGTCATCAGGAAACAGGGACGACTTCACTTATTCTTTTCTCATTTGCATCCCTTTTATTGGTTTATCTTTTTCTTGTCTGATTGCTCTGGCTAGGCCTTTTAGAACTCTGATGAATAGAAATAGCAGTATGGGTATGCTTGTTACTGTGCTCAAAGGTAAAGCTTTCAGTTTTTCACTGCCGAGTACTGTGGGCTTTACCTAGATGGCTTTTATTATTTTGAATTTCTTTCCCTCCGTGGGCTTCCATGGTGGATCAGCAGGTAAAGCGTCTGCTTGTAGTGCAGGAGACCTGGATTTGATCCTTGGGTCGGGAAGATCCCTGGAGAAGGAAATGGCAACCCACTCCAGTACTCTTACCTGGAAAATGCCATGGATGGAGGAGCCTGGTAGGCTACAGTCAGTGGGATCAGAGAATTGTACACGACTGAGCAACATCACTTCCTTCTATTCCTAGTTTGTTGAATGTTTTTAATTGTGAAGATTCTTTCAGTTTTGTCTAAGGTTTTTTTTCTGCATCTGTTTAGATGATCATGTGATTTTTATTCTTTATTTTGTTATTATGGTATATTACATTAATTGAAATGGATATGTTGAACCATCCTTGCCTCCTAGAGATGTCTCGTTTGACCATGGTGTATGATCTTTTTAATATGCTTTTGGTTTAATTTCTAGTATTTTGTTGAGAATATTTGCATCTGTATTTATCAGGGATGTTAATCAATTGTTTTCTGATAGTGTTCTTATCTGGCTTTGATATCAAGATAATGCTGGCTTGATAAAATGAATTTGGATGTTTTCTTCCTTCCTTCCTCTTCCTTCCTTAGCAGTTTTTAGGAAGAGTTTGAGAAGAATTTATGTTACTTTAAATGTTTGGTAGAATTCACTAGTGATGCCATCTGATCCTAGAATTTTCTTTCTTGGAAAGAAAGAAATTTTCTTCCAAGAAAGGATTTTCTTTCTTGGGGGGTATTTGGTTACTAATTCAAGCTTCATACTAGTTATACATTTCTTCAGGCTTTTTCTTCTTTCATAATAACTTCATCTTGATATGTTCATGTTTCTAGGAATTGAGCCTTTCTTGTAGGTTATCCAATTTGTTGTCATATAATTGTTAATATTGTCTCATGATTATTTTTATTTCTGTGATATTAATTGTAATATCTCTTCACTTTCAGTATTATTTATTTGAATGTGTTTTTCTTAGACTAGCTAATAAGGGTCTGTTAATTGTGTCTCATTTAAAAAAACTGACTCGGTTTTGTTGATTTCTTTTTATGTTGTTTTTTTCTATTTTATATCTTGTTTATTTTTCATACTAATGTTTATTTTTTTTTCTTTTCCTATCTTTAGGCTTAGTTTGTTTTTGTCTTTCTAGCTCTTTGAGATATATAGTTAGGGTGTTTATATAACATCTTTCTTTTTTAAAGTAAGTGTTTTTCTGTGAACTTCCCTCTTAGTATTGCTTTTGCTGCTCCCTTAACTTTTGGTATGTTGTATTATCCTTTTCCCTTGTCTCAAGGTATTTTATAACTTCCTTTTTTATTTTTTCTTTGACCCAGTGGTTGTTCAAGAGTATGTTGTTTAATTTCCACATATTGTAAATGTGTTCCTTTTTGTATTGATTTTTAGTTTGATTGCATTGTGATCAGAAAACATACTTGGTATGTTTCAACTGTTTAAAAATTTTAAGACTTGTTTTGTGACCTAACATATTATCTATGCTGGAGAAAAATCCTCTTGAGTGTGGGAAGAATGTGTATTCTGGTGCTGTGGGGTTGAATGTTCTCCATATATCTGTTAGGTCCATTTGATCTGTATTGTTGTTCAAATCCTTTGTTTCCTTACTGATTTTCTGTCTAAATTTTCTGTTACTGGTCTTGATCTGAAAAAAGGAAAACTAGAGAAGCATGAACAGGATGGAGTTGCATTGCAGAAGAGATGGTTTGGGTGGCTTCCTTTAACACGTTAGGGAGAAGAAAGAGTTGGTTTAGAGAGAGAAAGTCTCTTGAAAAACAAAATGTAATAGGAAGGTGTTCTATTCAGTGCAAATAAGGAGGAAAAGCTGAAATCAAATATCATATAAAGCAGTACCAGCTTGACATGCAAATAACCTTTTCTGTATGGTTAAATATGGGAGGATGTAATGATTGCCTCAGAGATCCAAGGTTAAGGAGCTGATAAGATGGGACTTAACCCTGGTGGTCCAGTGGCTAGGACTCTGTGCTCCCAATTTCAGGGGCCTGGGTTTTATCCCTGGTTGGGGAACTAGATCTCACATGCATAACTTAAGACCCAACAGCCAAATAAATAAATATATATTAAAAAGAGCCTATCAGAAAGACTGATCTGAAAGATTTTTGCAAACAGTATTAAGAATACAAGTAATCGGAAAACAGTTATTAAACCCTGGTTGGATTCAAAAAAAGATTTTCAGAATAGGTGGTTTTAGAACTAATTCTTGAGAAAGACTCAGTGGGCAAAAGTATTCAAAGCATATGCAAGGTCAAGGAGTCATGAGAGATCAGAGAGAGCTGCTATAAGAAAGAAAGAGATGAGGCTGGAAAGGTTGAGTCTGAACTCTAAAGAATCTTTCGGACTTTGCATGAGAATATGAACTTCTTGCCAGGTGGTGAATGGAAACAAAATAAGGACATGTAGGGACTTCCCTGGAGGTCCAGTGGTTATTGCTTTGCCTTCCAATGCAGGGGGTGTGGATTCAGTCCCTAGTCAGGGAGCTGGGATCCCACATGCCTCATGGTTGAGAAACCGAAACATAAATACAAACAATATTGTAATAAATTCAACAAAGACTTTAAAAATGGTCCACATAAAAAATTCTTTTAAAAACTTTAAGGACATTTAGTAGGAGACTAACAGACAATGATAATTCTTATGGCATTTGAAGAATGGACCCAATTACATTTTGTAGTTGTGTAACAGAACAAGCTGGTTCAGTAGTCCAGGCAATTGCACAGAGTATGTATAAGAGGTTATGGGCAAGAAAAACATTTCTGATGTAGATAAGATTTGATTAGCAATTGGAAATAATATTTCTTGCTTTAAAGACCACAAAGAGTATCTACAATCTCCCTTTGTGTTATACAAAAATTAACTTATGTTTTCAAGTTTTTGCTTAAATTTTTGACTTTTTTTTACATGAATCAGAAAGTATGAAATAGGTAGAATGAAAAAATATTATGCATACTGTATTCTAAAACATGAATATAAAATAAACAATAAGCAGAGTAAAGTAGGCATTAGAGATTTTATTTCTTTTTCTTAAAGGGGGAGGGAGTCATCTTTTTTTTCTTTATGGTTGTGCCATGGGTTTGTGGGATCTTAGTTCCCTGACCAGGGTTGAACTTGGGCCCCCTCATTGAAAGCGCTAAGTCCTAACCACTGGACTGTCAGGGAATTCCTGCATAAGAGGCTTTAAATTTTGAATGTTCTAAATAAATTTTACCAATTTTGAACTGAGCTACTTAGTAAGAATCAAATTATATTAATCCTTATTATGTTGATAGAATGTGATAATAGTATTGGTATTATGATGGAATAACATTAATTTTACACCAGACTCAAAACATTCAGCAATAAAGTTTCTATAAGCTTCAATAGCTAATGTTGTTATATTGCCAGTATAAAAAGAATCTTTTCTTATATTGTGTTTTTGCCCCTGTTCTTTTTTGAACCATTCAGTGCAAATACATGTCCAAAAGTAGGTAGCAATATATGCAGATCCAATTACATTAACTAGTAAGACCATGGAAGTAGTTAATACTTCTGACTTTTAAGAGATTGAAACATGAACTCCTAGTACATCTCTGCAAATAATTTGCATGAAAAGTAGTTGCACACTTCACCAATATATATACGATTTCGTAGTCTAGGAGTCACCTTTGCTCAGGCAGTCTTATTAGCATTACAGTTTTTGGTTAATTATACATTATCTTTGTGTAACCTGCTTTTTCCCATTATCACACATTGCTTTCACAGTTGAGCTTTACTAATTAAATAATGAATATTCTCATCTAGCTTCAGATAGTATATATCAATGAAGTAGAAACAGTGGTAAGATATATTTGGGTAACTTCAATCAATTACGTCGTATGCGTGTAATAATATATTTTTTATTGAGATGTTTTTGCTCTGTCATCATACTGACTAGAGTCAGATTCTTACTTGGCACATCCAGATGCTCCAGCTTTGTGTGACCTAGATAGAAAACATATCGGGGTATGTGTGTGTATTTTTAGCACATGTTAAGCTATCAGCCCAGAGAAGGCAATGGCACCCCACTCCAGTACTCTCACCTGGAAAATCCCATGGACGGAGGATCCTGGTGGGCTGCAGTCCATAGGGTCACTAAGAGTCAGACACGACTGAGCGACTTCACTTTCACTTTCATGCATTGGAGAAGGAAATGGCAACCCACTCCAGTGTTCTTGCCTGGAGAATCCCAGGGATGGGGGAGCCTGGTGGGCTGCCATCTATGGGGTCTCACAGAGTTGGACACAACTGAGCGACTTAGCAGCAGCAGCAACAGCAGCAAGCTATCAGCCTAGTGGCAGAATATATGAAAAGCTTCAGGAAATGAACAGATTTGTATTTTAGAAAATAATACAGGATTTGTGAAATGGTGGGGAAAGCAAACTAAAAACTATTTGCTGTAAAAAATGTAGCATTTAAAAATTCTGTTATTTTCTATATCCTTAGCTTTTTGATTACTACCTTTTATTGTTTAGTTCTTTAATAATAAGTCCCATTTTTAAAATGAATCTTAATTGCCTAAGTCATAGTGAAAGTTTAATTTATTGGCAGACTTCTTTATTGTTAGCCTAACTATAAATACTTAGAAAATGCTTCTTAATCAGCCCACTTGATCTGATAAAATAATTACCCAGTGTGAAATAATGCTCTGGAACTACTAGCAGTATTTACTTTAATTTTTTTTTCACATTCAGTGGTTCTCATGTTTCATAGCTTGTTTAGAACCCATTTCCTTAAGTGATCATTTTACAATTCTGTATACTAACTTCTTAGTAGGTCAGGCAGTGCATTAGCATCTTTGCATTAATCAGCAGCTAAGATTTATAGCTGAGGTGTCCCTAATACAAACTAAAATACATAATATGTTTCCATTAGAAGTATCACAGGTTTTATAGCTGTATTAAATGCAGGAATTTGAAAACATTAGTTTTCTTGAAATATTTTCATATCTACTCATTTAAAATATATTCTGTACGTATGTATGAATCATAGAGCTAGCATAGCTTTAAAGATAGAAATTTTCTGTGAATAAGTTTTCATTGCTCAGCTACTCTTTGTTAAAAATAACTTGTGATATAGAAATTGTGAAGAAGATGACATTTAATTTCTATGCAGTTGCAGATTATTCAGAATCTTAACCTACTTTCTCTTGTTTTAAGCATTGTTCCTTAAATCAGCAGCTCCTGGCTGGCTTAAAATAATAGCCATAATAGCAAAAGCCAGCACCTCTTTGTTTTTTCACACTGACACACACATAAACACACACACAAACACAAAGATGTGTGGAGCAAATGAAAAGATTACAGTCTGACAGTTTCTCAAAAAATAAAGAGTTGCCACTTTACTTAGCTGTTTCATTCCTAGGTATATACATAAGAAAAATGTATGTCACACAAAAACATGTACATGAATGTTTATAGCAGCATCTTTCATAATAGTCAAAAAGTGGGAGTAACCCACATGTCCATAATAAGAGGCAGTAATATTTCAAATATATGTCCATATAGGGGAATATCATTTAGCCATTAACAAGGAATGAAATCCTGACAAATGTCCAGGATCAGACAGCTTCACAGGTGAGTTCTAACAAACATTTAAAGGAAAATTAACACTTACCCTTCTCAAACTGTCTCCAATAATGGAAGAAGGAATGCTTGCAAACTCATTCTACAAGACCAGCCTCACCCTGATACCAAAACCAGACAAAAGCACTAGAAAAAGAAGAAAATTACAGGTCAGTATCAGTGATGAACATAGATGCAAAAATCTTCAATGAAATATTAGCAAGCCAAATTTAGCAATATGTTACATGGATCATACACCATGATCAGATATAATTTATCTCAGAAGTGCAAGAATGATTCAGTATCCATGCTTCAATCAGTGTGATATACCACATTAACAAATTGAAGGATAAAATTATATGATCATCTCAACAGGTGCAAAAAAAGCTACTCACAAAATTCAACATTCAAGTATGATTAAAAAAAAAAACTCTCAACAAAGTAGGTACAGAGAGAATGTACCTCACCTTGATAAAGGCCATACAAAACAATCTCACAGCTAGTATCATACTCAAAGGTGAAAATCTGACAGATTTTCCTCTAAGATCAGGAACAGGACAAGATTGCCCACTCTCACCACTTTTGTTCAACATAGGATTGGAAGTCTTAGCCATGGCAGTTAGATAAGAAAAAGAATCCAAAGTGGAAAGAAGTAAAACTTTGACTTTTTGTGTATGCTACTGCTGCTAAGTCACTTCAGTTGTGTCTGACTCTGTGCAACCCCATAGATGGCAGCCCACGAGGCTCCCCCGTCACTGGGATTCTCCAGGCAAGAGCACTGGAGTGGGTTGCCATTTCCTTCTCTAATGCATGAAAATGAAAAGTGAAAGTAAAGTCGCTCAGTTGTGTCCAACTCTTCGCAACCCCATGGACCTCAGCCCACCAGGCTCCTCCATCCATGGGATCCTCCTGGCAAAAATACTGGAGTGTATGATATAATACTATATATAGAAAATCCTGAAGATGCCCCCAGAAAACTACTAAAACTAATAAATAATTTCAATGAAATTGTAGGTTGCAAAATTCACTTTCATAAACCTGTTGCATATCTATACATTCACAGTAAACTATCAGGGAAATTAAGAAAACTACCCCATTTACAATTGCATCAAAAAGAATAAAGTGCCCAGAAATAAACCTAACCAAGGAGGTGATAAAAACCTGTACTCCGAAAACTAGAAGATAACTGATGAAAGAAATTGAAGACTATACAAACAAATGCAAAGGTAAAACATGTTCATGGATTGGAAGAATCAGTATTTTTAAATGACCAGACTTCCCAAAGCAGTTTATGAATCAGTGCAATCCCTATCAAAATACCAAAGGCATTTTCCACAGAGCTAGAAGAAATAATTCTAAATTCTGTATGGAAACACAGAAGACAAAATAACCAAAACAGTCTTAAGAAGAACAAAGCTGGAGTTATCATGCTCCTTGATTTTACGCTATACTACAAAGCTACAGTAATCAAAACAATATGATGTTGGCATGAAACCAGACACAAAGATCAATGGAAGACAGTGGAGTCCAGAAATGAACCCACAAGTACATGGCCATTTGATCTACAACAAAGGAGATAAGAATATACAGGGAAAAGATAGTCTGTTTAATATATGGTGTTGGGAAAACTAGACAGCTACTTGAATCAGCTGGACTACTATTTCACACAGTTTACAAAAATAAACTCAAAATGAATAAGACTTACACGTAAGATGTGAAGCTATAAAACTGGAAGAAAACAAGCAGCACACTCATTGGTCTGAGCAATATTTTTTTGGATCTCTGTCCTCAGGCGAGAAAATGAAAGCAAATATAAAGTAATGGGACTACACTAAAAAGCTTTGCACAGCAAGGGAAACTCAACAAAATGAAAAGTCTTCCTATCAGATGGAAAAAGATATTTGTCAACAGTATATCTGATAAGGTACTTAATATCCAAAATATACAAAGAACTCAGCATCAGAAACAAATAAATTGATTTAAAAATGGCAGAAGGCCTGAGTAGATGTTTTTCCAGAGAAGTCGTATAGATGACCAACAGACACCTGAAAAGATTCTGAAAATTACCATTCATCAGGAAAATGCAAACCAAAACCACAGTGAGATATCACCTCACATCCGTCAGAAAGACTATTATCAAAAAGCAACAAATAACAGGTGCTGGTGAGGTTGTGGAGAAAAGGGAAACTTCATGCACTGCCTCTGGGAATGTAAATTGGTACAGCCACTAAGGAACACAGCATGGAATGTTCTCAGAAAATTAAAAATATAACTATCACGTCACCTCTTCCACTTCTGAGTATTTTTCCAAAGAAAATAAAAACACTAACTTGACAAAATATATGCACCCCTTTGTTCATTGTGGCACTATTTACAATAGTCAGTATATGGAAGGACCCTAAATGTCCATTGACAGATAAATGGATAAAGAAGATGTAGTATATATACACGTTGGAATACTACCTAGCCATGAGAAAAGAATGAAATCTTACTATTTGCAACTGTATAGATGGATATAGAGGGTTTTATGCTAAGCGAGAAAGAACTGTGAAAGAGTAACTATGATTTCATTTAAATGCAGAGCCTAAAAAACAAAAGACCACAGATAACAAGCCAAAAGACTCATGGAGAACCAATAAGTGATTACCAGAGGGGAGGTGGTGGTGGGATGAAAGTAAAAGGAGACAAAACAAAACCAGTGACTGTGTGAGCTAAATGATGCTAATTAGCTTGATTGATTCACACTGAGCTAAGAATTTGTTAGCTTTATTATTTCTTCAGATCATATAATATTAATTATGCTAACTTCTTCCCTGACTATAAACTCAAAATTAAATTCATATATTTTACCCTTTTGTGTAAATTAAATTGTATCACTACTATAGGATACTCCTGAGACAATCTGTAAGGTCTTCAGCATTGTGTAGCTAAATAAAACTGGATTAAAAAAAAAATGAATTGCTAATACAACAATAAAACTTGAAAAAGTTATGCTAAGTGAAGAAACCATTCATTCATAAACAACTGCGTATTGTATGATTCTGTTTACATTAAATGCTCAAAATAGGCAATTTATAAAGATAGATTAGTGATGTTCTCAGGCGAAGTGCAGAGACATGCGGAATGACTGCTAATGGGTACAGGGTTTCCTTTTGCAATGGTAAAATTGTTCTAAAAAATTAGATTGTGGTGATTTAGTTGCACAACTCTGTAAATATACTAAAAACCATTGAATTGTATACTTAAATTGTATCGTGTGTTAATTCTATTATAACGAAACTGTTACTTAAAAGAAAAGAAAGAAAAGCAAAGGCTGCTTTGGCTTTCCTAAAATAATAGAGATCCGTGTAGTGGTATGACAACCAGCAGTCTTTATATTTAAGAACAAAGAGCTAGTTTTCAGCGCCATTAGGATTACTTTAGAAAAATGTATTCATTTGCTCACTCCTTCAGCAAATTGTTTACTGGACCCTTCTAAGTACTTGACACTGTTTCTGGTACTACGGATTCAGTCACATTCCCGATTCCCCTTCCTCTTCGTGTGTGGTGAGTCACCCGGTCACATCGAGTCTATTTCATGCCCTTCAGTCTATCTCTGCTGTCTTGTACTCTTAGCAGTGTGCTTAGTTCTGTTACCCGGTCCAGTATTTCTTAGCCACGGTGTTAATGTTAGTAGAATACCAAAGGTCGCACATGTTTTATCTTTTAAAAAATTAGAGAAGTAATTGTGAACCGTGAACTTCCTGATGTTCAAGCTGGTTTTAGAAAAGGCAGAAGAACCAGAGATCAAATTGCTAACATCCGCTGGATCATGGAAAAAGCAAGAGAGTTCCAGAAAAACATCTATTTCTGCTTTATTGACTATGCCAAAGCCTTTGACTGTGTAGATCACAATAAACTGTGGAAAATTCTGAAAGAGATGGGAATACCAGACCACCTGACCTGTCTCTTGAGAAATCTGTATGCAGGTCAGAAAGCAACAGTTAGAACTGGACATGGAACAACAGACTGGTTTCATATAGGAAAAGGAGTACGTCAAGGCTGCATATTGTCACCCTGCTTATTTAACTTCTATGCAGAGTGGACTGGAAGAAACACAAGCTGGAATCAAGACTGCTGGGAGAAATATCAATAACCTCAGATATGCAGATGACACCACCCTTATGGCACTAAGTGAAGAGGAACTAAAAAGCCTCTTGATGAAAGTGAAAGAGGAGCGTGAAAAAGTTGGCTTAAAGCTCAGCATTCAGAAAACGAAGATCATGGCACCTGGTCCCATCACTCCATGGGAAATAGATGGAGAAACAGTGGAAACAGTGTCAGACTTTATTTTTGGGGGGCTCCAAAATCACTGCAGATGGTGATTGCAGCCATGAAATTAAAAGACGCTTACTCCTTGGAAGAAAAGTTATGGCCAACCTAGATAGCATATTCAAAAGCAGAGACATTACTTTGCCAACTAAGGTCCGTCTAGTCAAGGCTATGGTTTTTCCAGTAGTCGTGTATGGATGTGAGAGTTGGACTGTGAAGAAGGCTGAGCACTGAAGAATTGATGCTTTTGAAGTGTGGTGGTGGAGAAAACTCTGGAGAGTCCCTTGGACTGCAAGGAGATCCAACCAGTCCATTCTGAAGGAGATCAGCCCCTGGGATTTCTTTGGAAGGAATGCTGCTAAAGCTGAAACTCCAGTACTTTGGCCACCTCATGCGAAGAGTTGATTCATTGGAAAAGACTGTGATGCTGGGAGGGATTGGGGGCAGGAGGAGAAGGGGACGACCGAGGATGAGATGGCTGGATGGCATCACGGACTCGATGGACCTGAGTCTGAGTGAACTCCGGGAGTTGATGATGGACAGGGAGGCCTGGCGTGCTGCGATTCATGGGGTCGCAAAGAGTCAGACACGACTGAGCAACTGAACTGAACTGAACTGAATCTTGTAAATGTCACTTTTACTGACTTGCATTCCATTGTATTTTTGTGAGTGGAAGAGAAAGCAGCACTGTTATATCTCATGTGCCAGAAATAACACACCATCTTCAGTGCCTATGAGAATATCTTGTGACTCTGAACCTCATCCATTTTGTATGTGCTCAGTAAAATTTGAGATTCTCTGAGTTGAAATATTACAGTCACATTTTTTAATCCATATTGCTTTAGTTGAAGGTCTCACTAAATCACTCTTGCCAAAGATCTTTTTTTAAATTGACATAAATTCTTCTTTTATATTTGACATAAAACTGTAATTTAAGGTGTATAACATGTTGACTTGATACATTTATATTATAATATGATTGCCATTGTAGCAGTAATTGCATCTCTGTCACATTAATTTTTCTTTTTAGTGGTTGGAGTAATAAAGTTTATTAGTCTCTCAGCAAGTTTGAGGGTTATAATACATAATTGTTGTCTGTATTCACTGTATTGTACATTAGATCACTAGGACTTATTTACTACTCTTTGCAAGTCTGTACTCTTAAATAGTATCTGTCCTATCCCCCTAACCCTTATGCCCTGATAACTACCAATTTTACTTTGTTTCTATGAGTTTGTTATTAGATTCTACATAGGAGTGATCAGTTCAGTTCAGTCCCTCAGTTGTGTCCAACTCTTTGTGACCCCATGGACTGCAGCATGCCAAACTCCCTGTCCATCACCAGTTCCAAGAGCTTGCTGAAACTTACGTCCATTGAGTCAGTGATGCCATCCAACCATCTCATCCTCTGTCGTCCCCTTCTCCTCCCGTCGTCAATCTTTCCCAGCATCAGGGTGTTGTTCAGTGAGTCAGTTCTTCACATCAGGCAGCCAAAGTGTCGAAGTTTCAGCTTCAGCATCAGTCCTTCCAGTGAATATTCAGGACTGATTTCCTTTAGGATTGATTTGTTGGATCTCCTTGCAGTCCAAGGGACTCTCAAGAGTCTTCTCCAACACCACAGTTCTTTGGCATTCAGCTTTCTGTATAGTCCAGCTCTCACATCCATACATGACTACTAGGAAAACCATAGCTTTGACTAGACAGACCTTTGTCAGCAAAGTAATGCCTCTGCTATTAAAATATGCTAAGTTTGTCATAGCTTTTCTTCCAAGGAGCAGGCATCTTTTAATTTCATGGCTTCAGTTACCATCTGCAGTGATTCTGGAGCCTAAGAAAATAAAGTCTGTCACAGTTTCCATTGTTTCCCATATATTTGCCATGAAGTGTTGGGACTGGATGCCATGATCTTAGTTTTTTTAAATATTGAGTTCTAAGCCAACTTTTTCACTCTCCTCTTTCACTTTCATCAAGAGGCTCTTTAGTTCTTCTTCACTTTCTGCCATAAGGGGGGTGTCATCTGCATATCTGAGGTTATTAATATTTCTCCTGCAGTCTTGATTCCAGCTTGTGCTTCATTCAGTCTGGCATTTCTCATGAAGTATTCTGTATGTAAGTTAAATAAACAGGGTGACAATAGACAGCCTTGACATACTCCTTTCCCAGTTTGCAGCTAGTCTGTTGTTCCATGTCTGGTTCTTACTGCTGCATATGAGTAGTGTCATATAATATTTGTTTTTGTCTCACTTATCTCACTTAGCAGAAAGTCCTCAAGGTCCAAAGATCCATATCTGATCATGGTATTTTTCCCAATTAGGTTTGTCCATTGATTCTGCACTGTGGATAAAAGAAATTGTAAACTTCTTTATTTACCTGACGTGCTAGGTCATTCATGATCTTGTTCTTGTGTATCTATCTAATATCTGTCTAGCTTCATCTCCAGCAGGGCATATCTCTGTGCTTTCATGCCTTTGCATATGCTCACATATGCACCAATCACAAATGCCCTTCCTATAACTTGTGGGTGTCAAACTCTCAGGTCTCACCACACACACAACTGCTCTGTGAAGTAGACTTAGGTTTCATCTACAATGTTCCCACTATATTTTATATTTGCAGTTTTCATAATGCATTATAATTACTTTAATACCTCATTCTCCTTTTGTATTTTTAGCTCCTTGAAAGCTGGGACTTTGTCCTCCTATCTTTGTATTCCCAGCTTTTAGGATTCCCAGGAATCTACTACAAAGTAGATGTTTAATAAATATTTGCTGAATAAATTTAGAATTTTCTCCAAAAATTTTAATTTAACCAGAGCATTTATATATTATGTGATGAAATTAAAGATTAAACATACTTATATGACAGCCTATGTTTCCTGGAGCAGTTCCAATTTTAGAGAGTCTAGATTCTTGAACTGTTAATGTAGTTACCAAGACATAATTTTTTGTTGAAAAATATACACATTGAAGCTATATGTTAATTTTTAAATTTTTACAATTTATTTTTCCATTTGATTTCATGTACTTTAAAAAAATTTTCTAAGTAAAGTCTTTTTTTCTAATTCAGATCACTTTCAAAACAATAGATAATGAAAAATTGGCATGTACAACAGAAAAATACCTACATTTTAGTTCTGTCATTTTACTGTGCACTTTGGGACAAATAACTGCATATCTGTATTTATATGAATATTAATAAAAATTATTGGAAACTTAGAAATGCTTAGGTATAAGGATTATCAATAATCTTGTCAATAATAAGATTAGGATTGGTACTGACAGACTACTCTAAAAAATATTCTGACTCTATGATGCTCTGAGAGTAGCTCCCAATCTTTTTGGACTTCTGTTATTCTGGTTTCTTTGATATGGAGACCCTGCTTTTACTCCTTGTCCTTCTTCTAACAGTAGATTATTTATTTAACTTTAAATGAATTTTTAAAATAATTTTGAGAATGTATTAGTACTCTTAAGAAACTGGAGATTTTATAACATATCACATATTCATCCATGAAAATACATTTGTCAAAGACACTATTTGAGAATTCCCAGTTAGGATCTGGAGTTGGCTCTAACTTATTACTACCTTTGACTGGTGAGAAAACAGATATTGGCAAAGTAAAAGTTTGGAGCCAGAAGGATTATGTATAAATCATTATTCTTTGGGTAAATAAATCTCTTTGAGCCTCAGTTTCCTCATCTGCAAAATGAAATGCTAATACCTGCCTGAAATGGTTGTGAAAATTAACGGTTTCTATGATGGTAGTTAGTGCCTACTAAGTAAATTTTTCATAAATTGTAACTCCTACTTGCTTAGTATTAATAAAACCCTGGGAATAGATAAAAGGGTTTCCTGTTATACTAATTATTGGGTAATTGGTCTTCTTAAGCAGTTGTTACACTCTTTTCCCAAGGAGATTGGTCTTTGAGATTCTAAAAACAAAAATGGCTTACAGATGTACAGATCAAGAAGCAGAGTCAGGGACTGTTGTCAGCTTGTCCTTCACTACTATCCCCTGATATGCCAGTTAAAGAAGAACATAAATTCACTTGCTTCCCCTTTCATTTTATTATGTATAATATTGTTAGTATTTTTTCCTGCCTACATAGGTTCCTGGTTATGTTAAGGAATTCATTTGGCTAGGATCCTTTGATCTAGCCAGTCAGAGTGTCTCTCTTTTAAACTTTCTCCACAACCAGATATTTAAATCAGTGTCATTTTGCAAATAACCTTTTGTGATAAGTAACAAATAACCTTTCTACATTACAAAAAAAAAGAGGGAGAGAGAAAGAACGAACAAAGGAGAACGTTCTCAATTCCCTCCGTTTGATTCTACAAGCCTGCTTGTGTAAACCCATTTTCCCTCACTGCTTTTTATTCAAATGTATCATCAAGAGCTTTCCTTGATCCACCTGCCTCCAGTTACTACTATCCACTTTACAGCCAAACTTCTAAAAGAGCTGTCCCTTTCATGTGTTTTCTGTATAGTCACTACCCAGTAACTAAAATTTGGCTTCATTTACTCTAGAACTGCTTTCACTGCTGATTGCTAAATCCTGTGGCCATGTCTCTCTCCTTGCGGTGAGCAGTGGCTGCTTTCTCGTTCTGGTGCATGGGCTTCTCGTTGTGGTGGCTTCTCCTGTTGCGGAGCACGGGCTCTAGGGCACCGGGCTTCATTCACTGTGGCACGTGGGCTTCTTAGTCGTAGCGCGTGGCTTTGTTGCTCTGCGGCATGTGGGATCTTCGTGAATCAGGGATCAACCTGTGTTTCCTGCATTGACAGGCAGGTTCTTTATCACTGAGCTACCAGGGAAGCCCTGCTTCTTCCTAAAAAACCTTCCTTGGTCAGTGCACCATACTGTCCTGACTCTTCTTGCCTCTGTGGTCAGTGCTTTTCAATCTCTTCCTCTTCCTCTGCCTGACTCTTGAATGCTGGTGTTTTCTCCTAAGTCCTTTACACATTTTCTATAGGACTTAAGACTTCTAAGTGAATATTTGTTGAATGAATGTGTCTGTATATTGATGGTTTCTCAGGAGATTTGACTATAACTGAACCTCATTAACTGGAAAAATTTCAGTATGTTACAACATGCACTTCACAGCCACACTTTAGTGCTGTCTCTCTGGGCCATCATTCTCTTAAGCTATCCTACTACATGCTTATAGTGAAAAAAATACAAGTCCATTATTCAGCCTTTCTGTCTGTGAGGTTTAGTTAGCTTTTTAAAAGTTCTCTGTATATAAATGGTAATTTTAAAAAGCATGCATTACCCTAAATTTTTATACCAGGTTAACTGTTTACAGAAATTTTATAGCATTGATGTCCGTCCTCAATAAAACAGTAATGTTTACTTGAAGTAGCAATGTAATTTAAATACACTCTGCAATATATATTCTGAAGTTTAGGATTAGAAGGGGGGAGAAAATTAATATTTAATGAAATTGTTTCATGCCATGCTCTGGCCTCTGTGTTTACCTACATCGTATATTTTCATCTTCCAACACTCTGGGAGATAAGTATTCTTAGTCAGCTTGTAGAGAAAACAAAATTGAGGTTAAGGTAAGTTAAAATAGACTCTACGCTACAGGATATACAGCTACTGAAACTCAGAACCAGACTTCTTTCAAACTTTATAGCCTATAGATACCTTATAAATGATACAGAAAGGGATGAATGCCAAATACAGAAATATATTGTATAAGTACTTGAGTTTACTAAATCCAGGTTGTGCTAAAAGTTGTCTGTGTTGTTTTGTCCCTAGGCAATTATTTGGCAGAAAACTAGAGTATCGGATCATAAAATGGCTCTCATGTCTGTTCTGGGGACGGCTGTTATGGGCAATATGGAATCCTTTCAGTACCACTGTGAAGAATCTCAGGTATACAACAGAGATGTTCTTTAATAATTCTAATTTACCACTGAAGCTGTTTAATTATTTCCTTTTTGTCAGGTTGAGGTAGGAAGAAGTGTCTCTTTAAAAATTTTAATGACAAAGGATGTAGAAGCCCATATTAAATCTCTTTTCCCTGCCCTACTTCCTATTTTTATCTCTTCTGTTTATTGGTTTTAAGTATCATGGTTACATTAATTGTTTAAATGATTTTCAGTTTAGAATCTTCACCTCTGCTTTCCTCAGTGAAGAAGCGGAGTTGAGCCCTCTTACCTTTGTTCTCCCTTTCCCACCTTGAGAGTGTCTTCCAGCTTTATTTTCTGGCCTGTCGGCGCTAGAGTTTCTTCGGCCCTGTAACGCTGGATGTGGCTGCTAACACTCCCAGTCTTGCTTGCTCGCTCGCTGTAGTGCCCGCTCCACTCTCGTGTCATAGCTTCAGAACCTGTGTCTTACGTAACCATCTTATATTTGAAGATTCATTTTAGAAGTTGAAAACTTATACAGACGATACATTATTATGACTTCTTTTCTTTTTTATAATCTGTTGCAGTCTCTTAGCTACTAGTTCCCCTCCTATTCTCTTGTACAATATTGAGTTCTTAATAATTATCATTTTATTAGTGTCTTGGATGGAGCTTGTGCTCAGTTAATGTATTAAGAATTCTCTCTGTGAGTCTGAGTGAACTCCGGGAGTTGGTGATGGACAGGGAGGCCTGGCATGCTGCGGTTCATGGGGTCGCAAAGAGTCGGACACAACTGAGTGACTGAACTGAAGGAAGGTAGCCATGATCTGACTTGGGTCTGTTTTTCGGAGCACTCTTAATAGTTGTTTAATAATTTAGACACTAGTGTCACTTTGGACTGGTCCTAGCTGACTTGGGATAATAAGGGTACTGTCTAAATTTTGCTGGGTTCTCTGTGGTTTCCTAGAACTTTGTTGCCCATGCTGGTAACCCAGGAAGCTTGTGACAGGAGATTCAGACCTGCTACCTGTGTTGTGCTTTAGAGAGTCTACCTGTCATAGTTTGGTCTGAAGACCAGCAGCATCAGTATTGCTTGGAAACTTGTTGGTTTGACAGACTGAGTAGGAGACAGAGGTCTTTACTTTGGTAAAGGAGTACAAGAGAAGCTATTGGTCAGCAGCATGAAAGTGAGCTGAAATATTTTATCAAGTTTTGAATGTGGTAAGATTAAGAAAATTTGTGTGAGCATTTGGAGACGAAAGAAATAAAGGCTGTACATCCATATCTTAGCATCACTGGTGTATGTTGTATAGATGGGAATGAAATTGCTCAGATGGGATAGAGAGCAAGAAAAAGGGGTCTGATGAGGAGACTGACGGAGACTATCACCCTTATAGGCTGTAAGCAAAGGGAAAGAAAATCCCACTGAAGAGGAAGTTTCAGAGAGGAAGTAGAAAATCCAAAAGAGAAGGCTGAAACAGTGTCATGCTTCCCAAAGGAGAGAGTTCCATTGGTGTCAGGGTCTGCAGAGATTCAAGTAGACACTTAGTAGAACTAAGTGTCGTTGAGGTAGAAGCTAGATGATAGAAGGCTGGAGATGAAGGGAGGGAAAGAAGGGTTCATAGTTGAAGAACAATCAGGGGAGTATTCCTTTGTTTATATTTTGCCTTTGATTTTCCTCTTGCTTTTTACTTGAGTGATACTTGGGTATAGAATCTTATAAGGCCTATCTTATTTTTTATTTTGTTGCACTGATTTGGTCTCTTACAGAGATTTTTTTTCCCCACAAACTAGCCTGATTTTCACTTATTGTAACATTTTATAAGACTTTGCCATTTGATTTTAGTTTTCCATATAACTTAGCATATGTTCGTTCTTAAGGTTATCTATCTTAAGCCATTTTTAAAGCTCAGTATTTGGAAGTAATACTGTTTATTCAGTGGCCAACCAAGATGGTGTGGAAGAAAAACACTAGCAATGTTACTGATGTTTTCTTCATTGTAATCTTTATTTTTACCTATTCTGGTTTGTTTTTTTTCCCATCAACAAGCCCAGTAAGTCTTTCAGAGGCTGAACAGCTCTCCCTGATGCTCAGCAGGTGCTTTAAGAAGGCTCTCATATTACTTGGTAAATGATGCAACCATTTATAAGGGTTGTGAAGTTTTATAGTCAATGAAGTAGTTTCATTTTATAATGGATTATCTTGCTCTGTGTATTAACTTTTTTTAAATTGGCACAGTTTGGCAATGTGACAATAACGCACTTAGTGTTCTAAAGTCGGTAATGCATCCACCTCCTTAAACACTTATTTCCAAGGGCAGGGATAGCCACAGACTTAGGTGGCAGCCTACAGCCTATGTTGGTAAGGAGCCTCATGGTTTCTGCTTAACTAAAAATAGCAAACCCTCTGACACTCTTGCTTTTTTAAACCTAAGCAGAAAATTTCTCACTATTACTGTTTCTTAACAGGTTAATTAAACATCTGATTCCAGTTGTTTCAGATAAGAGATGATTATAGGCCTGTATTTTGAATAATTTGACCAAGATCATATTAGTAGAGCAGCCGGAGTTTAAACCATTTCAGTCTGGCTCTATGCTGTATTCCTAACAGTTCTTTGTATTATCTCTAAAAGTAGGAGCATTTTCCTTGCTTTCTGTTCACTAAATCTCTCTCCCTTCTCATTGGTATTTTTTCTAGGATCCTTCTTTATTTTACCCCTCCTTTTCAAACATTTGTGAAATAGTTCTCTAAACAAAAATGAAGATAAAGTACAACATTGCAATGTGTCAAAGAGTAAAAGATCTTTTTTTCCCTCAGTAATGAAAAACTAGTCAGATTGACTTCATGGCAAATAAAGATAGAAACAGCTACTTCTTCACAGAAAATGGTGGCTGAAAAGAAAAGGATTAACAGCTGGAGTAAAGTTACAATATAAGGAAAGAAAATTTTTTGAAAATAGTAGGAAATAGGGTTGAGGAGAGAGCAGCAGTATTTATACTGTATGTCCTATGACAGAGATATGTATTCATGAAACTTCAGTGAATGCCAGTTTTCCCTTAAAATTTCAAGAAGGGAAAGTTAGCTGAGAACACCAATTTAACATGCTTCAGTAATTTAAGTTTAATGCTCATGACCTGGTTATCAAGGAGTATATGGCTCTTTAGACCTTAAAATGAAAATCCATTTGTTAATTTTGTTTATACCTTTAAATGTGTATAACCAGATCCATGGACTCATGTTTACTGTTGACATTGCATATCAGTACTATAATTATTTATTACAATTATAGATTTTTCTAAGTGGATTTCTTCCAAAGCATGATGCAGACCACTCTTGCACAAGTCTTTCAACCCCAGAAAGGAGTTTCATCTTTATAAACAGTCGACCAGTACACCAAAAAGATATATTGAAGGTAATCTTTTTAAGAAAAAAGTATTTTGTCAGCTTCTTATAAGGACTACTTGTAAGAATTTGTTCTAAAATAAGGAAAAGGAAAAATAGATATAGTATGGCACTTCCCTAGTGGCTCAGATGATTACGAATCTGCCTGCAATGTAGGAGACCTGGGTTCAGTCCCTGGGTTAGGAAGATCCCCTGTAGTAGGGAATGGTTACCCACTCCAGTATTCTTGCCTGGAGGGTTCCGTAGACAGAGGAGCCTGTCAGGCTACAAAAAGTCAGACACAACTGAACAACTAACACTTCACTTTCACCTTACATATGACTCTTCACAACAATTCTGTGGTGAATTATTATCCTTATTTATAATGAAGAAGGTCTTCTCTTGTGGCTCAGCTGCTAAAGAATCCACCTGCAGTGCGGGAGACCTGGGTTCGATCCCTGGGTTGGGAAGATCCCCTGGAGAAGGGAAAGACCACCCACTCCAGTATTCTGGCCTAGAGAATTCCATGGACTGTATAGTCCTAGAGTTTGCAAAGAGTCAGACATGACTGAGGGACTTTCACTTTTACTTTCATAGTGAAGAAACTGAATGTTAGTGACTACCTTAGACCACATAGCCAGGAAGTAACAGAATTTGAATTTGAACTCAGGACTTTGAAAACATCCTGACACTATGATCTTTTCCATGAAGTCAGTTGCATCGGATGCCTGCTTGCACTTCATGTTAAGTAAATTCAAAGCCTCTAAATGAGTATTAGTATTTAGATACTACTTTTCCTAATAAGCAGTTACATCCACTCAGTTTCTCAGTTGAAGATGCTTCTTTTGGTGGTATTTTAAGGATAATATTACTTAAATAATGCTATCTTTATTTATAAATACTTTAAAGAATAATACTTTAGTATATTTATGTCATTTTTTTGTCTTCATTACATGTATTTCTAGCTAATCCGACATTATTACAATCTGAAATGTCTAAAGGAATCTACTCGTTTGTATCCCATTTTCTTTCTGAAAATTGACGTTCCAACAGCTGATGTAGATGTGAATTTAACACCTGATAAAAGTCAAGTATTGTTACAGAATAAGGTAACCTTTTTCAGATAATTTTTTGTATTATACTATTTATAAACTTATGCAGTCCTAGCTATTTTCATATGAAAAAGATTTAGATTTACTTTTCTGTAAATCTTTTTACTTTTTCTGTACATCTTCTATAAATCTACTTTTCTGTAGATTTTTTAATGTTAGTCTCATAATTTCCACTAATGCTTGTTAATTTGTATTTTTAGGAATCTGTTTTAATCGCTCTTGAAAATCTGATGACGACTCATTATGGATCACTACCTAGTACAAATTCTTATGAAAGTAATAAAACAGATGTTTCCTCAGCTGACATGGTTGTTAGTAAAACAACAGAAACAGATGTGCTTCTTACTAAGATGGAAACATCTGGAAATAATTATCCAAATGTTGATACTTCAGCCATTCCTTTCCAGAATGATGTGCGTAATGATACATCTGGGGAAAACACTAATTATTGTTTAAATCATCAGGTACATATTGGTGACCATTATGGCGATCATTTTAATAGTGAAAATTCTAGCATTGGTAAGAATGATGGAAATACATTTAAAGAAACCCCAAAGAATGATTCATCGTGTGAGGACACCCAAGAGGAGAATAGTGAAACTTGTTCTGTGGATTCTGTTGGGCAAGCCCAATCAGAAAATGGCAATGAAAGCCATAGAGATGACAGTGGGGAAAATGAAGAAGCAGCAGTTCCTGAGAAGTCTTTGGAAATTTGTGTAGATGACTGGAGCAAGGGAAATATACTTAATTCTAGAGGAGAAAACATTGAACCTGTGAAAATTTTAGTGCCTCAGAATAGTTTAGGGAGTAATGTAAGTAGTAATAATAATAATACAAGTCCTGAACAAAAGAATCTCTGTGAAAGTTCCTGTAACAAAAAATCAAATGTGGTAGATAACAAATCTGGACAGCTTACAGCTTATGATTTAATTAGCAGTCGAGTAATCAAGAAACCCATGTCAGCAAGCGCCCTTTTTGTTCAAGATCGTCGTGCTCAGTTTCTCACAGAAAATTCCAAGACCAGTTTGGAAGAGGCAACAGTACAAATTGAAGAACTGTGGAAGACATTGAGTGAAGAGGAGAAGTTGAAGTAAGTTTCCAGAGCTCTCATGTGACCTGAATGTTCAGATATTTCCATTCTATATCACTTACTGGGTTGAAAAAGCTCCTTTTTCTTCTTATTTATGGAAAAGCAGAATGGAAAATACCTTGTGGCTTGTCCTAGAGTACCTTTTTGGCATCACTTTTGGGGTTTTTTTTTTTTTTTTAATTTTTTTTTGTCTTTTCAGTTTTTTATTTTTTTAATTTTAAAATCCTTAATTCTTACCTGTTAATTTAGAGATTTTTACCTTTTTTTTTCTTTTTGCTTGTTTTTTTATTTTTATTTTTATTTTTTTATATAAAAAAGCTACTTTCTGGTTTAAGTTTGTAATTAAAAGTTTTACATTCTTAAGACTACTATTTTCTTCTATTTCTTTTTTATACTAATCTTCCTATTACAGGACTGTTTTAAACTTTTCTATTAGAACAGGATTTCTTTTTTAAGATCTTGACTATTCCCTTTTTAAATTGCTCTTTAAAACATGTAACAATACAAAAAGCATAACATTGTTGCAGATTTAATTTAATGATCTTAATACTCTTCCTATTCAGTATAACTCAAAAGACTTTCTTCTAAAATCTTTTATTTATTGGCAACTTATAAACTATGGTGGGTTTGGAGGAGTAGGTTAATAGGTGGCTTGATCTCTTATTTAAAAACTATATATTATTTGCCATTTTTAGATCAAATGATCTGAATAAATCCAAAAAAACATGATGGTTGTTTCTAGTTGACTGAAGGCACTTGGTATAATCACAGGATATTATGTTTTGAGTGATTTAGCTCACCAGAAAATGAAAGAGTGCAATTATAGTTCCAATCATATATTATTACCTAAGGTATCTCAGTACTATGTCAGACATCTGGGAAAACTTTTACATGTAACTGGTCATCCAGAGTTTATATTTGGTGATAAACTACATAGATACTTGACAAATTGTTTTTCTTTTTTTATTAACTTACTCAGTCTTATAAAAACCCTATCAATATTAAAGTAATAAAGATCACTATTAACACCAATAGGCAAAACCTCTATAAGTTAACTTCTGCTGCTGCTACTGCTGTTAAGTCACTTCAGTCGTGTCCGACTCTGTGTGACCCCATAGACGGCAGCCCACCAGGCTCCCCCGTCCCTGGGATGCTCCAGACAAGGACACTGGAGTGGGTTGCCATTTCCTTCTCCGATGCATGAAAGTGAAAAGTGAAAGTGAAGTCGCTCAGTCATGCCCAACTCTTAGCTTCTACCTTTTTCTTTTTTTTTAGTGGGGATGGTGATTGTGTTTTTTCTTTTAACATATTTATGTATGCTATATATATGTTTTAATATGTACCTATAAAAGATAAACATATTCTTTTAATTAATTTATTTAAGCTTTTATTCTGTATGAAGATATAGCCAATTAGTGAACAGTGCTTTCATAGTTTCAGGTGAACAGCAAAGCAATTCAGCCACATATACACATGTATCCCTTCTCTCCCAGACTCCACTCCCATCCAGGCTGCCACATAACATTGAGTAGAGTTTCATTTGCTATACAGTAGGTCCTTGCTGGTTAAGATACTCTTAAGTAGAGCTGTAATACAATTGTCATCACTTTCTAAAATATTAATTTCTTAATCTTCAATGTTCAAATTTCTAATTATTTCATAAGTGTCAAATTTTAAAAGTTATGTCAAGATGCAAATGAAGGTCACATTATGATTATTATTATTATTTTTAGTTTTAAAATGACACATTCAATTTAACGATGAGAGCATTTAAGTTTTAATACAGCAAGCCCATGAAAATTGAATGGCATTGATCAGAAAGTGATGAATTGAGAGTTGTCTAAGAATAGGGGAAAAAAAGCATAGATGTTCCCAGTTCTCATGGAAGTAGGTACAGTGCAGCAGCTCAAGGTAGCTATTCCCTTTCAGCCTCAGAACAGCAGGTATTACCCCAGTCTCAGCGTTGTTTCTCCTTGCAGGCCCCAACGTGTTAAGATACAAGGGTTCTCGTTAATAGACCTCATCTAAAAATGATCAGGCAGCATTCTGGAATTCAAAGTTTTCTCTGTCTTATTGCCGTAAGGTAAACAGAAGAGCATTGTTGAAGACCTCTGAAGCTACACCTGGGTTCAAACCTCATGTTCCTCTCTTTTCTAGCATTATGTAAAAATGTGTGCACAGTATCTTTTTGGTTGTTGTGAGGATTAAATAAGATATATTATGTGTTATAAATGACTAGCACATAGTAAATAATGTTCATGATGTTAATCAGAGTTTTTAATCTGTGAAAAGGAAATTTCTCTCTTGGGATTGACATTATTTTTCATTTGCTTATTCAAGATTAAATTTAATTTGAAGGTCAGAAATAGAAACGTGTGGAGAAAATTTAGGTTTCTTGGGATCAAAGAGCTTACTACATGTCACAGAAAGCTCTGTTAGAATCATCCAGAGCCAGAGTCTGATGATCATGGCAGACCAGGTTGACAATCATGATAAGTGAAAAGTTAGAGCAAAAATGTTTAACGCTCAAAAATTGCATCAACTACCATTTCTCTTCTGGTCTTTATCTTAGAATTCTTTTCCATGGTCTTAAGTTCTACAAGGAGTGCTAAGGAATATGAGAGCAGTCTCCTGCAGATAATCAGTCCTTCCGTCTATTCTTCCTTTCCTTTTCTTTTTTCTCTTGTTTCCAGTTTTTTTTGCCATCCTCCTTCCTCCCTTTTTTCTTTCTTCCTTCCTTTCCTTTCCTCTCCTGTCTTTTTTTTCCTTATTTCTTTCAATTAGGAAATACTTAGGCTTCCCTGGTGGCTCAGGCGGTACAGTGTCTGTCTACAATGCAGGAGACCCTGGTTCAGTCCCTGGATTGGGACGATCCCCTGGAGAAGGATATGGCAGCGCACTCCAGGTCTCTTGCCTGGAAAATCACATGGATGGAGGAGCGTGGTAGTCTATAGTCCATGGGTTGCAGAGTCGGACATGACTGAGCAACTTCACTTTCAGGAAATACTGAGAATATTCTGTGTACAAGGCTGGTGTACTCTAGCTAATCATTTCAGGTACAGTGATTAATAAATAGAACATACTTTCACTAATAAAAGTACAGTCTTAAAGAAATGAGTTATGAAAACACTTAGCAGTTAGGCTTAATCATATCTATAGGACAGGAGATACTTCCTGAATAGAAATTGATCAGGATGGTATAGAGAATTTTCTGTGTAGTAGGAACAGCACATAAGAATGCCCAGAAGCTAGAAGGAAGACAGTGTTATTGAGGAATGGAAAGATGCCCTTTATGACAGGAATGTATTATACCACAGGGGAGTGTGGTAAAGAAGGGTTTCCCTGGTGGCTCAAACAGTAAAGAATCCATCTGCAATGCAGAAGACCTGGGTTCAGTCCCTGGGATGGGAAGATCCCCTGGAGAAGGGAACGGTTACCAAAAACAAAGATCGTAGGATCCAGTCAGGTCAGATCATGGAAGGTTCGAAGAGTTTTGAATAAGACCTAGGGTCAGGGTTTTCTACCAACAGCTTAAGCTTAGGATAAACTTTACAGTAGAAGGTTCCTACATCTAAAATTTTTTCCCTTTCTGGATTCCTCTCCCCCACCCCACCCTACCCCACCTTGCTTTCATCTCTTTTCCTCTAGTGGACTAGAAAACCCTTTGTCCTCCTACTAGTATCTCAGTCAGTTGCCTTGAACTTTTGTTTGCAGTAGCCGTGAATATATTTCTACTTAGAATAACTAAGAATAATACTGTAATTGGGATAATATTAAAAATGGTAAATAAACTTTGCAATAACATGTAATCTTGAGATAGAGTCACTTGAGTTGGTTAGTGATAAATCAGAATTCATATTTCTCATTTAAGTTACTAAATCCCTTAATGACATAAAGTCAAAGATAACATCTGTTTTAACGTAATATTTACTTAATATTCCTTTGGACATAACTTTTTATATTTCCCAAGGAACTAATTAAATTGACTTCTTGAATAAATCAAAAGATTAGTATCCTGTGTGAAAAGTTGCACATTATAGTTATTTACAAATGGTAACCTTCATCTTGAACTCACCCCACTGTGGGAGAAAATTTTGAATTTGAATGTCCCGGAGCTAAAAATACTTATTTATAGTACTAATTGAAGGTAAACTGTATTGAAAACTTTGTGCATTGTAACTTAGAATTTCAGATTCTAAGTGGAAATGGAAGAAAATAACATTAATAATTATGAACATGGCCTGCCTAGTCAGCAACTATAAGAAGCATTTTTCGTTTACCTAGTTTACAGTGAAATAAAGTCTTTTTTTTTAACGTTCTTATTCAGCTAAAATTTATTTATTCAGCAAATATGTACTGAGTACAAACTACACGATGTGCACGTCTCTTGTGTTTAGTCTCACTTTCTACATTTAATACCATTCTCCCAATAGTATTATTTTTATTTTCTAATACATACCTATTCAAATTTCTCCTTTAAAATATATGTATATTACCTACAATATAACTCAACAGTTTCTTAAGAGTTTCTAAAGCTCAGAATTACATTCTCTAGTCTGCATTTAAAAATGCATTTAAAAATCTTTTTAGCAAGGTTTCTTAAATAATTACCAATCTTTAATCAACTGTGTGCCCCATTCATTATAAGATAGGTGTTTCTTGATAGAAAATAATGATACCATATATTTGTTATCATTTACTAGGTTCCAGTAAATGATAGGCTTCCCTGGTTCAGATGGTAAAGCCTCTGCCTGCAACGCGGGAGACCTGAGTTCGATCCCTGGGTTGGGAAGATCCTCTGGAGAAGGAAATGGCTACCCAACCCAGTACTCTTGCCTGGAAAATCCCATGGATGGACGAGCCTGGTAGGCTACAGTCCATGGGGTCGCAAAGAGTTGGACATGACTGAGTGACTTCACTAGGTTCCAGGAACTATTCTAAGTACCTAAAACATTTCAACTCATTTTATTCCTCACATGAAAGTTGTGAAGTATTTAAAAAGATGTATATTATCTAGATATTACAGATGAGCCTACTGAAGCACAGGAAAGTTAATTCATTGTGTAGAGCTGCTAAATGGCAAAGGCAGGCCAGGCAGTCTGCTCTAAGGTCTCTGCTCTTAGCCAGGACCATTTGCTGAATACAAATAGCGGTTTTTAGTTCTAGATTTGTATTAGAATCCCCCATAGAGGTCTCTAAAAACACTACTGCCCAAACTCAGCCTAAGTATGGAGAATTGTAAACTCTTGAGAGTGAGACCAGTAGAAAAGGGGTGATATAACCACTATACAAGACTGTTTTTGGCCCTAGAAGTTCATTTTATCTCTGTTATTATTAATCAAAATAGAAAAGACCTTTTAACTTTTTTTTTTTTCTTTTTTTTTTTTTCCTTTTAACTTTTTAACCCAGTATAATTTTAAAAGGTCCCTTATCTTGGACCTTGGTGTTCAGTTCATTTGAACTTCTTTTTTTTTTTTTATTGCTAACTCTAAAATGAGAAATAGTAACTGAAAAAATTAACATTTAGCCATAAAACTACATTATAAATTTATAAATTTAATTATAGATTTTTTTATTTTGAGCATTACTATTAGACTGACCTTGATTTTATTAGTGTATAATTACTAGGGCTTCCATAGTGGCTCAGTGGTAAAGAATCCCCCTGCACAATGCAGGAGAAGTGGCTTTGATCCCTGGGCCGGGAAGAGCCCCAGGAGAAGCGACTGGCAGCCCACTCCACTGTTCTCGCCTGGGGAGTCCTATGTTCAGAGGAGCCTGGTGGGGTTGCAAGAGTAGGACATGACTTAGTGACTAAACAACAATATAATTACTAAATATATGTAAGTTTTGTTGTGCTCAGAGCATCGTTTCTTCTGTGTTGATGTTACACCACATATTTAAGGAATTCTTCAGATCTGCAGTTGACTCCTTAATGTTTTATTTAATTCTTCCCCCCCGCCCCCTTTTTAGTTTCCTGTACGTTAAATGGTTTTTAAAACTGGGTAAAATTTAGCTGCTGTGAACTGCATAGATCTGAACTATATGTAGATAGTTCAATGTGTTTTCACGTGTACTCACCAATGAAACCACCACCACAAACAAAATACAGAACACCTCCTTCAGCCCAGAAGGTTCTTTACTGTTACCTACAAGCCAGTCACCACTTGCAGCCACTGTTTTGATTTCTGTCACATTAGTTTGGTTTTGCCAGTACTTGAACTTCTTATATATAAAATCATAATGATACGTACTCCTTTGTGTCCAGCTTCCCCCAAGAAAATGTTTGTGAGGTTTTCATTCAGGTTTGTTGAATGTATCCATATACTGTATTCTTTTTAATCGATAAATAGTACTCAGTTGTGTAAGTATACCACAGTTTGTCTTCTCAGTCTCCAGCTGATGACAAGTGCGTTCTTTCCAGATTCTGGATATTATGAATTAAGTTGTGTTGTTTAGTTTCCAAATACTTGGAGTTTTTCTACTCTAAATATCGTATTGCTGTGCTGTGTGTGCTGAGTGCCTAGTCATGTCTTACTCTCTGTGACCTCTTGGACGGTAGCCTGCCAGGCTCCTCCATCCGTGGGATTTTCCAGGCAAGAATACTGGAGTGAGTTGCCATCTCCTACTTAAGGGGATCTTCCCGACCCAGGAATTGAACCCGCGTCTTTTTTGTCTCCTGCATTGGCAGGCAGATTTGTTACCACTGTGCCACCTGGGAAGCCCACTAATTTCTGATTAATTTTATCATGGACGGGTAAAATGCTGTCAGATTTAAATCTTTTGAAATTTATTGAGAATCAAGCCCAGCAGCATATCTTGAAGAATGGACATCTAAAAAGAATCTGAATTCTGTAGTTAGATGTACTGTGCTAAAGTGACAAGACAGTTTGTTCAGTTCAGTTCAGTTGCTTAGTCATGTCCGACGCTTTGCAGCCCTGTGAATCGCAGCACACCAGGCCTCTCTGTCCATCACCAAATCCCGGAGTTCACTTAAACTCATGAGTATCGAGTCAGTGATGCCATCCAGCCATCTCATCCTCTGTCGTCCCCTTCTCCTCCTGCCCCAATCCCTCCCAGCATCAAGGTCTTTTCCAATGAGTCAACTCTTTGCATGAGGTGGCCAAAGTATTGGAGTTTCAGCCTCAACATCAGTCCTTCCAATGAACACCCAGGACTGATCTCCTTTAGGATGGACTGGTTGGATCTCCTTGCAGTCCAAGGGACTCTCAAGAGTCTTCTCCAGCACCACAGTTCAAAAGCATCAATTCTTTGGCACTCAGCTTTCTTCACAGTCCAACTCTCGCATCCATACATGACCACTACATGAATATAATTTCATATCTAATTTTAAATTTCTTTACTGGCTTTGCCAGATTTTTTGCTTTGGGTAATATATTATACATCCTTAATTTATCATAATCTACCTGAGTCCAGCCATAGCTTTGACTATGTAGACCTTTGTCAGCAATGTGATGTCACTTCTTTTTAATACACTGAATAGGTTTGTCATAGCTTTTCTTCCAAGGGACAAGCATCTTTGAGTTTCATAGTTGTAGTCACTGTCTGCAGTGATTTTGGAGCCCGAGAGAATAAAAGCTGCCACCATTTACACTTTTTTGCCATATGTTTGCCATGAAGTGATGGGACAGGATGCCATGATCTTCGTTTTTTGAACATTGAGTTTTTAAGCTTATCCACTCTGCTCTGTCATCCTCATCAAGAGGCTCGATAGTTCCTCTTCACGTTTTGCCATATGGGTGATGTTATCTGCAGATCTGAGGTTGATATTTCTTCTGGCAGTCTTGATTCCAGCTTGTGATTCATTCAGCCCAGAGTACATGATGTGCTCTGCATAGAACTTAAATAAAGAGGGTGACAGCATACAGCCTCGATGTACTCCTTTCCCAGTTTGGAACCAGTCCATTATTCCATATCCAGTTCTAAATGTTGCTTCTTGACCTGCATATAGGTTTCTCAGGAGGTAGGTAAAGTGGTCGGGTATTCCCATCTCTTCAAGGATTTTCCAGTTGTGATCCACACAGTCAAAGACTTTAGCATAATCAATGAAGCAGATGTTTTTCTGGAATTCTCTTGCTTTCTCTGGATGTCGGCAATTTCATCTCTGGTTCCTCTGCCTTTTCTAAATCCAGCTTGTACATCTGGAAGTTCTTGGTTCACATACTGTTGAAGCCTAGCTTGAAGGATTTTGAGCATTACTTTGCTAGCATGCGAAATGAGCACAATTGTACAGTAGTTTGAACATTCTTTGGTATTGCCTTTTCCTTTGGGATTGGAATGAAAACTGACCTTTTCCAGTCCTGTGGCCCTTGCTGAGTTTTCCAAATTTGCTGGTATATTGAGCAGCATATTCACAGCATCATGTTTTAGGATTTGAAATAGCTCAGCTGAAATTCCATCATCTCCACTAGCTTTGTTCATAGTGATGCTTCCTAAGGCCCACTTGATTTCACACTCCAGGATATCTAGCTCTAGATGAGTGATCACATCAGCATGGCTATTTGGGTCATGAAGATCTTTTTTGTATAGTTCTGTATATTCTTGCCACCTCTTGTTAATATCTTCTGCTTCTGTTAGGTCCATACCATTTTTGTCCTTTATTGTACTCATCTTTGCATGAAATGTTCCCTTGGTATCTAATTTTCTTGAAGAGATCTGTGGTGTTTCCCATTCTATTGTTTTTTTCTATTTCTTTGCATTGTTCATTTAAGAAATCTTTATTTTAATCTCTCCTTGCTATTCTCTTGCAGGGACTTCCCTGGTGGCTCAGACGGTTAAGTGTCTGTCTACAATGCAGGAGACCTGGGTTCGATCCCTGGGTCAGGAAGATCCCCTGGAGAAGGAAATGGCAACCCACTCCAGGACTATTGCCTGGAAAATCCCATGGACAGAGGAGCCTGGTAGGCTACAGTCCATGGGGTTGCAAAGAGTCAGACACGACTGAGTGACGTGAGTTCACTTGCTATTCTCTGAAACTCTGCATTCAGCTGGGTATATCTTTCCCTTTCTCCTTGCCTTTCACTTCTTTTCTCAGCTGTTTGTAAGGGCTCCTCAAACAACCGCTTTCCTTTTTTGCAGTTCTTTTTCTTTGGGATGGTTTTAGTCACTGCCTCCTCTACAGTGTTATGAACCTCCATCCACAGTTCCTCAGGCATTCTGTCAGATCTAATCCCTTGAATCTATTTCTCACTTCTACTGTATAATCATAAGGCATTTGACTTAGGTCATCCCTGAATGGTCTAGTGGTTTTCCCTCCTTTCTTCAATTTAAGTCTGAATTTTGCAATAAGGAGGTCATGATCCGAGCCACAGTCAGCTTCTAGTCTTGGTTTTGTTGACTGTATAGAGCTTCTCTGTCTTGTTGCAAGGAACATAATCAGTCTTTTTTCAGTATTGACCATCTGGGGATGTCCATGTGTACAGTTGTCTGTTGTGTTGTTGGAAAAGGGTGTTTGCTATGACCAGTGTGTTCTCTTGGTAAACCTCTGTTAGCCTTTGCCTTGCTTGGTTTTGTACTCCAAAGCCAAACTTGCCTGTTACTGCAGGCATCTCTTGACTTCCTGCTTTTGCATTCTAGTTCCCTTTTATGAAAAGGACTTTTTTTTTTTTTTTTTTTGGTATTCTAGAGGGTCTTGTAGGTCTTCATAGAACTGTTCAATTTCTGCTTCTTTGGCATTAGTGGTTGGGGCATAGACTTGGAGTACTGTGATGCTGAATTGTGTACTTTGGAAATGAACTAAGATCATTTTGTCATTTTTGACATTGCAGTCAAATACTACAGCATTTTGAGCTCTTTTGTTGACTATGAGGGCTACTCCATTTCTTCTGAGGGATTCTTGGCCACAGTAGTAGACACAATGGTCATCTGAATTAAATTCACCTATTCCTGTTCATTTTTGTTCACTGATTCCTAAAATGCCGATGTTTACTCTTCCCATCTCCTGCTTGTGAAAGTCTCTCAATAATGTCCGACTCTTTGTGACCCCGTGGACTATACGGTCAGTGAAATTCTCCAGGCCAGAATACTGGAATGGCTAGCCTTTCCCTTATCCAGGGGATCTTCCCAACCCAGGGATCGAACCCAGGTGTCCAACCCAGGTCTCCCACATTGCAGGTGGATTCTTTACCAGCTGAGCTACTAGGGAAGCCCTAGTTGACCATGTGCAATTTACCCTGATTCATGACCTAACATTCCAAATACCTATAAAGTCTTTGCAGCATCAGAGTTTACTTTGACCAACAGATACATCTACAGTGGAGCATTGTTTCTGCTTTGGTCCAGCCTCTTTATTCTTTCTGGAACTATTTCTTCCCTCTTCTGCAGTAGCATATTAGACACCTACCGACCTGGAGGGCTCATCATCTGGTGTTACATCTTTTTGCCTTTTCATACTGTTCATGGGGTTCTCGAGGCAAGAATACTGAAGTGGTTTGCCATTCCCTTCTCCAGTGAACCATGTTTTGTCATAACTCTCTACCATGATTCATCTGTCAAAAACCCATTAAAAATTTCTGTTTGAAATTCAAACATCTGTATCATCTTGAAGATGGTTTCTACTGTTCATTTTTTCTTTCCCATAACTCACATTGTTCTGGTTTATTGCTTGAGTGTTACCTTTTGCTTGTATAATGGACATTTTTGATGATATGTTGGAGAAACTCTGGGTTCTATTATCTTTTGAAAAGTATTGGGTTTTGTTCTACCACACAGTTAAGTTACTGACAGGTCCCCTGGAGCTTGGGGAGGCTTTGTTTTATACTTGAGGCAGAGACTTTAAATTTTGCTGTTAGTCTTAGGGTAACTTCCTGAGTTCTATAATATAGTTGTGTGTTTTTTCCCTAAGAAGTAGCCCTTCTCCAATTTTAATTGAAAGCACAAACTGTTCTCCGAGTCATCTGATTATGTGAAACTTAAGCTCCAAACTCTTCTTTATTTTGCAGCACGCAGCTGTTGAAATCTCTGTTTAGTTCATTTAGGGTCTAGTGCTTACTTTCCTCTAGATTCTCACACGTAGGATTTTCTGAGATTTTCTTCCTCGATTTCCAGTTGTTTTCGAAGCAGGGTGTTCTATGCTCTGATGACTCAGTCTATTGTGAGTTCAGCTTTCTGACCGAGGTCTTGCTATTCTCCCATAATGCTGGGGACTGCGTCTGGTTAAAAGTGGTATAAATGTGGATCTCTTCAAGGGTTGAATCCATTCCAAATTCTGTTGCTTTTCTATACTCTTCAGTGCCTGTATTAAATAGTTGATTGCTTTGTTTTGTTCACAGCTTATCATGGTTATATATTGGTGGGTTAGTGCAATATGAGCCCCTTTGCATTACTGTGCCTGGAATGCCACCTCTTTATTTTTTATAACATTTACTTCAGATGGTTAATGTATTTCTCATTATGACTTTATTAGATCATTTTTATATTTATTCATAGATATGAAGAGAAAGCTACTAAAGACTTGGAAAGATACAATAAGCAAATCAAGAGAGCCATCGAACAAGAGTCACAAGTATCATTAAAAGATGGCAAAAAAAGGATGAAACCCACCAGTGTTTGGAATTTGGCACAGAAGCACAAGTTGAAAACCTCACTATCTAATCAGCCAAAACTTGATGAGCTCTTTCAGGCCCAAATTGAAAAAAAACAGAACCAAAACATTAAAATAGTTCAGATTCCCTTCTCTATGGAAAACTTAAAAAAGAATTTTGATACACAGAAGAAATTTGACTTAGAAGAAGAGGATGAATTTTGCTTGATCCACAATCTCAAGTTTCCTGACGCTTGGCTAATTACATCCAAAACAGAAATAATGTTGTTAAATCCATATAGAGTGGAAGAAGCTCTGCTATTTAAAAGACTTCTTGAGAATCACAAACTTCCTGCAGAGCCACTGGAAAAACCAATTATATTAACAGAGAGGTATGGTGAAGTAATATTTTTTTTTACCCTTAAAAACATTTACTAATTGAAATTGAAGGTGAAAAGTTGAATTTCCTAGTATGGAAAAGTGGTATTTATTTAAAGAAATTGTATAATTTGATTTCTAATATTTAGTAGAATTAATTGCTTTTAAATAATTTTAGAATATTCTAGATTACTTCTGCACTTAATAAATAGCAAGCTCAGTCCCCCACCACCCATACGTTAGTAACTTCCCCAGGGTAATTCTGACATTGGATTGCCATGGCACTTCTTGTGTTGTCTTTGTTTTAGCATTTCAAACATAGACCAACATAGAATTATACAGTGCTTGCCTTAATCAATAGTTATCAAGGTTTTCCCACATTTCCTCTGTCTGTCTTTGATATTTATATATGCCCATGTATGTTTTTCCTTTTGCTAAAGGATTTAGAATGATTCCTACCTAAAAGAGTTTTCAGTGTATTGCTAAAGTGGCCATTTTCTTACCTAGCTACAATGCCTTTTTTCATACCCTATACAATACTAATTCATTGGGATTGTCTCAAAATGTATTTTTGTATATTTTGGATTATTAACTTTAATTTACATCTAACCCAGGTCCAGCCACTACATTTTGTTATGTATTTTAAATCTTTTCTAATATCATACCATTAACTTATTGTGGATACTTAATCACTTATTTGTTAGAATATCCCATTGTCTCTATTTGTCTGTCTGTTTCCTTGTGGTGTTTAACTTGTTTTTTCCTCAGGAGGATTGAATAGATACTTTCTGGTAAGACTGCTTAATGGGTGATGCTATGTGCTTCATATTTCATCACATCAAAAGGCACTCATCACTGGGTTCAGGGAAGCCTGGTGTGCTGCAGTCCGTGGGGTCGCAGAGTCAGAAACAACAGAGCGACTGAACTGAAATGAGCTGCTGACAACCTGACATTCCACCTTAAAGTTCCCGGTTAACTTTTCCAAAATGGTTTTATCCACAGATAGCTATTGCCTGCACTTACATTATTATAGAATATAAATGGAGTATTTCCTGTTCATATCTTACATGAACAAATTGTTTTCTCTTAAAACATAGCTATTAACTAAAATACTAACATTTCACTTTAATATACTTAATATTTCTCTTTTTAGGCTTACATAGGTAGAAGTTATGATAAAGGAGGTGACCTAAAATTTAAAAAATGTGAGTTTGTTTTGTAGGACAAAGTTCTGTATCAGAACATACGGAAATAAAACTCATTTTAAAAATGTATTCAAACTCTTGTGTTACAGACACTTCCTCCAGAAAGAAAAACAGGGCTAGAAACAGAAAAACATTTGATAAAGCTGTCTTTGAGTATAAAATTTCAAATACACTCTAGCTCTTTTTAAGGGAAGAGAGAGAAAAGTACTGTCAAACTACTGTTAATTAAACTTAAGGGTGTATTAATTTTTTAAAATTCTTCCTTTGACAATTTCCTAAGCCAGTTTAAAGAGAATACTGCAGTAGTAATCACAGTAACTAAAGTCCAATGTCTTTCACAGTATTCTCTTTAAACTGGCTTAGGAAGTTGTGAAAGGAAGAATTTAAAAGAATTAATACACCCTTAGGTTTAATTTAAACAGTAACAAAATTTGTACTTTTGTACAAAATCAGTACTTTTCTCTCTCTTCCCTTTAAAAGAGCTAGAGTGTATTTCAAATTTTATACTCGATTGCTTTTCTAAATGATGTTTGTAAATTTTCATTTATACCAAAAATTGTTTTGTGCTTGTACAAATTACAGGTTTTTTAAAATATTTTTCTTTATGATATTTTTAAAATACATTAAAAGTACTAAAATATATGACAGATTAAAAGTTACATTAAAATTATCATTTGGGTCCATACAGCCTGAGAATAATCTTTCATATTTGAATAGCAACAAAGCTTCATTCAAAATTCTTTTCCCCTTTCTTCTGAAATGTGACATCCCAGTCATAAGTTGTTAAAAACTGAGTCATAAATAGGATAATTATGTGTTAGACTGTTTTTGCATCAGATTTCTAATGCAGGTTGTATAGTTTCTCTCTCAGCAGAATAGAGATCTATGAAATACAAAGTAAGAGCTCAATAGTAATAACAAAAGTGGCTAATATGTATTGCTCTCTTACTGTATGATAGGAACTTTACTAAGGTTTTTGCTTTCATGATCCTATCTCACAATAACCTAATGAGAGGTATCCACATTTTAATACAGAAACAAGTACAGAAACATCAAGTAACTTAACAAGGTTCATACAGTCAGTATATAAGCAGTGTACGTAAGATTCCAATCTTGACAGTAACTCTGGATCCTGGACCACTGCTTTCTACACTGTATCATCATCACCACCACTGCCACCACTGCTGGCTCGCAGATTGATCTTCTGAATATTGGGTTGCACCAGACAGAGCACCGCTACTATCTGTATATATAGTTATAGATAGTTCTCCTCTCTGTGGTATCTGCTCTCCTCAACCTTTCAGAGATGATAAGCAAAGACATTATCCATTTGCTTTTTCGAGGAGTTCAGGATTTTAATGAACAAGAAGCAGCTTATCATCCTGTACCAGATAGAATGTAGAATAGTGCCTTACACACCTACCATATGATGGGTGTCAACAGACACATTATTGTGAATAACATGTTATGAAGCACCCTGAGCAGGCCCAAAACCAACATGAAAGGTTAATTTCTGCCCTAGATAATCTTTCACCACCTCAAAATTTTGTTTAATGCTTTTACCACTCAGAACCATGTTATAGGCCACCTTTAGCAAACATATCATGCCTATAGTATACAGGACAAATCTCTCCAGAGTCTTGAATTATTAAATTTTTAAGTTCCTGGGAAAAAAGGTTACTTGCTTATCGTCTTCTTATTGAAGAAGCCTTGACTAATGACAGAATATTATGCAAGGTGGACTGCATCAATAACCTGACAATATATTGTGCCGTGGCATTATTTATAAATAAAGTTTTCATTTGTATTATATCGAAAGAGCACTTTTTAAATTTCACATTTAGTTTGTAAAGTTGTAGAAGATAGAAACTGGTTTTTGTCTATTCTTCCTTTTTGTACACTGTATGTGGTAGGTCTGTGAAGTATTAAGCAAATGTAAAAGCAGTAGAGTTTCTCACAGGGCTGCTTACACCGTTGTATTTTGGTTACTGATAATAACACTTTTTAAAGGGCCTTCAGATTAACTTTTTTCCATAAATTCTCTTATTTCACTTTAAATATTTAAGAAGTTAAAGGGCCATAATTTCTTTTTCAGTCTTTTTAATGGATCCCATTATTTAGAGATTTTACATAAAATGACAGCAGATGACCAAAGGTACAGTGGATCAATTTACCTGTCCGATCCTCGTCTTACAGCAAATGGTTTCAAGATAAAATTGATACCAGGTATGATACTGTGGTTTAATATTTCCTGAGTCGGAAAAATAAATCTTGTTCCAAAAGTTACTTTCGGGTTTCATAATTTACAGATACGATGGTATGTTTTTGTCTCACCACAAGTATGATGTCAGCTACCTGAAACAAGCAAGTTTGGCATCTCTTTCAGTCCATTGCTTTGTGTTATATATAGCATTTCCATAACTAACAACTATAGTTTTTGCCATCCTTTGTCACAGCATGCATACTGCCTGCTGTGTCTAACTGAATTATTAAATACTTCTTAGCTGATGAAGCAGAAATAAACATGTAGAATACTGGAATCAGCTTACAAAATTGGACATCTCTCTTTTCTAAAATGATTTACTTGTTTTCCCAATGAGGTGTCTAACATCAACAGTCTTACTGCTTGGAGAGTGAATGATTTGCTCCCATGGCTTTGCTATCAGTTCAGTTCAGTCGCTGAGTCGTGTCCAACTCTTTGCAACCCCATGGACTGCAGCACGCCAGGCTTCCCTGTCCATCAGCAACTCCCAGAGTTTACTCAAGCTCTTGTCCATTGAGTCTGTGATGCCATCCAACCATCTCATCCTCTGTCATCCCCTTCTCCTCCTGCCCTCAATCTTTCCCACCATCAGGGTCTTTTTCAGTGAGTCAGTTCTTCACATCAGGTGGCCAAAGTACTGGAGCTTCAGCTTGAGCATCAGTCCTTCCAGTGAATATTCAGGACTGATTTCCTTTAGGATTGACTGGTTTGATCTCCTTGCAGCCCAAGAGACTCTCAAGATTCTTCTCCAACACCACATTTCAAAGGCATCAATTCTTTGGCGCTCAGCTTTCTTTACGGTCCAGGCTTTGCTATAAAGCCTGTTATAATACTGTTTGTTTACTATGGAAATTCACCAGGTGAGGAGAAAAAGGAAAATTCATCTGGCTAGGAGACTTCAGTTTTCCTGGCTGGCCCCTTCTCTGTTCTTTCATAGTTTCCATACTTAACTTCCTCTGCCCTATCTACTCCTGCTTCCCAGGTGGCGCTAGTGATAAGGAAAGTGAAAGTGAAGTCACTCAGTCATGTCCGATTCTTTGTGACCCCATGGACTGTAGCCTACCAAGCTTCTCTGTCCATGGGATACTCCAGGCATGAATACTGGAGTGGGTTGCCATTTCCTTCTCCAGGGGATCTTCCCAACCCAGGGATCGAACCTGGGTTTCCCGCATTGGTGGCAGATGCTTTAACCTCTGAGCTACCAGGGAAGCCCAACCCATCTGCAAATGCAGGCCAGTCTTGTCCTGTTACTTTGCCTTCTGTCTGGGATCAAGCACAAAGGTTCCAGGATGAGTGATTCCACTGTCCCCTGGCCCACTCGCCCCTAAACTTCCCATGGGCAAAGTGTAGATAAACAAAACAATGTCAGAAAATTTTAAAGGAATGGTTTACTGAGACATGAAGAGAAAATAAGTAAAAGTGATACACAAAACCATGAAATAGGATATATACAGAAAATGCTTTGGTGTTCCATACTTTAATTTTATTGACTAGCAGTTTTAAGAAAACCTACTCAGAACTTATTACCCCCTACCTAAATCCTGGATATTTAGATTTGGAGTAAAGAGTTCAAGTGCCAGATCTGCCATTTAAATACATGTTGTAGGGAAAATCAGCTGGCCTCAATGTTTCCGCATCGGTAGCAGCTAATAATTATTACCTGCATGGCATTAGTCTGTAAGTATTACATGCATTAATTCATTTGATCTTTCTAAAGGCCTGTGGTTCAGTTACTATGCACATTTTTTACAGTTAGAAAAATCCAGGCAGGAGAAGTTTAGTTTGCTTAAGTATACAGAATTAATGATAGAACCAGGATATGAACCCAAGCAATCTGCCTTTAAAACCTAGCTCTTAATTAATGTTTATTTCCTATTAAAATTTATATATTTACTTGTATATGCCAGTGGTATGTGTTTAATGGTATGTGTTTAAATTTTCTCTTCTCTTCCTATTCTCCAGCACCTCCTCCCTTGTAGCTCAGTCGGTAAAGAATCTGCCTGCATTGCAGGAGACCTAGGTTCAGTCCCTGCGTTGGGAAGATCCCCTAGGGAAGAAAATGGCAACCCACTCCAGTATCCTTGCCTGGAAAATCTCATGGACAGATGGAGCCTGGTGGGCTGCAGTCCATGGGGTCACAAAGAGTCGGGCACAGCTGAGCGGCTAATACTTCCACTCATTTTTTAGGTCCTCCTAGAAATCTTTTTTCCTCAGGGCTTCTGACATTTAAAGATTTATTTGAAGTATGGAGTTTATGTATGCGTGTAGCAAGATATTTTTTTCTTAGTCTATTTTCCTAAATAACTTTGTGGTATTGGTGGCAAGTACTTTTTTTTTCATGAAAGATGTTATCACAACGATTTTTGTTTAAGTTAGGATAATTAGCCTGTCTGTTTCAGGAGCATGTTTTTTTTTGAGTTACCCAGTACGTTTCTGTTTCAGGAACACATTCAGCTCTTAACTTGTAGATAGTGTTTTTAAAAGTCCTATAAATGCGGGGTACTTTGCATGGCACCAAAGATATAAAAATGAATAAGCTAGTCATCTGCAAGCTGACTTGAGTGGAATTTACTCAGGTTATCATCAGCATTGTTTCTCTTCTCTGTAACAGATCGAGGTAAAAATATTCATGTTTCCTTTCTTCATTTGTTTTTAGCTGTTTTTTCTTCATTATTTTTTGTCATTTTTTAAAAAAGACTTATTACTCAAGTCTTTTAGCAAGTTTTACTGTATTGGACTAACTTTTGATCAGCAGTTTGCCAGTTGCCAGAAAACATCTTTGGATAAAAGCACTTGAAAAAGAGGAAGAATACATTTGGCTTTAAGGAAAAGGATTCTTAATGTGACCTTAAAGAAATACGATTGTTAATGAGAATAGCTTTTATTCTGTATCAGTGAGAATTACCCATTTTGGGAACTGCAAGCTTGTCAGACCACTTATTAAAGTATTTTCAGAAAATGGGGAAGCATTTCACAGAATTTTATGAAAACTTCTTGAACGGGATTCCAAATGTCTCTCAAGTTTTCCTTATCTATATTCTATATTCTGCAAACACAGAGATTAACATATTGTTCAATTTCCTCATTTGTTCCCATATACTTTTTACCCGGGCTTCTCTGGTAACTCAGGATGGTAAAGAATCCATGTGCAATGCAGGAGACCTGGGTTCAGTCCCTGGGTTGGGAAGATCCCCTGGAGGAGGGCACAGCAACCCACTCCAGTATTCTTGCCGGAGAATCCCCATGGACAGAAGAGCCTGGTGGACTACAGTCCATGGGGTTGCAAAAAGTCAGACACAATTGAGCGGCTAAGCACACACAGCAATTTTTACCCATATCCACAAAATTTTCCTGCATTTAGGTAGTCAGTATTAAATGTTTCAGTCTCATCATACTGCAGACAATATAGAACTAGCAATAATGAAAAGTTTCTTGACTGATAAATTTTTTCTATCTGTATATATATAAAAAATGTTTACTAGGATATTTTGCTACTTCCTCTTTGCCTGTCTAATCCCTGTTTGAAGTCCCATTTAAGTTCGGTTGGTTGCTCAGACTCTCATTTTGTCTCCCTTTACTGAACTCTGTATTTTATCCCTGAACACTTGATTATGTATCATCTTATCTTGTTCTCCAGTTGTTTCCTGGGAGGAACATTAGGATGCCTGCTCTGTTTGTTATACCACCAGTGCATCTGCCATTCAGGTCAAGGAACTAGTTTGTAAATGGCAGGTTAGGAATGGGTTCATCTCAGGACCTGAAACTCTTCAAGCTACATCACTCCTCTTTTAAAATTTTCCCTTTGATAGCTTATCCAACATTGGACTATCTCTAACATTTTGTGGTCTGCAATATTAAGAATACTGTTACACAGATAGAGCCAAAAAACCCAAATCTTTGCTGTTTTCTAAAAATCATAAAATGTGTTCTAAAGCTAAATTTGATGTTTGGGAAGTTCAAATAATAGATATGTCAGATTTAAACATTATTCTAAAAACTAAACATTAGTATTTCATTTCCTCAAACTGCTAATATATTAATAAGTTACTATAGTGGTAATTATTTTGTAGCTTATATGTATATTTATCAACACTTTGTGTACCTTAAACTTACACAGTGTTATGTGTCAAACATATCTAAATAAAGCTGGAAAAAATAACTTACTATATTTTTATAATAACTTGTAAGATAAACTAATATTCAAAATAATTCAGGCTTTTAGATATTAAACCAGTAGGATAGAATTTGAATAGCAACAGTTGCTAAAACATTTAAGCCAGTTTTATTTTTATAAATATCATGGGACTCCATTTTCTCTCCAAAGTAAGAAATGTTCTAAACAAATGTAGGGAACAGAACAATAATATCTGAGATTAAATGATATAAAGTACATGTGGTTTCTTTGAGCACTTATGACTTAATGTGAATGTGAAATCCTCTGGGAAATTATTATTTGTTCTTCAACTAGGGAACAAAACTTTTTCTGACAATATTAGATTCTAATGAATGTTCACCAGATATTTTAACAGTGATTTTGTTTTTCTTAGACATTTTCTGGAATACAGTTAAAACAAAATTTAACTATATGTAGTTTTATATATATTTTTCTTTTAGGAGTTTCCATTGCTGAAAACTACTTGGAAATAGAAGGAATGGCTAATTGCCTTCCATTCTATGGAGTGATGGATTTAAAAGAAATCCTTAATGCTATATTAAACAAAAATGCAAAGGAAGTTTATGAATGTAGACCTCGAAAAGTGATAAGTTATTTAGAGGTATGTATTATTAGCTTATGTAGATTGGCTAGATTTTAAGGTATTTAACTCTTTCTTAATAAAATAGTAAATGATTTTGAAATCCTATAAGGTTTGTTATCTGTTTACAAGAGGAGAAGCTGCTTAAATGTCACCTGGAGGAAACTTTCCCTAAACATACTCTCTTTATCATATGACTCAGTTTAATTTTGTGCAGTTACTTGCTGAAATTTTGTCTTTTAAAGAATTTATTTATTTTTAATTGGAGGATAATTGCTTCACAATGTTGTGTTGGTTTCTGCCGTACATCGACATGAATGAGTCATAGGTATACAGATACTCCCTCCGTCATGAGCCTCCCTCCCATTTCCCACCCCATTCCACCCCCCTAGGTTGTCTAGGTTATCTTTTTATCTTTCTGCTTCTCTGCACTAGATTGTCAGTTTCAGAAGAGCAAGGATGTTGCTTTTCTTGTTCTCTGCTGTATTTATAGAACCTACAACAGTGACTAGCACATAATTGTTGTTTAGTAAATATTTATTGAGTGAGTAAATAATTAAAGAATATAATCAATTTTCTGTCTTCCTATTTGCCAGTAAAAACCTGTTTTCTGCTTCATGTATATCACAGTAAAATGTATGGCTTTCTCTTCACAGGGAGAAGCAGTACGTCTGTCTAGACAATTACCCATGTACTTATCAAAAGAGGACATCCACGATATTATCTACAGAATGAAGCACCAGTTTAGAAATGAAATTAAAGGGTGTGTTCATGGTCGCCCGTTTTTTCATCATTTAACCCATCTTCCAGAAGCTACATAATTATGTTTAAGAAAATTTGTTAATGTTGAAGTCAATATGGTCATAAAATAATGAATCAGGTTTAAATTATCTGTGTACTATCATGTGTTAAAATGGTTGTTTTGTAAATAAGGAATCACTGGCCTGTTTGTATATTGAAAATTTTTTCAAAACTATAAAAAATTAATATAGACTATTAATACATTTTATTATCAAGAAACAACCTTCATAATAACTATTGGTTATAAACTCTAAATTGAAAAATACTTAACTGATCTTGGGTGTTTGATTTACTCAATCCAGTGAGTCAACTGTTCTCATCAGATGATTACTTTGGTCATCTGACTCAAAGGGCTGACTCATTGGAAAAATCCCTGATGCTGGGAAAGATTGAGGGCAGAAGGAGAAGAGGGCATCAGAGAATGAGATGCCTGAATGCTTTCACCGATGCAGTGGACATGGACTTTGGCAAATTCGGGAGATGGTGAGGGACAGGGAGGCCTGGTATGCTACAGTCCAGAGAGTCATGCCTGGATGACTGAACATCAACAACATGGACTAAATTGTATCCTCCAAATTTTTCAGTTAAAGCCCTGACCCCACAGTGAGATGGCATTTGCAGATGAACCTTTTAAAGAGGCAGTTAGGTTTAGTGAGGTTAGGGCTGGGGCACTCCTGGTGGGATTAGTGCCCTTTTAAGAAGAGATACCACAGAGTTTGCTTATTCCCTGTTACCGTTTCACCAACATCCCAATTCCTATTCCAGCTGCTGAACAGAGAGAAAAAGCGGCCCTCTAATCCAGGAGTAGAGCTCTTACCAGAAACCAATTATGTCAGCACCTTAACCTTAGACTTCTAGCCTCTAGAACTATGAGAAAATGCCTGTTGTGCTTTTAAAGCCCAGTCTATAGTATTTTGCTATTGCAGCCTGAACTAATACACTGGGTTCCATCCTGTGCAGGGAAAAATAAAACATTCTGGCGTATCTGACAAGTTATCAATCTTGTGTAAAGGAAAAGGGGAAAAGTAATGGGGTGAGGAAAAAGTAAGGAAATACAATTTAGAGAAAGAAGATAAAAAGTAACTTCAAAAATCCTGTTATTTACCTCTATTGGGGGGTAACAAATGAGAAGTTGCTGTCTCTTAAATGGAAATCGTTGGGCTGTGGGATCGAAATTTGTCAGAACATGGGAAGATACAGATTTTTAACAAAATTTAGATTTGAGTATTCATAGTGCATGTGTTCTTTGAAAACCAGATCCCACAGTTCAATTCAGTCACTCAGTCGTGTCCGACTCTTTGCGTCCCCATGGACTGCAGCACGCCAGGCCTCCCTGTCCATCACCAACTGCTGGAGTTTACTCAAACTCATGTCCATCGAGTCGGTGATGCCATCCAACCATCTCATCCTTTGTCGTCCCCTTCTGCTTTCAGTTGTTCCCAGCATCAGGGTCTTTTCAAATGAGTCAGCTCTTCACATCAGGTGGCCAAAGTATTGGGAGTTTCACCTTCAACATCAGTTCTTCAAATGAATATTCAGGACTGATTTCCTTTAGGATAGACTGGTCGGATCTCCTTGCAGTCCAAGGGACTCGCGAGTCTTCTGCAGCACCACAGTTCAAAAGCATCAGTTCTTCGGCGCTCAGCCGTCTTCACAGTCCAACTCTCATATCTATACATGACCACTGGAAAAACTGTAGCCTTGACTAGACAGACCTTTGTTGGCATAGTAATATCTCTGCTTTTTACTATGCTATCTAGGTTGGTCATAACTTTCCTTGCAAGGAGTAAGCGTCTTTTAATTTCATGGCTGCAGTCACCGTCTGCAGTGATTTTGGAGCCCAGAAAAATAAAGTCTGACACTGTTTCCACTGTTTCCCCATCTATTTCCCATGAAGTGATGGGACCAGATGCCATGATCTTGGTTTTCTGAATGTTGTGCTTTAAGCCAACTTTTTCATTATCCTCTTTCACTTTCATCAAGAGGCTGTTTAAGTTCCTCACTTTCTGTCATAAAGGTGGTGTCATCTGCATATCTGAGGTTATTGATATTTCTCCCAGCAATTTTGATTCCAGCTTGTGCTTCCTCCAGCCCAGCGTTACTCATGATGTACTCTGCATATAAGTTAAATAAGCAGGGTGACAATATATAGCCTTGACATACTCCTTTTCCTATTTGGAACCAGTCTGTTGTTCCATGTCCAGTTCTAACTTGCTTCCTGACCTGCATACAGGTTTCAAGAGGCAGGTCAGGTAGTCTGGTATTCCCATCTCTTGAGGAATTTTCCACAGTTTGTTGTGATCCACACAGTCAAAGGCTTTGGCATAGTCAATAAAGCAGAAATAGATGTTTTTCTGGAACTCTTTCTTTTTTTGATGATCCAACGAATGTTGACAATTTAATCTCTGGTTCCTCTGCCTTTTCTAAATACAGCTTGAACATCTGGAAGTTCATGGTTCACATACTATTGATGCCTGGCTTGGAGAATTTTGAGCATTACTAGTGTGTGAGATGAGTGCAATTGTATGGTAGTTTCTATGGGATTGGAATGAAAACTGACCCTTTCCAGTCCTGTGGCTACCACTGAATTTTCCAAGTTTGCTGGCATTTTGAGTGCAGCACATTCACAGCATCATCTTTTAGGATTTGAAACAGCTCAGCTGAAATTCCATCACCTCTACTAGCTTTGTTGGTAGTGATGTTTCCTAAGGCCCACTTGACTTCACATTCCAGGATGTCTGGCTCTAGGTGAGTGATCACACCATCATGATTATCTGAGTCGTAAAGATCTTTTTGTACAGGTCTTATGTATTCTTGCCACCTCTTGTTAATATCTTCTGCTTCTGTTAGGTCCATACCATTTCTGTCCAGGTCCATACCATTTCTGTCCTTTATCGAGCCCATCTTTGCATGAAATGTTCCCTTGGTATCTCTAATTTTCTTGAAGAGATCTCTCAGTCTTTCCCATTATACTGTTTTCCTCTATTTCTTTGCATTGATCACTGAGGAAGGCTTTCTCATCTCTCCTGCTATTCTTTGGAACTCTGCATTCATATGGGTGTATCTTTCCTTTTTGCTTCTCTTCACAGCTATTTGTAGGGCCTCCTCAGACAGCCATTTTGCTTTTTTGCATTTCTTTCTCTTGGGGATGGTCTTGATCCCTGTCTCCTGTACGATGTCACAAACCTCCGTCCATAGTTCATCAGGCACTCTATCAGATCTAATCCCTTGAATCTATTTCTGACTTCCACTGTATAATTGTAAGGGATTTGGTTTAGGTCATACCTGAATGGTCTAGTGGTTTTGCCTACTTTCTTCAATTTAAGTCTGAATTTGGCAATAAAGAGCTCATGATCTGAGCCACAGTCAGCTGCTGCTTCTGTTTTTGCTGACTGTATAGAGCTTCTCCATCTTTGGCTGCAAAGAATATAACCAGTCTGATTTTGGTATTGACCATCTGGTGGTGTCCATGTGTAGAGTCTTCTCTTGTGTTGTTGGAAGAGGGTGTTTGTTATGACCAGTGCATTCTCTTGGCAAAACTCTGATAGCCTTTGCCCTGCTTCATTCTGTATTCCACGGACAAATTTGCCTGTTACTCCAGGTGTTTCTTGACTTCCTACTTTTGTATTCCAGTCCCCTATAATGAAAAGGACATCTTTTGTGGGTGTTCGTTCTAGGTCTTGTAGGTTTTCATAGAACCATTCAACTTCAGCTTCTTCAGCGTTACTGATCGGGACACAGACTTGGATTACTGTGATACTGAATGGTTTGCCTGGGAAATGAACAGAGATCACTTTGAATAAGGAATACAGAAAAATGACTCTCCATTCTTCCAGTAATGTATTATCACCACCAACTAGCCAAATGTGAAACCTCTCTCTAATTCTATTATGGCCTCATCCCAGAGAATCTAAACTGAAGATCCTCACAAGGCAATGAAGGCGTCAATAATTGTCAAGTGAACTTTCTCTATTTGTTACCACAGAGCCTATATCTCATTAGTCTGGATCAACTGCACTGTCTGAATTCTCAAGCAGCCTGCTCTCTCTACCTGCCATTAACTTGGCTAAAGTATTCTCTGAATCTTAATGTGTGCTTCCCTGATTAAAAGCTTTATTAGCTTCCCACATCCTTGGGATAAAATCTACCAAATCCTTAGAGGCCTAGGAGATCCTTTACGATGAAGGTACGGCCTATCATTCGTATCCAATCTCCATTTCTCAGGAACCAGCAATGTAGGATTTCTTGCACTAAGCAATGCATTGGCACATACTGTTCCTCCTGCTTGAAATATGTTTATTTTTCTCCCCCTGTATACTTCCTTAACTGCTTCCTAGTTTCTTCCACAGGTTTCTCCAAGAGAGCAGGTGCCCCTCTACGCTTCCGTAGTATATGCTGTGTGTGTTCTCAGTCATTTCTGACTCCTTGTGACCCCATGGACTGTAGCCCACCAGGCTTCTCTGTCCATGAGATTCTCCAGGCAAGAATATTGGAGCGGGGTGCCATTTCCTACTCCAGAGAACCTTCCTGACCCAGGGATCGAACACCCATCTCCTACGCCTCCTGCACTGGCAGGTAGATTCCTTACCACTGCACCTCCTGCGTAGTACATGCTCACTAACCCCGTAACGGTTACGTCACACTGCAGTGGTATTTCTCATCTGGAGGGCAAGGAGTGTCTTGTGATGTGTTCAGCACTGAGTGTGACACTCTGTAATGTCACTGAATAAACGTGGAGACAAATATATAACAAAAGGAGAAATGGGGGAGTTAAAGTGATTCTGAGTCCAATTTCAGTAGGGTGGAAATCTACTCCCCACTCATCCACTGATTAGTTTAAAAGATTTTATGGAAAAAATGAACCTTTTCAGAAGCAGTTAAATATGGTCAATTATAATACTGGCCATATTAACTGAAAACTAACTGAAATCCCATGTCCTGCTAATGAATATTCATGACAAGGGGGGAAGTTAGTGTGTTAGAAATAACTGTGTACTTCGGAGTCAAATTCAGCATCTTCAGTGCAGAGATGAAAAAGTATGGGCTAAACGAAATGGACCTGAGATTGTTAGGAGAACTTTGATATAAGATATGGCTGTGGCTCTCCTAATGTTGCTCAAAGTTGATAACCACTGAAACGGGACTTTCAAAACTAGAAAAAGGAATTTTACATTAATTTACAGTGGCTTAAGGAGGAGTAAAAAGTGTGATTAAAAGTATAAGCAAGCAGAGAAAACAATTTCAAGGCAGAATTGGAGAGAGCTCAGTATTGTGGTGTTAGTATTAAAAGAAACAATGAAGATTTTGATGATTAAAAATGTTAAAGGTGATATCACCCAAAAGATGGAGAATAAATTTAACAGGTCACTCTTAATTATTCATGTCCATGAACAGAAGTAATTGATATCTTGAGTCACTTTTTATTCGGTTTTGCAGTAAAATGTATGATTTCTCTCAGTACTTCTTCTTTTGTTTATGGTAATATCAACATTTGAAGTTAAACTAGTAAAGTACTAGAACAGTTGTGGCCACTCAGGCAACTCAGAGTTAGTAATTCTGGGTTCTATTTTCTCACCTGTAAAATTGATTGGATTATTACCATCCCAAAGATTCTTTTTGGCAACTATGAATCCATAAACACTAGTTTGCCAAAATTAATCTAGAATTTCAAGAATATGTCTAGATCATCTAAATACCTTAATATCATTACTGGTATTTTTTCATCTCAGCAACTTCGGTTTTTATACTAGTGAGTCAAACTCCATCTCCAACTTCAATAAATAGATCGTATTAACATTCTTAGTTAAGAAATACAGGCTGCAGTGGAATAGATGGCAATTCCTGCAATCTGAAGCCATAAAATCTGGCTAAGATCTCCCAATTCAAGTCTAACATTTTCTAGTATGTTTAAAATTTGAAACCTTATAGACATTGCTGGATCACACATGACTACCCACAAGGAGAAAGATCTATCCAAAGCGGCCTTCAGGCTTTATCTCTGCGTGACTTCCACGTCACCCTAGTGCTAAAGCCCAGACTCAGATTCCAAGCAAAACCCTTGGGCCTCAGGAGTCTCTTGGGAGACACCTTAGGAGTACTCCCTCTTCCTTGCCAAGCTGTAACCTACTGATAAAAACGGGCAGCTGGGGGTGAGGCTTTCCTTTCCTTCCTGATCTCCTCGCCTCTCCCTTAAATCAGCTTCCCAAACTGCAGCGGCCGTCACCTCCATCCTGTGAGCAGGGCTTCGCGTGACCACGGCCCGCTCGAGCCATTCTGTCCCGAGGTTGGCAGCTGGGCGGGGTGGCTTCCTGTAGGGGATGGGGAGGGCGCGCGTCGGGGCGGGGCTTCCACGCCCTTCCCAGGAGCTGGGAGGCAGGACCTCAACAGAACACCCCTCCCACAGCCATCCTGCCCCCTAGATTTCACAAACTGCCTCAGTTAATCTAGCACTCCTTAGAGAGGCGACAGAGGCTGTTTTGTAATTACTTCTTTCCCCAAATACTTTGTTCTTTAGTCACTATGTCGTGTCCATCTCTTTGCGACCCTATGAACTGTAGCTCACCAGGCTCTTCTGTCCGTGAACTCCAGGCAAGAATAATGGAGTAGGTAGCCGTTCCCTTCTTCCAGGGGATCTTCCCAACCTAGGGATTGATCCCAGGTGCCCCGCATTCCAGGTGGATTGTATACCATCTGAGCCTCCAGGAGAGCCCCTCTCAAATACTTATCTTGACCTTAATGAGTAGGACCTGTTTCTCACGTCAAAACAGTGTGAAAATGGTAAAGAACATGAGCTCTGGGATTGGAGTCTCAATTGTACCTACAATCCTAAATCTGATGAGAAGATTAATGAGATCATATAAAGTAAGTACATAATGTATATAGCAAATTGGTGGTAAACTCTTGTCCTAACTACTAACTTAATCCGATATAAAGTACTGGAAAGAAAATGCAAAATGAATTTATTCTTTCAAGAAGCCGTTGCAGGGCCTCTTCGGCTTTTCAAGTGGCACAGTGGTGAAAAATCCCGCTGCCAATGCAGGAAGCTCAAGAGATGCAAATTCAATCCCTAGGTAGGGAAGATGCCTTGGAAAAGGAAATAGCAACCCACTCCAGAATTCCTGCCTGAAAAATTCCATGGACAGAGGAGCCTAGTGGGCTACAGTCTATGGGGTCACAAAGAGTCAAACACAACAGCAATTGAGCATGTAGGGCCTTTTACAATAGACCGTAAGCTGGAAAATGATTCCAAAATTTAGCTTAGGTCTGGTATAAATGTATGATGCAAATTTTGTTATTCTGTATATCTCTATGAACTTCTCTTTCCTCAATTATCCATTAATTAAAAAGGATTACTCCCAGAAATGTGTCCCAGAGAGGGCCCCCAAATTTTTAAAGGGAATAATGGGAAAGACTCCAGTATTTGAGTTGTTGGAAACCAGACAGTGCTAGGAAAAAAGTCCCAGGTACAGGTAGAATTTCAGGTATCACAGTTTGTACCTCCTAACACAAACATCTTAATTTTAAAATTAATGAAATTTGAAAATTTCTGTAATTTTCCTTGAAAATTACAGGTGGTATATATGGAGACCGTGTATACAGTATAACATTTTACATAACAAATACAATCACTGAAAATCATAAATATAACCCCATGAACAGTATGAAAAGGCAAGAAGATAGGACACTGAAAGATGAACTCCCCAGGTTGGTAGGTGGTCAATATGCTACTGAGGATCAGTTGAGAAATAACTCCAGAAAGAATGAAGAGATGGAGCCAAAGCAAAAACAACACCCAGTTGTGGATGTGACTGGTGACTGAAGCAAGGTCTGATGCTGTAAAGAGCAATATTGCAGAGGAACCTGGAACGTTAGGTCCATGCTGCTACTGCTGCTGCTGCTACTAAGTCACTTCAGTCGTGTCCGACTCTGTGTGACCCCATAGACGGCAGCCTGCCAGGCTCCCTCGTCCCTGGGATTCTCCAGGCAAGAATACTGGAGTGGGTTGCCATTTCCTTCTCCAGTGCATGAAAGTGAAAAGTGAAAATGAAGTCGTTCAGTCATGTCCAACTTTTAGTGACCCCATGGACTGCGGCCCACCAGATTCCTCCATCCATGGGATTTTCCAAGCAAGAGTACTGGAGTGGGGTGCCATTGCCATAAATCAAGGCAAATTGGAAGTGGTCAAACAGGAGATGGCAAGACTAAACCTTGACATCTTTAGGAAGCAGCGAAATAAAATGGACTGGAATGGGTTAATTTAACTAGACACATTTTATCTACCACTGTGGGCAAGAATCCCTTAGAAGAAATGGAGTAGCCATCATAGTCAACAAGAGAGTCTGAAATGCAGTACTTGGGTGCAATCTCAAAAACGACAGAGTGATCTCTGTTCATTTACAGAGCAAACCATTCAGTATCATGGTAATCCAAGTCTATGCCTCGACCAGTAATGCTGAAAAAAGCTGAAGTTGAATGGTTCTTTGAAGACCTACAAGACCTTCTAGAATGAACACCCAAAAAAGATGTCCTTTTCATTAGAGGGGACTGGAATACAAAAGTAGGAAGTCAAGAAACACTGGGACTAACAGGTAAATCTGGCCTTGGAGTACAGAATGAAGCAGGGCAAAGGCTATCAGAGTTTTGCCAAGAGAACACACTGGTCATAGCAAACACCCTCTTCCAACAACACAAGAGAAGACTCTACACATGGACATCACCAGATGGTCAATACCAAAATCAAACTGGTTATATTCTTTGCAGCCAAAGATGGAGAAGCTCTATACAGTCAGCAAAAACAAGAGCAGGAGCTGACTGTGGCTCAGATCATGAGCTCCTTATTGCCAAATTCAGACTTAAATTGAAGAAAGTAGGCAAAACCACTAGACCATTCAGGTGTGATCTAAATCAAATCCCTTACGATTATACAGTGGAAGTGAGAAGTAGATTCAAGGGATTAGATCTGATAGGCAGAGTGCCTGATGAACTATGGATGGAGGTTGTGACATTGTACAGGAGACAGGGATCAAGACCACCCCCAGAGGAAGAAATGCAAAAAAGCAAAATGGCTGTCTAGGGAGGCCTTACAAATAGCTGTAAAGAGAAGAGAAGTGAAAAGCAAAGGAGAAAAAGAAAGATATACCCACTTGAATGCAGTTCCAAAGAATAGCAAGGAGAGAAAAGGCCTTCTTCAGTGATCAATACAAGGAAATAGAGGAAAACAAGAGAATAGGAAAGACTAGAGATCTCTTCAAGAAAATTAGACACATCAAGGGAACATTTCATGCAAAGATGGGCTCAATAAAGGGCCGAAATTGTATGGACCTAACAGAAGCAGAAGATATTAAGAAAAGGTGGCAAGAATACACAGAAGAACTATACAAAAAGATCTTCACAACCCAGATAATCACGATGATATGATCACTCACCTAGAGCCAGACATCCTGGAATGCGAAGTCAAGTGGGCCTTAGGAAGCATCACTACCAACAAAGTAAGTGAGAGTGACAGAATTTCAGCTGAGCTGTTTCAAATCCTGAAAGATGATGCTGTGAATGTGCTGCACTCAATATGCCAGCAAATTTGGAAAACTCAGTGGTAGCCACAGGACTGGAAAAGGTCAGTTTTCATTCCAATCCCAAAGAAAGGCAATGCCAAAGAATGTTCAGACTACCATACAATTGTAATGCTCAAAATTCTCCAAGCCAGGCTTCAACAGTATGTGAACCATGAACTTCCAGATGTTCAAGCTGTATTTAGAAAAGGCAGAGGAACCAGAGATCAAGTTGCCAGCATCGACTAGATCATCAAAAAAAGCAAGTGAGTTCCAGAAAAAAAACATCTATTTCTGCTTTATTGACTATGCCAAAGCCTTTGACTGTGTCGATCATAACAAACTGTGGAAAATTCTTCAAGAGATGGGAATACCAGACCACCTGACCTGCCTCTTGAGAAACCTGTATGCAGGTCAGGAAGCAAGTTAGAACTGGACATGGAACAACAGACTGGTTCCAAATAGGAAAAGGAGTACATCAAGGCTATATATTGTCACCCTGCTTATTTAATTTATATACAGAGTACATCATGAGTAACGCTGGGCTGGAGGAAGCACAAGCTGGAATCAAGATTGCTGGGAGAAATATCAATAACCTCAGATATGCAGATGACACCACCCTTATGGCAGAAAGTGAAGAAGGACTAAAGAGCCTCTTAATGAAAGTGAAAGAGGAAAGTGAAAAAGTTGGCTTAAAGCTCAACATTCAGAAAACTAACATGGCATCCGGTCCCATTGCTTCATGACAAATAGATGGGGAAACAGTGGAAACAGTGTCAGACTTTTATTTTTCTGGGCTCCAAAATCACTGCAGATGGTGATTGCAGCTATGAAATTAAAAGATGCTTACTCCTTGGAAGAAAAGTTATGACCAACCTAGATAGCATATTCAAAAGCAGACATTACTTTGTCAACAGAGGTCTGTCTAGTCAAGGCTATGGTTCTTCCAGTAGTCACGTATGGATGTGAGAGTTGGACTATAAAGAAAGCTGAGTGCCAAAGAATTCATGCTTTTGAACTGTGGTGTTGGAGAAGACTCTGGAGAGTCCCTTGAACTGCAAGGAGATCCAACCATTTCATCCTGATGGAGATCAGTCTTGGATGTTCATTGGAAGGACTGATGTTGTAGCTGAAACTCCAATACTTTGGCCACCTGATGTGAAGAGCTGATTCACTGGAAAAGATCCTCATTCTGGAAAAGATTGAAGGCAGGAGGAAAAGGGGGACAACAGAGGATGAGGTGGTTGGATGGCATCGCCAACTCAATGGACATAGGTTTGAGTAAACTCTGGGAGTCGGTGATGGACAGGGAGCCCTGGCGTGCTGTGGTCCCTCAGGTCGCGAAGAGTCGGATACGACTGAGCAACTGAACCGAACTATTCAAAGTGTTAAGTATCTTTTTTAAAAATTGGAAAATCTGGTGCTTAAGTTTTAATCTAGGCTTGTATCTGATGCCATTTGGAAACAAACTGAAGTGTTAGCTATTCCTAAAATAGTTTTATCTATAACGGACTTAAATATACTTTTCTAGATAACATTTGCATCCAGATACTTAACAGATAAAGTAATGACTGGCAAATTTCAAATTATCTTGAACTTATTTGAATGTTGAACTTACTGGATTTTTATGAAGTTTCTCATAGGCATCTTAATTGTTTTGCAATTTAGATCATAGAAATGAATGATGAATTAAGAAGAAACTGGCAAGAAATGGACTTGAATGGATGGAATGTATTTTGGGAAGGAAATGGTATGTTTTCAAAAGTTAATTTTATTTCCTTTAAAAGAACAGTTTTTTCCTAAATGTGCTTTTATTTTATCTATGACAAGAAATGATGTTAACCTGCCTAGAAACATATTTTAAATATTTTGCTAATAATAGTGAAAATTTTTTCCATGTGTGTTTACATCTTAATAACTAAATGTATATAACATATCACTACCTATTTCAAAGTTTTTTGCACTCTTTTTAGTCTTTTGTTCTTAGCTTCCCTAGTCATATAAAAAAACTCATAAATCGAACTTTTCCCTCCATACATAGTGATGATCCTTGATGTCCCAGATAAAAACAAGATTAAAGCACAAACCTTCACACATGAGGTTTCCAACTTTTCAAAGGTTCTATAGGAGTAATCAAGTTTTAACTACTTTTCCCATTTAAAACTCAAATGAAATATACCGTCCTTCTCCGCCCCCAGAGTTGAAGATGAATACTTCATTTTTTCTAGGTTTCTTCAACTGACGAGTTTGAGGATACTCTGCGTATTCTAGTAGGTCTGTTGTCGGTATCTGTGAGTTGTACATCTCCACATTCAACTGACCATGCATCAAAAATATTCAGGAGCAAAACCTGAATTTACCATATACCAACAATTTACCATACACCAGCTTCCCTGGCGATTCAGATGGTAAAAAGTCTGCCTGCAATGCAGGAGCTGTAGGGGACATGTCTTCAGTTCCTGGGTTGGGAAGATCCCCTGGAGAAGGGAATGGCTACCCACTCCAGTATCCTTGCCTGAGGAATTCCATGGACAGATGAATCTGGTGGGCTTCAGTCTGTGGGATCACAAAGAATTGGCCATTACTGAGCAAATATTTACATAGTATTTACATTATATTTACAACTATGTACAAAGTATTTACATGGTAGTATATTTCGTAAGTAATCTAGAGAGAGATGAGTTAAAATATACAGAAAGGTCTGTATAGGTTATATGCAAATACCATGCCATTTTATATGAAAGACTTGAGCATCTTCATAGATTTTGGGATCTGTGGGGAATCCTGGAACCAATCTTTCATGGATACCAAGTGATGGCTATATATGAGTATAGCCTAAGTCAGCACTTCTCAAATTTTAATGTGCATATGAATCTCCTACACATCTTGTAAAATATATGTCTGATTTAGTAGGTCTGGAATAGGGTCTAATATTCTGCATTTCTGACAAGTTGCCAGGTGCTGCTGGTTCAGGAACTACATTTGAGTTAACAAGAGTGCACATAATTTTTGGCCAAATGCTAGATTCTTGAAATAGACTGCACATAAACTGTTAATCCGAATATGCTGAAAGTCAGTCAGAATTATGAATGTGTTTATGGCTCTCTACTTTTGTTAGGAAGTTAAATTTAGGTTTTCTTTTGTGACATCATTCTTTATAAAGAAGTAGGATATATATACAAGTTGACCTTTGGTATCTGTGTGGGTTGGGGTCTGAGGGGAATACCAGAATCCATGAATGCTCAGGTCCATAGTGGGCCCTCTGTTTCCACAGATGTGTAACCTGGTAATACTAACATCTGGCTGTATGCTTATTGAAGAAAAGTCACGAATAAGTGTATCTGCATAATTCAAACTTGTGTTGTTCAAGGGTCAACTGTATTCTCAAAATATTACTGAGGTGGGTGGGTGTTAGTCACTCAGTCGTGTCCAACTCTTTATGAACCCATGGACTGTAACCAGTCTCCTCTGTCCGTGGAATTTTCTAGGGAAGAATACTAGAGTGGGTTGCCATTCCCTTTTCTAGGGGATCTTCCTGACCAAGGGATTAACCCCGGGTCTCCTGCATTGCGGGTAGATTCTTTACTGTCTGAGCCACCAGGGAAGCACTACTGAGGTAGCTGACTCCAAAATAACCACCATCAGCTTTCCCTTCTTATACACACAAGCCATCTCCCCATTAAGAGGTGGAATCTACTCCTCCATTCCCTTGAATCTGGGCTAGTTGTTGACTCCTTTTACCATTAATTAGATTATAACAGCAGTGAGGCTATATGCCTCCCAAAGCGAAGTCAGATGCCTTGCTGCTTTTCTCGTGGGTCTCTTGAAACTTCTGGGGAAGTCAGTCACCTCGTAAGAAGTCAGCCTACCTTGAGCCTGCCATTATGTGAAAAAGTACAAGCCTGCCAGGTGAAGAGGGCATGTTGAAAATGAGATGCTTGACTAATTGATTCCCAGTTGTTCAGTCATCCTAGCGCAGGTGCTGGATGTTGAGTGGAGACACCTTTCATTGATTATGGTCTCAGCTTCCCTCTGGTTATTTGAGGTACCCAAGGGAGGACTGCCCAGCTGAGCTCATCAGCTGCCCAAACCATGAAAGATAATCTGTTAAACCACTAAGTTTAGAGGTGATGCAAGTGGTAAAGAATCCACCTGCCAATGCAGGAGACGAGACACAAGAGACGCGGGTTTGATCCCAGGGTTGGGAAGATCCCCTGGAGGAGGAAATGGCAACCTCCTCCACTATTCTTACCTGGAGAATTCCATGGACAGAGAAGCCTGGCAGGCTATAGGCCATGGGGTTGCAAAAGAGTTGGACACAACTAAACATGCACACATAATGCATGCAGAGATAGATAAACAGAATATTTATCTTATGCCAGCTTGAGGAGTTTTATAACTGAAATGTCATGTTGATCTTACAGAAAATGAGAGGTTGCAAATGCATCTGAAATTTTCATGTAAATAATACTGTAGGCTAGGTTTTTTTTTTAATTATTATAAACTTACTCATGTAATATCTAGGTCTTATTTCATTAAAATGTTCTAGTACTAAATAACATACTTGAGTCATATTTTATGATCATGCCTTCGAGATTGAGGAAAATATTAATTTGGAAATCTGATTTTCAGCTTTTCCACATAATCACTAGAATTTTCCATTCTTGCCTGTAAATACTGTCACCTATCCATGGGATCAAACTATGAGTGAGAAATAGATTAATATTCTTTATTGAATATTAAATTTTATTTTTGATTCATGCCATTATTTGTCTAGATATTGCTTTTTACATTAGTTTCTTAAGGGGGCTTTATTGTTTCATAAAGAATGATTTTATAGACATTTAAAAACAGGAGGAGAAGGGGATGACAGAGGATGAGATGGTTGGATGGTATCACTAACTCCATGGACCTGAGTTTAAGTAAGCTCCGGGAGTTGGTGATGTACAGAGAAGCCTGGCATGCTGCAGTCCGTGGGGTCGAAAAGAGTCAGACATAACTGAGAGACTGAACTGAACTGAACTGAACTGAACTGAAAGATTAATAGATGTATGTGAAAGAGATTTATATATATTCAGGAATAGCTACAGCCAGTAAAGAACTATAGGAAAAGCAGTTGAATATATCAAAAACTCATCAAGAAAAAAGAAAAAAATCTTAAAATGAATTTTTTTCTTTTGTTTCTTTTTTTTTGACAAGAAACATAAAGCGGAAAACTCCACAGCACCTCAAAAGGCTAATATCTTTTGAGGTAGAAATATGTAGAGGGAATAAACCGTGTGATTTAGAAGAAAAAAAGAAAAGATTTAAGTGAAATTTTTTTAAACAAGGAAAACAAAGAGCAAAACTCCACAGCACTGCAAAAGGCTAATGTGAAGGTGGAGATATGTTGCGGAGTAAACAGTGTGATTTATAAAAAGAAAGAATCTTAAAATGAACTTTTTAATTTTTATAACAAGAAAAACAAAGAGGAAAACTCCACAGCACTGCTAAAGGCTAATGTGAAGGTGGAGATATGTTGCAGGAATAAACAGTGTGATTTATAAGAGAGAAAAAAAATTAAAAAGAAAAAATTTTTTAAAGACTCTCAAGGTTGTAGATCTTGGTTGTGGAGTCCACCCCTGTGAAGAGGGTTGCGTTAGTGTCCTATGATGTTTTCCTGGTAGGGGGAGTTTGTGCCTATGTTCTGGTTGATGGAACTGGTTGTTGTCTCTCTGAAGGGCAGTGCAGTGTCCAGTAGTAGGTTTTGGAGTGTCTTTAGGTTCGGTATGCCTTTGGTCAGTGTTCTGGCTTGGGCAGTGTTCAGTTCAGTTCAGTTCAGTTCAGTCGCTCAGTCATGTTCGACCCTTTGCGACCCCATGAATCACAGCAAGCAAGGCGTCCCTGTCCATCACCAACTCCCAGAGTCACTCAAACTCATGTCCATTGAGTTGGTGATGCCATCCAGCCATCTCATCCTCTGTTGTCCCCTTTTCCTCCTGCCCCCAGTCCCTCCCAGCATCAGAGTCTTTTCCAATGAGTCAGCTCTTTGCATGAGGTGGCCAAAGTACTGGAGTTTCAGCTTTAGCATCAGTCCTTCCAAGGAATACCCAGGGCTAATCTCCTTTAGGATGGACTGGTTGGATCTCCTTGCAGTCCAAGGGACTCTCAGGAGTCTTCTCTAACACCACAATTCAAAAGCATCAATTCTTTGGCATTCAGCTTTCTTTATACTCCAACTCTCACATCCATGCATGACCACTGGAAAAACCATAGCCTTGACTAGACAGACTTTGTTGGCAAAGTAATGTCTCTGCTTTTCAATATGCTATCTACGTTGGTCATAACTTTTCTTCCAAGGAGTAAGCGTCTTTTAATTTCATGGCTGCAATCACCATCTGCAGTGATTTTGGAGCCCCCCAAAATAAAGTCTGACACTGTTTCCACTGTTTCCCCATCTATTTGCCATGAAGTGATGGGACTGGATGCCATAATCTTAGTTTTCTGAATGTTGAGCTTTAAGCCAACTTTTTCACTGTCCTCTTTCACTTTCATCAAGAGGCTTTTGAGTTCCTCTTCACTTTCTGCCATAAGGGTGGTGTCATCTGCATATCTGAGGTTACTGATATTTCTCACAGCAATCTTGATTCCAGCTTGTGCTTCATCTAGCCCAGCGTTTCTTATGATGTACTCTGCATATAAGTTAAATAAGCAGGGTGACAATACACAGCCTTGATGTACTCCTTTTCCTATTTGGAACCAGTCTGTTGTTCCATGTCCAGTTCTAACTGTTGCTTCCTGATCAGCATATGGGCAGTGTTAGGCGCGTCTATTTACGCAGCTGCTTCAAAGTGACCCTCTCAGCATATCTGCAGTGCTGCCAGTCCCCTACTTGTCCCCAGGATCATTGCCAGTGCTTCTGTTCCCCTGTCCTGCCCTGTGCTTCTGGCGCAAGCTTGCTGAGTAAGGGCTTGTGTGGATCTTTTCCTGTACCTTCTGTGTCACAGAGACTTGTGTGGGCTTCCCGTAGCCCCCTTGAGCTCACCCTCTGAGTCGCAGGCCTTGTGTGCACTTGTCTCAGTTCCTGAGGCCCACCCTCTGTGTCACGGGGCTGGACTGTGTGCACTTGTATCAGCTTCCTGGGTGGCATTCTGCATCGCGGGACTTGTGTGGACTTGTTTCGGCTCCCCGGGCTGGCTTCTGCATTGTGAGACTAGTATGGAGTTGTTTCGGCTCCCCATGCCTTCTTCTGCATGGTCGCCGGGCTTATATGCATTTGTTCTGTCTTACCACCTGCCTTCTGGGGGTTATGTGTTCTCTGGACTGTGCCAGGAGGTTTGTGTGCACTTCTCAAGTTTGTATGCCTCCCCTCTATCAACACCCGAGCCCTGCCCTTTGCACCATGGGGGTTTTGTGCACCAGCTGTGTTTGTATGCCATGCCGCACTTGGCTCGGTTTCAGATCTTATGTTCAAATGTTTAATCCATTTCGAGTTAATTTTTGTGTATGGTTTAAGTTAGTGATCCACTATCGTTGTTTTTACATGGGACTGTCCAATTTTTCCAATACTATTTATTCAACAGATTGTTCTTTCCCCACTGTATATTTTTGGCTTCTTCATCATGAATTAATAAGTTATATATATAATATATAATTAATAGGTTATATATATATATACGCATGCTATATACATAGCTTTATTTCCAGGACTATTCTGTTACATTGATCTACGTATCTGTTTTCACACCAGCACCATACAGTTTTAATTACTAGTCTTTGTAATATAGTTTGAAATCAGGTAGCATGATGCCTTCAGCAGTTTATTTTCTTTCTGAAGGTTGCTTTGGTTATTCAGGGTCTTTTGTAGTGCCATAAAAAATTTAGAATTCTTTGTTCTATTTTTGTGAAAGCTAAATTTGAATTTTGATAGGGATTGCATTGAATTTTTTATATTGCTTTGTGTAGTATGGACATTTTAACAGTTAATTTTTCCAGCGCTTGAGCACGGAATATCTTTCTATTTATTTATATCATCTTCAATTTCTTTCATTAATGTCCTATAGTCTTTTTATATCACATCTTTTACAAACCCACAGCAAACATTATCCTCAATGGTGAAAAATTGAAACCACTTCCCCTAAAGTCAGAAACAAGACAAGGGTGCCCACTCTCACCACTACTATTCAACATAGTTTTGAAAATTTTTGCCACAGCAATCAGAGCAGAAAAAGAAATAAAAGGAATCCAGGTTGCAAAAGAAGAAATAAAACTCTCACTGTTTGCGGATGACATGATCCTCTACATAGAAAACCCTAAAGACTCCACCAGAAAATTACTAGAGCTAATCAGTGACTATACTAAAATTGCAGGATATAAAATTAACACACATAAGTCCCTTGCATTTCGATATACTAACAATGAGAAAACAGAAAGAGAAATTAAGGAAACAATTCCATTCACCATTGCAATGAAAAGAATAAAATACTTAGGAATATATCTACCTAAAGAAACAAAAGACCTATATATAGAAAACTATAAAACACTGATGTAAGAAATTAAAGAGGACACAAATAGATGGAGAAATATACCATGTTCATGGATTGGAAGAATCAATATAGTGAAAGTAAGTATACTACCCAAAGCAATCTATAGATTCAGTGCAATCCCTATCAAGCTACCAGTGGTATTTTTCACAGAGCTAGAAACAATTAATTTCACAATTTGTATGGAAATACAAAAAACCTTGAATAGACAAAGCCATCTTGAGAGAGAAGTATAGAACTGAAGGAATCAACCTGCCTGACTTCAGGCTCTACTACAAAGCTACAGTCATCAAGACAGTATGGTACTGGCACAAAGACAGAAATATAGATCAGTGGAACAAAATAGAAAGCCCAGAGATAAGTCCACGCACCTATGGACACCTTATCTTTGACAAAGAAGCCAAGAATATACAATAGAGAAAAGACCATCTCTTTAACAAGTGATGCTGGGAAAACTGGACAACCACTTGTAAAAGAATGAAACTAGAACATTTTCTAACACCATACACAAAAATAAAATGGATTAAAGATCTAAATGTAAGACCAGAAACTATAAAAATCCTAGAGGAAAACATAAGCAAAACACTCTTCGACATAAATCACAGCAGGATCCTCTATGACCCACCTCCCAGAGTAATGGAAATAAAAGCAAAACTAAACAAATGGGACCTAATTAAAATTAAAAGCTTTTGCACAACAAAGGAAACTGTAAGCAAAGTGAAAAGACAGCCTTCAGAATGGGAGAAAATAATAGCAAACGAAGCAACTGACAAAGAATTAATCTCAAAAATATACAAGAAACTCTTGCAGCTCAATTCCAGAAAAATAAATAACCCAATCAAAAAATGAGTCAAAGAACTAAACAGACATTTCTCCAAAGAAGACATTCAGATGGCTAACAAACACATGAAAAGGTGCTCAACATCACTCATTATCAGAGAAATGCAAATCAAAACCACGATGAGGTACCATTTCACACTGGTCAGAATGGCTGCTATCCAAAAATCTACAGACAATAAATGCTGGAGAGGGTGTGGAGAAAAGAGAACCCTCTTACACTGTTGGTGGGAATGCAAACTAGTACAGCCACTATAGAGAATGGTATGGAGATTCCTTTAAAAACTGGAAATAGAACTGCCATATGACCCAGCAGATCACATGATACTATATATAAAAGCAGTATGCCACTGCTGGGCATACACACCAAGGAAACCAGAATTGAAAGAGACACATGTACCTCAATGTTCATCGAAGCACTGTCTATAATAGCCAGGACATGGAAGCAACCTAGATGTCCATCAGCAGATGAATGGATAAGAAAGCTGTGGTACATATACACAATGGAATATTACTCAGCTATTAAAAAGAATACATTTGAATCAGTTCTGATGAGGTGGATGAAACTGGAGCCTATTATACAGAGTGAAGTAAGCCAGAAAGAAAAACACCAATTCAGTATACTAACACACATATATGGAATTTAGAAAGATGGTAATGATAACCCTATATGTGAGACGCAAAAGAGACACAGATGTATAGCACAGTCTTTTGGACTCTGGGAGAAGGCAAGAGTGGGATGATCTGAGACAATACCATTGAAGCATATATTATCATATGTGAAACAGATCACCAGTCCAGGTTCAATGCATGAGACAGGGTGCTCAGGGCTGGTGCACTTGACCCAGAGGGATGGGATGGGGAACGAAGCAACTGACAAAGAATTAATCAGTTCTTTGGGAAGGGGTGGGAGTGGGTTCACGATGGGGAACACATGTAAACCCACGGCTGATTCATGTCAATATATGGCAAAACCCACTACAGTGTTGTAAAGTAATTAGCCTCCAATTAAAATAAATGAATAAAGAATTTTAAAAAGAAAAAAAAAACTAATATACAGGTCTTTTGCCTCCTTGGTTAAATTTATTCTTGGTATTTCTGATGTGATTACAAATGAGATTGTTTTCCTTATTTCTCTTTCTGATAGTTTATTGTTAGTGTAAGGAAACAAAACAGATTTTTGAATACTGCACCTTTGTTGAATTCATTTATTAGTTCTAATGGTTTTTTGATAGTCTTTAAGGTTTTTTGTATATAGTATCATGTCATCTGCAATCAGTGACAGTGTTACTTTTTCCTTTCCAGTTTAACTTCTCTGACTACTATGCCTAGGACTTCCAATACTGTATTGAATAAAAGTGGGCATCATTCTTTTGTTCTTCATCTTAGAGAAAAGCCTTCAGCTTCTATCTATTAGCTTGTTAGCTAGAGTTTGTCACATATGGCTTTTGGTTTTATTATGTTGAGGTGAAAGTGAAAGAGAGTATTAGTAACTCAGTCATGTCTGACTCTTTTTGACCCCGTGAACTGTAGCCTGCCATGACCCCTGTCCATGGAATTCTCTTGGCAAGAAAACTGGAGTGGTTAGACATTTCCTTCTCCAGGGGATTTTTCCCAGCCCAGGGGTCAAACCCAGGTTTCCTGCATTGCAGGTGGATTTTTTACCATCTGAGCAACCGGGGAAACCTGTTATTTTGAGATATGTTCTCTCTATTCCCACGTTTTGAGTTTGTTTTTTTTTTAATCATCAGTCAGTTCAGTTCAGTTGTTCAGTCATGTCCGACTCTTTGCAAGCCCATGAACCGCAACACACCTCCCTGTCCATCACCAACTCATGAAGTCCACCCAAACTCATGTCCATTGAGTTGGTGATGCCATCCAACCATCTCATCCTCTGTTGTCCCCTTCTCCTCCTGCCTTCAATCTTTCCCAGCATCCGGGTCTTTTCAAATGAGTCTGCTCTTCACATCAGGTGGCCAAAGTATTGGAGTTTCAGCTTCAACATCAGTCCTTCCAAAGAAATCCCAGGGCTGATCTCCTTTAGGATGGACTGGTTGGATCTCCTTGCAGGCCAAAGGACTCTCAAGAGTCTTCTCCAACACCACAGTTCAAAAGCATCAATTCTTCGGTGCTCAGCCTTCTTCGCAGTCCAACTCTCACATCCATACATTACCACAGGAAAAACCATAGCCCTGACTAGATGGACCTTAGTCGCCAAAGTAATGTCTCTGCTTTTGAATATGCTATCTAGGTTGGTCATAACTTTTCTTCCAAGGAATATGCGTCTTTTAATTTCATGGCTGCAATCACCATCTGCAGTGATTTTGGAGCCCCCCAAAATAAGGTCTGACACTGTTTCCACTGTTTCCCCATCTATTTGCCATGAAGTGATGGGACCAGATGCCATGATCTTCGTTTTCTGAATGTTGAGCTTTAGGCCAACTTTTTCACTCTCCACTTTCACTTTCATCAAGAGGCTTTTTAATTCCTCTTCACTTTCTGCCATAAGGGTGGTGTCATCTGCATATCTGAGGTTACTGATATTTCTCCTGCCAATCTTGATTCCAGCTTGTGTTTCTTCCAGTCCAGCGTTTCTCATGATGTACTCTGCATATAAGTTAAATAAGCAGGGTGACCTACTTAATTTACTCTCTTTCCTGTATATTTATTTTTCAGTGAGACTTGTTCTTTAATATATGTTCTTGTTACTAACTAGCACCCTTTATTTCTACTTTAAAAGTCCCTTTTAACATCTCTTATAAGGCTAGTTTAGTGGTGATGACTCAGCTGCAATTCCATCCCTTTGAAATAACTCAGCTGGCTTGAAACACAACCTTCAATAAATGAAGATAATGGCATCCAGTCCCATCACTTCATGGCAATTAAATGGGGAAACAATGGAAACAATGATGGATTTATGTTCTTGGGCTCCAAAATGGGTTGCAGGTGGTGACTGCAACCATGACATTCAAAGACACTTGCTCCTTGGAAGAAAAGCTACAACACACCTAGGCAGCATAGTAAAAAACAGCATTACCGACAAAGGTCTGTATAGTCAGATCTGTTGTTTGTCAGTAGTCATGTGTTGATGTGAGAGTTGAACCGTAAAGAAGGCTGAGCACCAAAGAATTGATATTTTTGAACTGTGGTGTTGGAGAAGACTCTTGAGAGTCCCTTGGACTTCAAGGAGATCCAATCAGTCCATCCTAAAGAAAATCAGTCCTTAATATTCATTGGAAGAACTTGGAAGAACTGATACTGAAGCTGAAGCTCCAGTACTTTGGCCACCTGATGGGAAGAGCTGACTCATTTGAAAAGACCCTGGTGCTGGGAAAGATTGAAGGTGGGAGGCGAAGGGGACAACAGAGCATGAGATGGTTGTATGGCATCACCAACTTGATGGAGATGAGTTTGAGAAAGCTCCGGGAGTTGGAGATGGACAGGAAAGCCTGGTGTGCTGTGGTCCATGGGGTCACAAAGAGTCAGACATGACTGCGTGACTGAACTGAGTGGTGATGAATTCATTTAGCTTTGGTTCACTGGAAAACTCTCTCTCTCCTTAAATTCTGAATAGTAGCTTTACCATGTACAGTTTTCTTGGTTGGATTTTTTTTTCTTTAAGTGCTTTGAATATATCAATATTATGCTATCCCTCTGAACCACAATGTTCATGCTAAAAAATCTGCTAATAGTCTTATAGTCCAATCTCTTTCAGAATTTTCCACAGTTTATTGTGATCCACACAGTCAAAGGCTTTGGCATAGTCAATAAAGCAGAAATTGATGTTTTTCTGGAACTCTCTTGCTTTTTCCATGATCCTGCAGATGTTGGCAATTTGATCTCTGGTTCCTCTGCCTTTTCTAAAACCAGCTTGAACATCAGGAAGTTCACGGTTCATGTATTGCTGAAGCCTGGCTTGGAGAATTTTGAGCATTACTTTACTAGCATGTGAGATGAATACAATTATACGGTAGTTTGAGCATTCCTTGGCATTGCCTTTCTTTGGGACTGGAATGAAAACTGACCTTTTCCAGTCCTGTGGCCACTGTTGAGTTTTCCAAATTTGCTGCACTCAATGTGCAGCACTTTCATAACATCATCTTCCAGGATTTGAAATAGCTCAACTGGAATTCTATCACCTCCACTAGCTTTGTTCATAGTGATGCTTCCTAAGGCCCACTTGACTTCACATTCCAGGATCTCTGGCTCTAGGTGAGTGATCACACCATCATGATTATCTTGGCCATGAAGATCTTTTTTGTGTAGTTCTTCTGTGTATTCTTGCCACCTCTTCTTAATGTCTTCTGCTTCTGTTAGGTCCCTACCATTTCTGTCCTTTATTGAGCTCATCTTTGTATGAAATGTTCCCTTGGTATCTCTAATTTTCTTGATGAGATCTCTAGTCTTTCCCATTCTATTGTTTTCTTCTATTTATTTGCACTGATCATTGAGGACGATTTTCTTATCTCTCCTTGCTATTCTTTGGAACTCTGCATCAAGTGGGTATATCTTTCCTTTTCTCCTTTGCTTTTCACTTCTCTTCTTTTCACAGCAATTTGTAAGACCTCCCCAGACAGCCATTTTGCTTTTTTTTGCATATCTTTTTCTTGGGGATGGTCTTGATGCCTGTCTCCTGTACAATGTCACAAACCTCCGTCCACAGTTCATCAGGCACTCTGTCTATCAAATCTAGTTCCTTAAATCTATTCCTTACTTCCACTGTATAATCGTTAGGGATTTGATTTAGGTCATACCTGAATGGGCTGGTGGTTTTCCCCACTTTCTTCTATTTAAGTCTGAATTTGGCAATAAGGAGTTCATAATCTGAGCCACAGTCAGCTCCTGGTCTTGTTTTTGCTGACTGTATAGAGCTTCTCCATCTTTGGCTGCAAAGAATATAATCAATCTGATTTTGGTGTTGATCTTAGTATTAAAGTCACTAGCTGTTCTGACTTTCTTGGATATAGTTTTACCTGTTTATGTATATCATCTAGAATTATGCCTAATCTAGAAGGCAATCTACAGCTGCAAATTTGAGTCATGGCATTTTATGTAGCATTCTCTCCCTTCAGTTTCAAATCTGCTGATATTGACAAGCCAATACTAGTCCCATGCCCCATCCAAAGGAGAGTCTTGGGAAATAACAGTTCATTCAGAACAGAGTTTGAGAGGACCTGAACATAAGACTAAAGATTTCAACTTTGGGAAAGCAGCTTTTGAGCTTGAAAATAGTCATCAGAACTGTAGTTTATGAATATTAGATTAAAACTCTGTTGGAATCAGAAAAATGAATTGGAATCAGTAAGAATAGAGGAGGAAATGTCAGTTGAAAAAAAGTCATATGGCTGAAATTCCATTTATAGCCAAATGTCTTAGTCATCTCACGTTCATTGTATTCATTCAATATAGAAGAAGAAGTTTCTTCAGAAGGACTTGAAGAAGAATTTGACATTCTTAAGGTATAAAAGTATGTTATTTCTAAACTTAAAGTAAAATTTTGAAGCATATATTTTTATTTTCCGTTTTCTAATTTTAATATTTGTCAGTAAAATATGTTAGTGACTTTAGAGAATATCAATTCCATACTTAATGAGAATGCTGTTTATGGTATATATGGACAAAAAGATGCTTTAAATTTATTTAATTTTATCTTTCTTTTTTTTTTAGCAGAAAATATTCTGATGTTTAGCCGGGGAGGGGGGAATGCATATTTTATTATCCTTCTTTGTAGATTTTTAGGTTCATTATATTTATTGCTGTCTCTGTACTTTCTCCCACATTTCACTTGGGCCTGAATATTTCCAAATAACCTTTTGTTTGTATTCTCTTTGCCAACCACAATTATACTTTCCTCTTAATTTGGTTGATTCTGGTGAAGTGTTGAGAAGAATTAGATTGAAAGGTATTTAAATCAGTGTGAATAATATAAAGTTGAGATGTATTCTGTCTTGAAGTAGGAAAAACTATAATGTGAGCCACTTGGATATTTGGATTTTGAAAGGAATTAAGTGCCCTGAGTTAATTTCTGATTGAGCTTGAGGCAGTTTAGGGATATACATTTTGGGGGCGAACTACCTACTCATATATATTTTGATACTAGCCCTAATACTACATTTTTCTTTTACTCAAAGGAAAAAGAAACAGAAATGACAAGTGAAGATGGTAGGTCTAAAGAAGCACATGATCAGTCAGGGACATAGAACTTCGTCTTAAATCTATGACTTTTATTCAAATATAAGGCATATATGTCCTATATTTAAGAGTTATTAATACAGTATAATGTAAGGACATGTGCCTTGGAGTTGGACAGCTTCAGGATTGTTTTCCAGCTGTATTTATTACTAGCTGTGTTAGTATAGACTATTTAACTTCTATGTGCTTCCTCTCTCTTGTATAGAGATAATATTTACTTTGCAGAGTTTTTAAAAAACTAAGAAGGAATATAAAGCAACTAGTACAATGGCTGATGCGTAAGAGATATGTAGTAATTATTAGTTCCCATCCCTATATCTTTTCATCTATTTCTTAAGGAAAGCTTACAGTTAAAAAAAAAAATACAGCATTTTAAAAATATGCAGCCTATCACTGTGCACCTAAGTATAACAACTGTATATCATTTTTGGTAAGTTACTCTTAACAGCATCTTATTCAGATGCTATCTTAATGATTAGATACTAACAATGATACTATGAATTCATAGTTAACTTTTTATTAAGTTAATGAAAGCAAGCCACTGCATAGTTTAAAATGATTCATATTTTGTTTGAAGTTTGCTTTAAAATACAGGTATTTTTCTTTTTTTTTTTTTTTTGGTTTATTTATTTATTTATTTATTTATTTATTTATTTTTTTTAAATTTTAAAATCTTTAATTCTTACATGCGTTCCCAAACATGAACCCCCCTCCCACCTCCCTCCCCACAACATCTCTCTGGGTCATCCCCATGCACCAGCCCCAAGCATGCTGCACCCTACGTCAGACATGGACTGGCGATTCAATTCTTACATGACAGTATACATGTTAGAATTCCCATTCTCCCAAATCATCCCACCCTCTCCCTCTCCCTCTGAGTCCAAAAGTCCGTTATACACATCTGTGTCTTTTTTCCTGTCTTGCATACAGGGTCGTCATTGCCATCTTCCTAAATTCCATATATATGTGTTAGTATACTGTATTGGTGTTTTTCTTTCTGGCTTACTTCACTCTGTATAATTGGCTCCAGTTTCATCCATCTCATCAGAACTGATTCAAATGAATTCTTTTTAACGGCTGAGTAATACTCCACTGTGTATATGTACCACCGCTTTCTTATCCATTCATCTGCTGATGGACATCTAGGTTGTTTCCATGTCCTGGCTATTATAAACAGTGCTGCGATGAACATTGGGGTACATGTGTCTCTTTCAATTCTGGTTTCCTCAGTGTGTATGCCCAGCAGTGGGATTGCTGGGTCATAAGGTAGTTCTATTTGCAATTTTTTGATGATTTATAGTTCTTCAAAGAAAACAATAAGAGAATGTTTTGAAGGTCCAGCTCCAACTCTGGAAATTTTTTAAATTTCTTTATCCTTTTCTTCTCAAATTCTTCTCTCACAACTCTGTTTGAGAAACAGATTGCACTAACTCTCAATGATACAGAATATCTTTCTAAGTTAGATATGAAATCACTGTTAATGTAATACCTATTGGGAGTGGGTAAGTTTTATATATTTCCTGGGGCATATAAGCAATTAATGAAAGCTCCTATTCTAGCTTCTCCTTGTTTTGAATAAACAGATCATCTTTATTTCAACAAAATGCTCGAAGTGACAGATATCATTGACGAATTTGAAAGATATATGTTTCCCAGAGATTTTACCATACCCTATTTAGAACTCAGAATTGAATGAAATAAAAAGAAAATAGGGACTAAAAGTGGTTCAGGGTAAAATAAAGTAGCTAATATTCCTTTAAAACTTGTTATACTCTATTCTACTTTGTATACTTATACATATTTATTACATATATATGTATATAAATCAACTCACTTAGAGAAGGTGTTTCCTGAATTGTAAATGTAGCTTATTGTGTTGTTCAGTCACCAAGTTGTGTCCAATTCTCTGTGACCCCATGGACTGCAGTGTGCCAGGCCTCCCTGTCCCTCACTATCTCTCAGAGTTTGCCCTAGTTTGTGTCCATTGAATCAGTGATGCCATCCAACCATCTCATCTTCTGTTGCCCTCTTCTTCTTTTGCCTTCAATCTTTTGAAGCATCAGGGTCTTTTTCAGTGAGTTGGCTATTTGCATCAGGTGGCCAAATATTGAACTTCTGTTTCAGCATCAATCCTTGCAGTGAGTATTCAGGGTTGGTTTGCTTTAGAAAATCAGTGAAGCTATGAGCCATGCCATGCAGGGCCACCCAAGACATACAGGTCATACTGGAGACTTCTGACAAAATGTGGTCCACTGGAGGAGGGAATGGAAAACTATTCCAGTATTCTTGCCATGAGAATCCCATGACCTGTATAAAAAGTTAGTGTATAGGTAACTTAAAGTTAAAAATGAGGACTGCTTTTAAAGAAGCCATCTCAGCAAACATGATTTCCCACCTATGTCCATCTTATCTCTCACACATTGTATTCTTGTGTACAAGCTCAGTCGCTTCAGTTGTGTCTGATATTGTGTGACCCCATAAACTGTAGCCCTCCAGGCTCTGCTGTCCATGGGGACTCTCCAAGCAAGAATACTGGAATGGGTTGTCATTTCCTCTAGGGATCTTCCTGACCCCAGGATGGCAGGTCCTTCACCACTAGCGTCACCTAGGATCTACATCCATCTTTTCTCTCACACATTGTATGGGGTTGGCCCAAAAGTTCATTTGGATTTTTCTATGAGCTGTTATGGAAAAACCCAAATGAGCCCTTTGACCAACCCAATATATTTGTTGATCAGTCACTTGGTCGCATCTGACTCTTTGCAACCCTATGGACTGCAGCACTCCAGTCTTCCCTGTCCTTCACTGTCTCCTGGAATTTGCTCACACTCGTGTGCATTGAGTTGATGATGCCATCCAACCCTCTCATCTTCTGTGGCCCCTTTCTCCTCCCTACCCTCAATCTTTCCCAGCATCGGGGTCTTTTCCAGTGAATTAGTTCTTCACGTCAGGTGGCCACAGTACTGGAAATTCATCTTCAACATCAGTCCTTCCAATGAATATTCAGGACTGATTTCCTTCAGAATTGACAGGTTTGATCTCCTTGCTATCCACGGGACTTTCAAGAGTCTTCTCCAACACCACAGTTTGAAAGCATCAGTTCTTTAGCACTTAGTCTTCTTTATGGTCTAGCTCTCACATCATACATGACTACTGGAAAAAACATAGCTTTGACTATACAGGCCTTTGCCAGAAAAGTGATGTTTCTGCTTTTTAATGCACTGTCTAGGTTGGTCATAGCTTTTTTCTAAGGAGCAAGTGTCTTTTAATTTTATGGCTGCAGTCTCTACCCACAATGATTTTGGAGCCCAAGAAAATAAAGTCTGTCACTGTTTCTACTTTTTCCCCATAATTTGCCATGAAGTGATGGGACTGGATGCCATGATCTTAATTTTTTGAATGTTGAGTTTTAAGCCAGTTTTTTCACTCTCCTCTTTCACCCCATCAAGAGACTCTTTAGTTACTCTTCTCTTTCTGCCATTAGAGTGGTACCATCTGCATATCTGAGGTTGTTGATATTTCTCCCAGCAATCTTGATTCCAGCTTGTGCTTCCTCCAGCCCAATATTTTGCATGATATACTCTGCATAGAATTTAAATAAGCAAGGTGACAGTATATAGCCTTGACATACTCCTTTCCCAATTTTGAACCACTCCATTGTTCCATGTGTGGTTCTAACTGTTGCTTCTTGAACTACATACAGATTTCTCAGGAGTCAGGTGAGGTGGTGAGGTAGTCCCATCTCTTTCAGAATTTTCCACCATTTGTTGTGATCCACACAGTCAAAAGGCTTTAGCATTGTCAGTGAAGCAGAAGTGGATGTTTTCTTTCCCTTGCTTTCTCTGTGATCCAGTGGATGTTGGCAATTTGATCTCTATTTCCTCTGCCTTTTCTAAATCCAATATGTACATCTAGAAATTCTTGGTTCATGTGCTGTTAAAGTCTAGCTTGAAGGATTTTGAGCATTGTGAAATAAGTGCAGTTGAGTTGCTGAGTTTCCCTGATTTGCTGGCATATTGAATGCAGCAGTTTAATAGTATCATCTTTTAGGATTTTTAATAGCTCAGCTGGAATTCTATCACCTCCACTAGCTTTGTTCCTAGTAATACTTCCTACTTGTTCCACTTGGCTTCATACTCCAGTATGTCTGGCTCTAGGTGAATGACCACACCATCATGGTTATCCAAGTCATTAAGACATTTTTTCTATAGTTCTTCTGTGTATTCTTGCCACCTCTTCTTAATCTCTCCTGCTTCTGTTAGGTCCAGACTATTTCTGTCCTTTATGGTGCCCATCTTTACATGAAACATTCCCTTGGTATCTCTAATATTTTTTCTTTTTTTAGAAATATATTTTTAAATTTATTATTATTATTTTACTTTACAATACTGTATTGGTTTTGCCATACATTGACATGAATCTGCTACAGGTGTACATGAGTTCCCAACCCTGAACCCCCCTCCCACCACCCTCCCCATATCATCTCTCTGGGTCATCCCAGTGCTCCAGCCCTAAGCATCTTGTATCCTGTATCGAACCTAGACTGACGATTCATTTCTTACATGATAGTATACATGTTTCAATGCCATCCTCCCATTCTCCCAAATCATCCCACCCTCTCCCTCTCCCACAGAGTCCAAAAGTCTGTTCTATACATCTGTCTCTTTTGCTTTCTCGCAAAAGAGACATTACCATGGGTTATGATGGTAATGATAATAATGATAACCCATATTATCATTACCATCTTTCTAAATTCCATATATATGTGTTAGTATACTGTATTGGTGTTTTTCTTTCTGGCTTGGCTTACCGCACTCTGTATAATCGCTTCCAGTTTCATCCACCTCATTAGAACTGATTCAAATGTATTCTTATTAATGGCTGAGTAATACTCCATTGTGTATATGTACCACAGCTTTGTTATCCATTTGTCTGCTGATGGACATCTAGGTTGTTTCCATGTCCTGGCTATTATAAACAGTGCTGCGATGAGCATTGGGGTACACGTGTCTCTTTCAATTCTGGTTTCCTCGGTGTGTATGCCCAGCAGTGGGATTGCTGGGTCATAAGGCAGTTCTATTTCCAGTTTTTAGAGGACTCTCCACACTGTTCTCCATAGTGCCTGTACTAGTTTGCATTCCCACCAACAGTGTAAGAGAGTTCTCTTTTCTCCACACCCTCTCCAGCATTTATTGCTTGTAGACTTTTGGATCGCAACCATTCTGACTGGTGTGAAATGGTACCTCATTGTGGTCTTGATTTGCATTTCTCTGATAATGAGTGATGTTGAGCATCTTTTCATGTTTGTTAGCCATCTGTATGTCTTCTTTGGAGAAATGTCTATTTAGTTCTTTGGCCCATTTTTTGATTGGGTCATTTATTTTTCTGGAATTGAGCTGCATAAGTTGCTTGTGTATTTTTGAGATTAGTTGTTTGTCAGTTGCTTCATTTGCTATTATTTTCTCCCATTCAGAAGGCTGTCTTTTCATCTTGCTTACAGTTTCCTTTGTTGTGCAGAAGCTTTTAATTTTAATTAGATCCCATTTGTTTATTTTTGCTTTTATTTCCATTACTCTGGGAGGTGGATCATAGAGGATCCTGCTGTGATTTATGTTGCAGAGTGTTTTCCCTATGTTCTCCTCTAGGAGGTTTATAGTTTCTGGTCTTATGTTTAGATCTTTAATCCATTTTGAGTTTATTTTTGTGAGTGGTGTTAGAAAGTGTTCTAGTTTCATTCTTTTACAGGTGGTTGACAGTTTTCCCAGCACCACTTGTTAAAGAGATTGTCTTTAATCCATTGTATATTCTTGCCTCATTTGTCGAAGATAAGGTATCCATATGTGTGTGGATTTATCTCTGGGCTTTCTATTTTGTTCCATTGATCTATATTATGGTCTTCGTGTCAATAACATACTGTCTTGATGACTGTGGCTTTGTAGTAGAGCCTGAAGTCAGGCAGGTTGATTCCTTCAGTTCCATTCTTCTTTCTCAAGATTGCTTTGGCTATTCGAGGTTTTTTGTATTTCCATACAAATTGTGAAATTATTTGTTCTAGCTCTGTGAAAAATACCCCTGGTAGCTTGATAGGGATTGCATTGAATCTGTAGATTGCTTTAGGTTGTATACTCATTTTCACTATATTGATTCTTCTGATCCATGAACATGGTATATTTCTCCATTGATTAGTGTCCTCTTTGATTTCTTTCATCAGTGTTTTATAGTTTTCTATATATAGGTCTTTAGTTTCTTTAGGTAGATATATTCCTAAGTATTTTATTCTTTTTGTTGCAATGGTAAATGGAATTATTTCCTTAATTTCTTTTTCTACTTTCTCATTATTCGTGTATAGGAATGCAAGGGATTTCTGTGTGTTGATTTTATATCCTGCAACTTTACTATATTCATTGATTAGCTCTAGTAATTTTCTGGTGGAGTCTTTAGGGTTTTCTATGTAGAGGATCATGTCATCTGCAAACAGTGAGAGATTTACTTCTTCTTTTCCAATTTGGATTCCTTTTATTTCTTTTTCTGCTCTGATTGCTGTGGCCAAAACTTCCAGAACTATGTTGAATAATAGAAGTGAAAGTGGGCACCCTTGTCTTGTTCCTGACTTCAGGGGAAATGCTTTCAATTTTTCACCATTAAGGATAATGTTTCCTGTGGGTTTGTCATAGATAGCTTTTATTATGTTGAAGTATGTTCCTTCTATTCCTGCTTTCTGGAGAGTTTTTATCATAAATGGATGTTGAATTTTGTCAAAGGCTTTCTCTGCATCTATTGAGATAATCATATGGCTTTTATATTTCAATTTGTTAATATGGTGAATTACATTGATTGATTTGCAGATATTGAAGAATACTTGCATCCCTGGGATAACGCCCAGTTGGTCATGGTGCATGATCTTTTTAATGTATTGTTGGATTCTGATTGCTAGAATTTTGTTAAGGATTTTTGCATCTATGTTCATCAGTGATATTGGCCTGTAGTTTTCTTTTTTTGTGGCATCTTTGTCAGGTTTTGGTATTAGGGTGATGGTGGCCTCATAGAATGAGTTTGGAAGTTTACCTTCCTCTGCAATTTTCTGGAAGAGTTTGAGTAGGATAGGTGTTAGCTCTTCTCTAAACTTTTGGTAGAATTCAGCTGTGAAGCCATCTGGACCTGGGCTTTTGTTTGCTGGAAGATTTCTGATTACAGTTTCAATTTCCGTGCTTGTGATGGGTCTGTTAAGATTTTCTGTTTCTTCCTGGTTCAGTTTTGGAAAGTTGTATTTTTCTAAGAATCTGTCCATTTCTTCCACATTGTCCATTTTATTGTCATATAATTGCTGGTAGTACTCTCTTATGATCCTTTGTATTTCTGTGTTGTCTGTTATGATCTCTCCATTTTCATTTCTAATTTTATTGATTTGATTTTTCTCCCTTTGTTTCTTGATGAGTCTGGCTAATGGCTTGTCAATGTTATTTATCCTCTCAAAGGACCAGCTTTTGGCTTTGTTGATTTTTGCTATGGCCTCTTTTGTTTCTTTTGCATTTATTTCTGCCCTAATTTTTAAGATTTCTTTCCTTGAATGTTAAGATTAATCTCCTAGAGAAATTTTCTTAGCAATGAATTTTTGTTTTTAATTGTTAAAAGGATATGTTTGTTGGAAATATAACTTGACATCAAGGGTTTGTTTTGCTGTGTTTTCTCTCCTTCCTGCACTTGAAGGATTTTGGTGAGCTCTCTTTTGCTTTAAACACTAGCTGCTTTTCTGTAGACTGTTATACATGATAAAAATGAAATCCTATCTTATAATGGACTCTGTACTTGAGGGCCTATTAAAAGAAGAATAGCAAAAAATAAAAAAAATTTAAAAAAAAGATTTCTTTCCTTCTACTAACCCTGGGATTCTCCATTTCTTCCTTTTCTAGTTGCTTTAGGTGTAGAGTTAGGTTATTTATTTGACTTTTTTCTTGTTTCTTGAGGTATGCCTGTATTTCTATGAACTTTCCCCTTAGCACTGCTCTTATAGTGTCCCACAGGTTTTGGGTTGTTGTGTTTTCATTTTCATTCGTTTCTATGCATATTTTGATTTCTTTTTTTATTTCTTCTGTGATTTGTTGTTATTCAGCAGCATGTTGTTCAGCCTCCATATGTTGGAATTTTAAATAGTTTTTCTCCTGTAATTGAGATCTAATTTTAACGCATTATGGTCAGAAAAGATGCTTGGAATGATTTCAATTTGTTTGAATTTACCAAGGCCCAACTTTATGGGCCAGGATGTGATCTATCCTGGAGAAGATTCCATGAGCACTTGAGAAAACGGTGAAATTCATTGTTTTGGGGTGAAATGTCCTATAGATATCAATTAGGTCTAACTGGTCTATTGTATCATTTAAAGTTTGTGTTTCCTTGTTAATTTTCTGTTCAGTTGATCTGTCCATAGATGTAAGTGGGGTATTAAAGACTCCCACTATTACTGTGTTATTGTTAATTTCCCCTTTTGTACTTGTTAGCATTTGTCTTCCATATTGCAGTGATCCTATGTTGGGTGCAAATATATTTATAATTGTTATATCTTCTTCTTGGATTGATCCTTTGATCATTATGTAGTGGCCTTCTTTGTCTCTTTTCACAGCCTTTGTTTTAAAGTCTATTTTATCTCATATGAGTATAGCTACTCCTGCTTTCTTTTGGTCTCTTTTTGCATGGGATATCTTTTTCCAGCCCTTCACTTTCAGTCTGTATGTGTCCCTTGTTTTAAGGTGGGTCTCTTATAGACAACATATATAGGGGTCTTGTTTTTGTATCCATTCAGCCAATCTTTGTCTTTTGAGTGGGGCATTCAACCCATTTACGTTTAAGGTAATTATTGATAAGTATGATCCTGTTGCCATTTACTTTATTGTTTTGGGTTCGGGTTTATACACCCTTTTTGTGTTTCCTGTCTAGAGAATATCCTTTAGCATTTGTTGGAGAGCTGGTTTGGTGGTGCTGAATTCTCTCAGCTTTTGCTTGTCTGTAAAGCTTTTGATTTCTCCTTCGTATTTGAATGAGATCCTTGCTGGGTGCAGTAATCAGTATTTTCTTTCATCACTTTAAGTATGTTTTGCCATTCCCTCCTGGCCTGAAGAGTTTCTATTGAAAGATCAGCTGTTATCCTTATGGGAATCCCCTTGTGTGTTATTTGTTGTTTTTCCCTTGCTGCTTTTAATATTTGTTCTTTATGTTTGATCTTTGTTAATTTGATTAATATGTGTCTTGGGGTGTTTCGCCTTGGGTTTATCCTGTTTGGGACTCTCTGGGTTTCTTGGACTTGGGTGATTATTTCCTTCCCCATTTTAGGGAAGTTTTCAACTATTATCTCCTCAAGTATTTTCTCATGGTCTTTCTTTTTGTCTTCTTCTTCTGGGACTCCTATAAATCGAATGTTGGAGCATTTCATATTGTCCTGGAGATCTCTGAGATTGTCCTCATTTCTTTTAATTCGTTTTTCTTTTTTCCTCTCTGATTCATTTATTTCTACCGTTCTATCTTCTATTTCACTAATTCTATCTTCTGCCTCCGTTATTCTACTATTTGTTGCCTCCAGAGTGTTTCTGACCTCATTTATTGCATTATTCATTATATACTGACTCTATTGCTTCTAGGTCCTTGTTAAACCTTTCTTGCATCTTCTCAATCCTTGTCTCCAGGCTATTTATCTGTGATTCCATTTTGATTTCAAGATTTTGGATCATTTTCACTATCATTCGGAATTATTTCTCAGGTAGATTCCCTATCTCTTCCTCTTTTGTTTGGTTTGGTGGGCATTTATCCTGTTCCTTTACCTGCTGGGTATTCCTCTGTCTCTTCATCTTGGTTATATTACTGCGTTTGGGGTGGCCTTTCTGTATTCTGGCAGTTTGTGGAGTTCTCTTTATTATGGAGTTTCCTCACTGTGGGTGGGGTTGTATCAGTGGCTTGTCAAGGTTTCTTGGTTAGGGAAGCTTGTGTCGGAGTTCTGGTGGCTGGAGCTGGATTTCTTCTCTCTGGAGTGCAATGAAGTGTCCAGTAATGAGTTATGAGATGTCAATGGTTTTGGAGTAACTTTGAGCTGCCTGTATATTGAAGCTCAGGGGTGTGCTCCTGTGTTGCTGTAGACCTAACCACAACAAACTTAGAGGGTATGTCTTGCTCTGGAACTTGTTGGCCCTTGGGTGGTGCTTGGTTTCAGTGTAGGTATGGAGGCGTTTGATGAGCTCCTATTGCTTAATGTTCCCTGGAGTCAGGAGTTCTCTGATGTTCTCAGGATTTGGACTTTAGCCCCCTGCTTCTGGTTTTCAGTTTTATTTTTACAGTAGCCTCAAGACTTCTCCATCTATACAGCACCAATGATAAAACAACTAGGTTAGAGATGAAAAGTTTCTCCACATTGAGGGACACCCAGAGAGGTTCACTGTTTTTGAAGACAATGATCTGCTTTTCTGGGTGCCTGATGTCCTCTGCCAGCACTCAGAAGTTGTTTTGTGAAATTTACTCAGCATTGAAATGTTCTTTTGATGAATTTGTGAGGGAGAAAGTGGTCTCCCCATCCTATTCCTCCACCATCTTAGGACCGCCCCCTATCTCTAATATTGTTGAAGAGATCTCTAGTCTTTCCCATTCTATTATTTTCCTCTATTTCTTTGCATTGTTCACTTAAGAAAGCCTTCTTATCTCTCCTTGCTGTTCTTTGGAACTCTGCATTCAGATGGGTGTATCTATTCCTTTCTCCTTTGTCTTTTGTTTCTCTTCTTTTTTCACCTATTTGTAAGACCTCCTCTGACAACCATTTTGCTTTTTTGCATTTCTTTTTCTTGGGGATGGTCTTTATCCCTGTCTCCTGTACAATGTCACGAACCTCTGTCCATAGTTCATTAGGCACTCTGTCTATCAGATCTAATCCCTTGAATCTGTTTCTTACTTCCACTGTATAATCATAAAGGATTTGATTTAGGTCATACCTGAATGGTCAAGTGGTTTTGCCTACTTTCTTCAATTTAAGTCTGAATTTGGCAATAAGGAGTTCCTGATCTGAGCCACAGTCAGCTCCCAGTCTTTTTTTTTCTTTGCTGACTGTATAAAGCTTCTCCATCTTTGGCTGCAAAGAATATAATCGGTCTGATTTTAGTATTGACCATCTGTTGATGTCCATGTATTGACATCCAGTTGTCTCTTATGTTGTTGGATGAGTGAGTTTGCCATTACTAGTGCATTCTCTTGGCAGAACCTGTTAGCCTTTGCCATGTTTTATCTTGTACTCTATGGCTAAATTTGCCTGTTACTCCAGATATCTCTTGACTTTCTACTTTTGCATTACAGTCCCCTATGATGAAAAGGACATCTTTTGTGTTAATTCTAAATGATCTTGTCAGTCTTCTTAGACCCATTCAACCTCTTTGGCATTAGTGGTTGGGGCATAGACTTGGATAGCTGTGATGTTGAATGGTTTGCCTTGGAAATGAACTGAGATCATTTTGTCATCTTGAGATTGCTCCCAATTACTGGGTTTTGGAAACCAACCCTGAATATTCATTGGAAAGACTGATGCTGAAGCTTCAATACTTTGGTCACTTAATGCAAAAGGCTGACTCACTGGAAAAGACCCTGGTACTGGGAAAGAAGAGAAGGGGGCTACAGAAGATGAGATGGTTGGATGGCATCATCGACTCAATGGACATGAGTTTGAGCAAACTCCAGGAGGTAGTAGAGGACAGGGAAGACTGCCATGCAAAAACCATGGACTTTACAAAGTCCACGTTGCAGAGTTGGACCTGACTGAGCAACTGAACAGTTCAACTGTATTTTGGATTCTTTTGTTGACTATGATGGCTACTCCATTCTAAGGGATTCTTGCTCACAAACGTACATATAATGGTCATCTGAATTAAATTTTGCCCATTCCCATTCATTTTAGTTCACTGATTGCTAAAATGTCAGTGTTCACTCTTGCCCTCTCCTGTTTGACCATATCCAGTTTCCTTGATTCATGGACCTAATGTTCCAGGTTCCTATGCAGTATTTACAGCATTGGACTTTACTTTCATCACCAAACGCATCTACAACTCAGTGTCATTTCCACTTTGTCTTAGCCTCTTCATTCTTTCTGGAGCTATTTCTCCACTCTTCCCCAGTATATATTTCATTTTATATATTACATATTTTAACTTTCCTGTGTGCCCACATGCTTACTTCACATCTTTCAGTCTTTTGTGTACGCTTTTAGTTCACACATGTGCCAGTATACACATAATATCTATTTCACAATCAGTCCAGTCTCCCAAGTCATGGATATAGGACTTAACACCTCCCTGATGATCTTGTCGGTTCTATTTCATAAAATCTCCTGCATTTCTGTGTCTTCTCCGCCTCCCAAGGCCACTGCCCTAGTTCAGCTCTAATCACTTTTGGCCTCAACCATTTTAAATAACCTCCAGTCTCTTTTTCTCCTAGCTAGGAATCTAAAGTAGTAATCTGAAGTTATTAGCATATGAACTTCTTGTCCATATTTGATGTTGCTACTGAAGAATCTTTCTCAAATAGAAATCTAATCAAATCACTCTTTGATATTAATCAGTTATAAGTCAAATTTCTTAGCATGATTGATATACCAAATATGTCTTAGTCTTCCCTCTTTTCTGTCTTGTCAGCCTCATTTCCAATCATTTTTGTCTGATACCCTGAACATTGAAATGCTAAATTGCTTGAACTTTTCCAAAATAAACCCATTTTTTCCTGCTTCTCTATCTATTACTGTCTTCAGAGTATGTCTCCAATTTCTTGCTACCTAATGCCTGCTCTTCTCCACATCAGTCCAAGTCCACCCACCAAACTTTTACTTATCCTTATCTTTCAAGACCCAGTGCTGTGCTGTGCTTAGTCGCTCAATTTTGTCCAACTGTTTGTGACACCATGGACTCATCTGTCCATGAGGCAGGATTACCTGCCTGGCTCATCTGTCCATGAGGATTCTCCAGACTCAGAATTAATATTTATTCTTGAAAATTAATTTCGATCTCCCTGAGCACTCACTCCTTAATGTGTTTTCATAGCAACTTGCATATATTTTACCATCCATCCATACTACCTCATTTATTTTTCATATTATGTATTTTTCATCATATAAATCCTCTCTCTGAATACATATCTTTCCTTCTTTTCTCCATTACCATGCTTTTTTCTACTATATAAAAACATATAAATAGGTTTCTAAATAATCAATACTATAAAATATATAATTTTATAGTGTATAATATATTAATTAAGTTTATGTGTCTGTGTTCTCTCTGCTAGATTTAAAAACCCTAACAGGTTAAGGCCACCTTTTGATTTTATCTTTGTATATTTTACAATATCCTGGTATACTGAAGTCACTAAATGAAATTTAACTTATTCATTGACAGGTATTTGTTGAGAGCTTTTATATACCAGGAGCATTCTAGATTCTGACACAACAGTAAAGAACAAAGCACACCAAAGCCCTGGCCTTCATAGACCTTATTATATTCTCTGCTTAATGACTGTATAATTTAAATTTGTTAAACCCACTTCTTCAGATACAGAAAATATCCATTCATGAAGCAGAGTTTACTCTTTTTTATATGTGTGAGATCATTTATGTATGTTACTATAGATAGTAATCTGAAGTTATTTTAAATGTTAATGTAAATGAATGCTATTATAGTCCTCTTTTTTTAATACAGTGTAGAACACCTCAAAAAGTCTCCCTCAGGAGTATCTCATCAATGACAGATGAAGAGGTTAGGATTAAGTTAACTATGAAATTTGTCAACTTTTTGGATGTAAATGACAAAAAAGTATTTATTAATAATTCACTATAAAATAGTTTTATAAGAATTTAAGTTACTATCCTGCCTTTTTTCTTAGAATCCCAAGTACTTTCCTTATTTTCATGTGTTTATATATTTCTACATATTATTTTATGTTTCACAGAATTAGAACAGCCTTATACCATATGTAAAGTTAACAGAGGGATTATTCACTACTGCTTGGTGGCACCTTATGGAGGTTACTAGTTCTCCTGAACTTCATATTTGCTAATGAACTATTTCTAACATGTAAAAATATAGATCCTTTTGTGTTCACTACATAGGTTTAATAAAGTTAACCACATAGCTTATTAGAACTGCAGAATCTTAGTACCTCCCCTATCTCCTCAGTACTAAAGAATTAGAATCTACAGTTTAACAAAATTCCCAAATTATTTGAAACTTTGCTGTAAATCTTTTTATAAAGGAGGATATGTTTCCAGCTAAACTCCTCCTCTCCTACCATCTTCACCTCTCTCTCACAAAAAGTTAATAGCTATCCTCTGCATTCTTCCTGTCCATAGTTTTGTCACATTAGTTTGTATCCCTAATTATACACATGTGAACACAAATATTTTCCTGCAACTTTTTTCACTGAACAGTATTTTTGAGGCTTATCCATGTTTTGCTACTTGGGAAATTCTTACCTGCCCCCCAGTATTACCAAGATTTTCTCTCATGTTTTCTTTTAAAAGTTTTACTACTTAGCTCTTCATATTTGTCAGAGGCAACAGGCAATTAAGATGATTATATTCAAACTTTTGCAATAGGGACAATGTTCATCAGTAAGGACCGTTTCAGAGTAAATGAAGGGGACTTGGGGTTTTATAAAGAAGGGAAGAAAAGGAAGTTGTAATCGTTGAGGAAGGGTAGATGTGGGTCATATCAAGAATATATGAGGGCAGGGTGGCCTTTTGTAGTCAGTTCTGCAAACACAAAAAGATAAAAGGATTTCTCAGCTATCACTTCTTCTAGGGAACACAAGCCTCAGATAAAGTTCAACATTGTCACACTTACGGACTGAATTCATCTAGAGTTTATTTTGTGTATATTCAAATAGTGCTCGTTATCATATGAATTATCAATTTTCTTTTATCCTAATGATATTTATTATTACAGAGTTCCATCCTTCCTCCATTGATTTCTGGATTTCCTATTCTGTTTCATTAGTCTGTTTGTCTGTCTCAGAGTTAATATGTAGTTTTTAATTGTTATAGTTTTATAAAATATGTCTGTTCTAATTTTTAAAGATAATTCTATTTATTTGTTTTTATTTTTGGCTGTGCTGGATCCTCACCCCTGCACGGGCCTTGCTCTAGTTTCAGAGAGTGGGAGCCACTATCCTGTTGCTGTGCATGGTCCTCTCACCGTGGTGGCCAGAGCACAGGCTCTGGGTGCACAGACTTCAGCAGTTGCAACATGTGGACTCAGTATTTGCAGTTCTTGGGCTCTAAAGAACAGGCTCCATAGCTGTGATGCTCTGGCTTAGGAGCTCTGCAGTAAGCTGGATTCTCACAGACCAGGGACTGAACCAATGTACCCCGCATTGACAGGCTTACTCTTCACCACTGAGCCACAGGGAAGTCTCTGTGCTAAATGTTTTTGAAAGGAGTGTCCAGTTGTTGGTGCAAAGTTATAAAATAGTAGCTCATGACTAAGTCATCACGTTATTCTTTTCACTGAGGTAATTGGTGACTGTATTATCAGAAATGGGATAATTAGTGAGTTTTTCATCCTCCGCTCTTTTTTTGATCCATACTCCTTTCAAAGATATTAGACCATGGATTCAAACTTGTTTCTATAATAGTTTTATTTTTTTAATTTTTATTTTTACTTTATTTTGCTTTACAATACTGTATCGGTTTTGCCATACATTGACATGAATCAGCCACGGGTGTACATGAGTTCCCAATCCTGAACCCCTCTCCCACCTCCCACCCCATATCATCTCTCTAGATCATCCCCATGCACCAGCCCCAAGCGTCCTGTATCCTGTATCGAACATAGACTGGCGATTCGTTTCTTACCTGATAGTATACATGTTTCAATGCCATTCTCCCAAATCATCCCACCCTCTCCCTCTCCCACAGAGTCTAAAAATCCGTTCTATACATCTGTGTCTCTTTTGCTGTCTCACATAGAGGGTTATCATTACCATCTTTCTAAATTCCATATATATAATAGTTTTAAATTTTTATTTACGATCCAAATTTTGTGTCTTTTCCTGTTTGGCTATCGCACTTTTCCATCCCTATTATCTGGGAATCTGCTGTCGCTTTTTTCGTATATTATCCCTTAATGAAATTAGGATAGTGTTAAGTATGCTTGTCTGTATCTTGCTTTTCTTATCATTAATCTTGTATACATTTTCATGTCAGTATATAAAGATTTAAATCACCATTTTAGTCATAGCATAGTATATTCTAATACATATTGATTTGATAGAACTTGCTGAAACAGTATTGAATTGTTGCAGTTTAGTTTGCTTCCAATTAGTTATCCCCATTATATATACATATTTTTACAAAAATGTATGCCTATTTATTTGGTTAGGGTAAATTCATAAGATGTGAGATTTTTAAAATCTAAGAATATGACTTTTTTAAAAAGATACTTTACACATCACATATTTATTCCCCTGAAACATGTTGTCAGTAAGTCTCATATCAGCAATAATTTTGAGTGGAGATTTTACTATATTTCTCCTAATACCAGCTATCTTTGCCCATTAGGCAAGTAAAATATTACCAATTATTTTAATGTGAATTTCACTGATTACTACTAAATATAAAAATGTTTTCTTGTGTTAATTGATCATTCCATTTTTTTCTCTGGTAGTGTCCTCTTCTTTACCATTTTTTTCTATTTGAATGCCAGTATTTTTATTATTTGTAAGAAGATCTATATTGGAGAGAGTAGACTTTGTTCTAAATATTAAAGCCAATATTACTGGTTTATTATGTGTATTAACATTTAATTCAGTTCAGTTGTTCAGTCGTGTCCACTCTCCCTAACATCAGGCCTCCCTGTCCATTACCAACTCCCGGGATTTACCCAAACTCATGTCCATTGAGTCAGTGATGCCATCCAACCATCTCATCCTCTGTTGTCCCCTTCTCCTCCCACCTGCAATCTTTCCCACCATCAAGGTCTTTTCAAGTGAGTCAGTTTTTGCATCAGATGGCCAAAGTATTGGAGCTTCAGCATCAGTCCTTCCAAGGAATATTCACGGCTAATTTCCTTTAGGATTGACTGGTTGGATCTCCTTGCAGTTCAAGGGACTCTCAAGAGTCTTCTCCAAAACCGTATTTCAAAAGCATCAATTCTTCGGTGCTCAGCTTTCTTTATAGTCCAACTCTCACAGCCATACATGCCTACTGGAAAAACCGTAGCTTTGGCTAGACAGACCTTTGTTGGGAAAGTAATGTCTCTGCTTTTTAATATGCTGTCTAGGTTGGTCATAGTTTTTCTTCCAAGGAGCAAGCGTCTTTTAATTTCATGGCTGCAATCACCATCTGCAGTGATTTTGGAGCCCAAGAAAATAACGTCTCACACTATTTCCATTGTTTCCCTATCTCTTTGCCATGACTGATGGAACCAGATGCCATTACCTTAGTTTTCTGAATGTTGCATTTTAAGCCAACTTTTTCACTCTCTTCTTTCACTTTCATCAAGAGGCTTAGTTCTTTGCTTTCAGCCATAAGGGTGGTGTCATCTGCATATCTGAGGTTGTTGATATTTCTCCCAGCAATCTTGATTCCAGCTTGTGCTTCCTCCAGCCCAGCATTTCTCATGATGTACTCTGCAAAGGTTAAAAAAACAGGGCGACAATATACAGCCTTGATGTACTCCTTTCCCAATTTGGAACCAGTCTGTTGTTCCATGTCCAGTTCTAACTGTTGCTTCTGCATACAGAATCCTCAGGAGGCAGGTCAGGTGGTCTGGTATTCACATCTCTTGAAGAATGTTCCACAGTTTGTTGATCCACACAGTCAAAGACTTTGGCATAGTCAGTAGAGTAGAAGTAAATGCTTTTTTGGAACTCTTGCTTTTTCTATGATCGAAAGGATGTTGGCAATTTGATCTCTGGTTTTCTGCCTTTTCTAAATCCAGCTTGAACATGTGGAAATTCACAGTTCATGTACTGTTGAAGCCTGGCTTAGAGAATTTTGAGTGTTACTTTGCTAGCGTGTGAGATGAGTGCAATTGTGTGGTAGTTTGAACATTCTTTGGCATTGCCTTTCTTTGGGATTGGAATGAAAACTGATCTTTTCCAGTCCTGTGACCACTGCTGAGTTTTCCAAATTTGCTGGCATACTGAGTGCAGCATATTTTAACTTAAATTAGTTAAATTTAGTTAATTAAATTAGTTAAAATTAATTAATTAAATTAATATTTAATTTGATGAGAGCAAATTTTGCTATGTAGATGTTTTTTTACTTTATAGAACCAAATATATTATGAGTTTCTCTTAGGTTATTGTTCTCAGTATTCTTAATTCAAAATTATATAAATATAATTATGGTACTTTTAAAATTTAATAACTTAATTCATACAGAAATTAATTTTGTATAAAAGTGATATGAGTCTCTACTTTTTTTCCTAAAATGTTAGCCAGCTAACTTAATAAATAAATCATGTAAATGAACATTCACCTGAAATGCTGTGTTTATCATATACTAAATTATTATATGCAGTTATGTACATGCAAATATGTTAGCTCCATACCCTTAACTATTACTTTACCTGTGCACTTTTCTTTCCTCTTCTGTAAAACAAGATACTACTTATAAATTTATTAAGAGAACTAAATATGTGTCATAAAGTGAAAGTGAAAGTGAAGTCACTCAGTCGTGTCTGACTCTTTGCGACCCCATGGACTGTAGCCCACCAGGCTCCTCCCTCTGTGGGATTCTTCAGGCAAGAGTACTGGAGTGGGTTACCTTTTCCTTCTCCAGGGGATCTTCCCGCCCCAGGGATCGAACCCGGGTCTCCTGCATTCCAGGAAGATGCTTTAACCTCTGAGCCACCAGGAAAGAAGCCTATGTGTCATAAATAAAATACAAATATGTATAAAACATATTTTATTTAACACAGTGATTGATTCATAATATGTGCCAAATAAATGAGTTATTATTTATTTTTGTTACTAATATTGTTGAGTTTATTTTGTTATCAGAACCATACTTTTATAATTATTGCCATGTAATAAGTTTTAATATCTGGTAGTGTTAGCAGCAGCAGCAGTGTTCTAGCCACACATTCTGGGAAACAAACTCACTCAGAATACAATGCAGATAGTGGAGTGCAGTCTATTACACCAGCAGGCCCATGTTAGAGTCTCCTCTTAGCCTAGGACCCTGGCCAGTTTTTCTGAAAAAACTTATATACCCTAAGTGTACATGCCCAAACCCACCTCCCCAAATTCCCTGAAACTAGTCTGAACAAAGGAAAAGAAAGATATCATCAAAGTTAACCCGTGATTCATAGACCTTAAGCCTAGGTGGTTAACAGTGGAAAATTATCAATAGGCCTGCGGTCATACCCCAATAAGTGTAATAGATATTATGATTCTATTTGGTTACACAGATAATTAGGATATTCTATTAGGGAAGAGAGTGTCTGTGTATGAGCCCTGGGGCTCTTCCATCCAGGGGGCCTGGTTTTCCAGTTGGTATGTCGTTTCCATAGATACTGGGTGTCTAGCTCAAAGTCCACAGTCCGGCCCAAGATGGAGTCCTGCTTTCAAGATGGAGCCTGTTCTGTCTGTTTCCTCCTTCATTCACGCCTTTTGACGCTCTTAACTCATAATATGATTGTCATTTATAGGGATATAATGCATCCTGCCTCTCCGACCTCTGATTTGGGAGAACGCCATCAACCTATGTGTTACAAAGTTCAAATACATTGTAAAATACAGGGTGCACAAAGCAGAACAATCAAGACAACTATACCAATGGTAAATATAGTTTTCCACCAAATACCCTTCACCCAAGATAGGACTGAAGTCCAAAAAGGAAGATTATCATCAGAGATAACTTTTACCTGAACTTTCATGTCATTTAGGGTGGCTGATATATAGCCAGATAAATCAGGAATATATACGCAACATTTAACTGTAATTATAGCGCAGGTCCCTCTTTGTACTGAAACTATGGTTAGTCTCAAGATGATAGCAGCAAGTCCTTGTAGCAGCAGTTGATTGTAGAGCTTCATCTCTATTTCTTCGTTAAGATGATCTTGGTTTCATGGGGCTCAGTGGGGTCCTGGTGTGTAGTCTGCTCGGCTTCCTCTGGGTCTGTGTGGTATGCTCTCTTCACCCTCATGAACTGGATCCAGGAAGTGACACCCACACCTTTAACTGCAGTACGGCTGGTTAGAACAAGAGTATATGGACCCTTCCAATGTGGGGCCAACGAGTCATGCTTCCAGTCCTTGACCACACCTGATCCCCAGGCATAAATTTGGGAATCTTCCCCAAAGAGGAACGGCACCCTTTCTTGTACAAACTTAGTTACCTGATTTATTACCTTACCCAGTTGTTCCATCTGCTGAGAAACTCATCTCCCCTTACCTGGGGCAAATTTGTTGACACCTGTTTTATTCAGGGAGCGATCCTCCCATATACAATTGTGTATGGAGAAGAGCCATGGGACTGTGGGGTCATCCTGAGTCTGAGCAGAGCCGTCGGAAACAAGTCCACCCAGGAACAGTCAGTCTCTAAGATCCACTTGGAGAGTGTCTCTTTAAGTGTCCAGCTGGCTCCTTCCACCATCCCAGAACTCTAAGGCCTATATGCTGTATGCATTTCCACTTGATGTTTAAAGTTTGGCTTACTTGTTATACTAAATCAGCTACAAAAGCGGGGCCATTGTCTGATCCAATGCTGGTAAGAAATCCAAATCTGGGAAGTATCTCCCTAAGCAGGCACCAGGCTACTTTTGATGCTCTTTCAGTCCGGATAGGAAAAGCTTCTACCCATCCCAAGAACGTATGTACCATGACCAGCAGGTAATGGTAGTGTCGGTGAGGTTTCACTTCAGTGAAGTCCACTTCCAGGTGTTCAAAGGGCAGCGTGCCTTTTACTTGAATCCCTGGAGGTTTATGTCTATGCCGAGAGGCAGCATTGACCTGTGAGCAGACAGTGCAGTTCTGAGATTTTGTCCTGCATAGGGAAGAGAGGCGGGGAACCAAGAAATATTTTCAACTTAGCTCTTCCAGTTTATCATGGCCTAGATGGGTCGCTTGGTGTGTTTGGCTTACCAGAGTGGGTGCCAGCTCCTCCAGTACCAATAATTTGCCACTTGGCAATTCCTACCATCCCTTTTCAGTCTTGATGGCCCCTTCTGCTTTGACTAGTTGCTTTTGGGCTTCAGTGTGTCTTGGAGAGTCTAGCGTTAGCTCAGGTAGCTCCGCCAATATGAGAGCTTTAATAGGGGCTTCACTTGTCACCCACAAGCCGTCGCCTGCTGGTTTAGCAGTCTTATCAGCCAGTCTGTTCCCTGAGCCAGGGGGGTATCCTACTCTTGAGGTCCTCTGCAGCGTATGACTGCAACCCTTTCTGGTTTCCAGGCAGCATCTAATAGGGTCTTAATTTCTTCCTTATTTTTAATATCTTTTTCACTAGTTGTCAAAGGCCTCTCTTCTTATACAGAGCCCAGTAGTGTGGCAAAAGCATACCTGGAGTCTGCATAAATGTTTGTCTTCTTACCTTTTGACAGCTGGAGGGCCTGGATTGGAGCATATAGTTCGGCCTGTTGAGCGGACCAGAGTGATGGCAGAGAGCTAGCCTCCACGATGGTTTCTTCCATGACTACTGCATATCCCGCCAGTCACTGTCCTTGTTTCACCAGGCTGGTGCCGTTGGTGTTCAGGACCAAATCTGGGTCTGGGATTGGCTGATCTCTCAAGTCAGGTCTGCTGGCATATTTCCTGGCAATCATGTGAGGGTCCACCTTCTCCCACATGAAGGAGTGTGGCCAGATTCAGAACCTGACAAGGCTCAGTAGTAAACGTGGGGGTTCTCACGTAACAGTCCCTGGTATTGAGTAATCCGGGATGTTGACAGCTATTTATGGGGCTCCACTCACAGAAGAGTGTTGACCTTATGCGGGACTTTTACGAACAAATCTTGGCCCAAAGTCAGCTCGGTGCCTCCAGACCAGTAAGGCAACCACAGCAACTGCCCATAAGCATGCCGGCCACCCAGTGGCAACATTGTCCAGCTGATTAGAGGTAAGTCGCTGGTCTGTCCCATGTCCCCATAATCTGGGACAGCACTCCCTTGGCCACCTTGCCCTTTTCAGTCATGTAAAGAGTAAGCGGCTTGGCAGGGTCTGGCAGCCCCAGGTGGGTGCTGAAATAATTGCACCAGGTTTGAATTCTATTACCAGTGGGGCTTATTTTGCAAGCCTGGAGTGGGTTGTCTTCCACCCAGACCTCAAGGAATTGTTGAGTTAACTCTCTCTCTCAACTTTTTAGCCTGTCCAGTTCCCTTTACAAGAGATCGTGCAATGTCCATTCATCTTGAGGGGTTACTGAGAGGAAGAGTAAATAGGTGGTTGAGCCCATTCGAACAGTGGGTCTTTCGTGGGGGGCAAGGTGACTTGTGCCCCCAATTTAGACAGCAAGTCTCTTCCTAACAAAGGTACCAGGTATTCAGGGATGTATGCAAATTCATGAGTCACTTGGAATCCCCCCATCTGACATTTTCAGGGTAGGCTAGAGACACAAAGGCTGCATTTATCACCATCTGAGACCCAGCAGCCTCTGGCTGGGTCTATTGGTGTATAAAATCTATAGGCCTCGCACAGTCTTTCACAGACCTCAGAGGGTGATTTGCTTTCTCTTTGAATCACTTCGGATAGTTTTGCGATACTCATAGCTTTTGGGGCCCCCTCTTGCGACCTTGTAAAATAGTCAGCTGATATTTCTCCAGGTGGTCCCTCTCTTCTGTGTTACAGTCCCAGTTGGGCCTCTCATCGGGGGTGGCTAGTTCTGCCCACCGCTGCTGGTCTGCAGTACCCTCAGGTGCCATTTCTCTTAGCCATTCTCTGGCCTCATTTAGGATCCTGTGTCTTTCCTCAGTGCTGAAAAGGGAGACTAGTAGTTGGATTATGTCATCCTATGTGGGCCAGTGGGTTCGAAAAGTAGTCTCCATCAGCCTAATCATGGCTTGTGGCTGCCCCGAGTATGGTGGAGCCTGTCTGTGCCAGTTTAATGTATCCATGGAGGAAAATGGCTGGGAATACTAGGCTACAGGGAGCTGATGGTAGTGCCCCATGTGTCCTGAACTGGAGGCTGTCATAGCTCTCTGAGGGGCATCCGCAGTGGGCTTCTTTCCCCCTGTTCCTTGGCAGAGCACAGCCTCTGTCTAACTGCTGTGGTTTCTTCCCCCTTCCCATCAGTTCTCACCAGTAGAGGGGGATACAATCTAAGCGGTCCAGCCGAGGTGGAATTCTGGGGGCGTTGACCAGAGGTCTCCATTGCTGGGATTGTAGCCCGCCAAAAGGGTGGCTCTACGAACTCTGGGAGAGCTGGTGGGAGAGCAGTGGCTGCTGCGGGAACTTCACCTGGCCCTGGATTGGGCAGTAAGGCGGCCTCCGGTCCTGGTGGAGAACTGGGAGGCAGGCGCGTCATTATCCAGTATGGGGAAGGGGTCAGGTCATCCCCGTCCAAATCCTGTAGAATTTCCTTTTTGATCATCAGTCAATTTTTGTGCCATTAATATTTTCCCCTTTCCCTTCTGGACACAGAACCTTGTCCAAGTAGGAGGGTCTTGAGCTAACCCTAGCCATGAGTCAGTATATGGATATTGATATATATGTCCTGGCTCTCCTGTGACTACTGTACAGACAGCTTCCACTATTTTTAAGTTCATGGTGTTCTCTGGTGGCCATCCTACTCCAATAGGAGGTCATTGGACTTCACAGAGTACGTGGAGGCGGTTAGGCTTCATCTTCACCACATTAGTTCAGTTCAATTCAGTTCAGTGACTCAGTCATGTTCGACTCTTTGCGACCCAATGAATCGCAGCACGCCCTGCCTCCCTGTCCATCACCAACTCCCAGAGTTCACTCAAACTCACAGCCATCGAGACAGTGATGCCGTCCAGCCATCTCATGCTCTGTCGTCCCCTTCTCCTCCTGCCCCCAATCCGTCCCAGCATCAGAGTCTTTTCTAATGAGTCAACTCTTCGCATGAGGTGTCCAAAGTAATGGAGTTTCAGCTTTAGCAGCATTCCTTCCAAAGAAATTCCAGGGCTGACCTCCTTTAGAACGGACTGGTTGGATCTCCTTGCCTTCCAAGGGACTCTCAAGAGTCTTCTCCAACACCACAGGTCAAACGCATCGATTCTTCGCAGCTCAGCTTTCTTCACAGTCCAGCTCTCGCATCCATACATGACCACTGGAAAAACCATAGCCTTGACTAGATGGACCTTGCTTGGCAAAGTAACGTCTCTGCTTTTGAATACACTATCTAGGTTGGTCATAACTTTTCTTTCCATCTTTAAATTTTTAATCATGCAGCCCAATACAGTTGCCTTAGATTCACTTCCCCTCATCTTGCTTCCCTTCTCGGACCTTCTCCTTTTCCTTTTCGTTCTGTCTACGAAGTTCTCAGTCCTCTATGTACTTCTGATATTTCCATTCAATGACACTTAAATTGCCATTCTGCCTCCTTCCTAATTGGGGTGAGAAGAGCCTTACCTGCCAGATCCCAGAGGGAGAAGTGGGATCGGCGTGTCTTCACCTACCTGTCAGCACAGCCAAACCAGCACACGTGATCCAAGACGGTTTCTCCCTTAATTTTAAAGTCCATTCTGCCTTGGAGGGCTTGATCAGCTACGGATGAAAATACAGATGGGTTAAATATCCCACGTCCCAGGTCATCTCTGGAAAAGCCAATTCGTACTCACTTATGTATCCCCGTCCTTTAGCCTGACAGTTCCGAGGGGGACAAGAATTTCATAGCAGATGGGACATCTCCTTGGGGAGAGCAGAATACGAGCGCAAAAAGCCAAGTTTCTTCTCCTAAAAATCCCCTGGAATTGCTTGGTAATAATTTTCCCCAAGACGGCATGGACACCGCCTCCTAAATGACCTTCACAAATTTCCTTCCTAAGCCCTAACACGCTCGTCAACCTGTGCACCAAGTAATCGTTGCCACCTGCCTATTCCAGGCCCCTGTGGGTCTGTGCCCCTTCTAATCCCTCCCAGGGGGGTGGCCAGGCCCCCTCTTCCACCCTGCCGGGAGGGTTCCTCCTCACCTGAGCGCTCAGTTGCCCTGCTGCTGTCCACTACCTGCTAACATGGAAGGGCCTGGCATTGAGAAGCACAATCCTTCCAGAAGGGCCAGGCGCCTCCCCCCACCCCCCCAGAAGATTCCAGGCGCAAGGCCTCGGCGTAGTCCCAAATGGGACTTGTCTTAAGTGAGGGGTTTCCCGGCCTGTGCACCAAATGTTGTAGCCACGCGATCCGGGAAACAAACTCACTCAGAAGAACAATGCAGATAGTGGAGTGCAGTTTATTACACCGGCAGGCCCAAAGCAGAGTCTCCTCTAAGCCAAGGACCCTGGCCAGTTTTTCTGAAATACCTTATGTACCCTAAGCATACATGCCCAAACCCACCTCCCCAAATTCCCTGAAACTAGTCTGAACAAAGGAAAAGAAAGATACCATCAGAGTTAACCCGTGATTCATATGCCTTAAGCCTAGGTGGTTAACAGGGGGAAATTATCAATAGGCCTGTGGTCATACCCCAATAAGCGTAATAGAATTTATGATTCTATTCGGTTACACAGAAAATTAGGGTATTCTTTTAGGCAACAGAGAGTCTATGTATGAGCCCTGGGGCTCTTCCATCCAGAGGGCCTGGTTTTCCAGTTGGTACGTCGTTTCCATAGATACTGGGTGCCTAGCTCAAAGTCCACAGTTCGGCCCAAGATGGAGTCCTGCTTCCAAAGATGGAGCCTGTTCTGTCTGTTTCCTCCTTCATTCCCGCCTCTTGACGCTCTTAACTCATAGTATGATTGTCATTTATAGGGATATAATGCATCCTGCCTCTCCGACCTCCGATTTGGGAGAACGCCATCAACCTTTGTGTTGCAAAGTTCATAACACATTGTAAAATACAGGGTCACAAAGCAGAACAATCAAGACAACTGTACCAATGGTAAATATAGTTTTCCACCAAATACCCTTCACCCAAGATAGGACTGAAGTCCAAAAAGGAAGATTATCATCAGACATAACTTTTACCTGAACTTTCATGTCATCTAGGGTGGCTGATATATAGCCAGATAAATCAGGAATATATACACAACATTCAACTTTAATTATAGCGCAGGTCCCTCTTTGTAATGAAACTATGGTTAGTCTCAAGATGATAGCAGCAAGTCCTTGTAGCAGCAGTTGATTGTAGAGCTTCATCTCTGTTTCTTCATTAAGATGATCTTGGTTTCATGGGGCTCAGTGGGGTCCTGGTGTGCAGTCCACTCGGCGTCCTCCGGATCTGCGTGGTATGCTCCCTTCACTCTCGTGAGCTGGATCCAGGGAGTGACACCCACACTTTGAACTGCAGTTCAGTTCAGTTCAGTCACTCAGTCATGCCCGACCCTTTGTGACCCCATGAATCGCAGCACGCCCTGCCTCCCTGTCCATCACCAACTCCAGGGGTTCACTCAGACTCGCATCCATCGAGTCAGTGATGCCATCCAGCCTCTCTGGATCCTCTGTCGTCCCCTTCTTCTCCTGCCCCCAATCCCTCCCAGCATCAGAGTCTTTTCCAATGAGTCAACTCTTCGCATGAGGTGGCCAAAGTAATGGAGTTTCAGCTTTATCAGCATTCCTTCCAAAGAAATCCCAGGGCTGACCTCCTTCAGAATGGACTGGTTGGATCTCATTGCCGTCCAAGGGACTCTCAAGAGTCTTCTCCAACACCACAGGTCAAACACATCGATTCTTCGATGCTCAGCCTTCTTCACAGTCCAACTCTCACATCCATACGTGACCATAGGAAAAACCATAGCCTTGACTAAATCGACATTAGTCGGCCAAGTTCTGTCTCTGCTTTTGAATTTACTAGCTAGGTTGGTCATAACTTTTCTTCCAAGGAGTAAGCGTCTTTTAATTTCTTGGCTGCAGTCACCATCTGCAGTATTGCTGCTTAGAACAGCAGTATATGGACCCTTCCAATGTGTGTCCAAGGAGTCGAGTTTCCAGTCCTTGACCACACCTGATCTGTAGGCACAAAATTGGGAATCTGTTCCCCAATGAGGACTGCACCCTTTCTTGTACAATCTTAGTTACCTGATTTATTACCTTACCCAGTTGTTCCATCTGCTGAGAAACTCATCTCCCCTTACCTGGGGCAAATTTGTTGACACCTGTTTTATTGTGGGAGCGGGCATCCCATACACAACTGTGTATGGAAAAGAGCCATGGGACTGTGGGGTCATCCTGAGTCTGAGCAGAGCCGTCGGAAACAAGTCCACCCAGGAACAGTCAGTCTCTAAGATCCACTTGGAGTGTGTCTCTTTATGTGTCCAGTTGGTTCCTTCCACCATCCCAGAACTCTGGGGCCTTTATGCTGTATGCAATTTCCACTTGATGTTTAAAGTTTGGCTTACTTGTTATACTAAATCAGCTACAAAAGCGGGGCCATTGTCTGATCCAATGCTGGTAAGAAATCCAAATCTGGGAAGTATCTCCCTAAGCAGGCACCAGGCTACTTTTGATGCTCTTTCAGTCCGGATAGGAAAAGCTTCTACCCATCCCAAGAACGTATGTACCATGACCAGCAGGTAATGGTAGTGTCGGTGAGGTTTCACTTCAGTGAAGTCCACTTCCAGGTGTTCAAAGGGCAGTGTGCCTTTTACCTGAATCCCTGGAGGTTTATGTCTATGCCGAGAGGCAGCGTTGACCTGTGAGCAGACAGTGCAGTTCTGAGATTTTGTCCTGCATAGGGGGAACCAAGAAATATTTTCAACTTAGCTCTTCCAGTTTATCATGGCCTAGATGGGTCGCTTGGTGTGTTTGGCTTACCAGAGTGGGTGCCAGCTCCTCCGGTACCAATGATTAGCCACTTAGCAATTCCCACCATCCCTTTTCAGTCTTGATGGCCCCTTCTGCTTTGACTAGTTGCTTTTGGGCTTCAGTGTGTTTGGAGAGTCTAGCGTTAGCTCAGGTAGCTCCGCCAATATGAGAGCTTTAATAGGGGCTTCACTTGTCACCCCCACGCCCTTGGCTGCTCGTTTAGTGGTCTTATCAGCCAGTCTGTTCCCTGAGCCAGGGGGTATCCTCCTTTTGACTGCAACCCTTTCTGGTTTCCAGGCAGCATCTAATAGGGTCTTAATTTCTTCCTTATTTTTAATATCTTTTTCACTAGTTGTCAAAGGCCTCTCTTCTTATACAGAGCCCAGTAGTGTGGCAAAAGCATACCTGGAGTCTGCATAAATGTTTGTCTTCTTACCTTTTGACAGCTGGAGGGCCTGGATTGGAGCGTATATTTCGGCCTGTTGAGCGGACCAGAGTGATGGCAAAGAGCTAGCCTCCATGATGGTTTCTTCCATGACTACTGCATATTCCGCCAATCACTGTCCTTGTTTCACCAGGCTGGTGCCATTGGTGTTCAGGACCAAATCTGGGTCTGGGATTGGCTGATCTCTCAAGTCAGGTCTGCTGGCATATTTCCTGGCAATCATGTGAGGGCCCTCCTTCTCCCACGTGAAAGAGAGTGGCCAGATTCAGAACCTGACAAGGCTCAGTAGTAAACGTGGGGGTTCTCACGTAACAGTCCCTGGTATTGAGTAATCCGGGATGTTGACAGCTATTATGGGGATAAACACTCTCACAGGAGATTGATGACCTCATGCGGGACTTTACGAACAAATCTTGGCCCAAAGTCAGCTCGGTGCCTCCAGACCAGTAAGGCAACCACAGCAACTGCCCATAAGCATACCGGCCACCCAGTGGCAACATTGTCCAGCTGATTAGAGGTAAGTCGCTGGTCTGTCCCATGTCCCCATAATCTGGGACAGCACTCCCTTGGCCACCTTGCCCTTTTCAGTCATGTAAAGAGTAAGCGGCTTGGCAGGGTCTGGCAGCCCCAGGTGGGTGCTGAAATAATTGCACCAGGTTTGAATTCTATTACCAGAGGGGCTTGTTTTGCAAGCCTGGAGTGGGTTGTCTTCCACCCAGACCTCAAGGAATTGTTGAGTTAACTCTCTCTCTCTCTGTCTCTCAAGTGCTTAGCCTGTCCAATTCCCTTTCCGGGAGATCGTGCAATGTCCATTCATCTTGAGGGGTTACTGAGAGGAAGTGTGAATAGGTAGTTGTGCCCACTGGAACAGTGGGTCTTTCGTGGGGGGCAAGGTGACTTGTGCCCCCAATTTAGACAGCAAGTCTCTTCCTAACAAAGGTACCAGGTATTCAGGGATGTATACAAATTCATGAGTCACTTGGAATCCCCCCATCTGACATTTTCAGGGTAGGCTAGAGACACAAAGGCTGCATTTATCACCATCTGAGACCCAGCAGCCTCTGGCTGGGTCTATTGGTGTATAAAATCTATAGGCCTCGCACAGTCTTTCGCAGACCTCAGAGGGTGATTTGCTTTCTCTTTGAATCACTTCGGATAGTTTTGCGATACTCATAGCTTTTGGGGCCCCCTCTTGCGACCTTGTAAAATAGTCAGCTGATATTTCTCCAGGTGGTCCCTCTCTTCTGTGTTACAGTCCCAGTTGGGCCTCTCATCGGGGGTGGCTAGTTCTGCCCACCGCTGCTGGTCTGCAGTACCCTCAGGTGCCATTTCTCTTAGCCATTCTCTGGCCTCAGTTAGGATCCCGTGTCTTTCCTCAGTGCTGAAAAGGGAGACTAGTAGTTGGATTATGTCATCCTATGTGGGCCAGTGGGTTCGAAAAGTAGTCTCCATCAGCCTAATCATGGCTTGTGGCTGCCCCGAGTATGGTGGAGCCTGTCTGTGCCAGTTTAATGTATCCGTGGAGGAAAATGGCTGGGAATACTAGGCTACAGGGAGCTGATGGTAGTGCCCCATGTGTCCTGAACTGGAGGCTGTCGTAGCTCTCTGAGGGGCATCTGCAGTGGGCTTCTTTCCCCCTGTTCCCTGGCAGGGCGCAGCCTCTGTCTAACTGCTGTGGTTTCTTCCCCCTTCCCATCAGTTCTCACCAGTAGAGGGGGATACAATCTAAGAGGTCCAGCCGAGGTGGAATTCTGGGGGCGTTGACCAGAGGTCTCCATAGCTGGGATTGCAGCCCGCCGAAAGGGTGGCTCTATGTACTCTGGGAGAGCTGGTGGAAGAGCAGTGGCTGCTGCGGGAACTTCACCTGGCCCTGGATTGGGCAGTAAGGCGGCCTCCGGTCCTGGTGGAGAACTGGGAGGCAGGTGCGTCATTATCCAGTATGGGGAAGGGGTCAGGTCATCCCCGTCCAAATCCTGTAGAATTTCCTTTTTGATCATCAGTCAATTTTTGTGCCATTAATGTTTTTCTCTTTCCCTTCTGGACACAGAACCTTGTCCAAGTAGGAGGGTCTTGAGCTAACCCTAGCCATGAGTCAATATATGGATATTAATATATATGTCCTGGCTCCTCTGTGACTACTGTATAGACTGCTTCAGCTATTTTTAAGTTCATGGTGTTCTCTGGTGGCCATCCTACTCCCATAGGGGGTCATCCGACCTCACAGAATACGTGCAGTCAGTTAGGCTTCATCTTCACTCCATCAGTTCTGTTCAGTTCAGTCCAGTCGCTCAGTCTTGTCCGACTCTTTGCGACCCCATGAATCGCAGCACGCCCTGCCTCCCTGTCCATCACCAACTCCCAGAGCTCACTCAAACTCACGGCCATCGAGACAGTGATGCCATCCATCCATGTCATCCTCTGTCGTCCCCTTCTTCTCCTGCCCCCAATCCCTCCCAGCATCAGGGTCTTTTCCAATGAGTGAACTCTTCGCATGAGGTGGCCACAGTACTGGAGCTTCAGCTTTAGCATCATTCCTTCCAAAGAAATCTCAGGGCTGATCTCCTTCAGAATGGACTGGTTGGATCTCCTTGCAGTCCAAGGGACTCTCAAGAGTCTTCTCCAACACCACACGTCAAAAGCATCAATTCTTCAGCGCTCAGCCTTCTTCACAGTCCAACTCTCACATCCATACATGACCACAGGAAGAACCATAGCCTTGACTAGACAGACCTTAGTCAGCAAAGTAATGTCTCTGCTTTTTAATATGCTGTCTGTGTTAATCATAACTTCATCTCTAAATGTATTAAACTTGTTAACAGAGCATGGGAAAAGAGTACCTAACTGGATTCTTTAGTGGGAAATATAAAAACAGTTTCCTGGTGGGTCATTTTGGCCATGTTAAAGACAGAACCTGTTTTTTAAAGTCACTTTTGGGATAAGATATGTGAAAAGAAGGAATGGTTTTGGAAATCTGTGTGCAATAATGGACTATAGTGAATTTCAGTCCTTAATCCTCACATGTACTACAATAAAATCTACCTCAACAGAAAATATGGCAAAAAAGTTGATTTTCTATACTACAGAGAACACTGGATCTAGAGTGAAGAGGCCTATGTTCAAACAATGACTCTGGAACTTACTAGTTCAGTGACTGTAGGAAAGTCATTTATCACCTTTGATTCTTTTCCAGCTTTCTCACTTGAAATATGGGGAAAAGAATACTTTTATCATTTAACAGAATTATTTGATGGAACAAGAGCATATATATAAAAATACTATATAATTATTTTAATTTATTGCTACTAAATTAATGTATATTTATGTATCTCTGTCACATTTTTATCCAAAAGAGAAGGATGGGGTTAAATAGAACCCTCTGATTCTAAAACTCTATCACCAATAAGTAAGATTTACAAATAAATATTTAAATTCAGGACTGAAGTTTCCATCTAAAAGAAAACTTGATACAGTCTTTGATAAGAATAAGATACATTATGTACTGTAACTATTTCATAATTTATTTGTTCTCAAAACCTAGATTTTTAATCTTGAAAGTAGAGACAACTGCAGTTGTGTTTCCTTAGAAATCAGTGCTTTAGTTGCCAATACACAGTATGCTCCATGTGCTCAGTCATGTCCAGCTGTTCACGACCACACGGACTGTAGCCCACCAGGCTCCTCTTGAATTTTTCAGGCATGAATACTGGGGTGAGTTGCCATTTCCTGCTGCAGAGGCTCTTTCTGACCCAGGGATCGAACCCACGTCTCTTGAGTCTCCTGCACTGGCAGAAAGGTTCTTTACCACTAGTGCCACCTGGGAAGCCCTCATACACAGTATACCATGTTTCCATTCCTATGGAGCTGCTTAGAGAAGTAATTTGAAATTGTTTATTCTTTTTATGTGTATAATGGACTTTTGGACTCAGAGGGAGGGAGAAGGTGGGATGATTTGGGAGAATGACATTCTAACATGTATACTATCATGTAAGAATTGAATCGCCAGTCTATGTCTGATGCAGGATACAGCATGCTTGGAGCTGGTGCATGGGGATGACCCAGAGAGATGTTATGGGGAGGGAGGTGGGAGGGGGGTTCATGTTTGGGAACGCATGTAAGAATTAAAGATTTTAAAATTTAAAAAATAAAAAAATAAATAAAATTTAAAAAAAAAAAAAGAAGAAACCATGGAAAAATAAAAATAAAAAGACTGGCAAAAAAAAAAAAATGAAAATAAGGAAGTTTACCTCAGTCCAGGGCTGGCTGAGTAAAGGGTATAGCTAGAAGTAGGTAGCTCGGATGTAACTGAGAGTCACAGTTCCCCTGCCTGCCACACACATCAAAATCTAACCTCATCCTTTTGGGAAAAAAATCTGTAGCAAATAAGGTAGTTTTAGATTCCTGTCATGAAAGGAAATTTTTATCCTTTGTCTTCAAAATCTGTAGTCAACAGGATTACATTGACTCTTTGGCCAAAGTGAATCTTTGGCTAAAATAAATTTAGGTATTTATTCTGTTAAAAGTGCTTCCTGTTCCCAGTCTATTGTTCTGTTGCGCTTAGTTGCTCAGTTGTGTCCAACACTTTGCAAACCCATACACTGTAGCCCACCAGGTTCCTCTGTCCATGAATTCTGCAGGCAAGAATACTGGAGTAGGTAGTCATTCTCTTCTCCAAGGGATATTTCTGACCCAAGGATCAAAGCCACATCTCTTGAGTGTCTTGCATTGGCAGGTGAATTCTTACTGTCTGAGCCACCAGGGAAGCCCATCCTCAATCAATAGCCCATTGATGATTTCCTGTTAAATTGAGTCAGAACAACATGGTTTCTAAGCCCTCAGCAGCAGTGGGAAACTGCTTTAATCCCTTTCATGTAGCATCAGCTTAAACAAAAGAGAACTTGAGGATTCTTCTTTAACATTTACATTCAGCTTTAGGAATATGGATTTTTGCAGCAAAGACTGAAAATTTGTTTCCAGCATTAGGGAGGATATCAGGCAGGCAGATGTCCCAAGGACAGAAGTTAACAATTTAGTTTACCTTTTGCATTAATTTTAAAGTCATTTTTCTCCAGTTTGAGCTGGATTGCAGACAACAGTGAGCAGAGTAAAAGAGTAGATAACATTTTCCACTCATTTTGGATCAGGTCTTCGTGTGATGTTACCAAAAGGGAACCCCTTCCAGGGCCTGAGAGCAGGCTCTGGTCTAACACTTGGAAGTGAATTGTTGACTTGGCTAAGGAGACACCTGTACTGATAAAACAAAAGACTTTATCAGAAAGGGGTGCCTGGGCTGAGGGCTGCAGGGTACGGAAACCCAGGAGAACTACTCTACCAGATGGCTTGCAGCCTCAGGTTTCATGGTAATTGGGTTAGCTTTCCAGGTTGTCTCTAGCCAGTCATCTTGCTTGTGCCCATACTTGGTCTGATTCAAAGCTCTTCCTGGTGGTGCACACATCTTTCAGTCAAGATGGTTTCTAGCATGAGGGTTTCTGGGAGGCTGGCAAGACATACTGTCCTTCCTCCTGTTGGCCCCTCCAGAGTTATTTCAGTTGGCAGTAGGTAGCTTGTCAGTTCTGTGTTCCTTATTGGGACCTCCTACTGTGAGATAATTCATGCAAGCATTTATTGTCCTGCCTTGCCAAGATGGGCATTTTCGGTCAGTGGTTCCCTAACAGTGAGATTTAGCATTTTACTTGAAATATGAATTCTCAAACCATCACATTTTCATATTTTTGAAATGTATTTATCAAGCATTTAATATGTTAAGAGGAAGAAGCACAAGCTGGAATCAAGATCCCGGGAGAAATATCAATAACCTCAGATATGCAGATGACACCACCCTTATAGCAGAAAGTGAAGAGGAACTAAAAAGCCTCTTGGTGAAAGTAAAAGAGAAGAGTGAAAAAGTTGGCTTAAAGCTCAACCTTCAGAAAACGAAGATCATAGCATCTGGTCTCATCACTTCATGGCAAATAGATGGGGAAACAGTGGAAACAGTGTCAGACTTTATTTTTCTGGGCTTCAAAATCACTGCAGATGGTGATTGCAGCCATGAGATTAAAAGACGCTTACTCCTTGGGAGGAAAGTTATGACTAACCTAGATAGCATATTAAAAAGCAAAGACATTACTTTGCCAACAAAGGTCTGTCTAGTCAAGGCTATGTTTTTTCCTGTGGTCATGTATGGATGTGAGAGTTGGACTGTGAAGAAAGCTGAGCACAGAAGAATTGATGCTTTTGAACTATGGTGTTGGAGAAGACTCTTGAGAGTCCCTTGGACTGTAAGGAGATCCAGCCAGGCCATCCTAAAGGAGACCAGTCCTGGGTGTTCATTGAAAGGTCTGGTGCTGAGGCTGAAACTCCAGTACTTTGGCCACCTCATGTGAAGAGTTGACTCATTAGAAAAGACCCTGATACTGGAGGGATTGAGGGCAGGAGGAGAAGGGGACGACAGAGGATGAGATGGCTGGATGGCATCACCAACTCAATGCACATGAGTTTGAGTGAACTCCAGGAGTTGGTGATGGACAGAGAGGCCTGGCGTGCTGTGATTCATGGGGTTGCAAAGAGTCGGACACGACTGAGCATGACTGAACTGAAATGAACTGATACTGTGTTGACTAAACTCATAATTATCAGAGTCATTCTTTGAGTATGATACTATTATCTTCACTTTATAAGTGAGGAAATTGATGTTTAAGAGAAAAACTAGTCCAAGAAATAGCTGATTAGTGTCATATCAGGCATTGGAACCTATATCTTTCAATTCTCTGTATTCCTTATGAAGGGACTTTCTAGGCTCTGCCTTTTTCCTTCTACCTTCCTAGGTTCTTTGGCTGTCCTTCTAATCAAATTGACAAGAGACAGGTTAACAAGAGAAAAAAAAATTACATATGTACAGGATCATCATAAAGATATAAAGACTCAGCCAAATACAAAAATGCAGCCAGGACTTCCCTGGTGGCACAGTGGTTAAAAGTCCACCTGCCAATGCAGGGGACATGGGTTCCATCCCTGGTCCAGGAAGATTCCACAGGCTTCAGAGCATCAGAGCCCCTGCACCACTACTACTGAGCTTCCACTCTAGAGCCCATGAGCTGCAGCTACTGAAGGCCGTGCACCTAGAGCCAATGTTCTGCAATGAAAAGCCTGCACACCGCATCGAAGAGGAGTCCCTGCTCGCAGCAACCAGAGAAAGCCTGCACAAAACGCCAAAGACCCAGCGCAGCCAACACCAAATACAGTTATAGAAAATGAAAATGCAGCCAAACGTCCTGAGAAAAGGGAAGGGGCAGGGGCCCGGGGATGCAAAGGCAAGGAATGCCCCATTGTAGGAAGCAGAGAAAACAAAAGCTGTGCTGTTATGCAGATAAGTGTCTTAGGTTAAAAAGCACCTCTGATAATCGCTCCCTTCCTAATATCAACCCCCTTTCCAGTATAAATTTAGGCAGTTGAAGGGTGAGGAAAAGAGCTTTTCTTGAATCTGCTGGGATTTTGATTGCCTTTAGCTCAAAATAATGTGTGAAAGTGTTTTATTCTGGGGGGGGGGGGGGCGGGTCACAGATTCTGCTCCCCTTTACTTAGTTTTTCAAAATATGAAAGTATTTTTTAAATTACAAAGTTAATTCCAGTTCACTGAAGAAAATTCAAATACAGATACAAAAGAAAATAAAATATCCATAATCTTACCACATAGAAAAATATTTTATATATTTCTTCCAGTGTATTTGAGATATATATATATATATACATATATATATATAATAGTTGAGAACATTTGGTATATATAGTCTTATTTTGCTTTTTGAACTTTCCATTATACAAACCTTATTCCATGTTTTATAATTTTGAGTGTTATTTTTAATAGCTGCATACTATTCTAGCATATGGACTTCCCTCATAGCTTAGTTGGTAAAGAATCTGCCTGCAATGCAGGAAACCCTGGTTCAATTCCTGGGATGGGAAGATCTGCTGGAGAAGGGATAAGCTACCCACTCCAGTATTCTTGGGCTTCCCTTGTGGCTCAGCTGGTAAAGAATCTGCCTGCAATGTGGGAGACTTGGGTTCAATCCCTGGTTGGGAAGGTCCTCTGGAGAAGGGAAAGGCTACCCACTCCAGTATTCTGGCCTGGAGAATTCCAAGGACTGCATAGTCCATGGGGTTGCAAAGAGTCAGACACAAGTGATCAACTTTCACTTTCTTTCACTTTTCATTTTAGCAGATAGATAGATATACTATCATTTTTTTAAAACATTCGTTTATTTTTTAATATTTAGGATATAGTTTCTCCAGTTTTTTAATTTAAAATTTCTTGACATAACACTTAAATTTGCAAAGAATCAAGAAAATATTTGTCAAACACATAATTACTACTTTGTATGACAATTTTAAATTTTGAAAATATTTTCCTATAAGCATAACACTTAAATGTACATATCTGTTAATCCCAATGATGGTAATTTTACATATGCTAAACTGTATGGGCAAATACTAGAGGGAATTACACTTAAGTCTTAAATAAGGTGCTATTATCTCTCACCAAGAACATTTAAAGAGCTTCCTAACTGACCTTTTAATTTCACTCTTCCTTCCTTATCATCAGTCCTCCACATAACAGCCAAAGCTGCTTTACCTACAGAAACCATTGAAATTCATTTCTCTGCACAGAGCTTCTAGTGCTTTGTCACAGTGAAATCTCGAGTCCTCACCATGGCCTGCAAAGTCTTATTTATGCCTCCCAGCTGCAACTTCCATTTTCTCTCTGAGTTTAATACCCTGCATCGGGTTCCCTGTTTCATTTCTGTAGCTACACTGGGCCGTTGGATGCTCCTTCAAAGTGTCAAACATGCTCTTTTCTCAGGGTCTTTCTAGTTACTTTTCATTCAAAAACACTCTAAATATCAGCACTGTCTGTTGACTGACTTCCTTGATATTCCTGCTTGAGTGTCATTTTATCAAAAAAGAATTCCCTAGTCACTCTATAAAAAATAGCATTGCTCTCCTCCTATCACTTTTTGCTACTTATCCTACTTTTTCTTTTTATCACTGACCTAGTCAATGTTTAGTCATTTCTCACTACTCTCTAGAATCTAATCTTCATGAAAACAAGATTTTAGTCATTGCTGAATCACAGACTCTGAAACAGAGCAGGGTTTATAAAGGGCATTCAGTAATTATTTATTGAGTAGTAGAATTTTAGGTGGTTTTTTTTCTCCCAAATGCTTTTCTATACTTTATAACTTTTTTTTGCTATGTTGGGGATAAAAGTATTACTTGTATAGTGTAACAGCTTTAATAAGTAGCAGTTTTTTGAAAGACTCTTTTTTTTTTCATTGTAAAAGTAAATAAAAATAAAATTTCTACACATTTTTATTCAAGATTTTTACATCTGTTATTCATTCATCCCCCAAATCTGCCCGTTATCTAACTTGCCTTTCAGTATATTTATACACATCTTGCAGCCTATTGTTTCTATTTTCTTAAAGTCACCTAACTAGAGGCTTCCCTAGTTAAAGAATCTGCCTGCAATGCAAGAGACTGGGGTTTGGTCTCTGGGTCAGGAAGATCCCCTGGAGAAGGAAATGGCAACCCACTTCAGTATCCTTGACTGGGCAAATTCATGGATAGAGGAGCCTGGTGCACTATAGTCCATAGGGTCACAAAGAGTTGGACGTGACTGAGCGATTAACACTTTCACTTTAACTAGAGACTAACTAGACTAGACTAGACTAACTAGAGACTTGGGCCTGCTCTAATTTTGAATGTCATCAGTGAGTCATACACAGCTTATATCCAGAGGTCTACCATCATCTGGGGATTCCTTTTACATCTCTCTTGAATTGATTTCCATTTCCTGGATCCCATGTCTTGCTCTTTCTTATTTTGCTGTTTTTGTTCAGTCGCTCAGTCATGTCCAACTCTTTGCAACCACGAACTGCAGCACGCCAGGCTTTCCTTTCCTTCACTGTTTCCCAGAGTTTGATCACACTCATGTCCATTGAGTCAGTGATGCCGTCCAACCATCTAATCCTCTATCACCCCTTTCTCCTCCTGCCCTCAGTCTTTCCCAGCATCAGGATCTTTTTCAGTGAGTCAGTTCTCCACATCAGGTGGCCAAAGTATTGGAACTTCAGCTTCAGCATCAGTCCTTCCAACGAACATTCAGCGTTGATTTCCTTTAGGATTTACTGGTTAGATCTCCTTGCAGTCCAAGGGACTCTCAAGAGTCTTCTCCATCATCACAGTTTAAAAGCATTGTTTCCTCAGGGCTCGGCCTTCTTTATGAGCCAACTCTCATATCTGTACATGACTCCTTAAAAAGCCATAGCTTTGCCTATACAGACCTTTGTCGGCACAGTGATGTCTCTGCTCTTGAATACACTATCTAGGTTGGTTTGTTTTACTACCTTATTTTAGGAGCGTGCCTCCTCTATTAGTTTATTTGAAAAATAGTGCCTGAGAATTGAATATTTTGAGACTTGGCATATCAAAATCACTTACATAGGATAGAGAACTCTAGTATAAAATAAAATTTCTCACAAAACTTTAAAGGCTTTCCTTGTTTTTGGTCTTGGCTTCAGTAGTACTATCTGAAACCATTAGTTATTACTAACTATAAAAGTCCTGGATGAAATTTAAGCACTGAATCTGCATGTTTGGCTTGTTTTTAAATGTCTGAAAGTCAGCATTCTGAGAATATATCATAAGGTTTTCATCTGGTTTTACTATTGGTTTGTTACACAGTTTGGGAGTTTCATTGTTTTTGCTTCAGTTTTCAGTCTCAGAGTTTACTTGTATTTAGTTTCATTTTAAGCTATGTAAAACATTTGTATAATGTTCAAAGTAAACACCTGAATGAAAAAGTATTTCTCCCCTCCACTATCCCATTCTGTTCCTATTTCTCACAAACAACCATTTTCATTAGGTTTTGTTTTTTCATTACTTCTTTTTGCAAAAATGTACAAAGGCATTCGTTCAGGAGTCCCTGGTGGCTCAGTGGTACAGAATTCGCCTGCCAGTGCAGGAGATGCGGGTTCAATTCCTGATCCAGGGAAATCCCACATGCCCCGGAGCAGCTCAGCCCCAGCACCACAGCTATCTGAGCCTGTGCTCCAGAGCCCTAAAGCTGCAACGCCTGGGCGAACACGCCATGACGACTGAAGCCCGTGAACCCCAGAGCCCATGCTCCACAACAAGAGACGGCAAGGCAATAAGAAACCTGCACACCACAACGAGAGAGCAGCCTCCACGCCCCATGACCAGAGAAAAGCCTGTGCAGCAACGAAGGCCCAGCACAGCCACAAATAGATAAACAAACTGTCTTTATGGAAAATAATGATCATCTGAGTTAAATTCATCCATTCCAGTCCATTTTAGTTCACTGATTCCTAAAACATTGATGTTCATTCTTGCCATCTCCTATTTGACCTCTTCCAACTTACTTGATTCATGGACCTAACATTCCAGGTTCCTATGCAATATCACTGGATGGTGATACTGAAATCAGATTGATTATATTCTTTGCAGCTGAAGATGGAGAAGCTCTCTACAGTCAGCAAAAACAAGACAAGGAGCTGACTGTGGCTCAAATCATGAATTTCTTATTGCCATTTCAGACTGAAATTGAAGAAAGTAGGGAAAACCACTAGACCATTCAGGTATGACTTAAATCCCTTATGATTATACAGTGGAAGTAACAAATAGATTCAAGGAGTTAGATCTGATAGAGTGCCTGAAGAACTATGGATGGAGGTTCGTGACATTGTACAGGAGACAGGGATCAAGACCATCCCCAAGAAAGAGAAATCAGAAAAGGCAAAATGACTGTCTGAGGGCTTACAAATAGCTGAGGAAAGAAGAGAAGCAAAAAGCAAAGGAGAAATGCAAAGATATACCCATTTGGATGCAGAGTTCCAAAGAATAGCAAGGAGAGAAAAGAAAGCCGTCCTCAAAGATCAATGCAAAGAAATAGAGGAAAACAAGAGAATAGGAAAGACTAGAGATCTCTTCAAGAAAATTAGAGATACCAAGGGAAGTTTTCATGCAAAGATGGGGACAATAAAGGACAGAAATGGTATGGAACTAACAGAAACAGAAGATATTAAGAAGAGGTGGCTAGAGTTCACAGAAGAACTGTACAAAAAGATCTTCATGACCCAGGTACTACAATGGTGTGATCACTCACCTAGAGCCAGACATCCTGGAATGTGAAGTCAAGTGGGCCTCAGGAAGCATCACTGTGAACAAAGCTAGTGGAGGTGATGAAATTCCAGCTGAGCTGTTTCAAATCCTGAAAGATGATGCTGTCAAAGTGCTGCACTCAACATGCCAGCAAATTTGGAAAACTCAGCAGTGGCCACAGGACTGGAAAGGGTCAGTTTTCATTCCAATCCCAAAGAAAGACAATGCCAAAGAATATTCAAACCACCGCACAATTGCACTCATTTCACACACAAGCAAAGTAATGCTCAAAATCATCCAAGCCAGGCTTCAACAGTACATGAACCATGAACTTCCAGATGTTCAAGCTGGATTTAGAAAAGGCAGAGGATCAAATTGCCAACATCCGTTGGATCATAGGAAAAGCAAGAGAATTCCAGAAAAACATCTGCTTTATTGACTATGCTGATGCTTTTGAACTGTGGTGTTGGAGAAGACTCTTGAGAGTCCCTTGGACTGCAAGGAGATCCAACCAGTCCATTCTGAAGGAGATCAGCCTTGGGATTTCTTTGGAAGGAATGATACTAAAACTGAAACTCCAGTACTTTGGCCATCTCATGCGAAGAGTTGACTCATTGTAAAAGACTCTGATGCTGGGAGGGATTGGGGGCAGGAGGAGAAGGGGACGACAGAGGATGAGATGGCTGGATGGCATCACTGACTCGATGGACGTGAGTCTGAGTGAACTCCTGGAGTTGGTGATAGACAGGGAGGCCTGGCGTGCTGCGATTCATTGGGTCCCACAGAGTCAGACACAACTGAGTGACTGAACTGAACTGAACTGAAGCCTTTGACAGTGTGGATCACAACAAATTGTGGAACATTCTTCAAGAAATGGGAATACCAGACCACCTGACCTGCCTCCTGAGAAATCTGAATGCAGGTCAAGAAGCAACAGTTAGAACTGGACATGGAACAACAGACTGTTCCAAATCAGGAAAGGAGTACATCAAGGCTGTATATTGTCACCCTGCTTATTTAACCTATATTCAGAATACATCACACAAAATGCTGGGCTGGATGAAGCACAAGCTGGAATCAAGATTGCTGAGAGAAATATCAATAACCTCAGATATGCAGACGACACCACCCTTATGGCCAAAAGCAAAGAACTAAAGAGCCTCTTGATGAAAGTGAAAGAGGAGAGTGAAAAAGTTGGCTTAAAGGTCAACATTCATAAAACTAAGGTCATGCCATCTGGTTGTATCAGTTCATGACAAATAGATGGGGAAATAGTGACAGATTTTATTTTCTTGGGCTCCAAAAATCACTGCAGATGGTGATTGCAGTGTAAAATTAAGACACTTGCTCCTTGGAAGAAAAGCAATGACCAATCTAGACAGCATATTAAAACTCAGAGACATTACTTCATTGACTAAGGTCTGTCTAGTCAAAGCTGTGGTTTTTCTAGTAGTCATGTATGGATGTGAGAGTTGGACTAAAAAAAAAGCTGAGCACTGAAGAATTGACACTTTTGAACTGTGGTGTTGGAGAAGACTTCTTGAGAGTCCCTGTGACTGCAAGGAGATCCAACCAGTCTCAATCCTAAAGGAAATCAGTCCTGAATATCCATTGGAGGGACTGATGCTGAAGCTGAAACTCCAATACTTTGGCCACCTGATGCAAAGAACTGACTCATTTGAAAAGACACTTATACTGGGAAAGATTGAAAGAGGCAGGAGAAGGGGACAACAGTGGATGAAATGGTTGGATGGCATCCCCAACTCAATGGACATGAGTTTGAGTAAACTCCAGGAGTTGGTGATGGACAGAGAAGCATGGAGTGCTACAGTCCATGCGGTTGCAAAGTTGGGCATGACTGAACAACTGAACTGATAAAAAAAATAATAAAGCGAAAGCTTAAAAAGAAAACATGCTCACATACATACCTGCACATATATAGCTTCTCCCTGCTTTCTTAGTTATAATTTTCCTAATTCATTGTTCCACACCTTGCTCTTTCTTATATAACAATTTATCTGGAAGATTGCTCTGAATCAATACATAGAGAGCTTCCTCATTTCTTTTATGGCTGTGTCATATGTATATTTTACAGTCTGTTCAGCTAGTACTCTGATATCATCATTTGTATTGTTCTGGTCTTTATTACAACTAATGACACAATGAATAACCTTGTGCATATTTTTTTAACTAGTGGAGATGTATTTTCAGGATAGATTCTGGATATAAGACCTCTAGGTCAAAGGGTAAAAGCATTTAAAATTTTGTTAGATACACCCACATTTTCAGGGATTGTACCACTGATCCTTTTTCTCCATGGGAAATGTTAACTCTCTTGCAGGTTTCATATCCCTTTGTTCCCTACAAGTTGTTCTTTCAGTTTTTCCCATCAGTCTTTTATGTTAGTGAGTTTTCTCAGATGTGTGATCTTGGCTGCCTTCTTATATTAAGAGTAAGTGGCATTAAATAGCTCGCTGAGTGGGGCTTGTTTATTGAAGGCTTCATGGAAAAGCTGTGTCTGACTGCTGCTTTGGAGAAACCAGAATATAAGGATTATCTTTAGGCTTTTTCTTTGGGCTGGTCATATTCCTAAGGGAAGAATATTTTAATCTCATTCCTGGAGGGTAAGCCGGCTTAGTAGCATTTTAGAAACCCAAAGGCTAGGAGATCTTACTATTCAATATGGGTGATAGTATTTTGGTGAGGGTATTGGGGAGAGAATTTGTAAAAGAGAGCCCATACTACTTTATACTAGATCACCATCCTTTTTTATGTAGAAAATTGAAACCAGGTGGCAGCATGGCTTTTCTGCCTCTAGCCCTATAGCAGTGTTGGGTATATAGCTTTATTCATCTCCTTGACAATATGATATTTTTGCTAGTGGATTGATTTAAATTGTTACATGTATTGTGGTTACAGATCTACTTAGACACACTGCTGTTATCTTATTTTGTGCTTTTTGTTTATCAGACTAATGTGTCTGTGTCTGTCTTTCCTCCTATTAATGCTTTCTGTTGGAAATAATAAAATTAATTTCCCTTTTCCATCTCCCCTGGTTTGGAAGTAGTAGTTTATAGTCCTGATTTTTGTTTGGTGGTAATTGTTTTTAATGGTTATGTTTAAACGTTTAAAATAAATTCTTGAATATACATTTTTTAGCAAAGGTAATAATCATCTTTTTTTCTCCCTGATTAAGACAAATTTAGTTTAACCCACAGAATGTACAAAGCAGTTTCATACTATAGTTACTGAAAATTTATTTCAGTGTTTTAACCCACAGCTTAGTGTCATGTTAATTGTTAAATTAACCAACATTTTGCCAGTTTCTATTTTTGTTTCTAAAAACTTTTTTCTTCTCTTTGAATTTTTATTTCCTCAATCTTGTTTTGATTATCTAGTTTGATTATCTAGATTTAAACTTTAATCTGGAAAAAACAAATAAGCAACAACAGCAGGTGTAGAAGAAGGGGTGGGGCCAGGTAATAATTATATGGTTTCAGTACATGAAGCAGTGTGTTAGTAACATAAGATTAAGCAGGTATCAATGTAATTAAATAGGTGACTCATATTTAACCTGTGAGAATGTAAAAAGCAAGTGCTATAAATCATTGGAGAAGTGTAATGATTATTACTGTATAATTATTCAGAACCATAGTCATGCATTACCTTATCAATTTGTACAAAAAACTTAGAATCCTCTCTTATACTGTGTTTCAAACTAAGTTTTAAAATACACCTCTCTGAGGCAGTTTCTTGATTTGTATAGTGACTATGTACCATACTTTTCCTACAACAATCATGATTTATAACCTGTCCTCCTAGCATGATTGTTATAATGCTCACTGCCTTTATTCTCAGAAATGTAGCAATTTTGTCAGTAAATTATATGGTCACCTTATTTATAAAATTTAGAAAATTCCAGCTTGTAGGGATGATTTAAAGATCACAAATAATCCATGTGCAGAGTTATAGATAGTATTTCACATATAGTTCATGCTCAATGATGGTAGGTGTCATAAGGAATAGCTTAGATTATATGTGTCAATATTGATTTTTTTTTTCTCCCAAGCCTTTTAAAAGATGAACCCATGTCCTTATAATGTTTTAACATCATTTGATTTCTGAATTATCTTTTATTTTTCAGCAAAGAAGTCGACACCAACATGGTAAGCTGTAGTATTTATATACAAAAATTTGAATTGATATTTTATTAATGGTTAATTAACTTTGTTTTCCATGTATCTCAAACTCTTTATCAGTAAATACTGATTTCAGTAGTGATAATTATAATAATTTTACATTTAGAATTTGTTAAGGTATTTTTCAGTTATAAAAATGGTTTCTGTAACACAGGTCAAATATCTAGAATATATGTTTTACTTTAGCTCTGTTTTTGGATTAGCTTCCTGTGTATATATTCTGAAATTGGGCATATTCTGAATTTAGCCTTATGGTCCAAATTTTATTGATTCAAGAATTTATCATTTGAAATGGATAGGGCAGTTGTTTATTTGAATTATGATACTTTGTCAAATAAATTAATATGCAAATGAAACATATTTCAGTTACTTTAGAACAAACATTGAAAGCACTCTTTGCGTATAAGCCATGCTAATGCTTCCCTGGTGGCTCAGACGGTAAAGCGTCTGCCTGCAACGCGGGAGACCCAGGTTCAATTCCTGGGTCGGGAAGATCCGTTGGAGAAGGAAATGGCAATCCGCTCCAGCACTCTTGCCTGGAAAGTCCCATGGATGGAGGAGCCTGATAGGCTACAGTCCATGGGGTCGCAAAGAGTCGGACATGACTGAGCGACTTTACTTACTTACTTACTTACTTACTTTTTATATAAGAAATCTGAAAATAAGAGAATGTTTTTTAGTAACTAATTTAACAAGGTTAACGATAACATTTGCAGCCTTAACCAGCATTGGATGCAGTGTATTTCTTACAGTTCTTAACATTTTGGCTTTATAGTATGACAAAAGTCTTGATTCACAGTAATATACTTACTTGAGTATTCTCCTGAAAGTGGACCTAGGCAAGCCAATTTGAATTTAAACCAACAACTTCATGCCAAATTATACTTTTCTAATCAACTACACTGTCATAAGAATTTGGAATGTTTGCAGAGATGATTAAAAAAAAAAAAAGGCATGTCCCCAGGTCTGTATTTGTTTTCTTTCAATCTCCTGATTACCACTCTCATCTTTCTCTCTCTACCCTCCTCTTTAACACCCCAGATAATGCACTGATGATCTTCTAGTCTGTAATATGTGACATTTGAGTTTAAATTTTTCCTTGCTTTTCTAAAACCTGATAAAACTACAATTGTAGAACACTGTGAAAATTCCTTTTGATTTTCAATAGCTGATTTTTAGATCTATTCTGGCAATAAAATTTGAATTCTTTAAAATTCACTTATTTACTACATAAAATAGAAATTTATTTGGGTTAATATGCATTAGTAATACATTATCATATTTATGATTATCTTGCTTTATTGTAAAAATTGAAGCATGACCAGGTTTTCTTTATTGTTAATCACTATTTAAAACTGAAATCTGATGTAAGCATACCTCCATATCTATTTCCTTTTTAAGCACTATTAGCATCTCAAGTAAAGGAGAGGTAACATTCATTCCATGAATTTAAGTTAAGCTTCTAATATACCTTTTCTAAATAAAATTCCCTATGAAATACTGGGTATGGATTTACATATTAATGAAACCTTTTATTTGAATCATGAAACTAGAAAATGTATGGGAAGAAGAACTCTTAAGGAAATGTTACATAAGGTAGAAGGAGAACACACCACTTAGATTTTTTAATTAATCCACAGCTGAATAGCCACATTGTGTTTGTAGGAAATAACAGTAAATACTTTGCAATTTTTGAAGTTTTACAAGACAGCTGACAGGACATGACTGTGCGACTGAACCGAACTGAACTGGTGCAAATATCTCATGATTCTGACCACACTCATACATACAAGAAACAGTCGAGTAGAAATATGTAGAAATTTGACTAAATTTAGTTTAATCTAGAAATTTGACTATTTATACAATGTCATTTTTTAAAAGTTAGTTTACTTTCAGTTCAGTTCAGTCGCTCAGTCGTGTCTGACTCTTTACCACCCCATGAATCGCAGCACGCCAGGCCTCCCTGTCCATCGCCATCTCCCGGAGTTCACTCAGACTCACGTCCATCGAGTCCGTGATGCCATCCAGCCATCTCATCCTCAGTCGTCCCCTTCTCCTCGTGCCCCCAATCTCTCCCAGCATCAGAGTCTTTTCCAATGAGTCAGTTCTTCGCATGAGGTGTCCAAAGTACTGGAGCTTCAGCTTTAGCATCATTCCTCCCAAAGAAATCCCAGGGTTGATCTCCTTCAGAATGGACTGGTTGGATCTCCTTGCAGTCCAAGGTACCCTCAAGAGTCTTCTCCAACACCACAATTTAAACGCATCAATTCTTCGGTGCTCAGCCTTCTTCACAGTCCAACTCTCACATCCATACGTGACCACAGGAAAAACCATAGCCTTGACTAGACGGACCTTAGTCACCAAAGTAATGTCTCTGCTTTTGAATATGCTATCTAGGTTGGTCATAACTTTTCTTCCAAGGAGTAAGCGTCTTTTCATTTCATGCCTGCAGTCACCATCTGCAGTGATTTTGGAGCCCCCAAAAATAAAGTCTGACACTGTTTCCACTATTTCCCCATCTATTTCCCATGAAGTGATGGGACCGGATGCCATGATCTTTGTTTTCTGAATGTTGAGCTTTAAGCCAGCTTTTTCACTCTCCTCTTTCACTTTCATCAACAGGCTTTTTAGCTCCTCTTCACTTTCTGCTGTAAAGGTGGTGTCATCTGCATATTTTAGTCATTAGAAATAACCATTTTCCAGGACTTCCTTGGTGGCTCAGACGGTGAAGCGTCTGTCTACAATGTGGGAGACCCGGGTTCGATCCTTGGGTTGGGAAGATCCCCTGGAGAAGGAAATGGCAATCCACTCCAGTAGTATTGCCTGGAAAATTCCATGGACAGAGGAGCCTGGTAGGCTACAGTCCATGGGGTCACAAAGAGTCGGACACGACTTCACTTTCACTTTCAATTTCTTTAAAGGCTGGTCATTAAAGGCATTAAACTGTCATTCCTGCTATCTTTAATCAACTGGCAAGTCATTTTGTCCTTCTTGGTTGCCTTTTTGTCTTCTTTTTCCTTGAATTGAATTAATTGCTTTAGAGCATTGAGTTTTTGGTTTGTTTTTTGTTTTGTTTTCTTCATATTGTTTGCACTTGGGGTTTATTGAACTTGTATTTATTGATTTAAAGTTTTTACTGAATTTGGAAAAATTTTAGTCATTTCTTCAGATTATTTTTGTCCATTTCTCCCCCTTTCAAAGAATCCAGTTACATGTATTTTCACTTGAAGTTATCCCACAGCTCACTGATGCTCTATTTATTCTTTTTATTTTTTTTTAAATTATTGGACTGTGGATTTTCCAGATGGCACTAGTAATAAAGAACCTGCCTGCCAATGCAGGAGATGGTAAGAGATACAGCTTCAATCCCTGGGTCGAGAAGATCTCCTAGAGGAGGGCATGGAAACCCACTCCAGTGTTCTTGCCTGGAGAATCCCCTGGACAGAGGAGCCTGGCAGGCTACAGTCCATAGGGTCACAAGAATGGACATGACTGAAGCAACTTACCATGCACGCAGGCACACGTTGGAGTATAGTTGATTTATAATGTTGTGTTAGTTTCTGCTACACAGCAAAGTGAATGAGTTATATATATACATATAACCACTCCTTTTTAGATTCTTTTCCCATATAGGTTGGGCTTCCCTGATAGCTCAGTTGGTAAAGAGTCTGCCTGCAATGCAGGAGACCTTGGTTCAATTCCTGGGTCTGGAAGATCTACTGGAGAAGAGATAGGCTACCCAATCCAGTATTCTTGGACTTCCCTAGTAGCTCAGCTGGTAAAGAATAGCCTGCAGTGTGGGAAACCTGGGTTCAATCCCTGGGTTGGGAAGATCCCCTGGAGAAGGGAACAGCTACCCACTCCAGTATTCTGAGAAGTCCATGGGGTCCCAAAGAGTTGGACACGACTAAGCGACTTTCACTTTCCCTTTTTCCCTTCCCATGTAGGTCATTACACAATTTTGAGTAGTGTTCCCTGTGCTATACAGCAAGCCCTTATTATTTATCTATTTTATATATAATAGTGTATATATGTCAATCCCAATCTCCCAATTTATCCTTCCCACTCTTTCCACTCCCACCATAAGCGTAAGATTCTTTTTTTTTTACATCTGTAGGTCTGTTTTGTGAATAAGTTTATTTGTACAATTTTTTTAAGATTCAACATTTAAGTGATATCATATGATATTTGTCTGACTTACTCTGTATGATAATCTCTCAGTCCATCCGTGTTGCTCCAAATGGCATTATTTTACTCATCTCCATGGCTGAATAATATTCTGTTGTATATATGTTCAGTTCAGTTTAGTTCAGTCACTCAGTCGTGTCCGACTCTTTGCAAACCCATGAATTGCAGCACACCAGGCCTCCCTGTCCATCACCAACACCCGGAGTTCAATCAAACTCATGTCCATCAAGTCCGTGATGCCATCCAGCAATCTCATCCTCTGTCCTGCCCCCAATCCTTCCCAGCATCAGAGTCTTTTCCAATGAGACAACTCCTCACATGAGGTGGACAAAGTACTGGAGTTTCAGCTTTAGCATCATTCCTTCCAAAGAACACCCAGGACTGATCTCCTTCAGAATGGACTGGTTGTATCTCCTTGCAGTCCAAGGGACTCTCAAGAGTCTTCTCCAACACCACAGTTCAAAAACATCACTTCTTCGGCACTCAGGTTTCTTCACAGTCCAACTCTCACATCTATACATGACCACTGGAAGAACCATAGCCTTGACTATATGGACCTTTGTTGGCAAAGTAATGTCTCTGCTTTTGAATATGCTGTCTAGTTTGGTCATAATTTCCTTCCATCTTTATTCATTCCTCCATTGGTATGCATCTAGGTTGCTTCCATGTTCTGGCTATTGTAAATAGTATTGCAGGGAACATTGGGGTGCATGTATCTTTTTGAATTATGGTATTCTCCAGGTATATGCCCAGGAGTGGAATTGCTGGATCATGTAGTAGCTCTATTTTTAGTTTTTTAAGGAACCTTCATACTGTTCTCCATAGTAGCTGAACCAATTTACATTCCCACCAACGATATAAGAGGTTTTTTTTTCTCTCCAGCCTTTTCCAGAATTTATTGTTTGTAGGTCTTTAGATGTTGGCCATTCTGACCAGTGTGAAGGAAATACCTCATTGTAGTTTTTTTTTAATTATTTATTGATTTTATTTTTACGTTAGTTTCGGTTGCACTGAGGCATCGTTGCTACTTGCAGGCTTTCTCTAGTTGTGGCACACAGAGGCATCCCTTCATTGTGGTGCACAGGCTTCTCATTGCAATGGCTTCTCTTGCTGTGGAGTTCAGGCTCAGTAGTTGCAGTGTGCAGGCTCTAGAGATTGTAGGCTCAGTAGTTGTGGTTCATGGGCTCTACAGCACGGACTCAGTAGCTGTGGTTTATCAGCTTAGTTGCTCCAGGGCTCGTGAAATCTTCCCAGACCAAGGATCAAATCCCGAGACCCCTGCATTGGCAGGCAGAATCATATCCACTGTACCACCAGGAAAGTCCTTCATTGTAGTCCTTCATTTGCATTTCTCTAATAATTAGTGATGTTGAGCATCTTTTCATGTGCTTTGTAGCCATCTAAAAATGTGTGTCTTCTTTGGAAAAATGTCTATTGAGATCTTCAGCTCATTTTTTGATTGGGCTGTTTGTTTTTTTGATACAGAGCTGCATGAGCTGTTTCCACCACTTCATTTGCAAATATTTCCTCTCATTCTGTGGGTTGTCTTCTTGTTATGAAAACTAAGGACCTTATGAATAAGATAATAAATAACACATGAATTTCTGTATCATGATTTGGATTATTGACTATATACTTTGATTTATTTTACAAATCAGAACATCTCTCTTTCTAAGGTAACATGTCATCATTTTACCACATCATAGGCAGAGTTTAGCTTTATTAGATTCCACAATAAAACTAATATTTTTTCTTCATTCTTTTGTTGTAAAAAATTGCTTATTTTTTTTACAGAAGTTAAACAGCAAATTAATAGTATTTTCATTGATCATAATTTGTTTCCAGAAGGACCAGAAAAACTATTATGACCGAATGACCTGGCTGAGGTTACTTTACTGCGAAGCTGTAGAGTGTTTTATTTGAATTTAAAATTATACAAGCCTAAGCATCCAGTCCCATCACTTCATGGGAAATAGATGGGGAAACAGGGGAAACAGTGTCAGATGTTATTTTGGGGGGCTCTAAAATCACTGCGGATGGTAACTGCAGCTATGAAATTAAAAGACACTTACTCCTTGGAAGAAAAGTTATGACCAACCTAGATAGCATATTCAAAAGCAGAGACATTACTTTGCCAACAAAGGTCTGTCTAGTCAAGGCTATGGTTTTTGCAGTAGTCATGTATGGATGTGAGAGTTGGACTGTGAGGAAGGCAGAGTGCCAAAGAATTGATGCGTTTGAACTGTGATGTTGGAGAAGACTCTTGAGAGTCCCTTGGACTGCAAGGAGATCCAACCAGTCCATTCTGAAGGAGGTCAGCCCTAGGATTTCTTTGGAAGGACTGATGCTGAAGCTGAAACTCCAGTACTTTGGCTACCTCATGCAAAGAGTTGGCTCATTGGAAAAGACTCTGATGCTGGGAGATATTGGGAACAGGAGGAGAAGGGGATGACAGAGGATGAGATGGCTGGATGGCATCACTGACTCGATGGATGTGAGTCTGAGTGAACTCCTGGAGTTGGTGATGGACAGGGAGGCCTGGCGTGCTGGGATTCATGGGGTTGCAGAGTCGAACTCCACTGAGCGACTGAACTGAACTGAAGTGAAGCCAACAAAGAAAAGGAACTGTTGGAGGAAGAGCTTAATGACTTGTAAAATCTTAAATATTATGTATATATTTTGTAGGTTTCTCCTCAGGTGTATATCTCAAAATATAGACATATTCTCAAGGACTCTTTTTCGAACTTCTTTTTCTAAAGCTAATTTGACAAATGTCTTTATTTTAGTAAAGAAAGGAAAGCTACTGGAATGCTTTGGACTCCTTTGACATTCTTCCTTAACTTTTCCTCTCTGAGTTTTGTATATTAAATATAATAGCCAAATTAAAATATTACACAGAGTTCTTTCTAATCACCAGTATGTTAATCATTGACATTGATTTTATAATTAAAATTTCACTGTTATAACATAAAATTTAAAAATTAGTTATCAAAGATATTTAAGTTATTAGAATGGGATCGGCTCTTTTACTTAGGACATTTTAAGTTGGTTGTGATATTTAAAAACAACATTGCAGAACTATAGCTACCTTTATAATATTCACAAATTTTGGTTACTTTTCACATGTTTTATGTGATTATGGAGAATTTATTATAAACAATACTGAATTTCCTCGTGGTGGCCTTGGATTAAATACATATGGCTGCAGATTAGCTAGAGTACTTGTCAAAATAAATTATAAGCTCAAGCTTCATTATCATTTGTAGCTTAAACGTAGTGAATCCGATACAGCCTTTCTTCATAATTTTGATGCTGTTTGCAGTAAATTTGATATAGAACAGTTGCTAACGAAACCCAATTCAGATGTGTGACCACTTTTATGGAAAACATCTGGGGTAATTATAATTAGTTCAGGATGTGTACTGTTTAAAAATAATCTTGAATTCATGGAGAAAGAAGCGTATCTTTTCCTCAATGACTAGATTAATCCAAGTTGGTATAAAAATTCTTTAAGTTATTGGTAGCTATGCTTAGAGTATAATTTTAGAGTATTCCAAAAGGAAATAATGAGTAACTTTTATGTAAAATGCCAAATTGGCACTTTACACCTGTTAGTGTGTTTCGTTTAGAACAGCTGTGTCTTTTATTATCAGTAAACAGATGCAGAAAGTAATGGAATGTTTTAAAGCAATATGTTAATCCTGTCTTCCACTACTGAACTGTCTCACAATATAGTGATTAAGTATTGACTGTGCAGCTGTTACTTACAATTATAGAATTTCTTAGTTAATTTCTTCTTCCCATGCCCAAATGTTTTAATATTTAGAGATCTAATTTCTAATTTTAAAGTGTTTCATAATGTAGTTTGTTTATTACAGTTTGATTTCTCAAGTTATTTGTCTATTATGGAGACAAATTCATATGTTTATGAAACTCCTTATATTTTGGTAACAGACTAATATTCTAGGTAGGATAAAAATGGTAAGTATTTTAAAAACTAAATTATGAATATGAGGATGATTATTACATATCACAATTTTGTATTGTTAGTAATAGCTAACATTTATTGTGTTTTTTTAATGTCTGAAAAATATTGTGCAAAGAACTTTATTATAGTATTATGCTTGCCCCTTTTAGTAGTTGAGGAAATTCAATCTTAGGCACACGAACAAATTGACCAAAGTCTTCCAGCTGAGAAGTGGTAGGGATTGGATTTAAACCCAGGCATTTTCGCTTCCCCGGTGGCTCAGACAGTAAAGAATCTGCCTGCAATTCAGGAAACCCAGGTTCGATCTCTGGGTCAGGAATTTCCCCTGGAGAATGAAATGGCAACCCACTCCAGTATTCTTGTCTGGGAAATCCCACGGACAGAGGGGCCTGGTGTGCTACCATCCACAGGGTTGCAAGGAGTTGGACATGACTAAGCAAAGATAGATGTGTACATTTTCACTCTCAAGCTTCTTGTTTTTAACAATTTTGTATTTTTCTTACCATTAGCATCTAATAGTAACATTATACAGATGAGGGGATTTTTTTAAGCCCTATGTACATGCCCAAGTGATCATTGTATCATTTAGTCCCTTTGCCTAAAAGGAAAACACAAAACATTTATGGGAAGATGGAGAGCTCAAAATCTTGGTACCTCACTACATGCTGACTATGTCAGTGATCTTCAACATCATCAGGAGTATCTTGCAACACAGATATCATTTCATAGTTTTCACTAGAAAGGTTTTCAAATATCCTTTTATGGTTTTAATTGTGCCACTTTGTGGATGCAATACTAACAATCTGTTTTCCAAAAGAACCTGCCTTTGGTTCAAAAGATTTTAAAGAGCAGTATGAAGTAATTTCTACTTAGATTATTTGTTATGCCTTAACCTAGAACTATCAGTTAATGTTGAAACTTATTAAATGACTGTTCTGTCAGATATTATTACTACTTAGCACACTCAGTTTATTTTGTCATTTTTCATAGGAAGTATCCCATTGTATATATGAAGAAACTAAGACTCAGAGGTAGGAAATAAATTGGTCAAGATCACAGCTAGCAAATGATGTTTGTATGCATTTGATTTTTTTTCTTTGGAAAAAAAAAACACTGGAAATCTAAAAGTGTCCAGCTAATTATTTTTATAGAAAACTTTTAAGATTTCTGTCTCTAACAGATGGCTACTTGTAGTTTCTCTTGACACTGATGAGAATGCTTATAAGATTAACTAGGATCAACATGTCATGAGGTATTGCTGGAAAAAAATTTAATATTATAGAAGTTCATTATAAGATGGTTCTTAAGAGGCAAAATGTTCTTGTAGGCAAGCTGTCTGAAATATCAAAATGAATAGACACATCGTTTATCATACAATAACATGAGATATCATTTTTCATGTTGCCAGTCTTAAATGAAGAAAGACTTTGCAATTTTGGGAAATGGAAGGAGCTATCCCATAGTTATTCAACATTAATATTTTATTCAGGTTATTTCTATCAAAACAAATTACCTAACATGGAGAATGCAAGAGATAAACAATAAAATTATCATTTTATATAATACAGAGATCTTGCAGAATTATTTGGCAGTTTGGTTTTTTCCTTTACATTTTTGAAGTTACCTTTTTTTTTTTTTTTGAGAAAATTACAGATTTACATACAATTTTATGAAATAGTACAGAGAGCTCCCATGTACCCTTCATCCAGTTGCCCTCATTGGTAACATTACAAAACTGTGTAGATAGTATCCCATCTAGGACATTGATGAGAAAACAAACAAGATACAGAACATTTCCATCATCACAAGCATTTCTCATGTTAAGCTTACACAGCCACATCTGCTTCCTTTCCACATCTTTAAGCCTGAAAACAACTAGCCTCCTCTGTATTTCTATAATACAGTCATTGCAAGAATATATAAATGGGACCATACTGTGTGTAACTTTTGGGGACTGACTTTTTCACTCATCATAATTCTGTGGAGTCTCATTCAGGTTGTTGCAGGTATCACTAGTTGTTTCTTTTTTGTTTCTAACTAGTATTTCATAGTTAGACTTCCCAGGAGTCTGGGAACTTCCTGGACTTCACCTGGATTTCACCTCTACTTCCCAAGTGGCACAGTGGTAAACAGTCCGCCTTCCAATGCAGGAGACATTGGTCCTATCCCTAGCTCAGGAAGATCCCCTGGAGAAGGAAACAGCAAGCCCCTCCAGTATTCTTGCCTGGCGGGCTGCAACCCATGGGGGTCGCAGAGTCAGACACGACTGAGCATGCACACACAATATTTGATCGTGTGGATGTACCACTGTTTGTGTAACCATTCACACAGTAAAGAACATCTGGTTTGTTTCCAAAGCAACATAAATCTGATTTCGGTCACAGTACTAAGGTTTTATACTTTTACATTTTACACTTAAGTCCATATCTAATTTTGAAGTAATATTTGTATAAGATGTGAAGCTTAGGTCCAGGTTTTGAGCACATTTGTGTAGCTGTGCGTCTTAGTTCTTTTTGTTTTTTTTTTGTTTTTTTTTGTTTTTTTTTGCTGATGACTCTCAGGAATTTTTATTTATTTATTTATTTATTTTTAATTTTTTAATTTTTTTTAAATTTTTTAAATTTTAAAATCTTTAATTGTGTTCCATTGATTTATATGGGTATCCCTTCATCAGTATCATGTGTGTGTGTTAGTCAGTGTTCTTTGACTCTTTGTGACCCCACGAACTGTAGCCCACCAGGCTCCTCTGTCCATGGGATTCTCCAGGCAAGAACACTGGAGTGGGTTGATGTTCCCTTTTCCAGGGGATCTTCCCAACCAGGGGATCTTCCCAACCCGGGGATCAAACAGGGTCTCCTGCATTGCAGGCAGATTCTTTACCATCTGAGTCATCAAGGACGCCCTCCACCAGTATCATAAAACCTTGATTACCGTAGCTATATAATGTCTTAAAATTGGACATTTTATTCCTCTATTTTTTTCAAAATTGTTTTAATTTTCTGGCTCCTTTAACTTCACATATATTTCAGCAATCATGTCTATATCTACAAAAATTCTCGCTGTGATTTTGATAGGGATTGAATTCAACTTGTATTGGGTTGGCCAAAATGTTTGAATTTTGGCCAATCCAATATATTAGTATGGCATGTACTAAAATCTTTATTACATTGAGTCTTACAGTTAATGAACACAGTATGTTTATTTATTTAGAATTTTTTATTTTTTTAAATCAGCATTTTATAGTTTTAGCATCTAAGTATTGTCCCAAAGAATCAGGCATGACTGACCACACACACACTCACACGTTCTATGTCTTAACTAGATTTATGACTAAGTAGTTCATTTTTCTTGAATGATTTTAAAGGGTATGGTATTTTTGCATTTTGGTGTCTACATGATCATTGCCAGTATGTAGAAATATAATTAGTTTGTGTATTTCTCTTGTATCCTGTAGCCTTGCTGAATTCATTTATAATTCTAGAAATTTTTTGTGGATTCCCTGGGATTTTCTAGATAGATTATCATGTCATCTGCAAATAGGGTCAATTTACTTTCTTTTCAATCTGTGTGCATTCCTTTTTTGTACCTTTTTGCCCTGGCTATTACCTTCTAGCACTGTTTTCAAAAGGAGTGATTTAAAGAGGATATCCTTTCCTTATTTCCTATCTTAGGGAGAAAACATATTGTTTTACCATTAGTTGTAAAATTAACTGTAGGTTTTTGTAGATAACTCTATCACATTGACGTTTTCTCTAATCTCATTTTTATGAGTTTATTTTAAATGATGAAGTGGGTGTTGAATTTTGTCAAGTACAAAATTTATGTGTGATTCATATTATCATGCGATTTTTCTTTACCTTGTTAGTATGAAGTCCTGCATTGACTTTTCAAATATTGAACCAGGCTGTGTCCTTGGAATAAACCCTACTTGGTCATAATGAAAAAATAATTTTATATGGTGCTGAATTTTAGTTGCTAGTATTTTGTTAAGGATTTTTGTATCTATATTTACAAGAAATATTGTCTATAGTTTTTTTATACTGTCTTTTGTTTCTGAATCAGGGTATTACTAACTTCTTAAAATGAATTACAGTGTTCTATACTCCTCTGTTTTCTGAAAGACATTGTGCAGAATTTGTATCAATTCTTCTTTAAACATTTGATGGGATTCTGACATTGAGATTTCTTTTAGTGGGAGTTTTTTAAGACAATGAAGATAAATTAAATTTCCTTAACAATCATTGACTTATTCAACCCAACAGAATTATGGATATGTTGGACAATGGAAATTATGTTTTATTTTTGGTGAGTTTTGGTAGATAGTTTTTGAGGTAATGCATCCTATAAGTTGTCAAACTTATGTGTACAGGAGTCTTTGTAATATTCCGTTTTAACCTTTTGATATATACATAATCTATAATGATGATACTTTTTCATTCCTGATATTGATCATTGATATCTTCTCTACTTTTTCTTCGTCAGTTTTGTGAGCAGTTAGTCAATTGTATTACTCTTTCTTGAAGAACTAACTCATTTCTTTGATTTTTCTCTATTTTTTCTGCTTTGAAAATCATTGATTTCTGCTCTGTATTATATCCATTCTTCCACTTAATTTGGGTTTATTTTTATCTTTTTCTAGGATCTTGAAGTAAGAACATGACTGCTGATAAGAGACTTTTCTTCCTTTCACATGACATTTAATGGTATGAATTCCCTCTCAGTACTTCTTTCACTGTGTCATGCATATTTTGATATGCTTTATTTTTATTTTTACTTAGTTCAGTGTACTTTTAAAAATTTGTTTTGAGACTTTGTCTTTAATCTGTCTTATTTAGAAGTGTGTTTTGTAGCTTGCATTGTTTGAAGATTTTTCTGATATTGATTTCTGGTTAGATTCTCTGATGGACAGAGAACACACTCTATGATATTTTAGTTCTTTAAAATTTGTTGAGGTTTGTTTTACAGGCGAGGATGTGGTCTACCTTGGCATATGTTCTGTGAATCTTTGAATAGAATGTATATTCTACTGACACAGGTGGAGAATTCCATAAATGTTTATTAGATGCTGTTAGTTGATTGTATTGTTCAGATTTTATATCTGTCCTGATCTTGTTCTATCCTTGTTGAGAGGGAGATGATGAAGTCTCCAACTATCATTTGGATTGTCTATTTCTTTTTTCAGTTTTATCAGTTTTTACCTCACACATTGCAGCTCTGTTGTTCACTGCATACGCATTTCAGATTGTTCTGTTGTACTAATGGACTGATCTTTTTATACCATACAGTATCGCTCTTTGTAATTTTCTGAAAATTATTTTATCTGATATTAATATAGCCACTCCTGCTTTCTGTTGATTTATGTTTACACAATATATCTTTTTCTATCCTTTCATTTTCAACCTGACTATATTATTTATTTGAAGTTTAATTTCTTGTAGACAGCATATACTTGAGTCATTGTTTTTTAATCCTCTCTGCCCATCTCTTTTAATTGATAATAATGAGACCATTTACATTGAATATAATTATGAACATTAAACTTAAATCTGTTTTTCATTTCTCTGTTTTTTTCTGATTTCCTCTGGATCACTTGAATATTTTTAGAATTCCATTTTGATTTTAGTGTTTTTGGGTATCTCTTTGTTTAAACTTTTTAAGCATTGCTGTATATGTATACACACATAATATACACATCCTTATTGTTGTCTGTTGGTATTGTCATATTACCAGTTCAAGCGAATTGTAGCAGTCTTACTTCCCTGATGTTCTTTTACTGTCTCCATTTGTAATATATTATAATTGTCTTAAGTATACATTTAGAGATACCGTATCAGTTTCAGTTCAGTCACTCAGTGTGTCTGACTCTCTGCGACCCCATGAATCGCAGCACGCCAGGCCTCCCTGTCCATCACCAACTCCCGGAGTTCATTCAAACTCACGTCCATCAAGTCAATGATGCCATCCAGCCATCTCATCCTCTGTCGTCCCCTTCTCCTCCTGCCCCCAATCCCTCCCAGCATCAGAGTCTTTTCCAATGAGTCAACTCTTCACATGAGGTGGCCAAAGTACTGGAGTTTCAGCTTTAGTATCAGTCCTTCCAATGAACACCCAGGACTGATCTCCTTTAGAATGGACTGGTTGGATCTCCTTGCAGTCCAAGGGACTCTCAAGAGTCTTCTCCAACACCACAGTTCAAAAGCATCAATTCTTTGGTGCTCAGCTTTCTTCACAGTCCAACTCTCACATCCATACATGACCATTGGAAAAACCACAGCCTTGACTAGACGGACCTTTGATGGCAAAGTAATGTCTCTGTTTTTTAATATGAGATACTGTATTCAGTGTCATAATTTTTACTTCAGCCATCAAATACAATTTAGAAAACTCAGAGTAAAATGTATTTTCTTTAACCATATCTTTTGCTCGCTGCAGTCTTTCTTCCTGATACGCCTAGATTTCTTCTTTTATCATTTTCTTTCTGTTTAAAGAATTTCCTGCAACTCTTTTTACATGATACCCCCTGGTGGCTCCAATGGTAAAGAATCCACCTGCAATGTGGGAGACCACGGTTTAATTCCTGGGTTGGGAAGATCCCCTGGAGGAGGAAATGGCAACCCACTTCAGTATTCTTGCCTGGAGAATTTCGTGGACAGAGGAGCCTAGTGGGCTACAATCCATGGGGTTGCAAAGATTGCTGATTTTTCCTGTTTTCATTTGTTTAGTGTGTGTTCTTAATCCTTGAAACATTTAAAAATCTGCTTTAAAATCTTTGCCAGATAATTCTAACATATGTCTTATCTGGGCACTGGCATCATTATCTTTTTCATTCAGTCTTAGTTCTTCCTGGTTCGTTGTATGATGAGTAACTTTCAGTTGAAACTTGAACATTTCTTTGTTCAGAATTATAGTGTGAGGCTGAGTATTATTTAAAACTACTGCTTCAGCTGGCTTCCTCTGATATCTGCCTAACAGAAGAAATATATTGCCTTGTTGCTTCCAGGTGGGGATAGAAGTTCAAGGTTTCCTAGTTGTCTTCCATTGACTCCTGGGGGCTTGTGGAATAGGGAGAGTTTCTCGTTACTGCTGAGTAGGTGTGGAATCCAGCTCCCCACAGACCTTGACCAATATCCCAGGGGTAGAGCCTCATCATCAGCCAGTGGGGATGAAAGTCCTGGCTCCCAGCTGGTGTTCTTTGACACCACTTCTGCAGGATTAAACGGTGCCTTCTGATGGACTGGCAGAATGGAAATCAAGGCTCCATAGTTAAGTTTGGGTAGAGTGGTCACAGTAATTTTCTGTAATATTCATTTGGACTAGGTCAGGTATTGTAAAAAGATCAGCCCTGCAGTCTCAAGGAACAGAACGACGCCTCCAGATAAGTACCTAGCCCTAAGCTAACATTTTGACTGTAGCCTTGCAAGCTGCTGCTGCTGCTGCTAAGTTGCTTCAGTCGTGTCCGACTGTGCGATCCCATTGATGACAGCCCACCAGGTTCCTCCGTCCATGGGATTTTCCAGGCAAGAATACTGGAGAGGGGTGCCATTGCTTTCTCCAGTAACCTTGCAAGAGAGCCTCCTAAAAAAATGTCTGGATTCCTAGGCCACAGAAACTGTCAGACAGTAAATGTGTTTTGTTTTAAGCTGTTTGTGATCATACAGTATATCCCAGTGAATGACTAATAGACCACCCAGATATTCATAACCACTTCCCACTCATAAAATAATCTCACCTGTCCCCTCTCTCCCTAGTTGTTTGTTGGGAGGAATCTTCTGTTCCATTTCTTCTGTGTTCCTGGCTTTTCTGTCTAGATGTTCCTTGTTTAAAACCACATGTAAAGTGCATGTTAAAAAATATGCTTTTCCTGTGGGATGTACCTGTTTGAGATCCACTTTCTGCTGGTGTGTTTTTGGGAGCCCATTATTTATTTTAGAGGTTAAATAGAAGATTTTATAAATAATATATATGAGTTCTTAAAAAAAAATTCTCTCAAATTTCCAGATTCCAGTTTAGCTGATTCCAGTTTGTCTCATGGGAAAGTAATCACAGCCAAAAATTTCAAACTTAAAAACTCTGATCTTTTTATTTCAGGCTTTCTGCCTTGCCCATTCCCTGCCTCAGCCAACCCAAGGCCATCTGAAGCAGTGTGTTTCCTGTTGCTCTGGCTTTCATTCTCTCAAGTACAAGAAGCTACTGGGAGCTGTAAATGCCTCCATTAAAAAAAGGAGAACAATGTCAGATCAATAACAGTGACTTCATACTTTTAGTGGTGCATAACCCTTCACATAATGAGAATCTAACCTACATGGTAGAATGGTCAAAACCTGCTGAATCTTTACGTAAAGATAATGGAAAAGAAAAAATTGAAGATAACTCCTAGATTCTGTCTTGAGCAGAAGGTGGTGCCATTTTTTAAGGGAGGGAATAGAGGAACAGCAGTTTACAGGAAGGCTGTAGCCATAAGGATCTAAGATAGTAAGTTTAATATTTGATGTATTGAGTCAGAAGTTCCTGAAAAACATTAAACTAGATATGCCCATGAGTCCATTTATGAGTATGGACCTCGGGACTGGCTTAGTATAGGATGTTCTTTGGATTCACTCCCTTTTGTACAATATGTGGTTTCTGAAGCCAGAAATGTGGGATGAAATCACCCAGGGATGTGCATAATGAAAAGAGATGATAGTATAGGACAGAAGCTTGAGAGACAACAGTAGTTGAGAAATGAATAAAGAAAGGGGAGCATGCAAACGATACTGGAAGCAGAGTGTAGAGAGGTGAGAAAATCAGGAAAATATACCTTACTCAATCAAGGAGAAAAGAATGTCTCAAGAAAGAAATCATAACATGTATTGTCATACATTACCCATACATTAAGGACTGAAAATTATTCTTTGGATTGAGTGAAAAGTACACATATGATCTTCCTGAAAACAGTTTCTGTGGTGATGATGGAAACCTATACTAGATGGAGGTGTATGAAGGAGTATGTAGAGAAAGAGAAATATGATTTCAAATTAATACAGCTACCCTTCTTCCTTATCTTACAGGTTTTCCATACAGCAACTTTTCTGTTATTTTTCATTGACATATGACTGAGTGCAGAAGGGGGGATTTGTAGTAACTTTTTTTTTGTTATCTTCCCTAGGATGAACCCACTAAATCTCACTCTTCACAGGGCTCTCTGTTTTACTCAGAAGGAAAGACTGTATATATCCTGCATCCTCAGAGAGATGCCAGAACTGATATTTGTGTTCTCCTGAGTGACCCTAACTTTTAAATAACTTTGCTGCTTTTCATATTCGAGTACTCAGGCTGAACTCTGAGCTCTGCTCTCTTTTCTTCTCTGCTAAGTACAAAAGTTTAAAATAACATTATATGGTTTGGGTCAAGGAGTAAATAGTTTGTTTATGGAGTGATAGAAGAGTTGTATTTTATGAAAAAATGAATTATATGAACACTTCTGTTTAAAAAACTAAGTGAAAAATATAGACATTAATAAAAACTTGATTTTATATTTACAAATAAGTTCTAGTGGAAACAACATTGATTTTATGCAGCTATTTTATCCTTTTCGCTTTTAACTTGAAGTAACATTAGTTACCAAAAATTGCAAAAATAATAGAGAGTTATGTAGGCCTTTCACATAGTTACTCCAAATATTAGCATTTTGCTTTAGCATTCTCTCTTTTCTCTGAAACTCTTTAACGTCTTGAAGCTGCAGATATAATGTCCTTCAACCTCTAAAAATTTCAGTTTATTTCCTAAAAGTAAGGAAAGTCACACAATCTCAATTATCAAATCAGGAAGTTAACACTAATATAAATCTGTGCTTAAGATATGATAGCCATAGCCACGTGTGGCTATTTAAATTTAAATTAAATTAATTAGAAATTTAGTTCCTCGGTCACACTGGTCTGGTCATGTTTCAAGCTTTCAGCAGTCGAGTGGCTGTTGTATTGGAAAGCACAGGTATAACCATCTTCATCATTGCATAAAGTTCTATAAGACAGTAATGCTCTAGACATTCAAATTGTGTTGGTGGATTCAATAGCAGGCTGTGCAGCAGAAGAAAAGGAGTTGTTTCAAGTTTTGCTCGCCATTCTACTGCTCTTACTTTGGCTCAGGGGCCTCTTTCTGCATTTAGTTGTCAAGTCTCAGTCTCCTCCACTCTAGGATAATGCCTCAGGTTTTCTTTTTACTTCAGGAAAAATATTTGTTTTTCTAATTTTACCATTTATACCACATTTATTAGTTGGAACTCTAAGAAAGGACTTTCTTTATTTATTTACTTCTGTTGATATCAGCTTATGTATTCTTTCATTCTGTGGTTAAAATCTATTGCTATAATTAGTTATTTGTTTTTCAAATTATCCAAGAATTGACCAGTAAGAGCCCTTTGGTCAGAATATGTCACCTGATAATGAGATTGTTTTGCAGTATTGGTGACATTTAATTTTAAAAGTCATGCGGACCTGCTGAATATCTTAAAGCTATTTAAAATATCTGAATCATCACTATATACCTAAAAATCAAAAATTATTCATCATATCATTGCCTGTATCTCATCTTTGGGTTATCCCATATCTCATGCTCATTACTGAGAACAAGATGTTTTCACCACCATTGCTTCATTACTGTTTAACTGGGACATTCACTCATTTGTTCCCTCTTCAGTTTTGTAAAGATCTTTCACATAATCAGCATTCAGTTATTTTTATCAATTTTTTATTTCAGATTTATTGAGATATAGTTGATATATGATACTGTATAATCTTAAGGTGTACAGCATAGTGACTTAATATACATTATGAAATGATTGCCACAGTAAGTGATAAAATCTGTGTGCTGTCCTTCTCTAGGAGTTTAATCTGCTGTCCACATTGGAAGTCTGCATTACTTGCTACGTGTTTAGCAATCACTGTGACTCAATGACTGTTAGTGTTTATAATTCTTCGTTTTTCCAATAAGAGACTCATTATGGTTATTCTGTTTCCACATCAACATTGGATAGTGGGTAGGGAGGAAGCAGACAACGTGACTTTTTGTTTATAGATAAATAGACCGTATTTCAATAACCCCAGATATTCAAATGACACCAGCCTTATGGCAGAAAGGAAAAAGGAACTAAAGAGCCTCTTGATGAAGGTGAAAGAGGACAGTGAAACGCTGGCTTAGAACTCAACATTCAAAAAATGAAGATCACGGCATCCCGTCCCATCACTTCATGGCAGATAGATGGGGAAACAATGGAAACAGTGACAGAGTTTATTTTCTTGGGCTCCAAAATCACTGTGGATGGTGACTGCAGCCATGAAATGAAGAGACACTTGCTCCTTGGAAGAAAAGCTATGACCAGCCTAGACAGCATATTAAAAAGCAGAGACATTACTTTGCCTACAAAAGTTCATATAGTGTTTCCAGTAGTCATGTATGGATGTTAAAGTTGGACCATCAGGAAGGCTGAGCACCAAAGAATTGTTGCCTTCGAACTGCGATGCTGGAGAAGACTCTTGAGAGTCCCTTGGACTGCAAGGAGATCAAATTAGTCAATCCTAAAGGAAATCAACCCTGAATATTCCTTGGAAGGACTGATGCTGAAGCTGAAACTCCAATACTTTGACCACCTGATGCCAAGAATCGACTCATTGGAAAAGACCCTGATGCTAGGAAAGATTGAAGGCAGAAGGGGGCAACAGAAGATAAGATGGTTGGAGGGCATCTGTGACTTGGTGGCCATGAGTTTGAGCAAACTCTGGAAAATTGTGAAGAACAGGGAAGCCTGGAGTGCTGCAGTCCATACGGTTGCAAAGAATCAGACAAGATTGTGCAACTGAACAAGAGCAAATAGACCTTGAGAAGAAACTTCATTCTCTTCTTCAGTAACAATAGAGCCATAACTTTTATGTGACTGCCTAGCCTGGAATACATTTCCAGTCTTCCTTGCAGCAAAGCCACTGTTATATGATAAAGATTTCACCAATGGAATGTGAGAAAAAGTGATGCAACTTCAGCTTCCCTTGCTTAAAAGAAATTCCCCAACCCTAGGGGTTTTATTTTTTTTTTCTTTGTTTGTTTGTTTGTTTGTTTTTTCCCCTAATTCAGTTTATTTGAACTAAAGTGTTAAAGTGTTAGTCATTCAGTCATGTCTGACTCTTTATGATCCCGTGGACTGTAGCCCTCCAGGCTCCTCTGTCCATGGGATTCCCCACACAAGAATACTGAAGTGGGTTGCCATGCTCTTCTCCAAGGGATCTTCCTGACTCAGTGTTCAAACCCATGTCACTTACATCTCCTGCATTGTCAGGGATGTTCTTTACTACTAGCACCACCTGGGCCAGAACCAAAACTGAAACTAGTTCATTCATTTCTCATATCCCCTGCTTTTGGCAATCACTTTTCTCTGAAGCTGTGAGGTTATATATAAAAATAGATTGACTGAGTTTAAGAATGATCATGTGGTATTTGTCTTTCTCTGTCTGACTTGTTTCACTTGGCATAATGGCCTCAAGCTCCATCTGTGTGGTCACAAATGGTGAGATTTCATTTTTTTTTATGGCTGAATAATGTTCTTTTATACACACGCACATTCACATACCAGTTTTCATTATCCACCCATCTATGGGCACTGAGGTTGTTTTCACATCTTGGCTATTGTAAATAATGCTGCAATGAACATGGCAGTTTGAGGGGAATGTATCTTTTTGAGCTACTCTTTCTAGTTTCTTCTACCTGGGAGTGGCATTGCTGGATCACATGGTAGTTCATTTTTTAGTTTTTTTGAGGAAACACCATAATATTTTCTGTAGTGGTTGTACCAATTTACATTCCCACCAACAGTGCACAAGAGTTCTCTTTTTTCCACATCCTCATCAACACTAGTTACCTCTAGTATTTTTTGTAATAGCCACCCTAATGAGTATACAGTAATATCTCATTTTTATTTTGCATTTCCCTGATGAGTTAATGATATTGAGCACCTTTTCATGAACCTGTTAGCTATTTGTATGTCTTCTTTGGGAAAATGTCAGTTCAGATCTTCCACTCATTTTTAACCTTTTTTTTTTTCTTTTTTTTAAATTATTTATTTTTTTTATTGAAGTATGGTTGATTTACAATGTTGTGTTAGTTTCAAGTGTATAGGAAAATGGTTCATCAGATATATATATATATGTATATATTCTTTTTCAGATTCTTTCCTATTATAGGGTATTACAAGACATTGAATGCAGTTTCCTGTGCTATATAGTAGGTCCTTGTTTATCTGTTCTGTATATCTGTTAATCCCAAACTCCTAATTTATGCTTCCATTCATCCCGCTTTCCCGTTTACTAGCCATCAGTTTGTTTTCTAGGTCTGTGAGTCTATTCTGTTTAGTAGTTAAGTTCATTTATATCATTTTTAGATCCTACATGCAAGTGATATCACGTATTTGTCTGTCTGACTTATTCACTTAGTATGATAATCTCTACCATTCGTGCCGCTGCAAATGCCATTTTTTCATTCTTAGGCTGAGTAGTATTCTTGTGCGTGTGTGTGTGTGTGTGTGTGTGTGTGTGTGTGTGTATACCACATCTTTATCTATTAATCTGTCAGTGGACATTTAGGTTGCTTTCATTTTTTTAATTACATTTTTTTGTATTGAGTTTTATAAGTTCTTTGTATTTAGTGGATACTTGTCTTTTACCAGATACGTGATTTGTAAATACTTTCTTAGGTTGCCTTTCATTTAGTTGATGGTTTCTTTTGCTATGCAAATAATTTTTTATATAATTCCACCTATTTTTGCTTTTGTTATTATAATTTAGGAATTTTTGCTTATTAAGTGACTTTACTAATCTCAGGGCTTGTGAACCAAGGCTATCACTGCGTTAGAGTTGAAATCGGCAGTTTATTTATGTAACAGAAGTAGCTCTCAAAAAGATTCCAGGTCTTTTGGGGGGAAATGTAAGGCTGGGGTTCGGAGCAACTTCCTAAAAATGTCAAAGCTTTATACAGTGTCTAGCTTATGTTTGAGGAGAAGGCAATGGCAACCCACTCCAGTACTCTTGCCTGGAAACAGCAGCTTATGTTTGGCACTATTAATGCTCAATAAATGTTTGTTGAGTTAATGAGTAATATATAGAGAAAGGTCTCAGCTCCCTTCTGTTTCTTTAATCTTAAATTCCTTTAGGTCATAACCTAAGTAACCTAGTAGTGTTTTCTGGATGGGCCATTTTTACACATAACGTTTTGCTGCTTAAATACAATTATCAACTAAAGCATTACCAAATTGCTTGCTGTGGAAATATATGTGTTTTGAAATTTTCAAAAAAGGGTTGGGAATTTCATGTACAAAAGGCGGGTTGATTTCCTTTCCTGTATTTTGCTCATAGAGCCTTTTATATGTTAATGTACACTGCAAATCTCTTAAAAGAAGGAGAATCCTCAGCATTTTTTAAGTTTATTTAAGACAAAACCCATTTTTCTCTCAGTTTGTAAGGGACTGTGATATCAAGGAATATATGTTGGGAAATACTTATCTGATATTTAAAATTCTGCTTCACTTTCTTTAGGCTGATTCCTTTATTACTTTGTATCATTTTGCCATTTTAAGTCTACTTGTTATGACTCCACTGAATTTTCTTTCTTGCTAATCTGGACAGCCTCTTTTTGGATAAATATGACTTGTCCTAGGAAGGCCATTGATTTCCCAAAAAGCTGAGACCATGAATTGTAAATGACCTTAAGAAGATTACCCATCTGAACATTTATCACACCCTCATCAGACAATTTTAATGCAATTTTTCAAAATCATTTAGATTTTTTTGTAAGCCATTCTGTACACCTTGGTAGGAGATATTTCCTATTCTAATAGGCAAAGTAGTAGAAATTTTAAACATTCAAGGAATGTTGAGTCAGTCTCTTAAAGGCAGAATTATACACAGTAAGAAAAAAGTCCATAGAAATAGAACCAAGGAGAGCCTATATAAATAGTAATGTGAAGAAGAGTGAATTCCTTTTTAGCTGTAACATCACATTTTTTGCACGTTGCACACATTGTTTGGCCGTTTCTAAACACATTTCCATTTACGTCATTTGTAAAAACTGCCTAGACTCATATTCTGGAAAACTGACAAAGTTGTAATGAACAGATGCAGATTCCATAATTGTAATTGGCTTTTACTCTAAACTAATGTTCTGACTCATGCATCATTAATGATTTCTGTTTGTCTCTATTATTACCTTACAAATTTGAAAGGGTATCTTTCAGAGTGAAAACCTTTCCTTAATTTTTAAAATCAGGGCTTATTGCTTATGAATTATAGATTCTCCAATCACCTGTATTTAAACCTGTAATTTTATTTTGCCATGTTCTTTTTTACATTTCTGTTGGTTATTTGACTTCATATAATCTTTTTCATTTCCTGGTTGTATTTCCCAGGGAAGCATGTCAGATTTAAATAACACCTTTCTTTTTATTACATTTTTCCTACTATTAAATTTTCCTAATTTTTAAACTAGATGTTATAATGTAATATAAATTTTTTGCTATTTCACAAATTAGACTCTATCTGAAGAATGAATAATTAGTATTAGTAGAACCCCAAAGGAAAATAAAAAGATGTGCTCTCATGAAACTTTTTTTCTGATAAGATTTTGACAATGACATGGAAACAGTTTTCACTTGCCAAAGTGGGGCTAATTTAGGTGAATAGCTGAAGGGCTCAAAGATACCAACTAATCTTGTTCTAAGCATAATACATGTATATTTTCATATAAAATGGAATTAAACCCCCTTATCCTGATCTTTGAACAATTATTTTGATAGTTTCTGACTGTTACTGAATTTTGTTATATGAAAGGAGAACACAGTATTTATTAATGAAGGAATTATTGTTTTATAATTATTTTTTTCAGTGTTTACAAGTTCTTTTCATTAAAGTACTGAAATACAGAGCAAGTGTTTTGGCATATTGTTGCTTCTTGTAAGGAAGATTTAATAGCTTGTTATGGACTATTAATATGAACAGAAGTCATTTAGAGTTCAGGTATATATTTAGAACTAGCATGTGTGCAAAAAGATACAAAGTGAATCAAGAAATTCTGGAAAAGATTGTTTGAAAAGGAAAAATTGCTATTTTCTGGCTAGCATTGATGAAATAGATATTTAAAGAGATTTAAATGTTTTATTTATTTTGAAGACATGTCTTAAGAGCCTTAAATATAACTTAGAATTGATATAATTAAATCAATGAAAGTGTAAAACTCTTTATCTAAAATAGTAAATATAATTTAATTTCAAATGTTATCTAGGAAACTCAAAAAGTTACAGCTGTTAGTTATTTGAGATGATTACAAATAGAATGTCTGTCTGCGTTTAGCAATAAACTAAACTATTTGTTACTACTTACTGTAAATTTAAAATAAGCATATACATAAACTAGTTTTCTCCAGTTTTGAAGATGTCTTTATCATACTAAATTTTACATAAAGAAGAGAAACATCTTTATGTCCCAGATACTTATAGAGCAAATGTTGATAGGAATGCAAGTAAATGATTTTTTTCCATCTAATTTGTTGATTAAAAGGTGTGCATAATGGAAGCGCATGCCAAGTAGTTTTGCCGCATGAATTTTGCAGCATATGGTAAACTAAAACCCTGGTGACCTTTGGGTCTTGTTGATCACATGCATGAAGATGATCATCTGTTAATCTCTACTAATCACTGGCACATCCTTGTAGAGAAGACAGAGCAGTTTTTATTTGTGCTTCATTTGCTCTTTTGGAAAATGCTTTCACAGGGAATTTTTTAAAATAATTTTATACTCAGGATTATAAAATCATAATTATTTTATATCTAAGAAAGATTTTAAGCAAGAGAATTAGAATTTTCAACCTGTATATAGCCCCATATTTTTTATGTTTATTTTAAATACCAGTAATAATTTTCTGGAAGTCATGGATATTAGTACCTCTTTTAGGCTTATTAATACACACATGCAGGGGTTCACACACTTTTACATAATATAGTATGTGTTGTTTCTTGTTAGAATTGTAAAACAAAAGGAAAGCACCAGTGTTTCTCAAATTTTGATAGGCCTATGAGTTACCTGGGATCTTGTTATAATCCAGATTCAGATTCTATAGTTCTATGGTAGGGTGTGAGAGTCTGCATTTCTAGCAAGCTCCCAGCTCATAACTAATCTGCTAGTCTGTCTCAGGTTAACAGACTTTTTCTTTTAAGGGCTAGGTAGTAAATATTTTAGACTTTGTAGGGCAAGAAGCAAAGTGAGGATATTTATAGGTGTTTATATAACAATAGGAAAATGTCCACAAAATTTTTTATTGATGAAATTTAAAATGTGATAATTATTCAGTACTTTATAACTATATAATAGTTATAAAGCTGTATTATATTCAGCAATAAAAAGGAATGATCTACTGATAGGCACAACAGGAGTGGATCTCAAAAACATTCTGCTTAGTGAAAGAGGCCCTACACAAAAGTTACTTACATACTATGTGACTCCACTGATACAAAGTTCTAGAAAATGCACTCTAATCAATGGCAGCAGAAAGCCAAGTTTTTCCTTTATGGAAAGAGAAATAAACCCTGGGTGTAAATTATGAAAAGGGAGAAGAATCCCCACTAATGAGCTTTCCAAAAAAACAGATATATTCACAGCATGAGAAAGCCCATCTAGAATAACATCTTTAAGAGGCACAAGAATTCCAGGTCAACAAACTGATGAAGAAAACTGAAAAACTGGAGAACAATACCATTTCTAAGCAGCTTACATTAGAGTAAGATTGTTGAGAGGATTAATCTGTCCTCTTACTCCATGCATATTAAAGTTCTGTCATCCCTCTGATGCAGAGTTGTTCAAGTATGGGCTTGACAACAAGAAACAAATTTGAATGGTGACCTGATACACTAATGTTTTTGTAACTATACATGACTGAAACAGATTTTGTGAAACTGTGCTTTCAAAAAAGAAACACACACACACTCCAGAGCCAGAACTGAGAGGAGGAGGTACCTGAGGGAATTCTTTGGATGATAGGAGTGTTGTTCTGTGTCTTCATTGTGGTAGTGGTTATGCACTGGTGTATGGTTTTCAAAACTCATTAAACTTGGGGATTCCAGCCTACATTTTGTGAGGACCCTTAAGCAACCCAGTGAGAGGTCTACATGGTTAGGAACTGAGGCCAGTTCCTAACAGCCAACAGCCAGCAAGTAACTGAGGCTTTCTCCAGAGAGCCAAGTGAGTGAGCCATTTTAGAAGCCATCCCTCTTGCCCCACTGTAGTCTTCAGATTACTCTAGATCCAGGCTGACAATTTAATTACAACTTGTAAGAACATTGCAAGAGTTAATTAAGATGGTGGAGTAGAAGGACGTGAGCTCATCTTCTCCTGTGAGAACTCCAAAATTACAACTCAGTGCTGAAGAACCATTGACAACAGAAGGTTGGATCCCACCAAAAAAATATATCCCATGTCCAAAGGCAAAGAAGAAGCCTCAGCAAGATGATAGGAGGGGCGAAATTGCATTTAGAATCACACCCATACACACCAGAGATATTTGGAGGGCTCAAACAAAACCTTGTGTGCACCAGGAGACTCCACAGAGACTGAGCCAGACCTGCCTTTGAGTGTTTGAGTGTTTCCTGTGGAGGTACAGGTCAGCAGTGGCCTGCCGCAGGGGCAGGGGCTCTGGTGCAGCAGACCTGGGAATGGCATAAGCCCTCTTGGAGAGGCTGCCCTTAACCCCACCATAGAGCCACCAGAACTTACACAGGACAGGGGAATCAGACTCTTGGAGGGTACGAACAAAACCTTGTGTGCACCAGGATGCAGAAACCCCACAGAGACTGAGCCAGAACTGTGTTTGAGTATCTCTTGTGGAGGCATGGGTCAGCAGTGGCCTGCTGCAGGGGCAGGGGCTCTGGGTGCAGCAGACCTGGCTATGGTGAGGCCTCTTGGAGGAGGTCACCATTAACCCCACCATAGAGCCACCAGAACTTACACAGGACTGGGGAAACAGACTCTTGGAGAGCACAAACAGAACCAGGTGTGTACAAGGACCCAGGAGAAAGGAACAGTGACCCTACAAGAGACTGACCCAGACTTGCCTGTGAGTGTCCAGGAGCCTGCGGCAGAGGCGTGGGTCAGTGGTGACCTAGTACAGGGTTTGGGGGTGCTGCATGTGGCAGTTTTGAAGGAGGTCACCATTATCTTCATTACCTCCACTATAGTTTGCCCTCAGGTCAAACGACAGGGAGAGAACACAGCCCCGCCCATCAACAGCAAATTGGATTAAAGATTTAGTGAGCAAGGCCCCTGTCCACCAGAAAAAGATCCAGTTCCCCATTCAGTCAGTCTCTCCCATCAGGAAGTTTCCATAAGCCTCTTATCCTTATCCATCAGAGGGCAGACAGAATGAACACCATAGTCACAGAAAACTAATCAAACTGATCACATGGACCAGAGCCTTGTCTAACTCAATGAAACCACGAGCCACGCCGTGTAAGGCCACCCGATACAGATGAGTCATGGTGGAGAGTTCTAACAAAATGTGGTCCACTGGAGAAAGGAATGGCAAACCACTTGAGTATTCTTGCCTTGAGAACCCCATGAATGATATGAAAAGGTGAAAAGATAGGACACTGAAAGATGAACTCCCCAAGTCAGTAGGTGACCAATATGCTACTGGAGAACAGTGGAGAAATAACTCCAGAAAGAATGAAGAGATGGAGCCAAAGAAAAACCAGCTGTGGATGTGGATGTGACTGGTGATAGAAGCAAAGCCCAACATCGTAAATAACAATATTGCATAGTAATCTGGAATGTTAGGTCCATGAATCAAGGTAAATTGGAAGTGGTCAAACAGGAGATGGCAAGAGTGAACACTGACATTTTAGGAATCAGTGAGCTAAAATGGACTGGAATGGGTGAATTTAACTCAGATAACCATTATATCTACCACTGTGGGCAAGAATCCCTTAGAAGAAATGGAGTAGCCATCATAGTCAACAAAATGTCTGAAATGCAGTACTTGGATGCAATCTCAAAAACGACAGAATGATCTCTCTTCATTTCAAAGGCAAACCATTCACAGTCTCAGTAATCCAAGTCTATGCCCCAACCAGTAATGCTGAAGAAGCTGAAATTAAACAGTTCTATGAATACCTACAAGACCTTCTAGAACTAAAATCCAATAAAAAGATGTCCTTTTCATTATAGGGGACTGGAATGCAAAAGTAGGAAGTCAAGAGATACCTGGAATAACAGGCAAATTTGGCCTTGGAGTACAGAATGAAGCAGGTCAAAGGCTAACACAGATATGCCAAGAGAACACACAGTCATAGCAAACAACTCCTCTTCCAATGAGACAAGAGGAGCCTCTACACATGGACATCACCAGATGGTCAATACCGAAATCAGATTGATTATATTCTTTGCAGCCAAAAATGGAGAAGCTCTATACAGTTAGCAAAAATAAGACCAGGAGCTGACTGTGGCTCAGACCATGAACTTCTTATTACCATTTCAGAATGAAATTGAAGAAAGTAGGGAAAACCACTAGACCATTCAGGTATGACCTAAATCAAATCCCTTATGATTATACAGTGAAAATGACAAATAGATTCAAGGGATTAGATCTGATAGACAGAGTGAAGAATTATGGATGGAAGTTCATGACTGTACAGGAGGCAGTGATTAAGACCATCCTCAAAAAGAAGAAATGCAAAAAGACAAAATGGTTGTCTGAGGAGACCTTACAAATACCTGTGAAAAGAAGAGAAGCAAAAGGCAAAGGAGAAAAGGAAAGTATACCCATTTGATGCAGAGTTCCAAAAAATAGCAAGGAGAGATAAGAAGCCTTCCTCAATGATCAATGCAAAGAAATAGAGGAAAACAAGAGAATGTGAAAGACTAGAGATCTCTTCAAGAAAATTAGAGACACCAAGGGAACATTTCATGCAAAGATGGGCTCGATAAAGGACAGAAATGGTATGGACCTAACAGAAGCAAAATAGAAGAGGTGGCAAGACTACAAAGAAGAACCATACAAAAAGGATGTTTATAACCCAGATAACCATGATGGTGTGATCACTCACCTACAGCCATACATACTGGAATGTGAAGTCAAGTGGACCTTAGGAAGCATCATTACGAACAAAGCGAGTGGAGATGATGGAATTCCAGTTCAGTTATTTCAAATCCTGAAAGATGATGCTGTGAAAGTGCTGCACTCTATATGCCAGCAAATTTGGAAACCTCAGCAGTGGCCACAGGACTGGAAAAGGTCAGTTTTGTTCCAGTCCCAAAGAAAGGCAATGCCAAAGAATGCTCAAACTACCACACAGTTGCACTCATCTCACATGCTAGCAAAGTAATGCTCAGAGTCCTTCAAGCCAGGCTTCAACAGTACGTGAACTGTGAACTTGCAGATGTTCAAACTGGTTTTAGAAAAGGCAGATGAGCCAGAGATCAAATTGCCAGCATCCACTGGATCATTGAAAAAGCAAGAGAGTTCCAGAAAAACATCTAGTTCTGCTTTATTGACTATGCCAAAGGCTTTGACTGTGTGGATCACAATAAACTGTGGAAAATTCTTCAAGAGCTGGGAATACCAGACCACCTGACCTGCCTTCTGAGAAATCTGTATGCAGGTCAAGAAGGAACAGTTAGAACTGGACATGGAGCAACAGACTGTTCTAAATTGGGAAAGGAGTACTTCAAGGCTGTATATTGTCACCCTGCTTATTTAACTTATATGCAGAGTACATCATGAGAAATGATGGGCTGGAAGAAACACAAGCTGGAATCAAGATTACTGGGAGAACTATCAATAGCCTCAGATATGCAGATGCTGCTGCTGCTGCTGCTGCTGCTGCTGCTGCTGCTGCTAAGTAGCTTCAGTTGTGTCCAACTCTGTGCAACCACAAAGACAGCAGCCCACCAAGCTCCCCGCTCCCTGGGATTCTCCAGGCAAGAACACTGGAGTGGGTTGCCATTTCCTTCTCCAATGCGTGAAAGTGAAAAGTGAAAGTGAAGTCGCTCAGTCGTGTCTGACCCTCAGCGACCCCATGGACTGCAGCCTTCCAGGCTCCTCCATCCATGGGATTTTCCAGGCAAGAGTACTGGAGTGGGGTGCCATTGCCTTCTCCGTGGATATGCAGATGACACCACCCTTATGGCAGAAAGCGAAGAAGAACTAAAGAGCCTCTTGAAGAAAGTGAAAGAGAAGAGTGAAAAAACTGGCTTAAAACTCAACACTCAGAAAACTAAGATCATGGCATCTGGTCCCATCACTTCATGGCAAATAGATGGGGAAACAATGGAAACAGTAATATATGTTATTTTGGGGGGGCGGGGGGGTACGAAAATCACTGCAGATGGTGACTACAGCCATGAAATTAAAAGACGCTTGCTCCTTGGAAGGAAAGTTATGATCAACCTAGATAGCATATTAAAAAGCAGAGTTATTACTTCATTGACAAAGGTCCATCTAGTCAAAGCTATGGTTTTTCCAGTAGTCATGTATGGATGTGAGAGTTGGACTATAAAGAAAGCTGAGCATTGAAGAATTGAAACTCTTGAACTGTGGTGTTAAAGAAGACCCTTGAGAGTCCCTTGGACTGCAAGGAGATCCAACCAGTCCATCCTAAAGGAAATTAGCTCTGAATAGTGCTTGGAAGAACTGATGCTGAAGCTGAAGCTCCAGTACTTTGGCCACCTGATGTGAAGAACTGACTCATTCGAAAAGACCCTGATGCTGGAGGAGGAGGGACGCAGGAGGAGAAAGGGACAACAGAGGGTGAGATGGTTGGATGGCATCCCGGACTCGATGAACTTGAGTTTGACTAAACTCCTGAAGTTGGTGATGAACAGGGATGCCTGGTGTGCTGTACCCTGTGGGGTCACAGAGTCAGACATGACTGAGTGACTGAACTGAGCTGTAAGAGCATTGGAACCAAAGCACCCAACTAAGCCATTCCCAAGTTCTGAGACATTGATAATAAATCTTTTTTCTCTTAAGCCAGAAGCAAACCAAAAAACTCAAACCGTAAGCTCTACGGGCTTCTCTGGTGGCTCAGATGGTAAAGAATCTGCCTGCAATGCAGGAGACCTGGGTCAGATCCCTGGATCAGAAAGATACTCTGGAGAAAGGATTCTTGCCTGGAGAATTCCATGGAGAGAGAATCTTGGCAAGCCACAGTCCATGGAGTCACAGAGTCGGAGCCAACTGAGCAACGAACAGCTTCCCAGGTAGCGCTGGTGGTAAGGAACCTGTCTGCCAGTGCAGGAGGCGTAAGAGATGTGGGTTTGACTCCTGGGTCCCCTGGAGAAGGGAATGGCTACCTACTCTAGTGTTCTTGCCTGGAGAATCCCGTGGACAGAGGAGCCTGGGAGGCTGCAGTCAATGGTGTCACAGAGAGTCAGACAGACTGTGCGCTTAACACCCAGCACACATAGGCTGTAAGTGGGTGTACTTTGTTTTTTTGTATTTAAATTATACCTTGGTAAAGCACATCTTTAAAAGAAGCTTGCTTGAGGGTCTTCAGCTAAGATAATATGTGAAATGACATTGTAAATTATAAATTTGTATCCAAATATGTTGTTATTGCTCTTTTAAGTACTACCAGAGAGGCCTTTACATTATAGGTAGGGCCACTACTAATCTGCACCCCCTTTCATCAGGAGACTATTTATTCTGAATTTACCTGACCAGTATAAATTTAGGGTAAATATTAAGTAGATAACCACTCTAAGAATATGTCTAAATAACTTTCTCAATAGAAGGGTGGGGACTTCTGAACCCTTCACTTAGGGACCCAGGATTTAAATATGCTATAGTTACTACTGACATTTTTCAAAATAGAAATGGAGGTAGTATGGCATTATAATATATTGAATAATAAGTTTTAGACTTAATATCAGGAAGCCTAGGATTTAGTCTCCACTCAGGCACTAATTCACAAACAGTCATGGAGAAACTTTTCAAACTTCCCTGGATCCCAATTTTCCCCTTTCTCAACATTAAGTTGTTGGACTAGATGATCTTACCATGCTTAAAAATCTGATTCTATAAATTAGGAAACGTTAAAAGATGATGAGAATAGAGTGCTAAGTCACTTCAGTCGTGTCCGACTCTGTGCAACCCCATAGACGGCAGCCCACTAGGCTCCCCCGTCGCTGGGATTCTCCAGCAAGAACACTGGAGTGGGTTACCACCTCCTTCTCCAGATGAGAATAGAGTATGTAGCATTAAAAAGATGCTCCTATTTCTTATTTCATATGATGATGTTGGATGCCATGGATCTTCAAAGATAGTTCAGAGTGATACTTTTCTAAATTCCTGGTTTTTGAAAAGTATTTAAAAGAGAAGATTTCGATTTAGCAACCTGAGAGTGTAGGCTTGGAGCATTGCGTTGCAAAAAAAGAAAATGTCTGTTTTTGCACATTTGTCTTAAACATCTTGTTTCCCTTCTCAGTTATTAAAATCTTTTCAGTTCCAAAATTCAGAAATAATCTGAATTTTTCCCTTTTATTACTAGATTTTTAGTCATGGAAAATAGATACGTGTACCATGGTTAGGAAGTCATTTCATCAGTCTTCAAATAGAGAATTTAAAATAAATGTTTTTAAACTTTTGCAGATGTTTTTATTCTTAGGTCTTGCATATCATATCAGAAAACTAGTTTGCTCTGTAAATTAGTTACATAAGTGTAGTAGTCAGTGTTCAACACACATAAACGTTATTTTAAAGTGTGTTATTCAAGCTTCCCCAGCAGCTCAGATGGGAAAGAATCTACCTGCAGTGCAGGAGACCTGGGTTTGATCCAGTTACATTAAGTGTAGTAGTCAGTGATCAACACACATAAATGTTATTTTAAAGTACAGCTCATTAATTCTCTAATTGTGCTTTCTTTTGTTTAATCTCAGCTTTGTCACTTACCAACTGGATATAAGTTATTCAAACTTTCTTAATCTGGTTTCTTTTGTTTTTAAATGGAGTAATAATACCTGTCTCATCAAATTATTGATTAGTTAAGGATTTAGCAAGCGTAGCAAAAGTACCTGGTCATAGGAACTTATTTTCTTTTGTTCCCTAAAGTTGACCTAACAGTTGAATTATTATTATTATTATTATTATTATTATTATTATTTGTGGCCACATGATGAATTAGTGACAGGAAAAAAAAGATTAATTTTATCCCTTAAGTTCCATCTTCTCCATCTGCATATGCTTTGGCTTGATGAGCGACTATTTTTTTATTTTTGTACTTTGCTGGCTCTGAAGTTTTCAAACATGGATTTTAAGTATTCGGATATTTTTATAAGTATAAAATTTTAAACGTTCACTAGTTCACAAACCATTTCGATTTACTTTAGCATTACATAGTGACTAAATATATATAATATTTAATGAAGATGTGATGCGGTGCTTCATGGCCAGACAATAGTGGGTTTGAATCCTCACTAGTAAACATGTGAACCCGGACTACTTGTTTAACCTGTGAGCCTAAATTTTCTAAGATATTAAATGGTGATGATGATGAAGTGCTTAGCTTTGTACCTGGAACATATTAAACACTCAAAACATACTAGTTATAAGCCATCAGTTCCATGGACTGTATAGCCTTGGGGTTGCAAAGAGTCAGACATAACAGAGAGACTTTCACTTTCATCATCATTTTTAGACGACAATTTAATTTGTATATGGGTTGACTCCTATATGGGTTATTAAGTTAGCTGACTATTAGTGATTTCTGATTCTAACCAGAATTTCAAATTTGTGTGAATAAGGAACTTATTACCATTATTCAAAAGGACACACTTTGTTGATGGTGGACCAATGGTAATATCTTTACTGAAGATGCCATGTTACATGGAAATTTGAAGCAATTTTTATTTTGCTGAGATTTTTGACCAGCAAATTTACCAAGTTATCATTATTGTTGTGTCATGCCAGACTGGCTCCCATGGGTTTCCCTGGTGGCTTAGATGGTAAAGGACCCACCTGCAATGCAGGAGATCCGAATTCGATCCCTTGAGAAGACTGAACCTTCCTAGGTCAGGAAGATCCCTGGAGGAGGGCATGGCAACCCACTCCAGTATTCTTGCCTGGAGAATCCCCATGGACAGAGGAGCCTGGCGGGCTATAGCCCATGGAATTGCAGGGAGTCGGACATGACTGAGCAACTAACACACATACAGATTGTCTTGGTGGAAAGTTTAACATATTAAAAGTACATTTCTTTATCTTCTACAGAACTTACCACAGCAGTAAGCACATTGTAGGCAGTATGCAAATATTAATTTGTTAATATTAGCAATTAAGTTAGTAAGTTGGGAGAATTTAAAATGTATAGCATTCTTAACTTAATATACAAATTGAACCCTGAAAGTTAACAGAGGAAGAAATTAATTCACAATCATTAAAAATCCTTTTTCATCATATCTTAACTGTTACACATTCTGAAAATGGGATTCATATCAGAAGAACTATTACCTTGTCTCTGCCTCAGCTCAGAGGGCATAGGGATTTCTGTACATCTCTATTTTCTTTTGCAGTTTCATTTTTTATTCTTTTTACTCATTTAACTCTTTAAAATGAATTTTTTTCTTATTACTGCAATAACATACATCACCCCCATACCACCAAGAAAAAAACTTTTAGGTAATACAGAGAAAAAAATTAAAAGTACCCATAATTCTACTCCCCAGCAATACTCAGTGTGAATATTTGTACTCTTATGGGCTCTATTTTTTTTAATGTATTTACAGACATGCATATTTATATACATATACATAGACACACACACATAAATATATGTATGTGCTCAGTTGTGTCTGACTCTTTGCGACCCCATGGACTGTAGCCCACTAGGCTTCTTTGCCCATGGGATTTTTCAGATGAGAACACTAGAGCGGGCTGCCATTTCCTCCCCTGGAGGATTTTCCTGACTCAGGGATCAAACCCACCTTTTTGGTGTCTCCTGCATTGCAGGTGGATTCTTTACCCACTGAACCACTGGGGAAGCCCAGAGCAGGAAAGTATATCTGTAGGTAAACCAAATGACTATTACCTACATTTCACTGTTGGGAAGTATTTCCCTAAGTACTCTTCCAAAGCCTAAAAATCAAAGGTTACAGAGTCATCTTATCTTAGTCTTTAGTATAGCGTTTGCTGAAAGTAAGAAACAGGCTTAGAATAGAAACCCTGAATCTAAAAGAAATTAAGGGAGACCACCAAAATGAAACAGTTTACTTCCCAGCATTGCTTTTAAAAACCTAGCTGACAGCCTTACTTACATGTTTTCTAGAGACATCACAGTAAATAAACGTTTAAAGACATAGATATGAAATATGAATGTATCTTCCATTATAAGCATACAGGTTTCTCCCTCCTCTTTTTTGCACTATTTTTCTTCTCATTAATGATCTAAAGTCCCCAAGGAGTTTACATATTGTCCTGGCATTGGGGAAGGGGAATCTGATCCTTACCGCCTCTGGTTGAGGTGTCTTATCCCAGCTGGTCTCTGGGCATAATAAGCCTCTTCTGTCTATATTACCTACTATAAATTGTTCATGACCAATATAATTCTTGATTTATTCTCTTATTCAGAGTCCAAGTCTGTTGCTTATTGGCTGTGCAATTCTTCTTTCTTCTCTGTGTGTCAGTTCTCTCATTTTTAAAATAGGAGAATATAAATCTATCTATCTTATAGGATTGTGAGGATCAAGTTCATTCCCTGTAAGTTACTTAAACAGCATTTAGTACCTAATATCTGCTTTATTATAGTCATCATAAGTCTTCCTGGTAGCTCAGACGATAAAACGTCTGCCTGCAATGTAGGAGACCCAGGTTCAATCCCTGGGTTGGGAAGATCCCCTGGAGAAGGAAATGGCAACCCACTCCAGTACTCTTGCTGGAAAATTACATGGACAGAGAAGCCTGGTAGGCTACAGTCCATGGGATCACAAAGATTTGGACACAACTGAGAGACTTCACTTTATAGTCATCATCATCATGTTATCAAGGGCAGAGTATAGTGATTAGAGAGCTCGGCTATTCCCTGCTAATTAAGCCCCTTCTGCACTTCTCAGTTTGGGGCTGCCATTACTGATCTATGCCTTTTGGCTCTTTGCCTGCCTGCTAAGTTGTGCTAAGTCACTTCAGTCATGTCCTACTCTTTGCGACCGTGTGGACTGTAACCCACCAGGCTCCTCTCTCCACGGGATTCTCCAGGCAAGGATACTGGAATGGGTTGCCATGTCCTTCTCCAGGGAATCTTCCTGACCCAGGAAATGAACCTGAGTCTCTTACGTCTCCTACACTGGCAGGCAGATTCTTTACCGCTAGCGTCAACTAGGAAGTCCTAAAAGTATTAGTCGCTTCAGTCATGAATGACTCTTTGCAACTCCATGGACAGTCGCCCACCAGGCTCCTCTGTCCATGGAATTCTTCAGGCAAAAACACTGCAGTGAGTAGCCATTCCCTTCTCCAGGGGATCTTCCTGACCCAGGGATCAAACCCAGGTCTCCTGCACTGCAGGCAGATTCTCTACTGTCTGAGCTGTAGGTAAGTGTCATTTGGCTCTTTGCTTCTGTATTACTCCTGGAAAGTATACTGACTTCAACCTCAACTGTCTTTCATGCCCCAGGGATAGGAGTAGCAGAACACTAAGGAACTTTTCTGGACCTTTCTGCACTTTGATGGAGGTAAGAGGAACCTGGAGTGAGTTTGGGGGTGTTATTTCAGGCCCCTTCTGCCATTCTTTCATGACTGTTTGACCAAGCTTCCTCAGGTGTTGGCATCGGAGGAAACTTTAGTTTCATTCTCTGCATCTTCCTCGTTTAGTAACCTTGATTCACTTATTCCTCCTCTTTAATCCTTTGGTAAGTGCTTTAAGGACTTTGAAAGTCAGATCTAAGGAGTCGGGAGAGAGATGCATAGTAAAACACTACTATTACTACATTTACACTACATTTCATTGAATTTTTTCTCCTTCCATCCTTCCAAGACCTAAAAGTCTAAAGTTAGAAAATTATCTTATCTTAGTCTTTAGTCTAACGTTTTCTCAAAGCAAGAAAAGGCTTAGGTTAGCCACTGTTTCCTACCTTGCCATAAGGTGGTCATTAATAGATACATCCTCAGAGCTTGAGGTTCTGATCTTACAAATCAGGGCCTTTAGGAATTAAAACAAAACCAGTTTTCTCTTTAAATGTGAATCTAGATCTTAGAAATAAAAGCCATACACAGAGATCCTGTCTTGGAGTTCTAAGCCAAGCATTTAGCTCTCTTATTTTAGGCTTTATTTGCTCTTTTTCCTGAGAGTAAAATTTATATATATATTTATGAATAAAGAGAAATGGGTAAAAGAAGAACAATACAGAGTGGAAAGAACAACCTTTCAAGTATCTAAAAACATCTCATTACATTTGTGTTTGAAACAGGATACTTTCACTGTACCGAAGACATGCAACTGTAGAATAATTACAAGCATATATCGTTTTAACAACTTTTGCCTTCCCACCTTTTTTGAGTCTCATCTTCTATAACTTATGGAATATATAGTCAGACGGTATTTCAGCTTTACTTCTGGCTATTTAACAAATTGATTCTTACATAGCTGTAATATTCATCAGTCTTTACTATAAATAAGTTACTTTTTCGTTCCATCAGTTTAGGACTTGAAAATTATAGGCTGTAGTAATGAATGAATGAAAATAGAGGACCAGTGTGTGGTAATGGCAACAGAAACAAGTAATAGATGGTCAGCTGACTTTGTCATCTGTATCAGTCCAGGGGATTGCTTCTCTTCTTCATGCATTGGTAGTGGTGGTGGTGGTTTAGTTGCTAAGTCATGTCCAACTTGTGCAGCCCCAATGCGCTGTCTGTAGCCTGCCAGGCTCCTTTGTCCATGGGATTTCCCAAGCAAGATTACTGGAGTGGGCTGCATTTCCTCTCCAGGGGATCTTCCCGACTCAGGAATCCAACCCAGATCTCCTGCATTACAGGCAGATTTTTCACCAACTGAGCTACAAGGAGTTGGTGATGAACAGGGAGGCCTGGCGTGCTGCGATTCATGAGGTCACAAAGAGTCAGACACGACTGAGTGACCGAACTGAACTGAACTGAGCTACAAGGGAAGCCCTCATGCCTTGGTGCCTATTTTTAAGGGTAATAGCATTCCTGGGCTTCCCAGGTGGCACTAGTGGTAAAGAACCCATCTGCCAGTGTAGGAGACATAAGAGACCCAGGTTCCATCCCTAGGTCAGGAAGATACCCTGGAGGAGGACATGGCAACTCAGGTGCTCAGATAGCAGCAACAATATATTTAATTGAGATATATAGTTGGTTTACATTATTAGAATCAGGTATACAATAGTCACTCAAAAATTTTATGGATTATACTCTTATTTATAGTAATACAAATAGTGGCTATATTCCCTACGCTGTTCAATATATCATTGTAATTTATTTCTTTAAGACATAGTAAAACAGTCCTATGTACTACCTCTTTATCCCCTCCCCCTATATTGCCCCTCTCCACTTTACCTCTCCTCATGGGAACCACACGTCTGTTCTCTGCATCTGTGAGTGGGTTTCTTGCCGTATTTTCTAGTTTGTTTTATTTTTTAGATTTCACATATAAATGATAACATGCAGTATTGTCTTTCTTTCTCTGTCTGACTTATTTCACTAAGCACAATACCCTCCGTGCTGTGCTTAGTCACTCAGTCGTGTCTGACCCTGTGCGACCCCATGGATTGTAGCCTGCTAGGCTCCTCTGTCCATGGGGATTCTCCAGGTAAGAATACTAGAGTGGGTTGCCATGCCCTCCTCCAGGGGGTCTTCCCAACTCAGAGACTGAACCCAGGCCTCACACATTGTGGGCATATTCTTTACCATCTGAGCCACCAGAGAAGCACAATACCCTGCAACTCCCATCCACATCATTGCAGATGGCGAAATTTTATTCCTTTTTATGGCTGGGTAATATTCCACGGTGTGTGTGTGTGTACACCACATCTTCTTTATTCATTCATCTGTTGAGGGACGCTTAAATTGCGTTCACGTCTTGTCTGTTGTAAATAACGCTGCTATTAGCATTGAGGTGCATGGGTCTTTTTGAATTAGTGTTTTCATTTTTTTCAGATATATACCCAGGATTGGAATTGCTGGGTCAAATGGCACATCTGTAATATTTTTAGGTTTTGAGGAACCTGCATACTGTTTTACATAGTGGCTGAATCAATTTATATTCCCAATAATATGTGGTTCCCTTTTCTCCACATATTTACCAGCATTTTTTTTGTAGTCTTTCTGATGACAGCCATTTTGACAGGTATAAGGTGATACCTCACTGGCAATGACAATAATAGTAATAATTAAAGGCAGCTGACATTTATATGATTCTTATACATTTTAGTCATTTTATAAGACTTTCATATATATATATTGAGTCATTCATTCTTCACAACAATTTATGGGATAGATTTGTTAATATTCTCATTTTTACAGTTGAGGAAATTGATGCCCAGAAGCTGAATGACTTTCCCAGGGTCTAATGACTAATAAATAACTGGCAGAACTAAGATATATACAAGGCATCTGGATTCAGAACCTAACTCTTAACTACTTAGCTACTCCGTTTGCTTATTGTTTATGATGTTGAATGAATGAAACCCATATGTGCATTGCCATTATGAAAACATTGTCAGAGTGTTGATTAAAGTGCATTATATAAAACAATTTAAATTACTCTAGAAACTTAAATTTTTATATCATCTAAAAATCTGAGAATGACTATTTTAATAAAATAATTATTTTCCCTCCTCTGAAATACTAGCTGCATTTCATCTAGAAATGAATTCTAGAGAATGAATTTTACAGGTAACCTTCATTATACTTTGAGGGTGTGGCTATTTCCACCGTAAGAATATTCTAAATAGTTAGACTTTAGCAGATCAACTTTTTCTTTGACAGTATTCTTAAATGCTCTTTTATTTGCTGAAATTTGTTTGAAATGAGAGGGATTTTGCAAATTTCTTATTAGCAGACCCAAGCATGCTTCAAATAATTTAAAGAAAATAGAAACTGCCATTCTTAGAAACTGATAGTTTCAAAAGTAAATACTGTTATTGATACATTATTGGATTTTGCTGAGTAAAGCTGTTCCTGCACACAAACATCTTGGCCACCTGCAACTGCTTGTCAGTGGACTTTGAGAACACTAGTAGTAATTGTAAGCTTAGGAATGTGTGACGAGCTCACAGCCAGCTGTGCATATCCTGACTTCTTCCAGGTGTTAAAATAAATAGGACCATTTGGTTCCCTTGTAACTCAACAAAAATATTTCATGATTCATTAACTTAAAAATCCATTTATAATTTTTTTATTGGAGGGAGTAGATAATGTTATATTCATTTCAAATGAGAAAATACATCCCCAGAAATATTTGTGGTATCATTACTTATATACTCAATGTTCTCTTCATAAAGTGAAAAGAATCTTAATGTAACATTTGTGTAGTTTTTTTTTCACATTCTTTTCACAGGAAGACACTACTGAGCCACTTCTGCCTATAGGCATCATAAAGAATTTTTTAAAATGAAAGAAAGTATGTTTTTGTATTCAGTCAGAGTTCACTTGCCTTGGCAGGACCCAGTTCAAGTTAGTCTCATATTAATTTTTATCTTTGGTACATATCATATGTTTGATCATTACCTGATAATAACTACTCTTTATTGAATACCTGCTGTTAGATGTTAGCTCAAGAGACTCACATGCCTAAATCTTTCTTGACTAAAACTACCCATTTTCATAAGGTTCCCGAGGGAAAATATTCTGCAAAGATACCACTTTGCAGTTGACACACGAGCGTCAACTGCAAAGTGGAAAACTCCAAATCCATCTATTATTAGATTATCTTGTATCTGTATATTATTAGATTACCTTCTATCTGATACTGCAAACCGGAGGCTAGGGTACTCAGATAAACTGGAGTAGAATATACCGCCTCTCCACCTCAAGGAAATAAACAAAATCAGGAAGAACAAAGAGGTGGTGTGAGCAATAAGCAGAAAGAGCTGATAGAGCTCCTGTACCCCTGCCTCCCTCCCAGCACACGCACTTTTATTTCCAGTCTGTTAACCCAGTCATACTAGTTTTCAGTCTTAAGATAAAGCAAAAGAGGGACTCTACTCCTTGGAAGGGAAGAATCTTCCTTGCTTTCTTCTGGAGAGGAGTATAAATTAACATAATTGGTCAGATTCCTGGATGCTAATTAAGCCTTAACCTCTGGCAGACTTTCACTATGTTTTAAAAAGAAATATGCTGATGCAGATAGCTTTTGAATTTTCTTCAGTGAGACCTGTCATATGGCTAGCCAGAGGATATCAAGGTCAGGATAGTGAGGCTCCTGACCTCACCTCTGTGGCTGATCCTTTGATGTTTATACTACTTTTAATAGAAGTATAGCAGGCCTACAGAGATGCCTTTTTTGATATCAGCCATAAGAAGTTACTAACTCTAACTCCTGACTGGATAAAAAATGTATGCCTTTTCTATTTTCTGTTCCAAATAATGCCCAGGTTTGCGCTTCAGCCTATGTCAGGTTTTAGAATATGACCCTGGTGTGTTGCCCAGTCTTAAATTCTACCTCATGGGATTCAGAGGGAATAAACAAGCCAGGGAATAAATATGGATTCCTTCTCCTTCTAATCATGTCTTCATACCAATTGCAGCATTATAAAGAAGACGACAGGGAAGGAGGGCCATACCCATGATCTTTACACACACACATACCCCAGGATTTGTTCTGGAATATGACTAATCAGGTTAACAGTTATTCCCTGGCTAGGAAACATACACCAGCTCCCTCTCCTTATCCTGGCCCTCCACACCTCATATATTCAATAGGTCAAAATCCTGATTTCACCTACCTCCTAGTGGACGGTATCATTACATCTTGTCAAAGTTCTTACATTTTAAAATGTTTTGCAACAAAGTATCACGCTCAAGTAGGCCATATTTAAAACTATTTTGATACATATACAATGAATTCTCATACAAATGGTTTGAACATTAATATTTTCATAGATAATGTTGTCAATCTAATCTAAACAATAAAAATTGCTGAAAACATATTAGAATACATGAATATGTAAATGTTACAAATTTTAAGTGTAAAAATTAAAGACAGTACCTATTTTTTTCACTTTCAACATTTTTATAAAGGCGGAAATGTAAGCAGGATTAATATTGGGGAAGAAACAGACTACTACAAGCAGGTAATATGATTTCTCACAAATGAAAAGTAATTAACTGAAAAACTTTTAGATCTGACCAGATCCAAGACACACATATACTTTATTTTTTTTTTTTAATTTTTATTTTTATTTTTTTTAGTTTTTTATTTTTTTAATTTTAAAATCTTTAATTCTTACATGCGTTCCCAAACATGAACCCCCCTCCCACCTCCCTCCCCATAACATCTCTCTGGGTTATCCCCATGCACCAGCCCCAAGCATGCTGTATCCTGCGTCAGACATAGACTGGCGATTCAATTCTTACATGATAGTATACATGTTAGAATGCCATTCTCCCAAATCATCCCACCCTCTCCCTCTCCCTCTGAGTCCAAAAGTCCGTTATACACATCTGCAAGACACACATATACTTTAAACTATTAATAGTAGTCACTTCTTGGAAGAGAAAAAAATGTTAGTATTGAGGCATAAAGGTGGACATTTACTTTTTATAATGTACTGTACTTTGTTAGCACTGATCATAGGAAACACCCTCTTCCAACAACACAAGAAAAGACTGGACATCACCACATGGTCAACACCGAAATCAGATTGATTATATTCTTTGCAGCCAAAGATGGAGAAGCTCTATACAGTCAACAAAAACAAGACCAGGAGCTGACTGTGGCTTAGATCATGAACTCCTTATTACCAAATTCAGACTGAAATTGAAGAAAGTAGGGAAAACCACTAGACCATTCAGGTATGACCTAAATCAAATCCCTTATGATTATACAGTGGAAGTGAGAAATAGATTTAAGGGCCTAGATCTGATAGATAGAGTGCCTGATGAACTATGGACGGAGGTTCGTGACATTGTACAGGAGACAGGGATCAAGACCATCCCCATGAAAAAGAAATGCAAAAAAGCAAAATGGCTGTCTGCAAAAAATGCAAAAAAAAAAAAAAAAAAGACCAATTAGCTGTGAAAAGAAGAGAAGCCAAAAGCAAAGGAGAAAAGGAAAGATATAAGCATCTGAATGCAGAGTTCCAAAGAATAGCAAGGAGAGATAAGAAAGCCTTCCTCAACGATCAATGCAAAGAAATAGAGGAAAAGAACAGAATGGGAAAGACTAGAGATCTCTTCAAGAAAATTAAAGATACCAAGGGAAAATTTCATGCAAAGATGGGCACAATAAAGGACAGAGATGGTATGGACCTAACAGAAGCAGAAGATATTAAGAAGAGGTGGCAAGAATACACAGAAGAACTGTACAAAAAAGATCTTCATGACCCAGTTAATCACGATGGTGTGATCGTGCATCTAGAACCAGACATCCTGGAATGTGAAGTCAAGTGGGCCTTAGAAAGCATCACTACGAACAAAGCTAGTGGAGGTGATGGAATTCCAGTGGAACTATTTCAAATCCTGAAAGATGATGCTGTGAAAGTGCTGCACTCAATATGCCAGCAAATTTGGAAAACTCAGCAGTGGCCACAAGAGTAGAAAAGGTCAGTTTTCATTCCAATCCCAAAGAAAGGCAATGCCAAAGAATGCTCAAACTACCACACAATTGCCTCATCTCATATGCTAGTAAAGTAATGCTCAAAATTCTCCAAGCCAGGCTTCAGCAATATGTGAACCGTGAACTTCCTGATGTTCAAACTGGTTTTAGAAAAGGCAGAGGAACCAGAGATCACATTGCCAACATCCACTGGATCATGGAAAAAGAAAGAGAATTCCAGTAAACATCTATTTCTGCTTTATTGACTATGCCAAAGCCTTTGACTGTGTGGATCACAATAAACTGGAAAATTCTTCAAGAGATGGGAATACCAGACCACCTGACCTGCCTCTTGAGAAATCTGTATGCAGGTCAGGAAGCAACAGTTAGAACTGGACATGGAACCAGAGACTGGTTCCAAATAGGAAAAGGAGTACATCAAGGCTGTATATTGTCACCCTGCTTATTTAACTTAGTTTCTCAGAGTACCTCATGAGAAACGCTGGACTGGAAGAAACACAAGCTGGAATCAAGATTGCTGGGAGAAATATGAATAACCTCAGATATGCAGATGACACCACCCTTATGGCAGAAAGTGAGGAGGAACTAAAAAGCCTCTTGATGAAAGTGAAAGAGGAGAGTGAAAAAGTTGGCTTAAAGCTCAACATTCAGAAAACGAAGATCATGGCATCTGGTCCCATCACTTCATGGGAAATAGATGGGGAAACAGTGGAAACAGTGCCAGACTTTATTTTTGGGGGTTCCAAAATCACTGCAGATGGTGACTGCAGCCATGAAATTAAAAGACACTTACTCCTTGGAAGGAAAGTTATGACCAACCTATACAGCATATTCAAAAGCAGAGCCATTACTTTGCCAGCAAAGGTCCGTCTAGTCAAGGCTATGGTTTTTCCACTGGTCATGTATGGATGTGAGAGTGGGACTGTGAAGAAGGCTGAGCACCGAAGAATTGATGCTTTTGGACTGTGGTGTTGGAGAAGACTCTTGAGAGTCCCTTGGACTGCAAGGAGATCCAACCAGTCCATTCTGAAGGAGATCAGCCCTGGGATTTCTTTAGAGGGAATGATGCTGAAGCTGAAACTCCAGTACTTTGGCTACCTCATGCGAAGAGTTGACTCATTGGAAAAGACTCTGATGCTGGGAGGGATTGTGGGCAGGAGGAGAAGGGGACGACAGAGGATGAGATGGCTGGATGGCCTCACTGACTCGATGGACGTGAGTCTGAGTGAACTCCGGGAGTTGGTGACGGACAGGGAGGCCTGGCGTGCTGTGATTCATGGGGTCGCAAAGAGTCGCACATGACTGAGTGACTGAACTGAACTGAACTATACTTTGTTATGTACTTTGATACTGTTTGAACTTTTACAGTAATGATGTATATGCAATTTTAAAACTAAACTGAATTCTTAACATGAAAGCCTATTTAAAAAATTTTAAAACTGTATCATGTAAGATGCTTCACTGTAAATACTGGATATTTTTTACAGTGTATAAGTTGGATCATTATAATATAGTGGTAGCAACCACATTTTACATTGCTTTGGAAATAACCCAGATATGCTTCAGTGAGTGAATGGTTAAACAAACTTAGCAGATCCATACCATACAATACTACTCAGCAATAAAAAGGAACTGTTGATACATGCAGCAACTTGGATAAATATCCAGGAAATTATACTGTGTGGCAAAAGAAATAGTTCCCAAAGGTTAAATACTGTATAATTGCATTTATATAACGTTTTGGGCTCCCCAGGTGGCTCAAGGGTAAAGAATCTGCCTGCAATACAGGAGACGCGGGTTTGATCCCTGGGTTGGGGAGGTCCCCAGGAGGAGGGCATGGCAGCCCACTCTAGTATCTCGCCTGGAGAATCCCATGAACAGAGGAGCCTGGCAAACTATAGTCCATAGGGTCTCAAAGAGACAGGCACAACGGAAGCAACTGAGCACAAGCATATAACATTTTAAAATGACAACATTTTAGAAGTAGGGAACAAATTAGTGGTTGCCAGGAGTTAGGGATGGGAGGGGGAAGGAGGAGGAAGATGAGAGTAGTTATAAAGGGGCAGCACTAAGAATTCTTGTGATAAAGGAACAGTTGTGTAGCTTGACTGTGGTGGTGTATACACAGACCAACACAAGTGATAAACTGGGGAAATCTGTATAGATTAGTGGTTATATGTCTATATTTTGTTTTCAATATTGAATTATGGTTTTGTAAGATGTTACCATTAGTGGAAACTGGGTAGACATAGGGGATCTGGCTGTGTTATTTCTTACATTGTCATGTGAATTGATCTAAAAAATTTTACATAAAATGAAGGATAGCTAAAAATTCCCCAGCAATTATGAAAAATACCACAGTTCAACTAGCTCAGATAAGCCCAAGCAAAGTAAGTAAAGGAAATCTGTAGGTAGAGTGGTAAAGGACAACTTTACAAACTTGCAGGTTCATTAATTTGCAATTTCTCTCTCTTGCTTGGTAGTCAAGTACCAAAGACATGACTTTCCAACTACTCTACATTTTCCAGTCTCCTGTATGTTCTGCTGCTGCTAAGTCACTTCAGTCATGTCCGACTCTGTGTGACCCCATAGACAGCAGGCCACCAGGCTCCCCCGTCCCTGGGATTCTCCAGGCAAGAACACAGGAGTGGGTTGCCATTTCCTTCTCCAATGCATCAAAGTGAAAAGTGAAAGTGAAGTCGCTCAGTCGTGTCCAACTCTTAGCGACCCCACGGACTGCAGCCCACCAGGCTCCTCTGTCCATGGGATTTTCCAGGCAGGAGTACTGGAGTGGGGTGCCATTGCCTTCTCCATCCTGTATGGTCTAGTGTGACTTAATGCCTAATTTCTTGCGTGTATAATGTTTTCAGCTGGGGACCTTAAGGAATAAACGGGCCGTTTTCTTTGCCTTTCCTGTAAACCAAAGCAAGAATATGCCTAAGACCTGGTTTTGACTGTTGGAATGTCATTGAAACAAGGTGGAAGGAAGCTGGGTTCCTGAGCGACACTGTGGTGAGAGCCCACAGATCAACCTGGGGTAGGCAGCCTAGATAGTCCCTGTCATTTTGAACTATTTTGTTTTTAGTTTTCCTCATTACACATCTGGTGCTTCCCTAAACTGATAACACACTCAGACGTTATCACAGGGGAACTGCAGAACACCAAAAAGAAAAGACAAAGCACTTTTCTAAAGGAGCTACTGTTCTCAACAGAAACCAACTTTTCTCCAAAGGTTACCACTATATTGAATGTTATATTTATCATCCCCATATTTCTCTGAATACTTTTATTAAATATGTATCCTTAGCAATATGGTATCATGTTGCTTGTTTTTAACAATGGAGAAGGAAATGGCAACCCACTGCAGTGTTCTTGCCTGGAGAAATCCGTGGACCGTGGGGCCAGGTGGGCTCCAGTCCAGGGGTCGCAAAGAGTCGGACACAACTGAAGTGACTTTAGCACATAAACAGTATCACTATGAATTTTTCTGCAGCTTGCCTTTTTTGCTCAATGTTGTGTTTTATCAATATATTTGAGTTGAAACAACTGTTTCATTCATTTTCACTGCTGAGTAATATTCCATTGCATTGATATACTGCTTCAATTTATTAATCTATTCTTTTGTTGATGGTCATTTAGGTTATCCAGATGTTGCTATTCAAACAATAGTGCTATGAATATTTTTCTACATATCTCTTATGTGAGAGTTTCTTTCAGTTTTGTGCTTATGAGTAGAAATACTGGTCATAGAATCTGCACATTTTCATAGGATACTGTCAAGTTGCTCACCAAAATATTTATACCAATTTATACTTATTACCATATAAAAGTTTGTTTCTACACATCCTCAGTATTGTCAGATATTTAAAAATTTGTACTAATAAAAATGGAATTATATCTGCCTATGGCTCTAAGTTGCATTTTCTTAATGAGGTTGATCAACTTTTCATATATTTATTGGCCATTTAGTCTTCTCCCTTCATGAACTGCCTTTCATTCTCCATTAGTGCTTCAGTTCAGTCACTCAGTTGTGTCCGACTCTTTGCGACCCCATGAAGCGCAGCACGCCAGGCCTCCCTGTCCATCACCATCTCCCGGAGTTCACTCAGACTCACATCCATCGAGTCGGTAGTGCCATCCAGCCATCTCATCCTCGGTCGTCCCCTTCTCCTCCCGCCCCCAATCCCTCCCAGCATCAGAGTCTTTTCCAATGAGTCAACTCTTCACATGAGGTGGCCAAAGTACTGGAGTTTCAGCTTCAGCATCAGTCCTACCAATGAACACCCAGGACTGATCTCCTTTAGGATGGACTGGTTGGATCTCCTTGCAGTCCAAGGGACTCTCAAGAGTCTTCTCCAAAACCGCAGTTCAAAAGCATTAATTCTACAGCGCTCAGCTTTCTTCACAGTCCAACTCTCACATCCATACATGACCAGTGGAAAAACCATAGCCTTGACTAGACGGACCTTTGTTGGCAAAGTAATGTCTCTGCTGTTTAATATGCTATCTAGGTTGGTCATAACTTTCCTTCCAAGGAGTAAGTGTCTTTTAATTTCATGGCTGCAATCACCATCTGATTTTGGAGCCCAGAAAAATAAAGTCTGACACTGTTTCCACTGCTTCCCCATCTATTTCCCATGAAGTGATGGGACCAGATGCCATGATCTTTGTTTTCTGAATGTTGAGCTTTAAGCCAACTTTCTCACTCTCCTCTTTCACTTTCATCAAGAGGCTCTTCAGATCGTCTTCATTTTCTGCCATAAGGGTGGTGTCATCTGCATATCTGAGGTTATTGATATTTCTCCCAGCAATCTTGATTCCAGCTTGTGCTTCTTCCAGTCCAGCATTTCTCATGATGTACCCTGCATATAAGTTAAATAAGCAGGGTGACAATATGCAGCCTTGACGTAGTCCTTTTCCTATTTGGAACCAGTCTATTGTTCCATGTCCAGTTCTAACTGTTGCTTCCTGACCTGCATACAACTTTTTCAAGAGGCAGATCAGATGGTCTGGTATTCCCATCTCTTTCAGACTTTTCCACAGTTTATTGTGATCCACATAGTCAAAGGCTTTAACATACTCAATAAAGCAGAACTAGATGTTTTTCTGGAACTCTCTAGTACAAGTTTGTTTATTGAATATTTATCGAGAGTCTTCTATCATTGTGCTTGCTGCTGAATGTATAATAGTGAATAAGGTAAACCACTATCCTTGCCCTAATGGAGCTTACAAAGTGATTTTCCCCCCTTTTCTGCTTATAGTGTTGACGTATAATTGTATAATTGAATGCTTTCCTTTGGATTCAGTTTGATAACTCTCATGTAAATATCTACTTTGAACTGAAGAAATCCAGAGATAATTCATGACTAAAGTTATCTCAGAAGGAAGTTATAATTTCAAATATTGAATGCTGTTATTGAAAATGATGTTTGTCTAGAAATATGTGTTATGCCTGTTAGGCATCTAAGTAGATAAGCATTAAGACATTCAAGTCTGGAGCTCCAAAGAGAAATCCAAGCTATAAATTTAACTTTTGTAGCCACTTATCAATGGTATTTAAAGACATGAGAAAGGATGAAATTATTGAAATGTGCTGTTGTGTTGTTGTTGTCATTGTTCAGTCGTTCAGTTGTGTCTGACACTTTGCAAACCCATGGACTGCAGCACACCAGGCTTCCCTGTCCTTCACTATCTCCCAGAGTTTGCTCAAACTCATGTCCATTGAGTCAGTGATGCCATGCAATCATGCCAGAATGATTAGCATATAATCACCCCCTTCTCCTCTTGCACCCTGCTCCTCTTGGCCTCAGTCTTTCCCAGCATCAGGGTCTTTTCCAATTAGTCAGCTCTGTGCATCAGGTGACCAAAGTACTGGAGCTTCAGCTTCAGCATCAGTCCCTCCAATGAATATTCAGGGTTGCTATCCTTTAGGATGAACTGGTTGGATCCCCTTGCCGTCCAAGGGACTCTCAAGAGTCTTCTCTAATACTACAGTTCAAAAGCATCAATTATTCAGCACTCAGCCTTCTTTATGGTCCAACTCTCACATCCATACATACTGGAAAAACCATAGCTTTGAGGAGACGGACCTTTGTCAATGAAATAATGTCTCTGCTTATTAATATGCTGTCTAGGTTGGTCATAGCTCTTCTTCCAAGGAGCAAGCATCTTTTAATTTCCTGACTGCAGTCACCATCTGCACTGATTTTGGAGTCTAAGAGAATAAAGTCTGTCACTGTTTCCACTTTTTCTTCATCTATTTGTCATGAAGTGATGGGAATGGCTGCCATGTTCTTCATTTTCCAAGTGTTGAGTTTGAAGCCAACTTTTTCACTCTCCTCTTTCACTTTCATCAAGAGGCTTTTTAGTTCCTCTTCACTTTCTGCCATAAGGGTGGTGTCATCTGCATATCTGAGATTGTTGATATTTCTCCTAGCAATCTAGATTCCAACTTGTGCTTCATCCAGCCCAGCATTTTGATTGATGTACTCTTTATATAAGTTAGATAAGCAGTTAAATTGATATGGGTGTCGATGGTAAATTAAAGAGGCTTTGGATGGAACCTTGGGACATTGTAGCATTTTGAAGTTGTTGGAGATGTGAAAGAATCTCAGAGGGAAATGAGTAGTATTCAGTTAAGGAAAAAAAGGAGCATACGGGGTCCTGGAAGCCTGACAAAGGCAATGTTTCAAGGAGGGAGTGATAAGCCATCAATTACTGCTGTTATTTCAAATAAGTTGATGTTTGAGAATTAATAAAATTGTACTAAAAAAATCATGTCTGAGATAAGTATTATGAAGGGGTAGCACTCAGTACTGTATAGCCAGGTAGTGGAAAGATTTGAATTAAAGACTTCCCCTAAAAGTGATAATTGTACTGAAAAGTGAAACAAGGATAATTGAACTGAGATGTGAAGAGTAGATGGAATAAACTAGCTGATATGAGAAGAAAAGAATCTTCCACTTGAGGACGAGGAAAAGGACCAGTGTGGCTGAATTAAAGGGAAATGAAAGGAGAAAAAGTGAGAGGCCTGAGAGGTGTATGGGAGCTAGATATACACAGCCTATGGGTCATGTAATGGGCTTTTGTTCTGAAGTTACCCTAGTGTTAATGGCAAACCAATGTTTTTGATGAGTTCGATGATATTATCACTGTGGATGGTGACCACAGCCATGAAGACAGTTGCCGTTTGGCAGGAAAGCTATGACAAACCTAAACAGTGTGTTAACAAGCAGAGACATTACTCTGCTGACAGAGGTCTGTATAGTCAAGGCTATGATCTTCTCGTTGGTCACTTATGGGTGTGAGAGCTGAACCATAAAGAAGGCTGAGTGCCGAAGAATTTGTTGCCTTCAAACTGTGGTGCTGGAGAAGACTCCTGGGAGTTCCTCAGACAGCAGGAAGATCAAACCTGTCAAGTTTGAAGGAAATCAACCCTGAATACTCATTGGATGGACTGATGCTGAGACTGAAGCTCCAGTATTTTGGTCATCTGATGCAAACAGACGACTCATTGGAAAAGTCCCTGATGCTGGGAACGATTGCAGGCAGAAGGAAAAGAGGGCGTCAGAGCATGAGATGCATCACCAATGCAATGGACATGAACTTGGGCGGACTTTGGGAAGTGGTGAGGGACGGGGAGGCCTGGCGTGCTGCAGCCCTTGGGGTTACAGAGTTGGACACGACTAGGCAACTGAACAACAAAAACAACTGACGACATTTTTATTGTTGGTCCTCCTGTATGTTGCTTGTTTCTCTCAGGGAGCTTCTGAGTCTGTCTTTGTGTTCCCAGTTTTCTAAAATTTTATGATGTTCCTTTCTCTAGATCTCCTGTCTTTAATTTTCATGGACATTCACTGTGTACTTTCAGGCTTAACACCTATGTTCTTCAGTGTTTGGGAGTTTTGAAAGCTATTTCTTGGATACTTTCCCCTCAATTTAATTCCTCTTCTCTTTTTGGAACCTCTTCTAAATGATGAAAAGATTCTCTTATGTCTTTTTTTCCCCTCTCTTATGGTTTATATGTGATTTGCATATATTTTCTAACAGTCTCTGTCTTGTTTTATCATTCCCTGACAAATATTTTTCACTGGGCAGTTTTTAATTTTGACAAAATCTAATTAACTTATTTTTTTCTGGATTGTGCTTTTGGTATCATGTTTAAGAACTCTGCTTAATGTTAAGTCATGATTAGTTAAGATTTTCTCTTATGTTTTCTTTTGAAAGTTTTATTGTTACACATTTGACATTTATGTCCATAATCCATATTGTATTGCTTTTTGTATAAGGTGTGAGACTTAGGCTGAGTTCAAGAATACCTCTCTGCCTCTCTCTGCTTTGTCTGTCCCACAGGTAGTGGTCAAATTGTTCCAATATTATCTTTTCCCCACTGAATCACTTTTGCACCTTTTTTGACATGTTCGATTCTGTATGACAGTTTTTTTCCTTTCAGCACTTTAAAAATATTGTGTTGCTTTTTGTTTTCAGTTGTGAAAAAAACATATGAGGTGAGATTTATCCTCTGAAATTTTTAAGACTACAGTATTGTTTACAATTAGCACAGTGTTGTGCAGAAATCTCTAGAAGTTTTTCATCTTACGTATCAGAAACTTTACACACACTGAACAGCAACTTCTCATTTCCCCTACATTCCAGTTTCGGCCAACTACCCCATTCTGCTTTGTACTTTGATGAATTTGGCTACTTTAGATAACTCATGTAAGTGGAATTGTTTAGTATTTGTCTTCCTGTGACTGGCTTACTCCATTTAACATAATATCCTCAGATTTCATCCATGTTGTAACATATTACAGAATTCCTTTCTTTTTCATGACTAAATGAGATTCCGTTATATGTGTATGCCGTCTTGTCTTTATCATTCATCTGTTATGGACATTTAGCCTGTTTCTGCTTCTTGGCTATTGTGAGCAATGCTGCCATAAATATGGGAGTACAGATATCTCCTTGATATGCTGATTTCAGTTTCTCTAATAATACCTGGAAGTAAGCTACTGGGTCATATGGTAGTTCTGTGTCTTATGTTTTGTTTTATTTTGTGGCACTTCCGCATCATTCTCCATAGCAGTTGCACGTTATATTCCCGCCAACTGTTCAAAAGAATTCCAGTTTCTTCACATCCTCACCAATCATTATTTTCTGTGTGTGTGTGTGTTTTTTAGTGGCTGTCCTCACAGGTATGAAGTAATCTCATTGTGGTTTTGATTTCCATTTCTCTGATGATTAGTGACTTTGAGCATCTTTTCCTATGCCTGTTAGTCATTTGTATATAACTCCTTGGAAGTCCATTTTTTAATATGGTTATTAATTTTTCCTGCTGTTGAGTTATAGAAGTTCCTTGTATATTTTCAAAATTTGCCCTTTATCAGTTATATGCTTTGCAGATATTTTCTCTCATTCCATAGGTTGTCTTTTCACTCTGTTGATTTCTTTCCTTTGCTGTACAAGAGCTTTTTAGTTTCATATAGTCTTATTTTTTATTTTGCTTTTTTTTTTTTTGCCTGTGCTTGTGGTAATCATTGTCAAGGTGATCATTGTCAAGACCAATGCCACGAAGCCTTACCCCTACATGCCACCTCCTTCTAGCCTCTTGATTTATTATGGAGAATCCACTGTTACTGGGCCCCTTCAGGTCCTGTATTGTTTATCAATGGCTGCTTTCAAGAGTTTTTCTTTGTTTCTACTTTTTCAGAAATTTGGTTATGGTATCTGAGCATCAGTTTCTTTAGGCTTATCCTATTTACTGATTTCTTTAGTGAGTTCCTGGAGAAGGAGATGGCAGCCCACTCCAGTATTCTTGCCTGGAAAATGCCATGGATTGAGGAGCCTGGTAGGTTACAGTCCACAGGGTCACAAAGAGTTGGACACGAATGAGCAACTTCACTTTTCACTTTCACTTTAGTGAATTCGCTAAGCTTCTTGAACCTGTAGGTTTATGTCTTCTGTCTTTCATCAGATTGGGAAATTTTCAACCATTGCTTCTTCAAAAAGTTTTTCACCCCAGCATCCTTTTCCTTCTTGTAAAACTGCAGTAACATGGATATGAGAGCTTTTGTTATTGTCCTGACTAGTCCCTGAGGTGCAGATCATTTTAAAAAATCTATTTTCTCACTTGCTTATATTTGTTAGTTACTATTGACTTATCTTCTAGTTTACTGACTCTTTTCCTATCATCTCCATTCTTTCGCTGAGTCCATCTAGTGATTTATTTCAGCTTGGTTATTGTGTTTTTCAGTTCTAAAATTTTCCTTTGGTTCTTCTTTATATCTTCTATTTCTTTTCTGAAATTTTCAGTTTTCTCACTTGTCTCAGGAGTGTTTATAATTACTTCTTGGATCATTTGTATGATAGCTCTTTAAAATCAATGTTTGAGGGTGAATTCCCTGCTGGTCCAGTGATTAGAACTTTACATTTTCACTGCCAAGGGCCCAGGTTCACTTCTTTAGTCAGGGAATTAAGATTCCACAAGCTGCACAATGCAACTGAAAAAAGAGTCATTGTTTGATAATTCCAACAGCTGTATTATCTCAGTCATGATATATATTGATTACCCTTTCTCATTCAAGTTTAGATTTCCCTGCTTCTTGATATGATGTATACTTTTGAATTATATCTTGGATATTTTGAGTATTATGTTATAAGAATATAGTTCCTATTTAAGTCCTCTCTTCTAGCAGACAGTCATCCCTTTTGGGTTCAGAACACACATCCTGACCCGTTTTTTCGTTGACTGTGGCTTGAATGACAGTTTAGTTTCCAAAGCAATTGTAGTGCAGATCTGGCCTGTCTCTGCTATCCGGAGGCTGGTTTGAAGCCTGGCAATAGTCTGCTTTATAGTTCCGTTTTTACAGCTTTTACAGTGTTGGCTCTTTCCTGTTTCATGCCAGGGCCACTTGAGGTTGTGCCCAGGGCTTTGTAGACATATTGGGGAACCCCTTTCTCTACCTCTTCTCTCTTTGATCCTCCCTCTGCCCCACGTCTAGTTTGGGAGGAGATGGGATGCTGCTCTTTGCTGTTATGCTTAGTGCAAGATGGAAATGGTCAGCGGAGCTCCATTCCCACAGTGCCTGGTGTGGAGGAAGAGGGGCACTGTTCCTTTCATGATGCTTGTCTGGAGTTGAGAGGATGTAATTAGATGGGTTGCATTCTACAAAGCCATTCTTTTCCTAGTCCTTTGACACTAGAAAAAAAATGAGTTTTCCTTGCGGTTTTTGTTTTTGTCTTGGTCTGTGCCCATTGCACATATAGGAGACAAGCAACAAACAGGAAAAAAAAAATCATCTCACACAGGCGATTTCTCAGATTCCTTGGTACCTAGTCTACCTTCTTTTCTCTCTCTTTCACCATCTTCTGATAATTGCTTTGTGTATTTCATCCATAGGTTTTCCACTGTAATCAGCAAAAGGGACAGGGTTGAACGTGCTGATTCCATCTTGTCCAGAAGTGGAAGTTTCTCTGAGAATTTAAATATCATTTAAGTTTTCTTCTGCTCCTAACATTCTCTCAGTCTATTCTTGATTTGATTGCTTCTTTTTGCTCTATTTTCATACTGGAGGCTAAATGTAAATTCATTTTTCATATTTAATAGTGAGGCACCAAAAATCAGATTTCAGGCTCATATTTATCTGTGGGGCTAGATGACCAGCAATTGTTATTATTAAGGCAATCTGTAGCAAGCTGGCTTTTTTACTGGATGCCACTCTTAAAGTACAACTTTCAAAAAGATTAAAAAACACAAGTCATATACCTTAAAATGACAAGTACCAAAGAATTTATTTTATTCAGTAAGCTATTATGACTGCTTCAAAGAGCAGTTGAGAGTCTAGTATAAACACGCATGCAGGTATTATATATGTATACACACACAGGCATATCTTTAGCGTATTGCAAAAGGGGAAGTCAAAGTGACACTATCTGTGTGACCTCAAAAGCATACATCCGTTCTGAGAACCGCCTGTGGGGGCCATGTGGAAAAGAGCTGACAGTTGCCTATGTATGGTGGCCAGCAAGAAAATGGGGACCTCAGTTGTCCAACCCCAAGAAACTGAATTCTAGCAACAAAAGCATGATCTTGGCAACCCAGTGCTCTGTGACAGCCCAGAGGGGTGGGGTGGGGGTGGGAGGGAAGCTCAAGAAGGAGAGGACATGTGTATACTTACAGCTGATTCACATTGTGGTATGGCAGAAACCAACAGAACATTGTAAAGCAGTTATCCTCCAATTTTAAAAAAAGTGAACTTGGAAGCCTTGGGCTCCAACATAAGTCTATCTGACAACCTCGTATCAGCCTTGTGATACTCATAGCAAAGAACCCCTCCTTGCCTTGTCAGACAGCTGACTTACAGAACTGTGAGCTAACGAGTGAATGTTGTTTTAAGCTGCTAAGCTTCTGGTAATTCATTTTACAATAACAGGAAAGCTGATACAATACCAAAAAAAAGTGCAAATAAATGGTTAACTTCTAAGTAAATCTAAACATATACATGAGAAAAATAACAGTCTTATCTCTTTGGGAGGGTCTTCAAGGATGACAAAAACAAAACTCTTAAGCTAAAGCATATCAACTGAAAGAGAGCTGGCTGTAGTTAAAATATTTTCAGAGCTGTATTTGAGAAGCAGAGATTTGTAGGTGTGGTATCCCTCCTAAAAGGGAATCAGATTCTAACTCTTCTCTCCTCTCCTTCTTTGGCACATGGCCATTTAATCAGAGACCATACTTCCCTGACCCCCATACAGCGAGGTGGTCATATGTTGTGTTCTCACCAATCTTATGTGAAGTGGAGTCATGTATTCCCCTTTCATCTTGTTTTCTGAAAAGAAATTGTTTATCCTTGAATTCTCTTCCTCCTTTCTGATTTTTGGACATGGAAAATATAGAGATGTAGCTTTGAACATACAAATACAGACATAGGGGACAGTGGAACAACAGAATGGAATCATCTGGGTCCCTGAATGACTAAGTAGAGCAGAGTCATACAGCTAACCTGACTCTAACTTGTGACCATCACATGAGATAGAGATTTACATTACTTAACTCTTCATATTTTTAGATTTATTTCTTAGAGCAGCTTAACCTTAACATTAACTAAATTGGTCCCTGCAGCTGGAGTGCAACAATCATAGGAACCTAAAATATGGGGCATTTGGCTTAGCAAAATTTAGGGCTTAGCAGTGAGGCAGTAGATCTTATGTTGTGTGGGGTAAAGAAGCAGTTGGCTTTTCCAGCTTGTAAGGCTCAAATTTCTGGATTCTGTATCCCCTTCCTTCTCTGCTTGCAAATTGGCATATTCTTGCCTTAGCTCATCTTTTTCTTATAACACCTTGCTAAAATGAACAAGAGTAGTGACCACATATTCCTTTTTGCTTTTAGGAATGTATTATAAGAAACAGCATGAGATAAAACTGTGACTTGCACCTTTTCCCTAAATCTTCATCAAAGAAAGACAGTCTTTTGACAGAGATCAGACTGCGGATGTTGCCTTCCAACCTAAACCTATTGTTGAGATAGCTTCAAAGTAGCCATCACCGAAACGAGAAAGAGGGAGAGAGGGCAGCAAGACAAGCAAGAGCTGGTTTAGAAACTTTGCCTAGAAAAAGAACAAAACCCAAATTTTGATGGGATTTCTGGCATATAAACAAATAGGAAATAAATAGAACCAAAGCCAAATAAGGCGTTTTGTGAATTACATTTCCAACAAGTCTATAAGTAAGATCTTGTGAAAGACTGTGCTTGTTCAATCCTTGGTGCAACCCTCAGGCTTCCAAACCTGCTCTAGCAATGAAGTGGGCTATAAAAACAGTACACTCCTGCATTCCTAATCCACCCTACAACATTCTCTCCAAAATCACATAGGACCACAGGTTACGAACAATGAAGCATGTCTAGAAGGCAAAGGCAGAGCCCATCGTTAATAGGGGAATTTTTCTAATAGATTAGAACCGATATGTACCCAAGAAACCTTCTTTGCTACCAGGCCAAGGGGTTCTTTGTAATTCCTGCTCAGCATGATTTTTCTCCCTCCTGTGGGCAGGTGACTGCTCTGTAGTTCTAGTTTTTCCTTTATCCAAAGGGTCTTCCATCATAGTGTAGTAGGGTTACAGTTTGTATAATTTCTATTAGCATATTGTTCATAGGACTAAAATGCACCTCATATGAGCTGAATGGAGAGAATTTTGTAGCACCTGGATGTTTGGATTTTGGATTAGGTGGGATCTTGGATTGTGTTTCATAAAGAGGCAGAAGACCTTTTCTATGTGTGGAAGAAAAGTAGGCATAGGTATTTAAATGGCCAGACTTCTGGTTGTCTCCAAAAGGTCTAGCCTCCCTTTCTTCCTAGGTACTTGGTCTTAGCAGCAAGAGACTACATTTCCCAGTCTGACTGGCAGATGGATATTGCCGTGTGACTGACTATTTGCTTTTAGACAGGAATGCTGGGTAACTGCTGCCTCACTGGCTTGAAAGAAAATTGCTTGCACTGGATTTTTCTTGTTTCTCCTTCCTGTGTAGCATAGGTGTGGCAGCAGTCCAGTGTTGACCATGCAGACGTTGACCAGCTGGGACAGCATCCCAGCAGATGATGGCGCAATGACATGGAAGCAGGCCAGAGCCCTGAGTGATATGGAACAGAGCTCCATATATCCTGGACTGCTTTCAACCTGGACTGCTCATGTCAAGATCAAATGGAGAAATGCTTTTTTGTTAAGGATCTGTATCTTTGAGTAGCTTATTAATTCAGAAAGCTAAGACAATGTCTTCAGATAGAATTTGTTAAGCACATATGACAAAATCTTAAGGGTAACCACAAATAAAAATGTAATGTATAACTTCTAGTCTGCTGCTGCTGCTGCTGCTGCTGCTGCTGCTGCTGCTAAGTCCCTTCAGTCGTGTCTGACTCTATGCGACCCCATAGATGGCAGCCCACCAGGCTCTCCCGTCCCTGGGATTCTCCAGGCAAGAACACTGAAGTGGATTGCCATTTCCTTCTCCAATGCATGAAAGTGAAAAGTGAAAGTGAAGTCACCCAGTCACGTCCGACTCTTTGCGACCCCATGGACTGCAGCCTACCAGGCTCCTCCATCCATGGGATTTTCCAGGCAAGAGTACTGGAGTGGGGTGCCATTGCCTTCTCCAAACTTCTAGTCTAAAAGTCTTAATTCTCCTTCCCACTCAAAAGACAAGGAAGTAATAGAAGCAAAGGAGGAAAGCAGAACAAACAGCACAAAATAAGATTATAGTAACAAGCCCAGAAGTATAAATAATTGGAATAATGTATTGAACTAATAAATTCATCAATTAAAAGTCATCATAATATAGAAAGGTAAAAGTAAGAAGAATATCAAAACTGTATGAAGCAATAGAGTAAGTCCCCTACATACAAACGTTCAAGTTGAAAGCTTTCAAAGATGCAAATGTGTGTTTGGATGAGGAGTCCCAAGAGGTCTTCAGCAACTCAGTGGCCTTCAGCAAGAAGCTGGGGCGAGATCTGCAAGAGAACGACCTCACTGAACTCCTTGCCATGCAACACGAGGAGCTTACTAATGAAACCTGATGGAACTGGACGCCCAGAGAAAGGACAAAGAGAGGCCAGAGGAAGAAGTAACTAAAGAACCAGAGAGACCCATGACACAGGAAATGGCAGGGGGATATTCTTCATTGGAAAAGGCACTCTTAGCTTTTGAGGCACAGGACCCAACTGTAGAACGCTGCAGGAAGGTTGCAGCTGCTGTTCAGAATGCCGTCCAGTGCTACAGTGTCATCCATGATGGGAAAAAAAAGAGCTACCACACAGACACCACTGGAGCAAGAGGGTAGATAGAATTGAATCCAGCAAGGAACCAGAACCATCAGGCGTGAGTGAAATTGCAGCTTGCCCTCTGTCTTCTATTGCTGACGATCCTTCAGCTCTGCCATCTCCCACCTCCTCTCCTCTTCCAGTCAGTAACTCTTCTTCCCTGTCCACTCGATGCCAGCTCTTATACTGTACTACTATGCTTTTCAAGGTACTGTACTGTAAGATTAAAAATGTTTATTTTTGTGTGTTTGTGTGAAAAGAATTATAAACCTATTACAGTACAGTGCTATATAGGTGATTGTGTTACTTTGGTACCTGGGCTAACTTTGTTGGACTTACAGATGAAATTGGATTTATGAACGTGCCCTCAGAACAGAACTTGTTTGTATGTAGAGGACTTACTATAATCAGAATAATATTGAGTTAGTTGGGAAGAGAAAAATATCATATATTAACGCATATATATGAAATTTAGAAAAATGGTGCTGATGAACCTATTTACAGGGCAGGAATAGAGATGTGGAAGAGAACAGGCTTGTGGACACAGCAAGGGGGAGGAGAGGTGGGGATGAATTGAGAAAGTAGCCCTGACGTATATCAATCACCCTGTGTGAAACAGCTAGCTAGCGAGAAGCAGCTGTATAGCACAGAGAGCTCAGCTCAGTGCTCCGTGAAGACCTGAAGGGGTGGGGTGGGGAGTGGGCTGGGAGGCAGGTCCAGGAAGGAGGCGATACGTGCATGCTTACAGCTGATTTGCGGAGTTGTACAGAAACCAGCACAGCCTTGTAAACAGAGCCATGGTATATATGGGTATTGTTTTAAAAGATGTTGAAACTTACCTAGGAATGTCTCCTTGATTCTGGGTATAGAAAAATCTCAAGGAATTCTCAAAAAATTACTATAACTTCTAAATAAATCGAGCAGGGTAGCTCAGATAAATTTCAGAAAAGAGTGGCAATGCTTGTATACTAAAAACTTCAAAACAATTCTGGGAGAAGTTAAAGATCTGCATTAGTAGAGAGAGATTTCATATTCATAGATTGGAAAACTCGGTATTGTCAAGGCGACCTTCTGTCTAAATTGATCTACAAATTCAATTTATTTCTTATCAAAATCCTAGCAGATATTTTTTTTTTTGTAGAAATGAACAAGCTGATCCTAAAAATTTATATAGAAATGCAGAGGGCCTAGAATAAAGAAAAGAATTTGAAAAAGAAGACAATTTTCCTTTTTCTTTTTAAAGAATTTGGATGCCCTTAACTTATTTTTGTTTCTCATGGCACTAACTTTCACGACCTGTATTACGAAGGTGATATAAATGAAAAAAGTAGACCTTTTGCCATTTTTTTTTTTTTTAGTTTTAGGGTGAAAGTATAAGTTTTTCACCGTTACTTGTGATGTCAGCTATGTATTCTTTGCATGTATTCTTTGTAAGATAGAGAATACTTTCCTTATTCCTTAGTTGTTTAGAGTTTTTTGTTTTTGTCATTAATATTTGACTTTGTCAAATGTTTTTTGTGCATCAATTGAGATGATCATGTGGTTTTTGTCTTTTATTCTACAAATATAGTGTATGGTACTAATTTATCCTCAAATGTTAAACCAAGCTTGTTTCCTCAGATAAATCTTAATGGGTCCTGGTGTTATAATCCTTTTTATATGTTGGATTCCATTTGCTAATATTTTTAAGGATGTTTGTGTCTTATTTGTGAGGGATATTTGTCCCTACCTTTCTTTTCTTTTCTTGTGATGTCTTAGTCTATCTTTGAAATCAGGATAATATTGATCTCATAGAATAAGTGGAAAATTATTTCTTCCCTTCTCTTTCTTTACTGAAAGAGTTTTTGAAGAAATAGGATTTGATTACACCTTCTTTGTTTGATAGATTTCATCAGAGAAACCAGCTGGACCTGAGCTTTTCTTTATGAGAAAATTTATAAGTAACTCAGTCTCTTTTTTTGTTATATATCTGTTTAAGTTTTTCTACTTCTTAATTTTTGTCATTTGTATCATTCTAAGTATTTATCATTTCGTATAAGTTGTCTAATTCATTGGTCTAAAGTTGTTTATGATGCTCACTTGTTTAGCCTTTTTTTGTAGGGCCGTTGGAATTGATGTGCCCTCTCACCCTTGATTCTGGTAACTCGTGTCTTCTCTTTTCCTGGTCATTGTAACTATAAGCCCTGTCTTACATTAATTGAATATGTTGTGTTTTTGTTTTCATTCAGTTTATGATATTTTCTAATATATCTTGTGATTTTTACTTTGACTTCTGGATTATTTTGAAATGTCTTTACTTTCCAAATATTGCAGAATCTCAAAGGTTTTTCTTTGTTAATTTTAAGTTGAATTCCTCTGTGGCCAAAGGATAGATATAACTGTGTGAAAAAAATTATTTTAAGAGTTTTTTATATTAGTATACAAATTAAGATTTCTTTGAATATGTTCAAAGAGTAAAATTATAATTTTATTTTTTAATGTTGATATTTATGTCCAAAGCCTTTATAACTATTTAAACTTCTGAGGAATAGTTTTAGGCAGCAGCTAAGAATTTGTAAAGGGACATATAGATGTAGATTTTCAAAATTCTTATGGGGAATATGAGAACAAAATTTTGAAAATTATTGTTCTAAACCATACCTCTGCTTGTGGCCCTAAATAAATATGGACATGACATTCATTTGAAAACTGACATAAATTCAGTTTTCAAATCTGATAGTGTTTTCAGAGTGATTTAAGGACAATTCATAAGAATACAAGGTTGTCAGAGTAACTTCTTCAGACTCTGTGGGCCAATTGTCATCTTCCACTCAACTCTCTTCAAGTCTTATTTTCTGCATATCTTGACCTGCAAGCAACAAAAAATCTTTGCTCACTATGAAGCTTGTAGATGGTATCATATTGTTTATTTTCAGTTACCTTTCCTCACTAGTATATTTGTCATTTATGAGGCTGCATTTACTTAGGAGTGTAGCTGAGGCTGGAACATCCAACATAAATCTTGGCTGAAATGAGAAGAACCATCATCCTCATCCTCCAGGTCTCCTTTCCCCAGTGGCCTCAAATCTCTCATTAGTGCAAGCTTGAATTTGTGTAGCATAAAAGCTGAATTTTAGGAGGACTGAAAGAAAGATGCTAGTCCTTTCAGCACCTGGGAACAGAAGACCTAAAACATCACTTCTGTCCCACATCATTGTGATAGTGACATTTGACATGACTTCATGAAGCAAGTCACAAAGCTAGTGTAGATTCAAGGGAAGGAAGAACAGACCCCATCTTTTCTTGATGTGAGGGGTGTGTGTGAGATAGAATTTGGAAACTCTTAGACATATAGATTTGTTCCTCAATTTTCTATTCATATCAATTTTTCCATTCAGATTCTGCACTGTCTTGTTTTAACAATATTTGGGTTCTTGCTATATCAGATATCAGTCCATTATGTCAGCTGCAGTGAAAAAAATTTTTTGCCTAAATGTCATATCTTTTAAGTCTGTTTACAATTTCTTATGCTATATGTTTGTTTTTTGAAATTAAGTTATTTATTTAATTGGAGGCTAATTACGAATATTGTAGTGGTTTTTTGCCATACATTGACATGAATAAGCCATGAGTGTACATGTGTCCCCCATCCTGAACCTCCTCTCCTCTCCCTCCCCATCCCATCCCTCTGGGTCATCTCAGTGCACCAGCCCTGAGCACCCTGTCTCATGCATCAAACTTAGACTGGTGATCTGTTTCACATATGATAATACACAATGCTGCTGCTGCTAAGTTGCTTCAGTCATGTCTGACTCTGCGATCCCATAGACGGCAGCCCACCAGGCTCCCCCGTCCCTGGGGTTCTCCAGGCAAGAACACTGGAGTGGGTTGCCATTTCCTTCTCCAATGCATAAAAATGAAAAGTGAAAGCGAAGTTGCTCAGTTGTGTCCGACTCTTTGAGACCCCATGGACCGCAGCCTACCAGGCCCCTTCATCCATGGGATTTTCCAGGCAAGAGTACTGGAGTGGGGTGCCATTGCCTTCTCCGATAATACACACGTTTCAGTGCTGTTCTCTCAAATCATTCCGCCCTCGCCTTCTTCCACAGAGTCCAAAAGTCTGTTCTTTATATGTGTGTCTCTTTTGCTGTCTCACATATAGGGTCATACATTACCATCATTTTAACTTAGTCAAACATGTTTTATGTATAATTTTTTACCTTTAACATTTTTACTTTTAGTTGTAAGTGTTTAATCAATCTAGAATTTAAGTTTGTATATACTGTGAGATCAGGGTCCAGGTTTATTCCTGGCAGATGATTGGCTAATTGAGTAAGTATCATATATTACATATAGCATCTTTTCCCCAGTGAAGTGAAATACCTCATTTGTCACATATATGCTCAGAATGATTTCTGGATTACCTATTCTGTTTAACTAAATTGGGTGTTTTTTTAATTTTTATTTATTTTTTTATTATTTTTTTTAATCTTTAATTCTTACATGTGTTCCCAAACATGAACCCCCCTCCCACCTCCCTCCCCATAACATCTCTCTGGGTCATCCCCATGCACCAGCCCCAAGCATGCTATATCCTGCGTCAGACATAGACTGGCGATTCAATTCTTACATGATAGTATACATGTTAGAATGCCATTCTCCCAAATCATCCCACCCTCTCCCTCTCCCACAGAGTCCAAAAGTCCGTTATACACATCTGTGTCTTTTTTCCTGTCTTGCATACAGGGTCATCATTGCCATCTTCCTAAGTTCCATATATATGTGTTAGTATACTGTATTGGTGTTTTTCTTTCTGGCTTACTTCACTCTGTATAATCGGCTCCAGTTTCATCCATCTCATCAGAACTGATTCAAATGAATTCTTTTTAACTGCTGAGTAATACTCCATTGTGTATATGTACCACAGCTTTCTTATCCATTCATCTGCTGATGGATATCTAGGTTGTTTCCATGTCCTGGCTATTATAAACAGTGCTGCGATGAACATTGGGGTACATGTGTCTCTTTCCATTCTGGTTTCCTTGGTGTGTATGCCCAGCAGTGGGATTGCTGGGTCATAAGGGAGTTCTATTTGCAATTTTTTAAGGAATCTCCACACTGTTCTCCATAGTGGCTGTACTAGTTTGCATTCCCACCAACAGTGTAGGAGGGTTCCCTTTTCTCCACACCCTCTCCAGCATTTATTGCTTGCAGATTTTTGGATCGCAGCCATTCTGACTGGTGTGAAGTGGTACCTCATTGTGGTTTTGATTTGCATTTCTCTAATAATGAGTGATGTTGAGCATCTTTTCATGTGTTTGTTAGCCATCCGTATGTCTTCTTTGGAGAAATGTCTATTTAGTTCTTTGGCCCATTTTTTGATTGGGTCATTTATTTTTCTGGAATTGAGCTGCAGAAGTTGCTTGTATATTTTTGAGATTAGTTGTTTGTCAGTTGTTTCATTTGCGATTATTTTCTCCCATTCAGAAGGCTGTCTTTTCACCTTGCTTATATTTTCCTTTGTTGTGCAGAAGCTTTTAATTTTAATTAGATCCCATTTGTTTATTTTTGCTTTTATTTCCAGAATTCTGGGAGGTGGATCATAGAGGATCCTGCTGTGATTTATGTCTGAGAGTGTTTTGCCTATGTTCTCCTCTAGGAGTTTTATAGTTTCTGATCTTACATTTAGATCTTTAATACATTTTGAGTTTATTTTTGTGTGCGGTGTTAGAAAGTGATCTAGTTTCATTCTTTTACAAGTGGTTGACCAGTTTTCCCAGCACCACTTGTTAAAGAGATTGTCTTTACTCCACTGTATCTTCTTGCCTCCTTTGTCAAAGATAAGGTGTCCATATGTATGTGGATTTATCTCTGGGCTTTCTATTTTGTTCCATTGATCTCTATGTCTGTCTTTGTGCCAGTACCATACTGTCTTGATGACTGTGGCTTTGTAGTAGAGCCTGAAGTCAGGCAAGTTGATTCCTCCAGTTCCATTCTTCTTTCTCAAGATTGCTTTGGCTATTCGAGGTTTTTTGTATTTCCATACAAATCTTGAAATTATTTGTTCTAGTTCTGTGAAAAATGTGGCTGGTAGCTTGATAGGGATTGCATTGAATTTGTAAATTGCTTTGGGTAGTATACTCATTTTCACCATATTGATTCTTCCGATCCATGAACATGGTATATTTCTCCATCTATTAGTGTCCTCTTTGATTTCTTTCATCAGTGTTTTATAGTTTTCTATATATAGGTCTTTAGTTTCTTTAGGTAGATATATTCCTAAGTATTTTATTCTTTTCGTTGCAATGGTGAATGGAATTGTTTCCTTAATTTCTTTTTCTACTTTCTCATTATTCGTGTATAGGAATGCAAGGGATTTCTTTGTGTTGATTTTATATCCTGCAACTTTACTATATTCATTGATGAGCGAGCTCTAGTAATTTTCTGGTGGAGTCTTTAGGGTTTTCTATGTAGAGGATCATGTCATCTGCAAACAGTGAGAGTTTTACTTCTTCTTTTCCGATTTGGATTCCTTTTATTTCTTTTTCTGCTCTGATTGCTGTGGCCAAAACTTCCAGAACTGTGTTGAATAGTAGCGGTGAAAGTGGACACCCTTTTCTTGTTCCTGACTTTAGGGGAAATGCTTTCAATTTTTCACCATTGAGGATAATGTTTGCTGTGGGTTTGTCATATATAGCTTTTATTATGTTGAGGTATGTTCCTTCTATTCCTGCTTTCTGGAGAGTTTTTATCATAAATGGATGTTGAATTTTGTCAAAGGCCTTCTCTGCATCTATTGAGATAATCATACGGTTTTTATTTTTCAATTTGTTAATGTGGTGAATTACATTGATTGATTTGCGGATATTGAAGAATCCTTGCATCCCTGGGATAAAGCCCACTTGGTCATGGTGCATGATCTTTTTAATGTGTTGTTGGATTCTGATTGCTAGAATTTTGTTGAGGATTTTTGCATCTATGTTCATCAGTGATATTGGCCTGTAGTTTTCTTTTTTTGTGACATCTTTGTCAGGTTTTGGTATTAGGGTAATGGTGGCCTCATAGAATGAGTTTGGAAGTTTACCTTCCTCTGCAATTTTCTGCAAGAGTTTGAGGAGGATAAACCATTAAAAAAAAACCAATTTGGCCGTATTAAGTATATTTATATTATTGTGCGATCATCACCACCCATCCATCTCCAGAATCTTTTTATCTTCCCCAGTGAAGTTATGTACACATTAAACAGCCCCCACCCACCCCCCACCTTCTGGCAACTACCATTCTATTTTCTGTCTATGTGAATTCGACTATTCTAGGTATCAGACTTCCCTGGTGGCTCAGATGGTAAACAATCTGCCTGCAATGAGAGAGACCTGGGTTCGATCCATGAGTTGGGAAGATCCCCTGGAGGAGGGCATGGCAACCTACTTCAGTATTCCTGTCTGGAGAATCCCCATGGACAGAGGAGCCTGGCGAGCTACAGTCCATGGGGTTGCAAAGAGTTGGATATGACTGAGAGACTAAGTGCAGCACATTCTAGATACCTCATATGAATGAAATCATATAGTATTTATCTCTTGTGACTGGCTTATTTCACTTAGGCTTATGTCCTCAAGGTTTATCCATGTTGTTGATGTAAAAATTTCCTTTCTTTTTAAGTCTGACTAATATTCTGTTGTGTGTATACTATATTTTGTTTATCCATTCATCCATCAGTGGACATTAGGCTTGCTTATACCATTGAGCTATGAACATGGATGTACAAATATCTCAAGTCCCTGCTTTCGATCTTTGGGGTATATGTCTAACAACTGAGCCATTTTACCTGTTTCTATGCCATGCAGCTTCCCCAGGTGGTGCAGTGGCAAAGAACTTGCCTGCAGGAGATGCACGAGACGCAGGTGTGATCCCTAGGTCAGGAAGATTCCCTGGAGCTGTTGCTGTTGTTCAGTCACTCAGTTGTGTGCCAGTCTTTGCAACCCACATGAACTGTAGCACACTGGGTTTCCTTGCCCTTCACCATCTCCCGAAGTTTGCTCATACTCACGTCCATTGAGTCAGTGAGGCCATCCAACCGTCTCATCCTCTGTCATCCCCTTCTCCTCCTGCCTTCAATCTTTCCCAGCATCTGGATCTTTTCCAACGAGTCCCCTCTTCACATCAGGTGACCAAACTATTGGAGCTTCAGCTTCAGCATCAGTCCTTCCAATGAATATTCAGGGTTGATATCATTTAGTATTGACTGGTTTGATCTCCTTGAATCCAAGGGACTCTCCACTGTCTTCTCCAACTCTGCAGTTCAAATGCATCAATTCTTCGGCACTCAACCTTCTTTATGGTCCAACAGTCACATCAGTACATGACTACTAGAAAAACCATAGGTTTGACTAGCTGGACCTTTGTTGGCAAAGTAATGTCTCTGCTTTTTAATAGGCTGTCTAGTTTTGTCATAGTTTTTCTTCCAAGGAACAAGTGTCTTTTAATTTAATGGCTGAAGTCACCATCTGCAGTGATTCTGGAGCCCAAGAAAATAAAGTCTATCACTGTTCCCACTGTTTCCTCATCTATTTGCCATGAAGTGATGGGACCAGATGCCATGATCTTAATTTTTTGAATGTTGATTTTAAGCCAGCTTTTTCACTCTCCTCTTTCACATTCACCAAGCTCTTTAGTTCTTATTCAGTTTTTGCCAGAAGGGTGGTATCATCTGCATATCTGAGGTTATTGATATTTCTCCCGGCAATCTTGATTTAAGCTTGGGCTTCATCCAGCCCAGCATTTCTCATGACGTATTCTGCATATATGTTAAATAAGAAGAGCAACAACATACAGCCTTCACATGCTCCTTTCCCAATTGTGAACCAGTCTGTTGTTCCATGTCTGGTTCTAACTGTTGCTTCTTTACCTCCATACAGATTTCTCAGGAGGAAGGTAAGGTGTTTTGGTATTCCTATCTCTTTAAAAATTTTTCACAGTTTGCTGTGATCCACATAGTCAAAGGCTTTAGAGTAGTCAATGAAGCAGAAGTAGATGTTTTTCTGAAATTCTCTTGCTTTTTCTATGATCCAACAGATGTTGGCAATTTGATCCTCTGCCTTTTCTAAATCCAGCTTGAACATCTGGAAGTTCTCAGTGCACATAGTATTGAAGCCTTGTTGTACAGTCACTCAGTTGTGTCCGACTCTTTTTAGCCCTATGGACTGCAGCACGCTAGGCTTGCCTGTCCCTCACTATCTCCCAGAGTTTGCTCAAACTCATGTCCATTGAATCAATGGTGCCTTCCAAACATTTCGTCCTCTGCCATTCCCCTTCTCCTCCTGCCTGCAATCTTTCCCAGCGTCAGGGTTTATTCCAATGAGTTGGCTCTTCGAATCAGGTGGTCAAAGTACTGAAGCTTCAGTTTCAGCATCAGTCCTTCTGATGATTATTCAGGCTTGTTTTCTTTTAGGATTGACTGCTTTGATTTCCTTGCTATCCAAGGGACTGTCAAGAGTCTTCTCTAGCACCACAGTTCAAAAGCATTAATTTTTTGGTGCTCAGCCTTCGTTATGGTCCTACTCTCACATCCATACATGATTACTGGAAAAACCATAACTTTAACTATACGGATCTTTGTCAGCAAAGTGATGTCTGGATGATGAGATATCACCCATACCTATAAATCTATACTGTTTTTGCCTTATAAAATCTATGATATCCTCCAGGGAGGTACTAGATTCAGTAAGGAATGTATTTGACGTCATACTGTGTAAATGGCAGGTATGTGGAAGTCAAGAGATGGGAGAGAATCGTCCTGTCGACCATGGTGTTTCGACTGGAGATGCTGTCATGGGACAACATCCTGGTAGATGTGGGCTTCCTAAAGGTGTGAGCCTCCATCAGGCAGTCAGTTGGCGGATATGCACTTGGAATCTGAAAAGTCTTTTCAAGTGAGAAACCAAAATAAGATTTATGAGGCTGGTTTATATTAGTTTTGTAAGTTGCCTAGTTCTTTCTAATACTGTGTACAGGGGCACAAATAAAGCCATATTTATACATACCTTGTGAAACTGTAGACTGGGCACAAGTCCTATGCAATTCTAAACTATACTAAGTATAGTGCTAAGAAAAAATATTGAGGCATATTTAAAATTATGTCATTGAAGACCAGTGCACAGGTGTAATTTGTTTAGGTCTTAATTTAGACTTGAGAAACCTTCAGCGTGCATTCAAATTCACTCATACTGATTCTAGAGTTAACTGTAAACTTCTGGTTATAACCTCACATACATCTAATAATCCATTTCTTCAGTATTTCTAGCCTAGATTATAGATGTACTTACTCTACCTATGTATCTTTTCCCTCACTGTAAAGGAAAATCTCTAAATACATTTATAATCAATTCAAAATGATTAATGTCTAGAGGAATTACAGTTATGTCTCCAAATCAGGTATCAGCATTTGCAGTACCCTGCTTATTTAACTTATATGCAGAGTACATCATGAGAAATGCTGGGCTGGAAGAAGCACAGGCTGGAATCAAGATTGCTGGGAGAAATATCAATAACCTCAGATACGCAGATGACACCACCCTTATGGCAGAAAGTGAAGAGGAACTAAAAAGCCTCTTGATGAAGTGAAAGAGGAGAGTGAAAAAGTTGTCTTCAAGCTCAACATTCAGAAAACGAAGATCATGGTATCTGGTCCCATCACTTCATGGCAAATAGATGGGGAAACAGTGGAAACAGTGGCAGACTTTATTTTTTTGGGCTCCAAAATCACTGTAGATTGTGATTGCAGCCATGAAATTAAAAGACGCTTACCCCTTGGAAGGAAAGTTATGACCAACCTAGATAGCATATTTAAAAGCAGAGCCATTACTTTGCCAGCAAAGGTCCATCTAGTCAAGGCTATGGTTTTTCCTGTGGTCATGTATGGATGTGAGAGTTGGATTGTGAAGAAAGCTGAGTGCAGAAGAACTGATGCTTTTGAACTGTGGTGTTGGAGAAGACTCTTGAGAGTCCCTTGGACTGCAAGGAGATCCAACCAGTCCACAATAAAGGAGATCAGTCCTGGGTGTTCACTGGAGGGACTGATGCTGAAGCTGAGACTCCAGTACTTTGGCCACCTTATGCAAAGAGTTGACTCATTGGAAAAGATCGTGATTCTGGGAGGGATTGGGAGCAGGAGGAGAAGGGGACGACAGAGGATGAGATGGCTAGATGGCATCACCAACTCAATGGACATGAGTTTGAGTAAGCTCTGGAAGTTGGTGATGGACAGGGAGGACTGGTGTGTTGCAATCCAAGGGGTCACAAAGATTCAGACTCAACTGAGCGACTGAACTGAATTGAACTAACAGCAGAAAGTGAAGGGGAACTAAAGAACCTCTTGATGAAGGTGAAAGAGGATAGTGAAAAAGCTGGCTTAAAACTCAACATTCAAAAAACAAAGATCATGGCATCCAGTCCCATCTCTTCAGGCAAATAGATGGGAAAAAATTGAAACCGTGAAAGACTTTACTTTCTTGGGCTCCAAAATCACTGTGGAAGGTGACTGCAGCCATGAAATGAAAAGCTTGCTCCTTGGAAGGAAAGCTACGACAAACCTGGACAGCATATTTAAAACCAAAGGCACCACTTGGCAGACAAAAGTCCGTACAGTCAAAGATATGGTTTTTCCACTGGTCATGTATGGATGTGAGAATTGGACGATTAAGAAGCCTGGGCACCAAAGAACTGATGGTTTTGAATTGTGGTGTTAGAGAAGACTCTTGAGACAGCAAGGAGATAGTTGAATGGCATCACTGATTCAATGGACATGAGTTTGAGCCAACTCTGGGAGACAGTGAAGGACAGAGGAGCCTGGTGTGCTGCAGTCCATGAGACTGCAAAGAGTGGCACATGACTGAGCAACTGAACAACAACATTTCTAATGGCCTTATTATATCTGGCTTTGTAGCTGCTTGAAACAAAAAAAAAAAGCTACTATCGAATTCCTACCTTCTGATTGTATGTGAGTGCCTCCAAATGGCAGAATCTAACCAGAATTCACTTGGCGATGGACTTTGGAAAATGTCATTTTCAAGCAACTAGTCCCAGTGATTCAAGGGATAATACAGAAGTGTGAATGTGTAGGAGATGAGTGTCAATGAAAAGTTTCTAGGACACTGGCCTGCTATCTTGTATACAACATGTTCTTAGTAAAGGTTTATTGAATTAAATTGAAGGAACATTTTGTTCGTTTAGTGTGCTAGGCACTTCACAGAATGCTTAAGTAATAAAACCATTTCTTGCTTTCAAGTAGTTTACAATCTACTACTTGTAAGGCCAAGCCAGCAAGAAAGGCTGAAGTGTAGCAACTAACAATGCCTCGAGGTATAATGTAATAGTCGGTGAATAAAGATTACAGGTGAAGTCCTGAAAGAAATCAGGGCAAAGAATAAATTCAGCTTGGAGGACAGAAAGAAGATGGCTTTGGGGATGAAATGATTTATATTTTAGATATCGAAAAGGCTTTTGAAACTGAGTGGAGCAATTAAATGGAAAGGAAAAAGCAGGAGTCATAGCAACAAGATGTGAAAGCAAATGGCATTTTGGGGGAGTCAGTACAGTGTAGCTATAACTTAATGAATTTTTTCATGTTAAAGTAATTATGTAAGTTTCTAAAAATAAGATAAATTTTATTTTTCAACCAAACATATTAATTTACTTAAGTCTTTTATACATATGTATTTCAACTGTGAACTCAAGTGTAACCCAGGTCCAAAATGCCATGATTAGAATTTGGGAACAACTTTACTGCATGCACTGGAATATAAGTATTTAAACTGGCCCTTGGAAAGATTATATACCTTAGCATTAACTTTATACTCAACACCATTTGTTAACAGAGTAATATTTCTTGCCCCCTAACCCTTGCCCTCACCCCACATGCCACATTATGTTCCAAATCCAAGCCTGGGACATGCGTGCACAATGCTGTACTCTTCGTAGAGTTAGTGGGGGTCACGTGATACTACGTACTTGAGATCAAACTTGGCTTGAGGTTTCAGCTAACTAATTTCTCTATCAGGTTTCACAGGCTGCATATACCAATCTCTTTTTTCATAGAGGGGGGAGTACATATAAACATAGCCTCTTGGTAAATTTTGTTTTCATTTCCATTTAAACAGGAGGAAATAGATTAGAATAAAGATTTAAACAACACTTTATTTTTAAATAAAGTGATGTTCATAAGTCTGCCACAATTAGCACCCAAAATTCAGTGTGACCTTTATGGCAGCTGGTGATACTCTAATATTTCTGAGTAGTACATAAAAGGTGAAAGGGCATATCTCTTTTCAGTGTGCATATGTAACTGCAATACGTATTAATAGGAGTTCATACTTGTGGATAATCTTGGAATGTATATTTATAATTAGGAATAGTTATGTGAATTTGATATAAATATCTGTCATCAGCAGTGTTTGATTATCAATTTCCCTTGTACATTTTGTAAGAACTATAAGGAGATGATAGCCCACTCTTCGGTTTTATAAGAGGTAATGAAAGAATGTTCAGAATTCTTTAAATTCTTTCACGTGTAACAAGATTTGTTCAAAATCCATAAATTTAAATATGAGGATGCTTTTTTGGTTTTTGTTTGTTTGTTTATTTGCAAACCTGTAGCAAATGATCACACCAGGTACTGTTGAATTTCACTACGTAATTTTGTGTATGAAATTCAATTCTTACTGCCTGTTTTCTGTAATCCCAGAAGAAACCTCAGGAGCAGAGGATGGTTGTTCTACTATATTCTGCTTCTCTCTGCTCAGACTTGCCTTATTTTCTGGTTTCCCTTAGTTTCCCTTTCTTTGCTTAGCTTTTTGATTACCCTCTTTACCTGCCATATGCTTCAGATATGTACAGTAATTAGTGAAAAGTGGAGAGAAACGTAAAAGCATTTTTGTGTAGAGTATTTCAGGTGGTTTTACTTTCTCTTTTATATTTTTTTTCTGTGTTGTTTGGGGTATATAAGAATTAGAAAAATGAAAAAACTATTCTGATGACAAAAAACTAGCATTGGACATTCTCAGAATTTTAAGAACTTAATCAGTAGGATTCTTAATGCGTAGGCTTTAGAGACAAGCCTAGTTTCCCATGATTAAGATTAATTTTCAAGTGAATTGATTTCACTTGTTCAAGATGTTGCTCTTCCTAGGAGATTTTATCAAACAATTCACTGAATTTTAGGAATGGCTTTGCATTATATGTCAAACAAAATGATAACTTCTCTCTTTTATAAGACTGTGAAGGCAGGGCCCCTACCGCCTTTCCTCTTTATATGGAATATAGCTTGAGCTCTTGTGTCTTTAATGTTCAGTAGATATTTGTTGAGTTATGTAGCACATGGTACACTTACAAATCAGTTTAAGAAATGCTTCAACAGAAAAACTGGCAAGGTAAATGAAGTACATTTTTATGTAAATATAAAGTAATGCAATCCACAATTCACAAAAAAGAAGCATAAATGTCCAATAATCATAAAAGATATTTTCCCTTATAAGAATCAAACAAGACAAATGGTAACCGCTGATGTATCTTTTTTTTCAGACTCAAAATCCTTACTTATTCTCAGGATTGGCAAGGAAATGGAAAAAATGTACACTTTCATTCTCTCCTGATAAGAATGAAAGTTATTGGAAAAAGCGTATAAAATGTAAAATATAGAGAACTCTTGACCCCACAATTCTATCTCCAGGAATTTATTTAAGATAGTTACGTGTGGTAAGATGTCTATGAAGGCTTTTGTGGCAGCATAGATTATAATATAGAAGAATTAACTCTAAATAGCCATCAACAGAAATTTATTATAGCTGCTTTATATAATGGAATTACATGCAGCCATTAAAATGATAATATATATTTATTGATCTGTTAAAATATTAATGGTATGTAAGGTCCGTCTAGTCAAGGGTATTGTTTTTCCTGTGGTCATGTATGGATGTGAGAGTTGGACTGTGAAGAAGGCTGAGCACTGAAGAATTGATGCTTTTGAACTGTGGTGTTGGAGAAGACTCTTGAGAGTCCCTTGGACGGCAAGGAGATCCAACCAGTCCATTCTGAAGGAGATCAACCCTGGGATTTCTTTGGAAGGAATGATGCCAAAGCTGAAACTCCAGTACTTTGGCCACCTCATGCAAAGAGTTGACTCATTGGAAAAGAGTCTGATGCTGGGAGGGATTGGGGGCAGGAGAAGAAGGGGACGACAGAGGATGAGGTGGCTGGATGGCATCACTGACTCGATGGACGTGAGTCTGAGTAAACTCCTGGAGTTCATGATGGACAGGGAGGCCTGGCGTGCTGCAATTCATGGGGTTGCAAAGAGTCGGACACGACTGAGCAACTGAACTGAACTGAACTGAACTGAGTGAAAAAGTAAGTTATAATACAATATATGTGGTATGATTCTGTATATCAGGGTTGTCAGAGTTTTCCTGTAAAAAGCCAGGTAGTAAGTAAGTTCTGTAGGTCATATAGTTTTTGTCATACTATTCAACCCTCCTCTTGTAGTACAGAAGTAGCCATGGATAATGTGTATACTATGACCATGTCCAGCAAGTGACTATGGCTGTGTTCCAATAAATCTTCATGTACAGAAACAGATGATCACCTTAACTGCTGACCCCTACAACATATGTAAAAGAGTGTATGTTGTTGGGAGAGGCAGAATATACATTTCTAGAAGAATGTTCACCCAAATGTTAAAAGTATGGCTCTATAGGGGGGATTCTAGATGATTTTTACTTGCTATTTTTTAGTTTTTGTATTATTTGGTTTTTATAGGCATCAGAAAAAGTTGTAAAAAAATTATCTATTTCATTAAGAGACTTTTTGTCCTTGAGAAAAACAGGTTCATAGGCTAATGTGCCTGAGAGTTCCAAGATCTTCTATGATACATATGTATGTACCAAATACAGTAATATTTAAATATAGTTCACCATTTTATTTGGTACAGAATCACCTCAAGCCAGCATTACTGTATTTGCTTCTTTAATAGTACCCTTGCCCCTAATTTTTATAGCCCTTTCTGTTCCCAGTATATGCACAAATGCCAGATTTACCTAAGTATATATATGTAATCTAGAATTCTATTATCCTGGCCTTCTAGAATCTATCAGAATTAATCCAAGTTTGTAATACAAAAAAATACAAGCATGCAAACATGACTTTCTTGGCTCCACTCTTTCTCTTTCTGCCAACTTTCTGGTCTCTTCCTACCCCCTTAATATAGGAGTTCTCCAAGTTTCTCCTAGTTCTCTTCTCTCAGCACATTGTTTCTTACGGCATCCTCGTGAGTTCAGATACCACCTCCATGAAGGCATCATCTGGACTTTTGTGAAAGTGACAGGTAGCCAATTCTGTCTTGGGAACCTATTCAAACTCACACCCACTTAAAATAATCAGGCCCCTATAACTACTTTCAGCTCCTCATGCAGACTTAGACTTTACATCAAACTCCTCCTATCGATGTGCTAATATTTAGATTTACTATTAATAGCTCAACTTTAACATTGACTCATTACAAAGCGCATAGATTGTGATCCTGGATTTCCAATATCAGTGTTAGAGGTGTATTCAGGGACGGAGAAGTGAATAAGCAGAAAGAAAGAAAGTGAAGTCGCCAGTCATGTCCGACTCTTTGCGACCCCATGGACTGTAGCCCACCAAGCTCCTCAGTCCATGGGATTTTCTAGGCAAGAGTACTGGAGTGGGTTGCCATTTCCTTCTTCAGGGGATCGTCCCAACCCAGGGGTCAAACCCAGGTCTCCCGCACTGCAGGCAGACGTTTACCATCTGAGCCACCAGGGAACAAGCAGAGAAGCCAGCTAATCTTACCTGTAGTTGTCTAGGCAAGATATGATGGTGACTTTCACTAGTTAGATTGCAGAGGAAATGAAAAGAGGTAAATTGATTCTGAGATTTTAAAAACACTAACAAGATTTAGTGATGGACTAGATTTGGAGCGGTAAAGGAGAAGGTCATCAAGGATAACGCAGTTGTCTAACATCTACAAAAGGGGGACACTGAGGGCCCTTGTTCTCATGATGTAGAAGGCTGTCCTCATCTGCTAAAACACAAAAGAAGTGAGGGGTAAGAAGTCTGAGGATTTTCCAGGCAGAACAGGGATGGGTTTTTCAGGCTGCAGGAGTAATATTAACAAAGATTTGAAGGTATAGAAATGATCAGCAATTCCTGGAAGTTATGTACTCAGATATCCCTTCAGTTGTATAAGGTGTGCATTAGGGAAGGTCACTAAAGAGAAGTAAAGTCTGGGAAAACAGCCAAAATTCTGACTGTGAAGGGTCTTGAATGATAATTAGTTTTTACCTTATCCTTATAAACCATCAGTCTTCAGATGTTTAAATTCAGACTATTAAAATTTCATATCTAATTTATGAGACCAACAAGAATTGCCTGCTTTTGTTTTGCACAATATACAGCATTAAAACAATAATAAAAAACTATTTTTCCTTTATGTTCTATGGTTTATAGTTTTCTGTGAAGGAGTTTTAAAAAACTGAACACTGGGTATTTTCTCACATTTCAAGAATAGTACTAGAACTGACATAACTCTAAATTACATTATAAAGGAAGCTAAAGAACATATAAATCATGCCAAAAATACTTAGGTTTGGGAGGACTGAATGCCTCAGGGAATTGGTAATTTGATCCAAAGCCTGTCACCTGTTAAAATTTATCCTGGGTCAGTAGTGACTGAAAATCATCACGACCTGACAGGTGTTCAGGATCGTGTGTAAAATGAAGTGGCAGACTCAGGATAGTTCCTATTTGACACGTGTATGCATTACTGAAACCACTGCAATATTAATTGATAACTATGCTGGCAATCTTGATTGAGGTGCCAAGGACTTACTGGCCTGAACTCTCTTCACCCCTACTAATGTGCGTTTTTAAATAGGCTCAAGTGTGCTTGTGTAATAGAAAAGTCTTTGGGTCTGCTCCTTTGACTAGATTAATTTACTCCTAAAATTGACCATATGCATTTTTTCACAGTGGACTCCTTTATTATTGCATCTAAGGTTTTTCCCTTGGTGAAATGTTTTGTCTATCTTTTGAACCATCAAATAATATAAAGCATTAAGTTCCTTCTTCTTATCACCCACAGGGATTAGTAGACTCATTCTTCTTATTTATTCCTTCTTGGAATTTAATTTAGAGGTATCGATATGCTCTTAAATGTTTAAGAACTTGCATCACTAATAATTAAATATTACTGAAAGAATTGTCTTTCAGCGTTGTTAATATTTGTCATTCAAAGACCGTGGCTTTATATACTATACAGTTGGAAACAAAAACAGCCCACTCAGTCTTCCCTAGTTGGTAGTGGGTGAAGAGGAGAAAGAAAAATGTCCATCCTCACTGGTATCATGTAGTAAAAATAATTCTTTTTCCTCAGTAAAGGAGCATGATGGTATGCAAGTCTATATACATGAATTTAATTTCAACCATGCCAACAACAGGATTTTAGTCAGGTGGAACAAAGAATCAACACTAATCTGATAATTTTGTTAATTGCAGGTTTCTATTCTTACAATTATCTGCTTAAGAAGTGACTCAGTAGTGATCCTTGGTTATTGGTTATGTAATCTCTTAAATTTATTAATAACTAGCAAATTATTCTCTCCTACAACTTCTTCCAGAATGCTCAGGATAGGCTAAAAAGAACATATCTTAAATACATTTATTTACAGACAAAAAACAATGATGGTATGAAGTTTACATTGGTTTTCCAATAGAGGCAATAAAAGCATATCCAGAGTCTGGCCTCAGAGTTAGTAACATACCTTTATAGACTAGCTGACAAGAGTCGTTGCCATGTCTTATGACCATCGGACAAAACCACTTTAGCTATTTGTGAAATAAATTCATGAATTCATTAGCAATATGCATTAGCAAATTGCACAGTTCATGGACCTGACAGTAACAGATTGGGCTGATTATAAATGAATTATTCAGTTTTGCTTTGCTGCTTCTCTGTAATTACTCCAGGCAGTCCCCAAATGTGCTTTGTGTGTCTGCCTGCATATCTCACTAGAATCTGCTCTTTTTCTTTCTTCCTTCTTCCCTTCCCTCACATCCACACCACTCTCCTGGCCAAGTAAACTTCCATCTCAAATTTCTAGGTTTAGAGAATCTATAGATTATTTTCTAGTCCTCTCACCATCTCTCACTAACCATATCCACTCTGCATAGCAGGTACTGTTAATTTTTTTCCACATATGCAGCAATTATGTTGTAGCTGGTTTAATTCATATTTGTGAGCTCCTTGACGCAGATATTATTGTGTGTTTAACATGTAGAAACTTGAGAGCTGTTTATTGAAGAATGATTGCATGAATAATTTTGCTTTATTCATTTTTGTTACATTTAAATAAATATTTTGTGGGAATTCCCTGGTGTTCCAGTGATTAGGACTCAGTGCTTTGACTACCAAGGCCAGAATTTAATTCAGTTCACAGCCAGGGAACTAAGATCCTGCTAGCCATGTGGCTTGGCTAATAAATAAATAAATGTTTTGTCTCATACTTAGATGAATCCTAAAAAACACGTGGTAGGTTTAGATAGGTTTAAACCTACCTAGGGATGCAAAAGACCTGTACTCTGAAAACTGTAAGACACAGATGAGAGAAATTAAAGACCACACAAACAGATGGAAAGATATACTGTGTTCTTGGATTGGAAAAATCAATATTGTTTAAATGAACATATACCCCAAGGGAAACCAAGATTCAGTAAAATCCCTATCAAATTACCAATGACATTTTCCACAGAGCTGGAGCAAAACATTTTTTAAAATTTGTATGGAAACACAAAAGACCCCAAAGAGCCAAAGTATTGTTAAGAAAGAAGAACAGAGCTGGAGGGATCAGGCCCTGACTTCAGATATGCTAAAAATCTATACTAATCAAAAACAGTGTGGTGCTGACACAAAATCAGACATATAGATCAATGAAAAAGGATAGGGAACCCAAATAAAAACCCATGCACAATTAATTGAGAACAAAGGAAGTACAAATATACAATGGAGAAAAGACAGTCTCTTTAATAAGTGATCTTGGGAAAACTGAACAGCTTTATGTAAAATAATGAAATTAGAACATTCTCTAATACCATATACAGAAACACATTAAACACGGATTAAAAACCTAAATGTAAGAAAGACTGGATACTATAAAACTCCTAGAGGAAAGCACAGGCAGGACACTCAACATTATAAATCACAGCAATATTTTTTTGGACTCATCTCTTTGGGTAATGGAAACAAAAGCAAAAACAAATGGGACCTAATTAAACTTAAAGGCTTTTGCGCAGCAAAGGAAATGATTAACAAAACAGCCTATGGAATGGGAGAAAATATTTGCAAATGACATGACTTTCCAAAATATGCAAACAGCTCATATAGCTTATTATCAAAACAAACAACCAACCCAATCAAAAAATGGGCAGAAGACCTAAATAGTTACTTCTCCAAAGAAGACATACAGATAGATGGCCAACAGGCACATGAAAAGATGTTCAACATCACTAATTATTAGAGAAATGCAAATGAAAATCACAATGAGGTATCATTTCACACTGGCCAGAATAGCCATCATCAAAAAGTCTGCAGTTAATAAATGCTGGAGAGGGTATGGGGTAAAAGAAAACTTCCTACACTGGTGGTGGGAATGTAAATTGGTGAAGCCACTATGGGTAACATTGCAGAGGTTCTTGAAAAAAATCTAAAAGCAGAGCTACCATATGATCCAGCAGTCCACTCCTGGGCATATATCCAGAGAAAACTCTAGCTCAAAAAGATACATGTACCCCAATGTTCATAGCAGCAGTATTTAAAATAGCCCAGACTTGGAAGCAACCTAAATGTCCAACAGGTGAGTGAATAAAGAAAGTGTGGTATATATACATACAATGGAGTATTACTCAGCCATAAAAATGATGTGATGCCATTTACAGCAACATAAATAGACCTAGAGGTTATTATACTAAGTACAGTAAGTCAGAGAAAGACAAAAATCATATATCATTTATATGTGAAATCTAAAAACTAATACAAATGTACTTATTTAAAATGATACGAATAAATTTATCTACAAAACAGAAATAGACTCACAGACATAGAAAACAAGCTTATGGTTAAGGGAAAAAGAGGAGGGATAAATGTGAATTTTGAGATTAACAGATACTACTATATACAAAATAGATAAGCAGGGACCTACTCTATAGCACAGGGAACTCTTTTCAGTATCTTGTAATAACAGATAACAGAGAAGAATCTGAAAGAGAATACATATAACTGAATCACTTTGCTGTATGCCTGAAACACTGGAAATCAACTACAATAAAAAATAAAAATTAAAAGAAATTGTCATTGTTGTTCAGTCACTAAGTCATATCCGACTGTTGGTGACCCCATGGACTGCAGCATACCAGGCTCATCTGTCCTGCTCTGTCTTCTGGAGTTTGCTCAAATTCATGTTGAGTTGGTAATGCTATCTATCCATCTCATCCTCTGCCACCCCCTTCTCCTTTTGCCTTTGTCTAGAATGTCATATACCCTGGAGGAGGGCATGGCAACCCACTCCAGTATTCTTGCCTGGACAATCCCAATGGATAGAGGAGCCTGACAGGCTACAGTCCATGGATTCGCAAAGAGTTGGACATGACTGAGCAACTAAGCACAACACAACATGGAATGTCACATAAGTGGATTAAAACAGTATGGAGCCTTTTGTGTCTGACTTCTTCCACTTAACAGAAGGCTTTTGAGATTCCTCCATGTGGCTACATGTATCAGTAATTGTTGTATTATTTCCTTTATTACATATGATATATGTTTATACATATGATATATGTTTATATATATTATATATATGTTTATATATAGATAGATATTATTCCTTCAGCACAGCATCACATATTGCATTGCATGCATGGTCAGTCATGTCTGACTCTGAGACCCCATGGACTATAGCCCTCCAGGCTCCTCTGTCCATGGAATTTTCCTGGCAAGAATACTGGAGTAGGTTGCCATTTCCTTCTCCAGGGGATCTCCGTAACCCAGGAATTGAAGCCACACCTCTGGCACATCTCCTGCATTGGTAGGCGAATTCTCTACCACTAGCACCCTTGGGAAGCCCCATTTTATGGACATACCTAGGTTATCAGCAGGTGACAGACCTTGAGGTTGTTTCCCGTTTTAGGCTAGTATGAGCAAAACAATTCTGAACATTAGCATTTGGGCTTTTCCATAGATATATGTATTTATTTGTCTTGGGTGAATACCTAAGCATGGAATTTCTAGGCCATACGATGACAATGTTAACTTTTATAAGAAATAGCCAAACTGTTTTCCAAAGTGGGCACATCATTGCAGTGAAAACTTCAGTGTATTTTGGTACAAAATTTTAAGTTAACTATACAATTTTATTTTGAGTTCTAAATTTCTGTTACTAATAAATCTTTGATCTAAAGTGCTTGGTTATTTTGATTACTCCAAACAGTAAGACTCACTGAAGCAACTATCAGGACTGCTTGATATTGCTGCTTACTGCTGGCAAGAGCCTGGCTAGAGTTGTCTTGGACAGAGCACGGTACAGCCTGGCCAACTATGTGCTCCCCAAATCACAGTGTGGCTATGGGCCATGGTGCAGTACAGCTGACTTGATCTTTGTAACGTGTTTGGATTTAGGAAAGTCGGGGCTTAAATCAGCCTGTATCTTACAAGACTGCAGACAAAAAGATTCATTTTTCTGGTTAAGTGAAGCTGCCACTGAAGAAATAAGCCTTTTTTTTGTAGAGTTAAAATAGGTTCTTTTTATGTTAAGTATCATTTCTTTCGGGTATTTTGCAAATAGAGTTTAAATAGTGGCATCCTAGTTTTAATGCATTATCCTTTGCCTTGGTGAAATAATTTGGTTGTCAAGCATTCCAGATTCTTGACAGAATTGCTTTTTTGTCATCAGAGTTTTGACTATGCCCTATTTCAATTTTATTAGAAAATTAAAAGTGCTTTATTAGTTATTATTTTAGTATGGTATTGGGGGCTTCCCTGGTGGCTTAGAGGGTAAAGCATCTGCCTGCAATGCAGGAGACCTAGGTTTGATCCCTGCGTCAGGAAAATCCCCTGGAGAATGAAATGGCAACCCACTCCAGTATTCTTGCCTGGAAAATCTCATGAACAGAGAGACCTGGTAGACTAGAGTCCAGGGATCGCAAAGAGTCGGACACGACTGAGCGACTTCACTTTCACTTAGTATGGTATAGAACAGATTCAGATATATATTATTATTGTCAACATTTTATTTTTAACTCCATTAATTGAGTACTACCAACAATAAGGCCCTATGCTAGATCTGTATCTAGCGTACCTTCTAAACATACCAGATAAAATTAAAACTGCTAGAACCACAAGGTGCAAGCATTATTTAATATGCAATATCAATGCACAGGAGTTACTCTATGCTGTTAAATAAATTTGGGCAATTTATAAAATAAGCATTTAATATTATATCTATCTTTGGAATCCACAGCACAACACAGCAGATGAACTGTCAACCAAGAAGGTATGAGGTCTCATTTTATTTTCAGAGAAGGCCAAATACCTTCTTGATAATGATATTGTTGATGATTCCTTGAACTGGGAGAAAGTTCCAGTGAGACCTGAAATAACTCACCCTCCAGGGAACAGACATCCCTTTTGAAGTCTACCCGCAGAGTAATCAGATTTGATTTCTTTTGGCTTTCTAAGACTTGATCTGATACTTTGCCATAGCTACCCAGACTGGAAGATGGACACGGTCCCACAATAATATTTATTTGTACCAAGTGCTGTAGTCATTCAGAACCTGTCTAGGATGCCCAAGATTTTAGACGCAGCCTACACCTGCAACATAGAATGATTGCAAATCCTAGAGATCCACGTCAGCCTGAGGCCAGAGCCAGACACTTGAAGGGAAAAATGCTATGCGGAACTTGGACCTTTGCTTGGACTTTGAATTTTCAAAGTATTGAGATTTTTCGGGGGAGGGTTGAGGGTAGTGGGTAGAGACAACTCAAGTCTTAAATGCTGGAGAATGAACTCCAAAGCCAGGGCAGAAGAAATACCTACAGCTAGCACTGTCGGAGTTAACAGTTTAAAAGGACTAAGAAAACCTTAGTGGAGCTATGTTAGCTTCATAAGAGGCATGACTCAGAGCTGACACTCACACTGCTCTTGAGTCTGAGACTCTAGCTCCAGAATCTGATGAATCACTTTTCTTTCTTAGGGCCTGTGATATGACTGGAGTTGTAATAGTCACAAACTGGTGTTGAAGAGATCTAGTTTTCTTTAACTGCTCTCACCTTGCTTTTAAACCTCCTCTCCTTCTAATGATAGAAAATGCTTGAGTGTGCCAATCAACGTTTCCAGTTTTCCAGGGAAATTTTTAGGTTTTTTCAAGGTAAGTACTGTATGATTCCACTTATATTCTGCTTATATAAAGTACTCAAACTCATAGAAGCAGAAAATAGTGTTGACCAAAGGCTGCAGGAGGGAGTGGTGAGGAGGGGGATCAGTTGCATAACATGTGAATATAGTTAACCTTAGCAAAATTCACATTTAAAAATGCTAAGATGGTAAATACAGGTTTCTTTTGCCACAATTTAAAAAATACAACTAAATTAAATATCAAAAAAAATTTTGGATTTTTTAGAGGGAGCCACTTTTTCAGTATTTCTCACTGCAGGAAGGTTCTCCCCCTCCTCCTGTTCTGCTTTTCTAAGTGAATCTGAGCAGAAAGGCTCACCCAGCTTCCTGTCTCTGCAGAAGTGTTTTCTAGTCCTCCCTCCCAGCCTTCTTGACATGGTCTGTATTGCCTGGCCTCAGGGCCTTATCATCCCCTCTTGATGGGTCTGCAAGGCTCCCTGCTGACTGAGCATGCTGTGTGTAAGGCCACGGATGTGCTGCTGATCTCACCTGGGTTTCGGAGCATTGTGCGGACAGGTGCTGCTGACGGCAACGCTACTGCCTTCAGTTAAGAGGTCTTTGTCATCCTCACCCATACCCAGCAGCCAATCCAGCAACACATCCAACTAACTGTCCTCTTTTGGAGCCTGGGTGGCTCCTAGATACTTTCTCAGAAACATTCGGAGAGTTCAGATCCATTGTGGATGCTCTTAGCTTAGGTACCTTCTTGGTCATTGCAGCTCAACTCCTGTAACATCATATCAGATACAGGACCATATCAAGCAGAACAATTCTCTTGAAGCTTCCTGACCTTCTATGCTACATAGGAGTCCAGGCACCAGTGCCAATATTCTTGCATTCACTCAGATTTGTCCGAATTTTTCTACTTTACTTACCTCAATTATTTGGATGTGATTTCTCCTTTCTCATTCCCTTTCTCTCTCATTCTTGGTCCAGAAAAACTATCAAATCTCAATTTCCTAGTTAGTATTTTCTTTACTTTTCTGGGGACAATAATTCTCACCCTCATGATTTACCCTTAATTGTGGGGCCCTAAATGGGAAACCTTAAAAAAGATGGGTTAGCTTTGCAGTTGGATACTAAGATGGCGCCTGGCGGAAGGGATAGGGGCGTGGTCTATGTTACAGTTTTTGATTGGCTCTCTTGATTTCCATGCACGTGGACAGCACTGATCACCATAGACTCCTATTATAATGAAGGCACATGATGATTTGACCTTTAACGTGATTGGTGGAACTATGGTATATTACAATTTGACCTTTAACGTGATTGGTGCAACTATGGCACATGACGATTTGACCTTTAACGTGATTGGTGCAACTATAGAAAGTCCTTTGCAAAACCCCCTTGCTTGCCTAGATAAACCAAGAGTTTGTGGCAATAAAGGGGAACTGCTTACACTAAACCCATGTGGCTCTGATTGTCTCTCCGTTGATGAGGGGCTGGGTTGGTGGACAGCAGGCTCACCTCTCCGGACCCCTCAGCTTTGCTGAGGGAAGTTCCACTGCGTCTCTCTTTCTGCGGAGCGCCCATTGCACTTTATGACCAAATGAGGACAGGGAGGGAGGAATTGCCAAGAAGGACAAAACACTGGGTGGCAAGTATTTTTACAGTATCCCCCGCTTGACCTGCGCTTCTCTGTAGATGCCCCTCTCTCCTGCTTCTCCATGTCCTGTTCACCCTATTTCCCACATGCTTCTAGTACATTTTTTACCACTGTTTCTACTGTCCCAGTAGTGGATAAGAGTGAGGTTCTGGAGTCAGACCATCCCAATTCGAAACCTAGTTCTCACCAGCTGTGCAAACTGAAAAAAGTTCCTTAACTCTCTGTGCTTCAGTCTCTTTGCTTGTAAAAATACAGGTTAATAATGGCCCTAACTCTGCAAATGAGATACCGTATAAAGCACTTTGAACAGTACCCGAAATATAGTAATTGCTCAATTTTATTAGTATATTAGCTATTACTACTCACACCATCATCAGTTCTCCTCTAGACTAGTAGAACAGATTCCTAATTGAATTCATTGTCCATATTTCCACCTTTAATTAATACTATTGTGTAGAATTCAGATGATCTGAGAATTTTTTGCTCACAAAATTAAAATTGGTATTTCTTTCCATTTTGAATATAGGCTTGAAGGCACAAAACTATTCATAATATCTGTTTCCATGTCATCAACAAAAATCGAATGTTTCATATCAAGTTTTAGCTGTTGCAGTTATCTCATATATGCTCATGACTACTTTTCTTTAACTTATTTTTGTTGAACTATAGTTGAATAATAATATATTGGTTTTAGGTGCACAGCATAGTGATTCAGTATTTTTGTAGACTATATACTATTTATTATGAACTATTGGCTATATTCCCTTTCTGTGTAATATATCCTTGTAGCATTTCTTTTATACGTAGTAGTTTGTACCTCTTAATCCCCTCCTTCTGTCTCTCCTGTCCACCCCACTAACCACTATTTCGTTCTCTATATCTGTGAGTCAATTTCTATTTTGTTATATTCATTTGTTTGTTTTATTTTTTTTAGATTCCACATTGTTGTTCAGTCATGAAGTTGTGGCCAAGTCTTTGAGATACCAAGCACTATAGCATGCCACACTCCTCTGTCCTTCACTGTCTCCCAGTTTGCTCAAATTCATGTCCTTTGAGTTGGTGATGCCATCCAACTATCTCATTCTCTGCCTCCACCTCCTCCTCCTTTTGCCTTCCATCTTTCCCAGCATCAGGGTCGTTCCCAATGAGCCAGCTCTTTGCATTAGGTGGGCAAAGTTTTAGAGCTTCAGCTTCAGCATCACTCTTTCCAATGAATACTCAGGCTTGATTTTCTTTAGGAATGACTAGCTTGATCTGCTTGTGGTCCTTGAGACTCTCAAGATTCTTCTCCAGCACCACACTTCAAAAGCATCAATTCTTAAGTGCTCAGCCTTATTTATGGTACAACTCTCAAATCTATACACAACTACTGGAAAAGCCATATACAGACTTTTGTTGGCAAAGTGATGTCCCTGCTTTTTAATACACTGTCTAGGTTTGTCATTGGAGAAGGAAATGGCAACCCACTCCAGTATTCCTGCCTGGAAAATTCCATGGACAGAGGAACATGGCAGGCCATGGTCCATGGGGTCGCAGAGAGTTGGCCACGACTGAGCACATCAGCACTAGGTTTGTCATAGCTTTTCTTCCAAGGAGTAATTGTCTTTTTATTTCATGACTGCAGTCACCATCTGCAGTGATTTTGGAGCCCAAGGAAATAAAATCTGTCACCATTTCTGCTTTTTTGCCATCTATTTGCCACAAAGTGGTGAAGCCGGATGCCATGATCTTAGTTTTTTGAATGTCGAATTTTTTTAATATAAATTTATTTATTTTAATTGGAGGTTAATTATACAATGTTGTATTGGTTTGATGAATGTTGAGTTTTAAGCCAGCTTTTTCACTCTCCTCTTGCTTCCCTGGTGGTGCAGAGGTTAAAGTCTCTGCCTGCAATGCGGGAGACCTGGGTTCTATCCCTGGGTCAGGAAGATCCCCTGGAGAAGGAAATGGCAACCCACCCCAGTATTCTTGCCTGGAGAATCCCATGGACGGAGGAGCCTGGTGGGCTACGGTCCACGGGTCGCAAAGAGTCGGACAGGACTGAGCGACTTCACTTTCACTTTCACTTTCTTTTACCCTCATCAGGGGGCTGCTTAGTTCCTCTTCTCTTTCTGCCATTAGAGTGGTATCATCTGCATATCTGGGGTTGTTGATATTTCTGCCAGCAATCTTAATTCCAGCTTGTGATTCATCCAGGCCTGCATTTTCGCATGATGTATTTTGCATGTAAGTTAAATAACCAGGGTGACATTATCCAGCCTTGTTGTACTCTTTTCCCAGTTTTGAACTAGTCATTCCATGTCCAGTTCTAACTGTTGCTTCTTGACCTGCTTACAGGTTTCTGGAGACATGTGGGGTGGTCTGGTATTCCCATCTCTTTAAGACTTTTCCATACTTTGTTGTGATCCACACAGTCAAAGGCTTTAGCCTGTAATAGTCAATGAAGCAGAAGTAGATATTTTTTTCTGAAATTTCCTTGCTTTCTCTATGACCCAGTGAATGTTGGCAATTTGATCTCTGGTTCCTCTGCATACAAGTGATAACATACAGTATTTGTCCTTCTCTGTCTAGCTTATTTCACTAAGCACAGTGCCCTCCAGATCCATTCATGCTGTTGCAAATAGCAACATCTTATTTTTTAAATAATTGACCAATATTCCATTGCATCTATATATATTATATCATCTTCATCCTTTTATCGATCAGTGGACACAGGTTTTTCCATATCTTAGCAACTGTGAATAATGCTGCTATGAATTTGGGGGGGTGAATGTATTTTCAAATTAGTGTTTTTATTTTCTCCAGATATATACTCAGGAGTGGAATTGCTATATCATTTGATAGATCCATGTTTAGGTTCATAAGGAACCTCCATACTGTTTTGCATAGTGACCGAACCGATGTGCACGCCCAACCCACAGTGTGGAAGGGTTCCCTTTTCGCCACATCCTCATTAGCCTCTGTTGCCCATGATCTTTTGATGACTGTCATTCTGACAGGTGTGAGGTGATGTCTCACTGTGGTTTTGATTTGCATTTCTCTGATGATTAGTGATGTTGAGCATTTTTTCATGTACCTGTTCATCATCTGTGTATCTTCTTCACAAAATGTCTATTCAGGTCTTCTGCCCATTTTTAAAAGTCAAGTTGTTTGTTTTTTTGATAATGAAATACGTGATCTGTTTATGTATGTTGGATATCAGCTCCTTTTGGTCATGTCACTACTTGTAAATCTACTTCTACTACTAGAGGTTACTCATTTTAGTAAGTTTCTGTGCTATCAGGTTTTATTATATGACACATTTAAATATTTTATAATTGTGTATTTTAAACCACTTATTTAAACAAAAAATAATTTAAATCACTATTCTGAGAAGGGATAAAGAGGCTTGATCAGATATCGAAAGGGAGGTACTTGGCACAATAAAATTTTAAGTACGTTGTTTAAAATGTTTTTTTATTTTCTCTTGCTATTGTTTTCCATGTTCTCAGAGTCCATGGGTAAACAGACAAAGCTTCATAATTTTGGAGCAGATATGGGTCAAAACATCATGGCGTAGAGTGTGCTGAGTCCAGACAAATGATATTTATACGCACATCCAAATTTGAAGAAAAAATGTATTTCTTTAGGTTTCAAACACTGTAATAGATTATAAAGCAAAAAATAAAAAGCTGTTGGAAAGCTCAAAAAAATCAAGTGTTTTTTTTTTCAACTTACCTCTAACCACGTTGCTCCCTACTTAGAATGTTTCACTAGCTTTCATCACTGACAGTATCGAGTACAAGCTCCATAGAAAGACATACAGAGCATGTCCTGGTTCAGTCTTTTCGGTCTAACCCTAGAGCCTCATGGCTTGTCACTCACTGTCCAAGGCCCTCCCCCTCCAGCCAGTCTGAAATCCTCGCAGGGCCTGGCAGTCATCATGTTCTTTCACGCCTGCATTCATGTGTATATGTGTTGTGGGAGGGGACTTTGTTCTGGAATGCCCTTCCTTCTTTTTTCTCCTCATTTGTCTTTTTCTCCTTACTCATCCCTCAGACTTTTATTCATCATTAAAGACATCTAACACTAATTTGTCCTTTTAAGTCTTCAGGGAACTCCCAGTATGGTGAGATGACTTTCCTCTTCTCTCCCACAGCACCCTGTGGAAACCATTTGTCACATTTTATTAAAGTTGACTGTGTGCTTTTCTGCTTTCACTCGCCTGTGCATTCCTTGAGAAAGAACCATGATTTACTCTTCTCCTCTCCTCCCTCTACAGTTCCTGCAGTGGTATGGATTAGGATTCAGTGGATGGGTAAAACTTGATAGGATATCACACAGATATGAACAGAATTAATATGTTATTTGAGAGAAAAAATACCAGAGACAATCATCATTTTCTTGCCCTCCTCTTCTGATGACACTGGAGGGACAATATTGGTCCTTCAGGAGGCTGAATGAGAATATTTTTTTGTGACTGAGGAAGGATGGAAGTGTCATTTTTTCCTCTGGAGTTGTGGGAGAAAGGGATTTTGGCTTCAGTAGAGGTAAAGGACATTGTCCTGGATGGACTTGGTTGTTATGGACTAGGTATGCCATACCTAAGGTGAAGCAGGAATTAAAATATGACAATAGTAGACTTAAATTTTTGACAGAATAAATGAAGTAATATGAATATGCATAAGTATATCTGGTCATTTCTGATTGGACAGAAACCGTGTTATCATCAATCATGCTACTGTTTTCATATTCATTTGTACTTGTTTGTAGTTCGATTTTGAGAAAGTGACTGCTTTGACATTAGGATCATGTATTATTGCTAAATTCTCTAAAGATGACTTTTAGGATATAAGGATCCATGTGGTCAGAACAAGTGTCCACTAAGCACCATTCCACATTCCAAATCACTAGGGGAAAGATAGTATTATAAATGGTGACAAATGGATAGTCATCTGAAGAAAAATAAATTGGATTCCTACTTCACACTATGATGAGATAAAGTTGAGCTGGATTAAAGATTTCAGAAGTAATTAACAAGGCATAAATGTGTTAGAAGAAATTATAACATTAAAAAATATAAACATATACTGTGCTGCTAAGCTGCTAAGTCACTTCAGTCATGTCCGACTCTGTGCGACCCCATAGACGCCAGCCCACCAGGCTCCCCCATCCCTGGGATTCTACAGGCAAGAACACTGGAGTGGGTTGCCGTTTCCTTCTCCAATGCATGAAAGTGAAAAGTGAAAGTGAAGTCGCTCAGTCGTGCCCGACTCTTAGCGACCCCATGGACTGCAGCCTACCAGGCTCCTCTGTCCATGGGATTTTCCAGGCAAGAGTACTGGAGTGGGGTGCCATTGCCTTCTCCGAAACATATACTGTAGAAGTCTCTAAATATGACCAAGAGTTGGAAACCAGGGAATTCCCTGACAGTCCAGTGGTTAAGACTTGGCACTTTCATTGCCATGGCCCAAGTTCAATCCCTGGTCAGGGAACTAACATCCTGTTAGTTGTGTAGAATGACCAAAAAGAAGACAAATGGAAATCAAAACAAGATTAAAATATGTAGCATCATGCAAATATTTTAAATTCTATATTTAAAAAAACATGGAACCACAAGTCAAAAGACAAATGATAATCTGGGAATAAATAGTTATAGCTCATTTTTTTTTTACTGTACCCCATGGTCTTAACTACTGGACCACCAGGTAATTCCCCGGTTGTGGCTAATTTCTTAAGTATGCAGGTTTTATTTTAATACTCACAACCTAATAGAAAAAATAAGCAAAGGATAAAAGCAAATAATTAATAGAAAAACAAGTACAATTAATCCTTAAATATAAAAAGATTATTAACCAAACTCAAAATAAGAAAAAAGTGCAATTAAAACCATGATCAAATACCTTTTTTTACCTCTCATGCCAGAAATAAGAATGATGAGGGTGCAGGAAAATAGTAACATCATGCATTATTAGTGGAAATATAAATTGGTTCAATCTCTACAGAGCACAGAATTGGCAACATCTACTAAAATTAAAGATAATCATATGTACCTTGTATGTACACACATGCTATATATACATATTTATTTATTTGGAATCCTTTCAGCTATAAATAACAGAAACCCCAATGCAAATATGGCTTCAACAGTAGAAAAATCAATTATATAAGTCCAGATGTAAGGCAGCTCTAGGTACAGTAAGGTCAGTATCTCAATAATATCAGTGAAGACTTAGATTCTTTTTGCATCTCATTGTCATCCTCATGGTATTTGCTGTGTCCTCAGGTTGTCTTTAAATTTTAATATGCTATTGTTACAGGCTTTCCAGGTGTGCTAGTGATAAAGAACCTGTCTGCCAGTTCGGGAGACATAAGAGATGCAGTATCAATTCCTGAGTCAGGAAGATCCACTCCAGTATTCTTGCTGGGAGAATCCCATAAACAGAGGAACCTGAGGGCCTACAGTCCATGGGATTGCAAAGAGCTGGACATGACTGAAACAACTTATCATGCATACATGCTATTGTTATCTATCATAATCAATGTAACCATATCTTATTGCTAGAGACATAACTTCCAGTTTTAAAAATAGTAAATAGCACTGTGATTTCATGTAAATATTTTAATCTTTGTTTTCCTTGGATAAAATTTTACCAACTGAACCACTGGGGAAGCCCTAGATAAAATTTAGGATTAAAATTATTCTGTAGAAACTTTAAGGATTTCATTAAATATTGGAAGGCAGCTGGTCAGGGCCTTTCTATGGGCAATGTTTAGAGTGTTTATTGCTGATCATCTTACTAATAACACTAGATTTTAATATAAAAATTTAGTGGATTTGTAGGTGAAAGTATAGTATGTAATTTTTTTTAATTTTTAGTTTTACTTTATTTTACTTTACAATACTGTATTGGTTTTGCCATACATAGACATGAATCCACCACGGATGTACATGCATTCCCAAACATGAACCCCAGAGCGGACTTTTGGACTCAGAGGGAGAGGGAGAGGGTGGGATGATTTGGGAGAATGGCATTGAAACAAGCATGTAATTTTAATTTACATTTTTATTATTAGAATGAACAGTATAATTTATTAAAAGGTTAAATTTTTTATAGAAGGTACTTTTCAGATCAGAATCAATGAAAAAAGGTATTTAGAAAAATTTTAAGTTCAAAGGTCTAGGGTTCAGGTATGAAATATAAAGTATTAGTAAATGGATTCAGATAGCTAGAACTATTCCTGTATCCTCTTAAAGATCTCATGAGCTTATGACGGAAATGAATTTGATGGAAAGAGAGAAGTTTTAGACAGTGATCTTTTTTGATGCCCTGCTTCATAGGCTGAGCTAGACGTAGAGAAGAGAAACACGTTACAGTCATCCTCTAAATTTGGATATTTGAGAGTAGGGGTATATTGTTCATCATTTTCTGGTTGAGGTCTGTGGAGGTGAGAAGCATTATTAGAGCAGGTCCCATTGATATCACAGTGCCTCTATAGAGCAGAAATGGTGATATAGCATAGGAAACGAGATAAAAGCTGATGTCAGTTTCACAATTAGAAAATCTATTTTTTTCACGTCTGAACTAATAGTTTCACATCTGAACTAATAACTTTACTTCTACATTTGGGAGCTTTTGGCTGTTTTACCTTTTCAACTGAAGTATAGTTGAATTACAATATTGTGTTAGTTTTAGGTGTATGGCACAGTGATTCAATGTATATGTGTATGTGTGTGTGTGTGGTGTGTGTGTGCGTGCTCTTATATATATATATGGAGAAGGCAATGGCAACCCACTCCAGTGCTCTTGCCTGGAAAATCCCATGGACGTAGAAGCCTGGTAGGCTGCAGTCCATGGAGTCGCTAAGAGTCAGACATGACTGAGCAAATTCACTTTCACTTTTCACTTTCATGCACTGGAGAAGGAAATGGCAACCCACTCCAGTGTTCTTGCCTGGAGAATCCCAGGGACAAAGGAGCCTAGTGGGCTGCCGTCTATGGGTTCACACAGAGTCGGACACTACTGAAGTGACTTAGCAGCGCATATATAGATAGATAGATAGATAGATATAGCCAGAACCTATTCCTATATCCTCTCCTGTAAAGATCTCATGAGGTTATGATGCAAATGAATTTGATGGAAAGAGAGAAATTTTAGACAGTGATCTTTTTTGATGCCCTACTTCATAGGCTGAATTCTTTTATATATATTCCATTTTTGGAGAAGGAAATGCAGCCCGCTTCAGTATTCTTACCTGGATAAGAATGGACAGAGGAGCCTAGCAGGCTACAGTCCATGGGGTCGCAAAGAATTGACGTGACTGAGTGACTGCACGCATATTCCTTTTCAAACTCTTTTCCTTTATAGATCATTGCAAGATATTGAGTATAGTTCCTTATGCCATTTAGTACGTCTCTTTTTACATTTATTTATTTATTTGCATAATAAGGAGAGTAAGCCTTTTTTTTAAGTAGGTCCCTTTGTAATTTTTAAACTTTTTTATTTAAGTATAGTTGATTTACAGTGTTGTATTAGTTCTGTATTTGTATTTCTCTCATCATGTTTGCACCTGTCTTAGTCACTTGGTCACAAACATCTCTAAACCTCAACTTCCTCATTTTAAAAGTGGAGATACTAATATCTATATAATGTACTTCTCCCTTGTAAATAAATTTTCATGCTTCCTGTCCAAGATTCCATGAGTAGTTTATTGCTTGCCAATCTGAACAGGATATATGAGGCCCAAGAATACTAACCAAGTAATGTACCTGGTTACCAGATATAGTGTGTCAACACAATGCATGTTGTATCAACAGGTATAAAGCCATATTCCAGCCTTTGGCACAAATTCTGCCTGAAATAACACTGCTCTCTTTGGCCAGTACAAGGATTGCTTGTTCAAACATCTGGTAAAAGCAAGGTGGGGCTCACTAGTCACAGTCTACCCTCCCCTATCAGCAAAGGAGAGAGCTCTGCTGGCACTGCCGTGTAGGATCTTCCCCCAGGAAAGTCCCAGTTGGTGCAAGTTATTTCAGTCACAGAGATGCAGCCTGACCTGCGGGTAGATGGGAGCCCAGCTAGCTTCCCATCAGTCCTATGCAACTTCCTTGGAATTTTGCATGACTCTGGAACTATAAGGAACTATAAGGAACTATAATTCACTACTTCATAAGTTATAGGTCCTGATAGATTCTAGACTTTGGGACAATTTTACTTGGTGCCAGGGAACGTCTACAAGTAGCAACCAATGCTCTCATTTGGTCTGTTTTGCTCTATCCCAGAGCACCTGGCCTGGTTCAGGGCCCAAGATGGCCTCAGTAGATCCCTTACTCAGGGTGCAGGCAGCTACATAACTCAGGCCATTTCTCGAGTTGCTGAGAAGTATGCAGCTTTTCAGGAAGATATTCTTGGAGCTCAAGCCAAGCAGTTGCCTCAATGACTGCCCTATTGTTTCCATTTAACAGTTTGGGTTTTCTCCCACAGTCACTTCAGTCTGCTCAGTAAATTGGTGTTTTATGCTTGATTTTCACTTTCAGAATCCTATCTCAGCATTTTGTAGATCTGATGTCATGATGTAGGCGAACTTTCCTGTATTGACATGTTTTGTTTTTGGCTAGTGGAGAGGTGATGCCAAAATTCTGAGTTCCATGGGAACAGAGCCAAGAGACGTTTGGCTTCTTAGAGTTAGTGTCCGTGGGAGCGGATATGGGAAAGTCCTGTGGAGGATCCATGGCCAAAACCGCATAATCAGATTTTGTTCTGAATAGGGTCCTTCATAAGATGTTAGGGGAAGTAAAAGAACATAACATTATAGGAAAAAAAAATTTCTTAGTAGAATGGTCTTGAATGGTTAGGAAAAAAAATTAAAGATAAGAATTAGTAGGTTAATCTCTTCATTTTTTTGGTTTGCCTAAAGCTTACCTTTAAGATTAATGGAATCAAATTTATCTGTTGGCCCTTCTTGGAAGAATGCTCCACAGATCTCCTTAAGATCAGAATCTGGAAATATGTTTTAGATAAGTTGATTCCAGTGAATAGTGATTTATCTACAGTGATATGCAGAACTAATAAAAGAAAATATTAAAGTCTGTTTTTCAAGAAAGTCGATATATGTGTGTTTAATAAAAATTACCTTTATTATAGAGCCTAAATAATAGCACTGTACTATTTAAAAAACTTTTCTATCTTGAAGTAATGCAAAATTGGAATCAGTGAAAAGACAAAGCATATATTTTGTTTGTTTGTTTCATTGACAAAACTATGTATTTCTGTATCAGGAACATTTAATGTAATGTTAAACAGTAGCTGAAGTGAACTGTTCAACCATTGTAACAGATTATTGGAGAGTTGTCTATCATTATTACATTATATGTTATACCTATCAGATAAATTAGACAGCTTCATACATAAAGTCTTACATTCAAGAACATTCTGTGTTGTTGACAGGATGTGACATTCATTGAGGTATTTTGACAGGTAATCTAGTAAAGTATTTGTAAATAATCTATCTAGTGTTTTAAATGGTAGCAAAGATAATCTTGCTATAAATGAATGCTCTCTAATGAACATGTATTAATTTTTTAAAGACTACAAAATTCCATCTGGGCATGAATGAACTAAATTTAGTAGCACTTTGCATTGCTTGACATTGTACTCAGAGATGGCCAGAATTAGTATAGTTTACTTTGATATGTTTTGCAATGTGTAAACTGGAACTGAATAGCCGTGCAAATGAAATTTCAACACTATATGTCATGTGCCAGGCAAGTCATGACTTGCATATCATATTTTAGCCTAAGGCTTAATTTCCTAGTTATATTACTGGGTAGTATTCATGTGTCTTATTTTTTAAAGTGATCATGTGATATTTTAAATGGAATTTTGTTTGCATGATTTTTAAAAATTTATTTATTTTTAATTGAAGGATAATTACTTTACAATATTGGTTTCATTTCTGCCACACATCAACATGAATTAGCCATATGTCCCTCCCTTTTGAACCTCCCTCTCACCTCCCACCCTTTCCCACCCCTCTAGGTTGTTATAGACCCCAGGTTTGAGTTCCCTGAGTCATACAGCAAATTTCCTTAGATGAAATTTCTTATGCTACATTTTTAATAAGTACTATTGGAATGAATGATCAAACAAATTTAACATTTGACCTAGATTTCTGTTTCTTATATAATTAATATACAAATATAAATGCTATATTTCCTTGGGTGGTTTGATTAATTTATTTTAACCTCAGTTCCCTCTATGAAATGGGCATGATAATAATACTTTAAGCATTATGAAGATGAAATTACATCATTACTTTGAAAGATATTGTTCATTTATGTTACTGTGCAGAGTAAAGTAGTGGTTTTAATGACATACTGCCATAGATTTCCCTTTGGAGTCTATTTGTCCAACAACATCTCCAGTTATAAGAGATTTATTTAGATACATGTAAATCGTTTTCATCTCATGGATATTTAGTTAGTGCCCAGTATGGACATTCCTCAGCCAGCAAATGAAGACTCAGAGCCCGTTTTCTTTGGTGTCTCTCCTGCGTTTCACCTCTTGGAATCTTTCTTCTCACTCTGACCCACAATCCACTGTCCTCCAGCACTGCAGAACTCTTGTTTCAGTTTATGAACCAGTTCAATGTATGACTTTGGGCAACCCTCTCTTTAGACCTCACTTCTGTCGTATTTAATTAGACGGGCTCCAAGGTCTCTTGCGGCTCTCATATCCTCTGACACTGACCCACTTCTCTCTCTGTATGTTATGTTTCTTGGCTTTGCTAGTCACCTGCTCTTCTTCTACCTTCTCATAATACTTTGAAATACAGCCATACAACATTAGCAGAAACCAATGCTGAATATAGATAAGGATATATTACTAAGTATAAACATTTAAAAATATAGCTTCACTTTTCATTAGGATTTGTTGAAGAATTGTTGTAACTAGAGCAATGAATCATGTCAGGTTTCTCTGAGTTCAAATCCAGACCAGCCACTGGGGTGCCTCCTGGTGTCTCACTTCCTCAGAGCTCTCTTCTGTGAAGGGAGGATGGTAATGTCTCCTATATTGACCATGTGAGGAAGATTCTGAGCACAGATCTGCAAAGGTGCTCAGCAAATGTCTTCTCAGTACAGTTCAGTTCAGTTCAGTCACTCAGTTGTGTCCAACCCTTTGCGACCCCATGAATCGCAGCACACCAGGCCTCCCTGTCCATCACCTGCTCCTGGAGTTCACTTAGAATCAAGTCCATCAAGTCCGTGATGCCATCCAGCCGTCTCATCCTCTGTTGTCCCCTTCTCCTCCTGCCCCCAATCCCTCCCAGCATCAGAGTCCTTTCCAATGAGTCAACTCTTTGCATGAGGTGGCCAAAGTACTGGAGTTTCAGCTTTAGCATCATTCCTTCCAAAGAAATCCCAGGGCTGATCTCCTTCAGAATGGGCTAGTTGGATCTCCTTGCAGTCCAAGGGACTCTCAAGAGTCTTCTCCAACACCACAGTTCAAAAACATCAATTCTTTGGCACTCAGCCTTCTTCACAGTCCAACTCTCACATCCATACATGACCACAAGAAAAATCATAGGCTTGACTAGATGGACCTTTGTTGGCAAAGTAATGTCTCTCATACCTGCCTAATTCTGATACTCAGACATCAGAACCCTGATGATTTATTGACTTTGTTCTTGACACAAAAAAATAATGTGTGTTCGTAATTTGAAGTGCTTTTTATTCAGCTGTCTAGTTAAATCTGCCACAGACTTGCCAATTGATGATTGGATGATCTTAAAGAAACATAGAATGTTTTTATAATTAGCAAGGGTTTTAGTCAAGTTATAAAACATTCTATGTTTCTTAAAGATCATCCAATTATTAATTGGCAGTTATAAAGGGTTTTAGTCATGTCGAGCCTTCCCGGATAGCTCAGTTGGTAAAGAATCTGTCTGCAGTGCAGGAAACCCCAGTTCAGTTCCTGGGTTGGGAAGATCCACTGGAGAAGGGATAGGCTACCCACTCCAGTATTCTTGGGCTTCCCTCTGGCTCAGCTGGTAAAGAATCCTCCTGCAATGCGGGAGACCTGGGTTTGATTCCTGGATTGGAATGATCCCCTGGAGAAGGGAAAGGCTACCCACTCTAGTATTCTGGCCTGGAGAATTCCATGGGCTGTATTCCATGGGGTCACATGTAATTCCATGGGGTCACAAAGAGTCAGACACGACTGAGCAACTTTCACTTAGTCATGTTAAGACATCTAGGATGATTTGATATTCATTTTCCTTTTCAAACATTCAAATTAGTTAAGAATTAAAACCAATTAATTAGGAACCAGGCCTTTATAAACATATTTTAATACTTCATAAACAATTTTTTACCTTAACAAGGAAAACTTGACATCCCTCCTAAGGGTTTGTAAATTAATTTTGTGAATAAACTCTAGGAAGACCCTAAACTCCCTGATATTATATGCAAAACTGTGAGTTTTCTTGTTCCTGGTGAGGGTGTCCCTAGTTTTCAACAGACCCAACAGGGTCATAGATATTCTTCAGTGAGTATATGGTAGCTTAAAGTGAAGCAGATCTGTTTCTGTTAGGGGGAATAGGGTAATTGAGTTATAATTTATCTGCTGTCAGTGTCAAAATATTGCCTTTTTAGTTCAAGAAATTAAAGTCCTATAGAGAAGTGCAAAAATAAACTTAAATACAAAAAGAGTTTGTAAGGGTTTTCTGTTTGGTTTTTATTTGTATTTGCTTTTAAACTAATATAGACTTGTGAGAAGCATAGGAAGTATTACAAAACATTCAGAATACTAAAACAGATACACTACAGTGAATTGTACATGATGGTTTCTGAAATTTCAGGGATTAATGTCACATGTCACACGTGAATATTCTTGGGGTGCTGAAAATGAAAGTGATGTGCCCATAGACGGACTACCAAAGCACATTTGCCATTCCTATGACTTTGGCAAAATAGGGGTGGGGGGAAATGCCTAGGTCTTGTCACAAAAGAAATTGGTCCTGATGCTTTCTTTCATGGTCTAACGGGTTTTGAAAAGGACGACTAAATGGAGAGATTGGTGATGTGATCCTGGGGGTCCATGAGTAAGGCTGAGTATAAAGATTGAGGAGTCCTGTGGCTGGGTCCTTGGAAACTGAGAGGGATACTTCCTCCCATTTCTCACTGGCTCAATTGCCCCAGTTATTTGTACTCCAGAGCCTAAGGAGAGTGAATGCACCTGCTGACCCAGACTTTTAGGTCATGTATATTCATGGCCTGGGAAAAAGCAGGTTCTGATATGTACAACCAAAAAGTGGCCTTAGCCCGTCACCACAGTTGGCTCCTTGCTGCACCCCCACCCCCTCAAGAGCAACTCACGTATAGCTCCAGCCTTGTCAGTGTTAAATATTATCACAATTAGAAGAAGTAGTACATTTTGTTTGCATGAGTGTAAATTGCTGTAATATAGTTTAAAATTGTATTTATCATACTTATAAATTATTTATTGAAAAACCAGAACACCAGAGAGAATTAGTCACTGCTAATTAAACATAGTCACTTCTTTAGAGCTAAGTTATTAAACTGGCCAGGAGTGGAGAAGAGAGCTCATTTCAAAAACATGTATAAATAGTGTTGCACTTAAGGATTCTAGGCACTTCATAATTATTTCTCAGTTCAATTTGAAAATGTATTCCCCCAAACTCAGATAAACGTGTCAGTCTCATTAAGTGCTAGGAAAAAGGTGCAGCTTCCCTGTGTCCCTGTGGCTTCAGTAGAACTTGTAACTCTAGGACCATATACCCTTGCCAACTGCAATGCATTTGGAAATTGAACCTAAGAAAACATATAAATAGTTTTCAGGTCAAGATAAAGAGAAATGAAACAGATGTAACTAGTCCTTGCTTTTGTGTGTTTAAAGCAACTTGACCAGAACCAATGTAACAGGAATTTCACCCATGAGAAACTAGAGTAGCAGACCTAACATTTCTAAACCAAACTTTTGTGCTCAGTCCTTAAACTTTTATAATAAAGTGGAAGCCAGAAATCTAGAGTTAATCATTATAACCTAAAACAGTTGTCTTTCAAAAAAGGTGAAAACACTTTAATATAACTTATATTGTTTCTACACATTAGATGTAAGAAATAATTTCACTTAATCATAAGTACAATTTATTTGATTAACAAAATCCTAATTTACAAAATAGTAGTAAATATATGCAGAAATATATTCATTATCAAATTATAAAATAAAATTAACAATTTGTAAGATACCATCAGTTTATTATTCTGATTTCAGATAATAGAGTTAAATCATTTTGGTTTGCTTAATATTTATAAGTATTAAAATAATGGAACGTTGAGATTTGAATACAATGACAGTAAACCATTGAAATTTCACATTCACATTATACAGCCATCATGAACCCATAAGTGAATGCTAACAATGTAAAAAAATATAAAATGATTGTAATATAACCATCTAACCATTCGCATATGGAGTTTTAAGACCTCTATTTAATCAACTAATTTGCTCCAAAATATAAGCATTTGCTTTTATGTCCTACATGACATGTCTTTGTGCCTTAATACTTAATTTGAAATGTCCTTACTGTAAAAATATACCAAAGTAAATAAAAAAGGAGACATTTATTTACAAAACAATATTGTATACATATTATATAAATGCAACTGTTTTCAAAATCTTTTTATACAATATTGATAGAATCAGTCATTTCCATTATTTCATCCTAAAAGCTGCAGTATTACAAAGGCAGGCTATAATTTTGAAATTTTGACAAAAATGAACACATTTTGACTGCCTTTTAAACGCAGCTTCTCCAAGTATGCTACAGAATTGAATGTAGACCTCTAGAAAAATGATTTTTCTTTCTTTATGGAAAATCCATTGCCCATAGTGAGGAGTGTGAAAATGCACCTGAAGAAAGGAGAAACTTATTACTTTACTGAATGTTTTTTGCTTGATAAACCTGATAACATCAGCCATTCAGCCTATTGTATTAGCACCATTGGCATAAACTATTAATGTACTGTATCAATCAGAATAGGAATGGTAACTTGCATATGGTGTGCCATCCCTATTTTGTGGAATCTCATCTTACCAAGTATGCTATCATAGAATATAAATTCAAGTGTTTAAGGATGTTTCAAATAATGGTATATAACAATACTTCATTTTACCAATACTACATATAGATTTTTCTGCAAATATTACGTGAAACTGTAAAGAAATAGATTTTAAAGCATACTCCTTTAATTCACCAGAAGACAAGGAGAACTGCTTTCATTCACCTGCATATGTTGAAATATATTTGAACAGAAATGGAATTTGATCTCCTAGTTGAAAAACTCTGGAAATCATAAAACTTTTTATTATACGATTTGTTGTGATGGTTAAATGCCAACCATTGCATATATATTCTCTCTTTTAGTTCATATACTGTAGCTTGTGCTTAAGTGACTGTAGCATACTCTAGGCTTATAGCCCATGGTACATAATTTCACAGTTTCAAAATTGTTGAGGGGAAGACCTTCTGTGTTTTAGGAAGCTATGAACCAAATATAAATCTCATGAGCACCCACAGCGATCTACTACCATGCCTGGAATCTTCCCATATATTATTTGTTCTTTGCCATTAAAATATAGCATATTAATTGGAGACATCTTTGTAGGAGTACAGCAAGGGCCGGCTGAACCTTTGGGGTTTGCTTGGTGCACAAGATGGGTATGAGGATACTTTTGCAAAAATAAAAATTCACATTCTCCGGAGCAGTAATTGGCCTTATATCTTTTGGGTGCAATAATCCAATCCCATCCAAAAGCTTCAAAATCCACAGTTAGAGGGTAACGACAGCATCGAGATTCTGTGGAGTGCTCATCACAATCAAGCCCAAAATCTCTCCTAGATCTTTTTGGTGTGTCTGTTACCTTGACTTCTAAAAAAGGATTCTGTATGGAAAGGAAAGAAGAGTTAGTAATAGATCCTCAAACACTCTCCTACCGCAGGGAGTCATTATTAAAGAAAGAAACTAATCATTCTGCTTATGTCACATCTCTTTCTAAACTGCACAGCATTAAGGAATTTTCATTTACGCTAGGCTTGATTCCTCCTTTATGGCTCAAAAGTCTACAGGAGCCATAGGAATTCCCCTGTGGTCAGAGCTTTGTCTTGTTTATCGCTGTTTTCCTCAGTTTGAGTATCTGAATGCCTGACACATAATAGATGCTCTGAATATACTGATGGATGACAGTAAAGGGAGGGGGGAAGAGAAGAGAAAGGAGCAGGGAGGAAAGAAGAGGCACAAGCCTAGCTTATGTCTTCCTGCTTATTGATTAAATATGGTGGCTAAATATGTCTGATGACTCCTGGAGGGATAGGTTTACTCATTCATTCTCCCTTCACTTGGTCTTGTTCAGGGAAATTTGGATATTAACACCGAAACAAAATAGTTGCCACCCAGTACTGCACAGATGTAATGGGGAAAAGGAAGGCAGAGTGATGAAGGTAGTGGTAAGTATATAGGGTTGGAAAGACCAACTCCGAGAGAGAGAGGCGCAGATTCAGAAGAAGATACAATGATATTCCCTTTTTTTCTTTCACTAAAATATGTTTCCATTCAGATATTTAAATAACAATTTGCTAATCCTCCTCCTGCACCAATCTTTTCATGAATTTGAGACATTTTTCCTTTTATATGGAAAATTCTGAGGAATACATCTTATTAGTCCTGTTTAATAATAATTAAAACCTCTGCCATGTCACCAACTTTGATCACTAAAATGCTACCTAGAAAAAGAACACATTCTTTTTTACCCTATATTAAAATCAAAATAGACCTGGTAATTATTGGTATTTAAGATTATACAAAATAACATTATTTGGGGAGTTAATAACATTTTATGTAGTATATTTAAAGAAAAATTGATCACTTGGAAAATTTTACAATCTCTTAAAGAATATGTTTTCATTTAGATATGATTTACTTTACATTTAGATATCATTTAGATATGATATTCTTTACAAATAAGGCCATTTAAAAACTATAAAGCTTTCAAGTATAATCTTTTGTTGTAAATTATATCAATAAATGGAAATAAAAAGTATGGTCACATTAAAAAAGTTTTTGAAAACAGAAGTAAATACAAGCATAGATAAGCCAGAAGAGTGAGTAGCTCTAAACTTATACTAGATTTTAAAATGTTTTTTATTAATTTTTATAATATATAAGGCATTATTTTCTGTTTGACTTTATATTAAATTAGTTGACATTACTTAAGTTAACTCCTGTTAAAGAACAGTAAGACAGTTCAGAAAATAGCTGGGTAGTACAAGTTAACTAGCCTGAAATTTTTTATTTTATTAGGAGTAATTCACAAAGTAATCCACATATATACATCAGTGCATCAGTAGTCTATAAAACAAGGAACATATTTATCATGAGAGATCTTAAATATAGTATATTTAATAGTATATAAACCTAGACATATATCTAGTTAATTTCTATAAGTAAAAGCATTTTATTTAATTATAACTTTCAGAGTTTATTTTTCTGCTTTACTAAGCAAACGAATTTTAACAAATATTTCACTCTTCTGGGGGAAAAAATGTGTTGTTGAGTGTGTGCTAGAATCCACTGTGAAGACTTCCTGTTTTTATTTATATAATCATGTAGCACATCAATGGAAAGCATTTTATATTTCAATTTCAATTCAAAAGAATTCCTTAAAAACTTAAGGACCATGGTATAACTTTTTTTCTTTTAAATCCTCATGCAAAGTAAAAGTATCAAGAGAGTTTTCATAGGGTGTGAAACGGGACACCTACTTTTATTGGGTACAGGGCTACCATCGGGGTAAGGTACCTCTGTCTGGCTTATAAGCACAGGAAACTGGAATTATTTTTCACTACTATTCATTCACATTATGAATAAATACATAACAAGGTTTTTAGCATGTTATTTTCAGTAATCACTTACCAGTCCTTCTTCTCCTGGTTCTGGGAAGGTTACAGCAAGATCATGACCATTCTCATCTAAAGCTTTGATTTCAATGCCTAAGTTGGATTCAGGTTGTTTGAGCCAGTTTTGCAACACTGTCTTCACATCAATGCTCTGCCAAATACCAGTGCCTGGGTTCATGTCAAGTTTCAGAGATCGGATTCCAGTATACCTTGTACCGTCTTTCATGGGTTTGATGAGTCTCAGGATTTGCACAAACACTGTTGTAGGAGTCTTGACAGGTCTCAGATATATCCACAGTTGGGCCTTTACTACTTTATTGTGTTGTATCTTAGAGCTAAATTTAAAGAAGCAACATTTGGGTTTTTCTTGCACTTCTGCTAGAAGATCAGCTATAAATGAATAAGAAAAAAGTTACTAAGATCATTTTTATGAAAAATGAACGAACGCCTCCATGTCAATCTATGAACATTTTTTAATTGGAATACTGTGTGCATATTTAGCCTTTTAAAATGGAAAAATATGTAGCATTTCATTCATAACAGCAAAATATCAAGTATAACAATTATTACAGCTTTTCAAAATCTTTTAGGTATATGTTTTTTCAGCTGTTTATGAGCAGCCTACTTCCTTTCCAGAGAACTGTGGACTAAGGAAAATTCTATTAAGGAACGAAAAGTGGATGAAATTTTAAAATGATGATGATTAGAGAGAACAAGAGACACTGTGGAAGAACATCCACTTAGAATTCTTTGGGAATCTGAGTAGTTACACTTACTGAGCAGCTGTACCAATCAGTCTGGAGGAAGGAACCCTTCCCCCAGGCCTGAATTACCTGGGGACAAGACACAGTGAGCAACTAACTGAGCCTCGGGAATTAGTAGAAAACATAGTGCATCTGTTATGTTAGGGCACTGGGACGGCCTTTTAAAGGAAAAAAAATTTAAAAACTAGCAGGTAATTGGCACCAAAATTTAGATGTTGTATTCAAGCTGTTTCAAAACCTAGAAAACACTGTCTTTAGGGTCAGACTGTCATTGTAAGCAGAAGCACTTAGCAATTTCTTGCCTTTTTGTTTTCTCAAGATTGTTTATAAATAAGGCAAATCTATTCCTGGATTATCTGATAGCACAGTCTTAAAGGAAATTTATTTGTTGCCTTATAACCTAGTTACTAAATAAGAAAACCAGTATTTTGAAACTGTTCTGAGTCCAGTCTAAAGTGGGTAGCATAAAGCCAGATCGCAGACACATGGCACAAAAATCTTCCTGGTCATGCTTTCTCTGTTGAGGTGCCTGTCTCCCTTTCCTTGAGTATATGTTTGAACTGACTGCAACAGAAATATATGAAACATATTATCTTTCAGAAACAACATAGATACTACATACAGGTAATAGTTCTCCCTCCTATGAGGAATAAAATAATATTTTAGAAGGTTATTAAGCATGTGCCTCCTAGATATGTGCAGACCAGGTACTCTCAACAATAGTACCATGGTCAGGGTATAAGTGGGACTTTGTAAGCCATAACCTACTCAATTAAAATGTTTATTTCTTAGCATTTTCTGCTCATTGGCTCATGATTTATCATTATGCTGTGTTTACTTCCTTATTGCTCTTACTAATACATTAAGTTTATTAAGAACATTTTTTTATCCTTTCCACTGTAATAGCTTTCAAAATTACTCTATGAAGAACATAAAAACCCTATGAGAAATAGTTTTGAATAACAGAAGTCATTCTAAGTGTTCAGCAAATGCCCAAATAGGCTTCAACATCTACAGATTTCTTCCTTTCTCTTTTATTAGTGAAAAAAACCCTGTTTTTTGAAATGCATATTTCAGGCAACCAAATGCAATTAGGAAATTTCATGTAAATTTTTCACATGGCTGCTACTATCTCCCAATCCTTCACCTTGGTAGCATTAAGCTGTGAAAACATAAACATGTTATAGTTGTCATACTAAACTATATAACATGAATGCTATGCGAGCATTTCATTTCTGATTTTTAGCTTTTTAGCTCTCTAAGAAAACAGATAATGTAGCAGCTTTCAGTCTCATTAGCATATTTCTCATGAAGTCTTGCAAAAAAGCTCTTTGCCCTCCTCCTTACGTACAAGCCAGCAGCTTGTTAAAAGAGCCTGAAAATAGATCGGTTTCTCATGAACACTAGAACAGCAGTCAGCAGAGTCGTTGCTCTGCACTAGCAGAACTACTCACACTCCGTGGGCATGGTAATGACCGTTTCCGTCGTAACGTGGTAGTCATCGTCTTCCAAGGAGCCGTCGCTGCTGTCATCTCTCTGGACATCGTACTGATCAATCAGTTCCCGGAGTGGAGGAGCCTTGGGCAAAAGTTGTCTTATAGCATCTTTGCTGATGTTAGGAGCTGTTTCCAGGCGAAGTTTACTGAGGATTTGGATTTTTATGGCTTCTAGTCTTGAGGATTTATTGTTTTGTCTCCACAAACATGCATTACACAGCCCCTTTTTTTCCACATTTTCCTTCTGCTCGCTGTTCTCATTCAGATCCACTGGGCCAGCAACAAGCAGCATAAATAGGTAAATATAAACAAAGATTTGCAGTTTTTGCATGGTTTTCAATACAATCTTTTTCCTTGTTCTTACTTCTTCCTTTTACTTTTCTTTTGCTTTTGAGTAACGCCAAGCCAAACGTTAATGCCTGCCCAGTCTGAGAGACAACTTGCCACACCAGTGAATCTTTTATACTGTATTCCAAGTGGCTTTTTATATTCCAACTTTGATGAGACAAGTGTCGTCGGGATCTGTGATTGGCTCTTGCTCCACAATGAATCTCACTGTCAGAGGTTAAAACCCTGTCTGTCACAAGTCACCAAACAGTATTTTGTTACAGTCAAGGGTGAGCTGATTCATTTGACTACTTCTTAAAAGGAATAAATCTATGAATAATAAAGGCTGTCTGTGACATTTGAAAAATTAAAAACTTTAGTAACAATAACATATACACTTAGATCTTATTCATCTTTATATGTGAAACTTTAAAATTATAATTTAAGTGAATAAATCTTAATTTACACTTCATACTTAAAAAGTTGATATGTTTTGCCCTCAGAAAATAAAATGATTTTATACCATTTAAGTAAGCATTTGAAATAAAAAGAATTTTATTTGTTATATTAAATTATTTTTAATCTTGTATAATTAGAAAATACAGATTTATTCAGGAAGACTTAAATGAAAAGATTGTGATACTAGTGAAAGATTTTCTGCTATAATTTGAGAAACTTGTTTCCCTGAATAAATTCTTAGCACATAATGAAAATCCTACTTTAATATTAAATTGCTCATGGAATTACTTTTAAATAATATCTTTTATTCATATGAAAATTGTATTTCAGTTTCGATTGACTACTATTAAGTTACTTCCTATCAAAGTTGCAGATTAATATGGCTTAGAGGATGTGTGTTTTCATTGTTTGTTACAAAGAGGATATTGTCAGCAATTTGATCTTAGAATAACTTAGAATGACTTAGAAGATAGTGAATTTTATGATGGGTAACAAACGTTTCCTCAGCTTTCCAGCGGTAAAAGAAAAAACGTAGTTACCTACTCTCTGTAAATTATATCCAAACATTGTGAACGCAGAAAAGGAAAGGAACACCGTCATAAAGGTGTTCTTTATCTTCCATTTTTCTGCTTCTCACTACTGTGCTGGTACATTTTTCTCCTTCCTAGTACTGTGCCACTTCCTAGTACTTCCTTTGAAGTTTCTCATTTGACCGGAGGGCAGACTCCTGGCAGGGATTTGGGGTAAGGTCTGGGAGCAGAGAATGGGGCTTTTTTTCTCTAAATTTAAGTGGCCTCTGTAGGGATCAAACTCTCAACCTTAGCTTTGGGAGCCACAAGGCCTAATGAAATGAACTATTCAAAAGCTAAACAAATATAGCCAGAAAGAAATAGAAGCTGTTTCCAGGCCACAGGAGATTTATTTTTCCTACTACTTTTGCGGAAGCTAAAGACTCCTAAGAGAGTTAATCCATTACTTTTTTCCCCAAGAGAGTGCAGTGGTTCATATCAAATATTTATTTTTTAGGTCACTACTTTCGCACATTGTACACTAATTTACTGCCTCAGTGCACTAAAATGCAACTCAGTAGCCTGAAAAGTTAATGCATTTTCATCAAATTCTTAAGAGGTATCTACATCTCTTGAGAAAAAATGGCCTTACATAATGCATTAGATTTGCCCATCGTTAAAGATTAAGGAAAACCACACACAAACCAGATGCCCTGAAGGATTTCAGATAGTCTTTGTTGTGGAGCAGTATTAGATCCGGCTTATAAAGTTTTATTTGTTTGGCAAATTTATTTTTCAACATATAAATCTTTGTAATGTTATAATCGTAACGTATGCCCCTATACACTTCTGAGCAAATCAAATCTGTTTTCCCTTTTAACTTGATTAGAATTGTGTTGCAATTGGGATCTCAGGTCCTGGAGTTGGGTAGACGTGAGTTCAGATCTCAATTTGCCACTGTGTAATAATGAATGAGATACTTCTCTAACCTTCAGTTTCCTCATAGAGTGTCGGGGGCATGTAATTCAATAATACATGTAAATTGTTGAGTACCGTGCCTGTCATATAGTAAGTGATTGATAACTGGTACTTGAGTACTTAGTCTTTGTTTCATGCAGAGGGGTTTGAGATTATGGTTAAACTTATCCTCCACATGAACTAGAACTCTTTCAGTTTGTAGTCGCCAGTTACCGACTGACACATGCTAGCTCTCTAGTAAAATGTTGTAAGGTAGACCTGTGAGCGCTTTCTCCTTACTGCCTGGGATAAAGGGAACAAAGATTATCATTTCCATATGGTCAGTGCTCATTATTTATGGATCCCACATTTGCACATTTATGTCTTGCTGAGATTTATCTTAACTGCATAATCAGTACTTACAGTGCTTTTATAAGCATTTGTGCACATGCACAGAACAATGAAAAATTTGAGGCCTCCAACACACAGGATCCCAGTTGAGGTCAACCAAGTCAACTCTCTTTCTTGTTTCAGCCCTCATACTTAGTAAGGGCCCTTTTTGCAATCAGTATACCACCATGCTTTTTATATTTTTGTGTGCATTTGGTGGAGGTAGGGGGTGATTCTGTTGCTTACAGTGCCCCCCAAGCATAATGTTGAAGGTCTGTGTTCCTAGGCAAAGGATGACTGTGGCGTCGGGGGGCTGGAGGAAGAGTGCAGTATGATGGGGGAAAGCTACTGTTCATTAGATGCAGAGTTTTCAATTTGGGAAGATCAAAAAGTTCTGGAGATGGATGTTGATCACAGTTGTACAGCAAGGTAAGTGTACTTAATGCCACTGAACTGTACAGTTAAAATCGGTTAAATAGTCAGTTTCACATTATGTATATTTTGCCCACAGTTTTTAAACAAGAAGGCTGTGGTAGGACTGAAGGAAAACTTCTTCCTCATAGAAAAACAATGTGTGTTATGTAAGCTTCATTCAGGCTTCAGTTATAGGGCTTTTGGCTGTAAATCCAATGTTGAAGAATTAGCAGTATGTATTAAACAAGATATTTTAAAACAGAAATGCACACAAAACAAGGTTATTTATTGATTGTTTAACAAAAACATGACCAGAGGCTGATGGGAATCTAACCTTGTAGTCCCCCTAGGGGCAGTGGTTCAGTAATCACTTATTCATGTTGGCAGTGATTGGGTAGAACATAATCACTGTGAATAATGAGAGTCAGCTCTATCCAATCAGGATCTCTGGAGGTCAGTATTGAGGGAATTAAGAGGTACTCAAGAAGTTTCAAGAATGTATTTTCCTCCTCCAGTGCCATGATTTGCAACCTTCCTTTGGCTTCAGAGGAGCAAGGTTGACAAGCAGTAGGAACCTTCACTGCCGTCTGGGTGCTGGGGGCCTAACTTTGGACAGGACTTTGTTGCTAGGATGAGTGCATAGAGAATTCCTTCTAGGTGACTGGGAGGGCGTTGTCAACCACCGTGTTGGCTTTGTCTTAGGTTTCCCATCTTTGAAAGCAGTTTCTTCTCACAGAAGTCCAGTGCTCCTCCTCACAAGACCTGTAGTTTTCTTTCCCCCTGTTCTTCTTTGTACTCAATGGGCCTTACATTTGTGTAACCATAAGTAAGGTAGCAAGCAAACTTCTCTCAACTCTCTTACAAACACCAGGTGGTGGGGAGGGGGCGGGGTGGCAGGGAGGGGTGTGCGTTTCAAAACAACTTTGAGAGTATAAAGCATATTTCCCAAAATACATTAATGGTTTTACTATTTGCATTCTGGAAGCTCTCAAGTATTACTAATGTAAAAGTTTGCCAGAAGTTTGATGATGTGGCCAAAGAAAGGAGGAGACTAAGAATTAGAGTAAGGATGAATCCTGAAAAATTCGACTCTGTTGTGGGAAAGGAGATAAAGATGCATTTTATCTGATCACTCTTGCCATTTCCTTGTGATGATAGCCCTTTGGTATAACACTGTTCTGATAATGCTTAAAGCCAGAAACAAACTGCTCTGTTATGTGCTCAGTTCACATAACAGCCCAAGAAGCTGCCATCCTACAGTGGCAGTATCTGATTATCCGTGCTCTCAATAGGTTACAGAACAAAAATGAACAAAAACGAAAGTGCCCTTGACTCAGGGAGTCACAGTATAGGAATAAAGATCTGGAATATAGTTCTGGGTTTCTTGCTGATGTTTTATGTGACCTTGAGTAACCCTTATGGCAGAAAGTGAAGAGGAACTAAAAAGCCTCTTGATGAAAGTGAAAGTGGAGAGTGAAAAGTTGGCCTAAGGCTCAACATTCAGAAAACGAAGATCATGGCATCCGGTCCCATCACTTCGTGGGAAATAGATGGGGAAACAGTGGAAACAGTGCCAGACTTTATTTTGGGAGGCTCCAAAATCACTGCAGATGGTGACTGCAGCCATGAAATGAAAAGACGCTTACTCCTTGGAAGAAAAGTTATGACCAACCTAGATAGCATATTCAAAAGCAGAGACATTACTTTGCCAACTAAGGTCCGTCTAGTCAAGGCTATGGTTTCTCCTGTGGTCACATATGGATGTGAGAGTTGGACTGTGAAGAAAGCTGAGCACCAAAGAATTGATGATTTTGAACTGTGGTGTTGGAGAAGACTCTTGAGAGTCCCTTGGACTGCAAGGAGATCCAACCAGTCCATTCTGAAGGAGATCAGCCCTGGGATTTCTTTGGAAGGAATGATGCTAAAGCTGAAACTCCAGTACTGTGGCCACCTCATGCGAAGAGTTGACTCATTGGAAAAGACTCTGATGCTGGGAGGGATTGGGGGCAGGAGGAGAAGGGGATGACAGAGGATGAGATGGCTGGATCGCATCACTGACTCAATGGACGTGAGTCTGAGTGAACTCCGGGAGTTGGTGATGGACAGGGAGGCCTGGCGTGCTGCGATTCATGGGGTCGCAAAGAGTTGGACACCACTGAGCGACTAAACTGAACTGAACTGAGTAAGTCAGGTGGCAAAGCTTTCATTTAGAAATGGATGTATGCATGTGTGAGTGTACTGTGGACCCTTGGACAACACAGGTTTGACCTGCACGAGTCCACTTATGTGCACACTTTTCACTAAACATGTATTGCAGTACTACACTCTCTGAGGTTGGTTGAATCCTCAGATGCAGAACCTTGGATATGCGTGTACCCAAGGCTGACTGTAAGATTACATGTAGATTTTCAACTTGGATGAGAGTTGGTACTTCTAACCCCTGTGTTGTTTGAGTTTCAACTGTATTAATTCACTTATTATTTTATGAAATATTCTAATGCCTATAATGTGTCTTATAGAGGATGAGATGGTTGGATGGTATCAGTGACTCAATGGACATGAGTTGGAGCAAACTCCAGGAGATAGTGAAGGACAGAGAAACCTGGCATGCTGCAGTCCATGAGGTCACAAAAAGTCAGAGATGACCTAGCAGCTGAACAACAACAAATTATGTGCCTGGCATCATGCTAAATTCTGAGGAGAGAGCAGACAGAACCAGTCACTGTCTTCATAAAGCCTGCAATCTTCAATTGTAGGTTCAATCTTCTAGATTCTTCAGTATAGAATGGAAATTTGATGAGGCATGCTCTTTCACTTGAGGTGTATCCCCTAAAACAGTAATTCTCAAACCTTTTGGTCTCAAGGTTCCTCTACTCTGAAAAGTTATTTAGGATCCTCAAAAGCTTTTATGTGGGTCATATCTATCAATATTTAATGTATTATAAATTAAAAATGAAAAATGTTAGAATATAGACATATGCAAACATATATTCTATTTGCTGACAGAGTAATAATGATGTTACATAACATGGAACCTCTGGAAAACTTGACTATACATTTAAGAGAAAATGAGAATAGCAAGGAAATCTTAGCTTTGTTATGAAAATGGTTCTTACTCCACAGATTATCTAAAAGGGTCTTCACTCCAGGGATCTCCAGACCACACTTTGCCCCACAGTAATGCATTTTATACTGCTTCAGTTGAATATTTTCCCATCTAACTTTAAGTCCTCTCATCTTAATATTTGTAACTTTGTTTTAATGAGACATCAAATATGGTGATTTCTAGACAATGTATACTTTTTAACTGATACATAATTATTGCTAAGAGCAGAAATATACACTTTCTTGTTTTATAATTACCAATTACTAATTTACAGGTTCTGTAGAGGACATTTGGCCAAGTTTGTCAGCTGAAGGGTAGACTGAAATCTGGTCTTGAGGGTTTTCTTTATTTATTTTGGTTTTCAGGTCAGTCTTGAGATGATAACATTCATATTATGGCAACGTATCATAATAATATCCAGTTAACAAAACTTCTGCATTTCACTGTCCTTTAGAAGCAGTATTAGTTCAGGAAAGCTGCAAAATGTGATTTCTCTTCTTCCTTTCTGAAATGGAAACTCCAGTTTATTAATTATACATTTGTAATACAAAGAAAAAAAATTTAGTTATAATTTGCTTTCCTCTTCTTTTCCATTGAAAAAAGAGACTAGACTCAAAGACTTGGTGTTAAAATTATATGTGTGTTTAGATTTTTACAGTTCCCAAATGTGTTTACTGATAACTGAACTGATAAATGAATGACTGTCCCCTTGAATACAGAAAAGTTCAACTTTCTGATTTTTTGGTAGGTATATTTATACTTATATATTCATAATGTGTTGTTATATTTATATTTACAGGCTTTCTGTTGGCTCTGTTTGTGTTTTTGCTTGCTCTGTGGCTCGCAGCATTTCTATTGGGTTCCCTCTTGCTCGCCCTGGTAGAGAGTCCCAGTACTGGTGGGTCCTGCGTCCTTGCCGCCTCTCGCAGTTCTGTGAGAGTGTGCCTGGGACTCAAACATTCCACTGGAGTTTTGCACTCAGTGATCTATGACTGCACAGAGAGACTCTGTAGCTAGTAATAAGACCTTGCTAGGGAGTAACTGTGCTTGCTCTGACACTACTTAAGACTGCCAAAGCCCTTACCCAGCACAGGTCCTATCTAGGTCAAACTGAGTCAAAAGTAGCCAAAGAGGAGGAAAGAAATCTCAAAGGGGAGGGGTGTGCGTGTGTCTGTGTGTGTTTAGGCAAGGTGTGTGTGTGTGTGTCTGTGTGTCTGTGTGTCTGTGTTTAGGCAAGGCAAGGGGTGTGAATCAGTGTATACATACACACATATCCACTCTTTTTGGACTCTGTTCCTGTTATGTCATTACAGAGTATTGGGTAGAGTTCTGTGTGCTACACAGTAGGTCCTTACTAGTTACCTGTTGTATATACAGGCTTTCTGAGTGTGTGTAGTGAGTGTGTGTCAATTCATATCTCCCAGTTCCCCCTCCCTCCATCCCCCTAGGTGACTGTAAGTATGTTTTCTACATCTGTGACTCTATTTACGCTTTGTAAGTAAGTTCATTTGCATCATTTAAAAACCTTAGTTTTTGATGCCTATTGCATATTCTGGATCATCCAGGTAACCACTTTACATCTTCAGTGTCTTCATTTATACAGTGTATAAAAGTACAGTGTCTACAGTGTTATAAAAAAAAATGTTTACAGCTGAGTTTGTTTACTATAATCCAGTTGGTTTCAAGTGACATCTAAAGTGATAGATTTGACTTTTATCTATGAGTTCTCAAAAAAATTGTTTTTCCTTGAAAAGAAATCTTACTATTCAAGCATTGAGAACCAGGCTCAAAAATTTCTTTATTCTACTAATAGCAAATAAGCGTAGCTACTTAAGTCCTTTGCCCAAATCATTGACTGTTGTTTGGCAAAAGTCTGTGATTCACTAATTTGGCCCTTTTTACTGGATTTGAATTTTCTTTTTGGTTATGTTGAGTGCACATACAGTGAGAGAGCCTATAGGGAGTTTCAGATTCTCTGATATAAGTTATAGCAGTCTCTAGCTGGGCTGTCATACTTGCTGCACCCACATACTTACTTTGGGTCTAAACCCACACCATTGCCCACTTCTCTGGATTAAGAAGACATAAAATTCCTCCCTGCAGCTATACATTGGTCCCCAGACTTAATGAAGTTAAATTTTTTAAATTTACAAATAAGAAAAAACTGAGTGTAAGAGGTTCATTGTCATTATTTTTGATGGCTGATTTTCTTCATGATAGTTCAGTTTACTTTAGGACAAGCTCAGGGTTTCCAGAGCAGATGACAATATACATTGAACAGACAAAACCAGATCTTTAGTTCTGAAGCCTTTACTCTCCCTTAGTATTGAGTTAATAAGCCTTCCAGTAAACAAACACTTCCCAAGAGAAAATGTTGCAATTCTTGGGGTTTTGTTTTGGGGGGATTTTTGGTAACCATAGACTCAATACAGAGTATGTTTCTGCAGATAAAAAAATTTTTCTTAAATTTTTTTTAGATTTCAATTTTAAATTTAATGTTTTAAACCTTTTTTAAAAAAATGACTCCCTCTTTACTCAGGTAGTGTTTTGGATGTGGTGGTAGCCATAGAAGAATTCAGTTTTATTCAAGAGTCTTCAGAAAATGTTTTCTCATTTCCTTGAAATTGCCTAAAGCATTGTTTTTCATAATTCACGGAAGATTGGCTTTCAGAGGAATTCTGTTTCCAAATTCTTCTGTAAATTCCTAGAAAGGAACTCTCTAAAAATTATTTATTAATTTATTTGTTCATTTAACATTTCCTGAGCACTTGGTTTGTGCTAAGACCATGCCAAGAACGAGAGACAGGAAAAAAAAAAATGATGCCTATTGTCTAAGAGAAAAAATTAAATTTTAGGAACATCAGAATTTTAAGATCATCATATCTGATCTACTCTTGAATAGATGGAGAAACTGAGGCCCTGAGAGAGGTTACATGACTTAAATTAGAATTAAATTTTAAAAGCTCATTTGATTTGCAAAGGCAATTTGCATTGAAATACTTTTGAAGCACCAGTACTTTTTTATATTGAGTTAAGAATTTTTTTTAATATTCTAAAATTAACAAATAAGGCCAGTGCTCAATTTCCTGGGTCAATGCCACAGTGGTGCCCTTTGTGCTTGGACCCGGTCCATGGTCTGGCTTGGCAACCAAAAGACCCAGTGACCTGAGTTTGGCAATTAGTGTAGGGGTTTTAGTGTCTACTGACTAAAACTACTTAGGCTTCCCATTTGCTCAGATATTGGGGGTTAGCCTTTTGTTATAGAACTTTACTACTTCTGTAAATTCATTTTTTTTTGATATTTTGAATTATATATTTACATTCTTAAAATTTTTAATGAATAAGTCAGAAGTTTCTAGTAATTTTAACTCTAAAAAGTTCTGTTTGACTTTCTTATTGGTTTAAAAGCAGATGCAGTCTTCAATTACAGTAAAAACATTGTCATTTAATGTGAATGTTCATTAATATGAACATCCTGGCCCCTGCTGGGAACTCTAAGAACTACATCACCTGTACTGTTAATCTTTCTAAGGTCATAGGGACTTCAGGTTAAACTTTGAATTCAGTTTTATGTATCTACTCCCTTTTTTGTAACAAACAGAAATGTACTGAATACAACCCATAAATAAGACATTACTATTAAGACTCAAAATTTGTGTTAAATAATGGACATTTTAACATGTGCCTTATTGAGACAATGAATTTAAATCCACTGTAATACAATAAAATATTCTACCTTAATTTAAAATTAATAAATCACATGTGGCAAAACCAATACAGTATTGTAAAGTAAAATAAAGTAAAAATAAAAAATTTTTAAAAAATAAATAAAATAAAATTAATAAATCATTAGTAAATGAATAAATCTAACATTTTCCATCTTCACTCAGACTCGGAGGACAAATCTGATGAGGTAACAGGTGAAATTTAAAAACTTGATGAAATGTGGTAAAGACCCTACTTAGAATTTCATCTCGACAAATTTATTTAACACTCACTGGTTGTGTTTGGCATTGAGTATACTTATATACAACATTGCCCTACACCTAAAGAGAAGTGGGTCGTAGTTATAAAACGGTACTTGAGCAAGCGCAAGGCTATGGAATGGAGTGTGGACTATGGGACATACTGACAGCTTCCTGGTGAAATGGTAGGTACCTGGGATACTCACAATACCGAGCAGAGTATCAATAGGTGACTAGAAACAAGATTATGAAACCTCCCCTCTCCAAAACCTGTGAATAAAGAAACGCATTTGCCAGTTAGTACCTATGAGCTCTCAGACTTTGGAGAAATTAGGAAACCTTCATTTTCTCATCTGCAAAATGGAAATGTTAGTCGAGTTGTGAGGACTACATGAGATAATAATGTAAATACCAAGAACAGTGCCTGTTGTCAAGTAAGTGCTTAATAAATATTAAATATTAAAGTATATCACTATCTAATAAAAATACCAGCAATATCTAACAGTATTCCTATTACTAATAATAATTTGTGCTAGAAATCTTTTTTAAATTGAAAATGTATAAATTTAACTTTTGTAACAATTGCGCTCATCTCACACGCTAGTAAAGTAATGCTCAAAATTCTCCAAGCCAGGCTTCAGCAGTACATGAACCGTGAACTTCCAGATGTTCAAGCTGGTTTTAGAAAAGGCAGAGGAACCAGAGATCAAATTGCCAACATCCTCTGGATCATGGAAAAAGCAAGAGAGTTCCAGAAAAACACCTATTTCTGCTTTATTGACTATGCCAAAGCCTTTGACTATGTGGATCACAATAACCTGTGAAAAATTCTGAAAGAGATGGAAATATCAGACCACATGACCTGCCTCTTGAGAAACCTATATGCAGGTCAGCAAGCAACAGTTAGAACTGGACATGGAACAACAGACTGGTTCCAAATAGGAAAAGGAGTACGTCAAGGCTGTATATTGTCACCCTGCTTATTTAACTTATATGCAGAGTACATCATGAGAAACGCTGGACTGGATGAAACACAAGCTGGAATCAAGATTGCCAGGAGAAATATCAATAACCTCAGATATGCAGATGACACCACCCTTATGGCAGAAAGTGAAGAGGAACTAAAAAGCCTCTTGATGAAAGTAAAAGTGGACAGTGAAAAAGTTGACTTAAAGCTCAACATTCAGAAAACGAAGATCATGGCATCCGGTCCCATCACTTCATGGCAAATAGATGGGGAAACAGTGGAAACAGTGTCAGACTTTATATTTGGGGGCTCCAAAATCACTGCAGATGGTGATTGCAGCCATGAAATTAAAAGACGCTTACTCCTTGGAAGGAAAGTTATGACCAGCCTAGACAGCATATTCAAAAGCAGAGACGTTACTTTGCCAACAAAAGTCTGTCTAGTCAAGGCTATGGTTTTTCCTGTGGTCATGTATGGATGTGACAGTTGGACTGTGAAGAAGGCTGAGTGCCGAAGAATTGATGCTTTTGAACTGTGGTGTTGGAGAAGACTCTTGAGAGTCCCTTGGACTGCAAGGAGATCCAACCAGTCCATCCTAAAGGAGATCAGTCCTGGGTGTTCATTGGAAGGACTGATGCTGAAGCTGAAACTCCAATACTTTGGCCACCTCATGCGAAGAGCTGACTCTTTGGAAAAGACTCTAATGCTGGGAGGGATTAGGGGCAGGAAGAGAAGGGGACAACAGAGGATGAGATGGCTGTATGGCATCACCGACTCAATGAACATGAGTTTGAGTGAACTCCGGGAGTTGGTGATAGACAGGGAGGCCTGGCGTGCTGCGCTTCATGGGGTGACAAAGAGTCAGACATGACTGAGCGACTGAACTGAACTAAAAGTGAGGGATGAGTATACATGATATACGCAAGGAAGATCTAAAGCAAATTGACTAGAAAACTAGAGAGAAAAAAGTGGGGAAAGATCTGCCAGGTAAGTGCTAGCAAAAAGAAAGCTGGGATCATGGTGTTAGTCAGACAGGATGATATTTAAGGCAGAAAATACAATACAAGATGAAGGGGAAATTTTTTGATGGTAATGGATCTACAGAAAAGATATGCCTTTCATAAATCTTAAAAGGATAAATAATATACAGTAAAAGGACATAAAGAAAACTGCAGAACTACAAGGAAACATAATCAGGAACAAAATAGCAGTAGCCTGCTTTAACTCACTTCCCGGATCAAGACGTCAGTAGCTAGTAATTTTGAACAGTGAAGTCAAGGAGGTTGATGAAATAGATTTGGTTGATAAAATAATAGAGTAAACGGATATCCTGTTAACTGAAAATCAATCTTATTTTTAAAATCTCATGAAACATTTACAAGATTGACTATATGTTGGCCTACACGTGCATGCATGCACACGCACACACACACGTACACACACATAGATCTCTCAGTTAATTCCAAAAATTAGAAGTAATCCAGACCACATTCTCTGAAAACAATGCAATTCAACAAAAAATGAATGACCAAAATAAAAATGAACATCTCAACTGCTTGGAAATATGAAAACTATTTAAAGCAAACTTGGTTAAAAAGAAAGAAAGAAAGAAAGAAAACTGATACTCCAGAATGCATACAAAGCAATAATTAAAACATTATACACCCAAAGCTGTAGAATACAACTTCTTTGTTCAGCAGATAGTCATGGTTTCAAACACAAGAAAATAACAAAGTTAAAAAAAAAATAGAAAATGAACCTCAAAACAGACTATAAATTAAACCTCAAAAAGCAGAAAAGAAATAAAAAGGTAAAATGAGAAACATCAAAGCAGTAGAATTGATAATATAAATCTATAGCCTGTTTCCTTAAGGAGGAAAAAACAAGAATATACTAGGCTAAGTCAGTCAATATTAGAAATTCCAAAGAAGGCACTAATTTCTAAATCAGAAAGAACAAAGAAAAGTGATTTACAGACTCTGTGAGAGGGTTAAAGAATTAGAGTATACTGCAAAATTATTATGCAAATAAATTTTGAGACCTATGTGACATTAAGAATATATAGATTGTCTAGAAAAAAAAACACACAAGGAAGAAAATGTAATAATTACCAGAGAGCTACTTTCTGAAAAAAAGTACCAGTTTATAGATGGTTCTTCCAAATCCTCAAATAACATACAGTAGTTTTCTAAATAGTTTTTTGAGATGAGCATTTCTGTATGCTGATAAAATAGTATAAAGTCAAACTCATGGGACATGTATTATTATTTGAAACTTTTGTTACAATGCATGTATTTATGTCAAGTCCCCTTTTAAAGTTATATTTCTTACTCTGAGTCACAATCAAAATACTCTGAAAGCCACTGTTCTAGAATTTTTGGAAAGTAAAGAAGAAAAATAAATTAATACAGAAAGCTTACCAAAAAATTTAAGCTACTACAATACTGCTAGCACCTATCTGTGAAAGCAAGAAAAAAAATTAACCCAAAAATTTAAATTAAATATTAGCAAATAGAATTACTCAGTACACAGAAAAGAACAATATACTGTAATGAAGCCAAGTCACTCCAGCAACACAAACATGGTTCAACATCTGAAATCTATTAATATTTTTCAACATATTATTAGGTAGAAAGAGGGAGAAAAGGTACGATCATCTTAATTTATTCCTGTGAAACACTTGATAGAATTTAGGAGTCCTTTAGTTAGGATCATTCCTTATTAAAAAACCTTTTAGACAGATATTTTCTTGAAGTGATAAACCAGCATTATGCTTAATGGTGAAACACTATACATAGCCTCATTAAAATCGGAAATATGTCAAAAATACCTTAGCTATTACTTGTTATTTTTCTGGAATTATTAGCCAACACAAATAGACAAGACAGTGGAATAAGGCATAAGTATAGGACAAGAAAAGGCAGAGTTGTCATTATTTTTGTAGGTAGTATAATTTAATGCCTATAAAATATAAATAATTGACTGAAAATATGTATATTAAGCAAATTCGATAGGTGGCAAGTTACAAAATTAATACATTCTTAAATCCTGGATTTTCTTTATGCAGGAAGTAATCAATTAGAAAATAATAACGAACAAAACAGACACCATTCAAAATAACAGCCCAAACTAAGCCAAAACAAGTAGAAACACCTAAGAAGAACTCAACAAGTATGCAGGCCGGCTTTGCTAGTTCTTAACCCTGACTAGGGTTAAGCTCTTAATACACAACTCCTGTGCTCTACACCAAAACCAGTTAAGCTTTTGATGTTGGGGCCTAAACATCTGTATTTTTTTTAACTGTCTAAAGTGATTATGGCTTCCCTGATAGCTCAGTTCAGATGGTGATTGCTGCCATGAAATTAAAAGACACTTACTCCTTGGAAGGAAAGTTATGACCAACCTAGATAGCATATTCAAAAGCAGAGACATTACTTTGCCAACAAAGGTCCCACTAGTCAAGGCTATGGTTTTTCCAGTGGTCATGTATGGATGTGAGAGTTGGACTATGATGAAGGCTGAGTGCCGAAGAATTGATGCTTTTGAAGTGTGGTGTTGGAGAAGACTCTTGAGAGTCCCTTGGACTGCAAGGAGATCCAACCAGTCCATTCTAAGGAGATTGGTCCTGGGTGTTCTTTGGAGGGAATGATGCTGAAGCTTAGACTCCAGTACTTTGGCCACCTCATGCAAAGAGTTGACTCATTGGGAAAGACTCTGATGCTGAGAGGGATTGGGGGCAGGAGGAGAAAGGGACGACAGAGGATGAGATGGCTGGATGGCATCACTGACTCGATGGACGTGAGTCTGAGTGAACTCCGGGAGTTGGTGATGGACAGGGAAGCCTGGCGTGCTGTGATTCATGGGGTCGCAAAGAGTTGGACACGACTGAGCGACTGGACTGAACTAAACTGAACTGATAGCTCAGTTGGTAAAGAATCCGTCTGCAATGCAGGAGACCCTAGTTAGATTCCTGGGTTGGGAAGATCCACTGGAGAAGGGATAGGCTACTCACTCCAGTATTCTCAGGCTTTCCTTGTGGCTCAACTGGTAAAGAATCCATCTACAATACAGGAAACCTGGGTTCAATCCCTGAGTTGGGTAGATACCCTGGAGAAGGGAAAGGCTACCCACTCCAGTATTCTGGCCTGGAGAATTCCATGGACATGGGTTGCAAAGAGTGGGACATATCTGAGAGACTTTCATTTTTATTTTCAAAGTGATTATAGTATACAACCAGGGTAAAAAGCCACTGCTACATATGAAGAAAATATTAAAACTCAAATGGAAAGACATACCCTGTTCTTGAATAGGAATACTCAGTGATTTATAATATAAATGTCATTCTCTTTAGTCTATAAATACAAAGCAGTTCCATTTAAAACATAAACAATTGTATAAATATAACAAATATTTCTGAATAGGTAGGTAAATTTTGGTAAGGAAGAAGAATGAAAGGGGACTAGCATTAATGGATATGAAAACATTTTAAGGACCAGTAATTTAACATAGCATGGTATTTATGGAAAAAATAAAAAGAGATGTGAAACAGAAAAAAAAAGAATTAAAAATAGACACAAGCATGTAAGGACAATAACGTACATTATTACATTTAATGCATGCATGCTCAGCCATGTCTGACTCTTTATGACCCCATGGAAGCTGGCCACCAGGCACCGCTCTCCATGGGATTCTCCAGGCAAGAATACTGGAGTGGGTTGCCATTTCCTGCTCCAGTGGATCTTCCCAACCCAGGATCTAACTCATATCTCCTGCATCTCCTGCATTGCAGGCAGATTCTTTACTACTGCTCCACCTGGGAAGCCCCAAGAAAACTACATAAGAGATAAAAAGTGTCATTAGCTTTTTAACTAAATAGCTAGATTATGTATTGGCGCAGGGGCAGATACAGCCAGATAGACCTCTGGCTACTAGACTGTAACCTCCATGAAGACAGGCACAGTTTCATATTCATCATAAATTTCAGTCTCAAAAATGAAACATTATGAGAGTAAAATGTGAGTGGTTTTTAAATACCATGATGTAAATTTTGGATTGGGTATCATATAGACTAAGCATGTATACATCCATGAATTAGTTTGAGGTTTTCTTTGTCATGATGAAATTTAAAATTAACTTGGCCCATTTATCAATCTTTTCTATTGTAGCTTAATAAATGTGCCCAGATTTTTAAAAAATTTTAAATTTCAGCATGGTAAAGAAAACAAAGTTGTTCCCAATGCAAAATATTTTCTAATTCTTCTTATGATTATTTCTTTGACCTTTTAACTATTTACAATTATGCTGTTTAGTTTCCAAATATTTGAAGACTTTCTAGATATATTTTTATTACTGATTTCTAGTTTAATTCTATTCTAGTCTGATAACATACTCTATAATTTCAGGCCTTTTGCATTCATTACAGCTAGATTTATGTCCCAGCAGATGGTCTATCTGTGTGAATGTTTCAGGAGCACTTGAAAAGGTGTATCCTGTTGTGGTTGAGTGTATGATTCAAGGTGTTGATTAGTCGGGTAGGGTTGTTTAAGTTATATATAGCCTTATCTATTTTCTGTCTATTTAGTCTATCAGTTACTAGGAAAGGAGTGTTGAAGTTTTGTCAGTTTTTGCTTTAAGTGTTTTGAAGCTCTGTAATTGGATGCAGGGGCTTCCCAGATGGCTTAGTAGTAAAGAATCCACCTGCCTCTCCAGGAGATTCAGGTTCGATCCCTAGGTTGGGAAGATACCCTGGAAAAGGGAATGCAGCTCATTCCAGTATTCCTGCCTTTAAAATCCCATAGACAGTGCAACTTGGTGGGCTACAAGTCCACGCGGTGGCAAAGAGTCAAACACAACTGAGCCACAAAGCACGCACACGCACAGTTGGATGTATACAGGCCTACAATTGTTACGTTTTTGTGATCAATTAAATTGATTATTTTTGTGGTTGTGAAATGTCCCTCTGTATATCTGGTACTATTTCCTGTCCTTTAAATCGTGTTTGTCTGGTATTAATATAACACATCAGGTTTCTTAGCCACTGGGCTGCCAGGGAATTCCTAACTCCAGATTCCTTAGGATTAGTGTTTGCATGGTATATCTTTTCCCATCTATTTACTTCCAACCTGTCTGGGTCTTTATTTTTAAAGTGGACTTCTTGGGAGTTCCCTGATTGTCTAGTGGTTAGGATTTGGTACTTTCACTGCCATGGCCTGAGTTCAGTTCCTGGGAGGGGAATTGAAATCCTATAAGCCACACAGTGTGGCTCAAAAAAATAATAATAATAAGGAAAAAGAAAAATATTTAAGAAATAAAATAAAGTGGGTTTCTTATAGACCAGATATACTTTGGTCTTGCTTTTTTAATCTTGCAACCTCAACCTTCTATTGGGAATGTTTATATTATTTACATTTAATGCATGCATACTCAGTCATGTCTAACTCTGTGACCACCAGGCACCAGTCTCCATGGAATTTTCCAGGCAAGAATACTGGAGTCGATTGCATTTCCTACTCCAGGGGATCTTCCAACCCAAGGATCAGACCTGAGTCTTCTGTGTCTCCTGCATTGCAGAGAGGTTCTTTACCATTGCGCCACCTGGGAAGCCTTTTCCATTTACTGCAGCCATCAGTGTGACTTGGTTTTCGTCTGCCGCTGCTGCTGCTAAGTCGCTTCAGTCGTGTCCGACTCTGTGCGACCCCATAGACGGCAGACCACCAGGCTCCCCCGTCCCTGGGATTCTCCAAGCAAGAACACTGGAGTGGGTTCCCATTTCCTTCTCCAATGCATGAAAGTGAAAAGTGAAAGGGAAGTCACTCAGTCATGTCCAACTCTTCACGACCCCATGGACTGCAGCCCACCAGGCTCCTCCATCCATGGGATTTTCCAGGCAAGAGTACTGGAGTGGGGTGCCATCGCCTTCTCCTGGTTTTAGTCTAGCATGTTTTATTTGTTTTCTATTTGTCCCACCTGTTATTTTTTTCCATTTTTTTTCCCATCTTCTTTCAAATTGAGTATTTTTTTTAGTGGCTTATTCACTGCATCTGATTGTTTCATTTATGTAGTGGTTGCTCTAGAGTTATAACATGCACCTCTAGCTTATCACAGCCTACTTTCCAGTAATATTTTACTGCTTTTGTTTATAATCTGAGAACTTCCTAATAACATGCTTCTGTCCCATCCATTGTGCTCTCCCTGTATTATCAATTTCCTAATACATTGTTGTTACTCTTGCCTCAAACAATGAAGTCCCTATGCGCATATTTATTAATTCCAACGCTCCTCATTCACTGTACAGATCAGGATTTCTGACACTCTGCACAATTGACGCTTCAGGCTGGATAACTCTGTTGTAGGACGCTGTCCTGTACACTGTGGGATGTTTAGCAGCATCCCTGGCTCTATTTATTAGATGCCAGTAACAACTCTCTCCCCGAGTCATGTTAACCAAAAATGTCTCCAGACACGGCCAGATGTTTCCCCAGGGGACAGAACTATCAACAGTCAGGAACCACTGGGAGAGCTCAAAGTTTCTATGTGAAATCATCTTCCTTCAGCCTAAAAGCAATTCTTGAGCATTTAGTGTACTTGAGGATTGTCGGTGAAACTGCCTCTCAGGTTTTGTCTGTCTAAAAAAAAAAGCGTTTTTCACTTTTGTTTCTGAGGGATATTTTCACTGGGTGTAAAATTCTTTGTCCCCATTATCTTCCTAGATTTTAAAGATGCCATTTCCTTGTCCTCCACACTGCATTTTCTGAGAGACATCAGTGGTAATACTTATCTTTGTTCTGTATTAGCATGCCTTTTTCTTTGACTGCTTTTAAGACTATTATTAGTTCTTAGCAGTTTCAATATGACGTACCGTGATGTGGTTTTCTTTCTGTTAATTCTCCTTATGCTTGTGGTTCATTTGCTTTTCTGAATTTGGGGGTTTGGAGCTTTCATCAGTTTTGAAAAAGTTTAACCGTTATTATTCAAATATTTTTTCTTCCTTATTCCTTTCTGGGACTGAAATTGCACATGTATTAATCAGACAATTTGATGTTGCCCCACAAGTCACAGAGGCACTATTAATATTGTTTTTCATTCTCTTTTTCTCTGTGTGCTTCAGTTTTGACAACTTTTAGCTATTTTTCTGGTTCACTGAGGTTTTTTTTTTTTCTGTTATGTCTAATCTGTTAGTCTCCTCAAATGAAATTTTAATATCAGGTATCATATTTCATCCCCCAAAATCCATTTGGTTCCTTTTTATACCTTCCATTTCTTTCCTTATTATGTTCATTTATTTTCTTTTAAATTTTGAGCATATTTATAATGACTTTTAAAATCCTTGTCCACAAATTCCATCATCAGTGTCTTTCCTCTGTGTCTGTTATATTGACTGTTATTTTTTCTCTTTATTTTGAGTCACATTTTCTTGTTCATTTGTATGTTTGCTATTTTTTATTAGGTGTACAGAATTGTAAATGCTGTGTTATAGAGGGTCTAAATTGTCTTTCTGTAATGAGTGTTCAAGTTGGTTTAGACAAGCAGATAAGTTTGATGTTTATGAGGCTGATTTTCAGGCTTGCTAGGGTGGGTATACAGTAGCCTTTACTCCAGGCCTAGGAACATACAAAGTTTCTGAGGTTGTTTAATGCCCAGGATATTCAGCAAGTCTTTCTCTCTGGCTAATCAGAACTTGGAGCCCTTTGTGACCTTGAAGAAGTACTCAACTTACAGTTCCCTGGTTATTCTTTGCCTGGCCCATGAAGTTTTACTCTATTCATCTGCAGCCTGTTTCCGTTTCAAGGGGACTCCTTGCAGATTTCTGGAATCTTCCTTTGAATAGCTCCCTCTCTCCAGCACTCCACCACATAATATCCAGTGCCCTTGACCTCCCCCATTTCTGATCTCTGTTTCCCCAGCTTAGCAAGATTATTGTAGTCTGCTTGGCTTTTACTTCTCTGCATTGTAATCCAAAATGTTTGTCCAGTGCAATTCTATGGATCAATCGTTTCCCTTCTCTTAGAGACCACTGTCTTGTTCTGTCTATGTCTATTCATTCCATGAGGCTAACATCACCCTGATACCAAAACCATAGAAAGACACACAAAAAAGAGAACTACAGGCCAGTATCACTGATAAACATAGATGCAAAATACTATTAACAAAATACTCAACAAAATACTATCCAAATGCTATCCAAATGCAACAACACATGAAAAGATTATACACCATGGTCAAGTGGGCTTCTTCCCAAGGATGCAAGGATTTTTTGGTATTCACAAATCAATCAATGTGATATATCACATCAACGAATTAAAGAATAAACCCATAGGATCATCTCAATAGATACCAAAAAAGCTTTTGACAAAATTCAGCACCCATGTATATTTATTCTGTCTGTATCCAGTTTCTGAAAGAGTTGGCTTTTGTTGTGTTGTTTTTTTTTTTGTACTTTATCCTGTTTTCTAATTGTTTACAGCAGAAAGGCAAGTACAGTACCAGATAACAAATGTGAACAGGGATAGAAGTCCCTGGGAAGACAGACATTACAAAAGGGGAAATGAAACACTTATGAGAGGGAAAAGACTTTATTTCTCTTACCTTCAGTTACCCTCAAGAATAAGAAAAAGCTAACAACCCAGTAGGAAAATAACAAAAGAGAAATACAGGTTTCCAATAAATCTGAAAAGATGCTCAACGTCACTCACAAATAAGAATATCATTAAAATATCAGTGAAATACTGTCTCTCATTCGAGTGGTAGAATAAGCATTGGAAAATAACCCCCTCTTTCCCTCTTAGTAGGAGTGTAAATTTTAATTTTTATCCACTTTGTAGAGCATTTTGGCATTCTCTTTCAAAATTTTAAATATGCCAGACGCTTTGACCTGCAAATCTATTTTCTAGAATTTTCCCCTCAGATCAACAAGTACAAACTATTAAAAATATTTGTGGAGTTTATTATATTGAAATGTTGAAAATACCCTACATGTCCAATAATTAGAAATAAACTAAACTAAATTGATTTTAGTATGTCCAGGTAAATCTAGGCATATGCAGTGACATAGAAAGATGAATATCACATGCTAAGTAGAGAAAGCAAATTTTAGAACAGATTATATAACTATGCAAACAAGAAAAGTTACATTTAATATGTATGTTTTCTCCATAGATATTTCATCCAAGCCTACGACTTTAGTATTAAATATTTGCTGATGTTTTCTCCAGACTCATATTCAACAGACTACGTTAATCCCTTTTGGATAGTTAATATGAATTTCTAATTTAACATGGCTAGTTACTCATCCTCTCCTTCCCACTCAGACCTCTCATTTTCAATACATGGCACCATCATTCAACCACTTGCTCATGTCAAACATCTGGGACTTGAGGAATATTTCTTGAGAAGTTCCCAGCTCCATGCTGTTCAATGCAATAAAGGAATCAGAAAGCTGGAAGGTTAATAGAGTATTTTCTGGTTGCAGGATAATAAAATAGCTACCACTCCTTTTTTGGTAGCAATAAGTTAGTCACTGTATCAGACACTTCATATATGTTATCTCATTTAATCCTCACTCAATCTGTAAAGCAAGTGTCATCTCTCCATTTTATAACTGGAGTCTAAGTTTTCAGGTGATAATGCTTTAGTGAAAAATGATGGGTATGTATGTGTTAGCATGTTTATTATATAAATCTGCTCATGTTTCTTTTTGTTACAGCCCATAGGTCCTGCCAGGAGACAGTAGCCGGGTACTGTAGATATCCTGAGAACTCCAGTTGGGTCCCTAGGTAGGTGCACTTCCTGTCAGGCACTTCCTGTGAGGTATTCATTCTCACAGCTGATGTGTGCAGCTAGGCCTCGGATCTCACTCTTAATCAGTTCAGACTCTGCAATGCAAGATTCACTCTTCCTTAGTTATATGAAAGTTGTCCTTCCACGATTATGTAAAGATGTTAGCTGGCTTTATGTGTAGAAAGATGCCATTTTTAAAATAAATATATTCAACATGACATTATTTAGTCAGAAGAATTGTAAATGAGTTTTGAAAATTAATTGCCTCAGATGCTGTGCTAAGTACCAGTAACAAAAAAAGTAATAAAGACATGATGCCCCTGATGACCTCTCAGTCCAGTGGGGGAGACAGACTTGTAAACAGATATGTTAAAGTAGAAGGTGGTAAGTGCCCTTCTGAAGACTGAGCAAAGAGCTGTCAGTGCAAAAGCACAGAGGGCTCTGCCTCAGGGGATCGAGAGGTTTAACAGAATAGGTGACATTTGAGCTAGATCTTGAAGGATGGGCAAGGGTTTGCCAGATGAATGAGATGATCGCTATATAAAGTGCCTAGGACAGGGCCAGGCAGTTGGTAGGACCCAGGAAATGTTAACATCCAGTTCCATCAGAAAAGTGTCCCAGGCAGAGGACACAGGTCAATTCAACTCAAGAAACACTTATTGAGTACCTTGTATACGTCAGGCCCTGTTCCAGATTTCTCAGCCCTTTGTGCCAGGCACATCCTGTGAAGGCAGATAATGACACAAGGGTCTGGTGTGAGCCATGTCCCGATCTCCTATTTATAGACTTTGCTCTCCAGATGGGCAGGGACGTTTGCTTTAACACTGCTGACACATTTCATCTCGATGGCAGCCCCTGCGGCAGCAGTGACTGCATCGAGACTGAAGCGGCTAAAGACTCTTCTGGACTCAGTTTCATGATGGCAGTCGTGACGGCTAGCCTGGCTCCCCGCTGTGTTCTGGGCCACTTTGATCTGCACTTGGCTCAGGTACAGGCCACCTCTCTTCTCAGAGCATGGATGGAAGAACCCAGACGCCTGCATTTCTTGTCCCAGCTCATTGACCCAATGGGCTCCACCTGTACTCTCTTCAGTAAGCCCCTTTATCATACCCAATCATCAAATCTCTATGCTTTTATTCTGTAGCAGAGTATGGAATAGTAGAGAATAAATAGAATCCACATTGTCCTTTTAATCTGTTATACTAAACCAAAAAACCTGTACATTTCCACATCTAAAACATAACATTTCTAAATATAAGCAACATTCTATAACTGTTTGCAATGACTGTTTTACTAACATAGATTACAAACAATAGGAGGAATATACCAGGTTTTTCACAAACATTTTCACAATTTTGATAAAAAATTATCACAATTCTATGAGATAGGAATTATTATAGCTGTTATACAAACTAAGAAACAAAGCCACAGAATATTAAACTTAAAAAATCTTAAGATACTAACACTGGGATTTGAAATCAGGTCTATCTAACTACAACCCCACTTTCTTTTCATTGTAGCACTGTCCAGTTTTAATGCTAAAATTTATTGTATTTCTACTACTTGCCAGACACGGTGTGAGATGCTCAAATACATTGTCTGTAACCAGCATGAATTTTAAAAATATGACGCTAGGTACCTTGCTAAAACAGCCAGCATTTTATAGCTGTCAACTTCAAGCCTAGGTCTGATACTCAAACACCAGTGGCTCTCAACCCTAGGAATATACTGGAATCATATGTGGAACTTTGAAAAAAAAAAAAAAAGCCCTGCCTGCATAGAACCTGATTTAGTTGGTTGGTCTGGAGTACAGTCCAGATGATTTTAAAGTGCTGTCGGCTTTGAGACCATAGCTCTCAAAAGTGAATAGAAAGCTTTGAGGCAAGACATGCTTTCATTTATCAGGATAACTCGGTGGGAAATGTGAACTATTTTTAAAAGTGACTGTATTTTCTAGAAAGTACTAAAGCACACAGAGGAAGGAATGTGATCTTTGGAGGAAGAGAGTGCTAAGTCACTTCAATTGTGTCTGACTCTTTGGGACCCCATGGACTGTAGCCCGTCAGGGTCCTCTGTCCATGAAATTCTCCAGGCAAGAATACAAGCGTGGGTTGAAAACTTAGTTTGATACTCCTGCTGAGTGACCTTGGCAAAGTTATTTTGTCAGGTGAGTGAGTGAAGTCGCTCAGGCATGTCCGACTCTTTGCGACCCCATGGACTATGGCCTACCAGGCTCCTCTGTCCCTGGGATTTTCCAGGCAATAGTACTGATTCTGAAAGAAGTAAAAGGTGTCTTTGAGGAAAGGATTCTATCTTGGAACGTATGGAGTGAATGCTGCCTCTGGTGGCCTGGTTGGGAGGGTGCAGTCTGCACCTAGTGCCTTGAGAAGGCCCCCTCTGCCCACCATGCCCTCCGCCACATGCTTCCCAAGCCAGCAGGGATGACTCCTTAATTGTCAGACCACATGGAGTCACTGAGAGGTGACCAGGACAAGAGGGTTCCCTTTCGGCCTCAGATGCCAGAGTTGGTCTATATGCTTAGGTGAGAGGGAAAGGGTAAGAATATTTTCAATGTCTTATAATAGATGTGAAGTATATTTTATAATAGAAACAATGTCTGGATAGTCATTAGGCTTCCTGGTTATTCACTTAAAGCTTATTTATAATTTTGCCAGAAATAGACTGTTTTATATACATAGCATTGCATTTCATTAACTTTTGGGGTTCAATAGTCTTTGAAGAATGTGTATAAAAAGAACCATCATTTATAACATTGTTTCAATGAAAGATATGGGGAGACTCAAGAAACTTCTTTCCTCTCTCACTCAGCTTAACAAATAGAGCACCCACTGGTCATCTAGTGAACAGGGAATGCAGCAGCTCAAGGAATGCTGTTTGCTTTCCAGAGTTTAGGAGAACTCTCTTAGCTACCAGTTGTAAGATCACAACATATTTGAGGTCAGGGCCCATTTCTTTCCTTCATTTGTATCCCTTTCTTCCCAAGCAGCCTGGCACATAATATGAGCATATAGTGGATATTAACATGTACATAGGTCAGATTTGAAATCAGTAGTGATCTGTCAGTGGAAAACAAGACACTGGTAGAGAAAAAACCCGCCTGCCAGTGGAGGAGACATAAGAAATGGAGGTTCAATCCCTGGGTCAGGAAGATCCTCTGCAGGAGGGCATGGCAACCCGCTCCAGCATTCTTGCCTGGAGAATCCCATGGACAGAGGAGCCTGGTGGACCATGGTCCATGGGGTCACCCAGAGTCAGACACTACAGAAGCGAGTTAGCATGCACACACAGTGGCTGTTACAGTAAAATTACCCAGGTGGAAATTATGTGAGCTGTGGGGTGTGGTTCTAATTTCACTAGAAAGCTTACCTAAATGACAAAGTCAGAGATTTGCATTTTTAGTTCAGGGCACTGTCAGAATCAGAAAGCTTCCTTGACTACCTGAAAAAATGTCTCATTTCTTGAACCAGTGGGGTTGAAGTACCCAAAAAACAAACCAAAGTTTGATTCTGCAGCTTTGTGCATTACAATGCAAGCTTTCTAGGCATTAATTAGGAGAGTGGGATCCTGAGAATGGAAATCCTTGGGTAGTTTCTAATGAATCCAGCTGCCTTGAATCCCCAAATCCCACTGAGTCTTAGGGACATGTGTGCCCATTCATGTCTGACTCCTTGCAACCCCATGGACTGTAGCCCACCAGGCTACATGAAATTTTCCAGGGAAGAAATACTGAAGTGGGTTGCCGTCCTCCAGGGGATCTTCAAGACCCAGGATCAAACCGGCGTCTCTTGCATCTCCTGCGTTGACAAGTGGACTCTTTACCGCTTGCACCACCTTCCCAGAAGCAACCCTTCCTCCTCTGCCTGATAATCTTAGTATCTCTGCCTGATACCTGTTTTATTTATTTTGCCATACCTTGTGGCACGTGGGATCTTAGTTCGGCTACCAGGCATTAAACCTGCAACACTTGCATTGGAATTGCTGAGTCTGTGTGTGTGTGTGTGTGTGTGTGTGTGTGTAGGTGGTGAAGGAAGGTACAGCATTTATTGACAGGTTGCCAGGCACCTGGTGGAAGGGCTGAGTCTTCCACCAGGAAGTGGTGGAAGTGGAAGTGCTGAGTCTTAACCACTGGACCACTAGGGAAGTCCCATGATAACCTGTTTTAGTATCACCCAAGACAGTTGATTTGTCAGAGGGCACGGAATCTCCTCAAAGTCAAACCCACTGCTTCTCATTGCTTCCAGACATGGGCCTATTCCATAATGAGACTCGGATGTTGGTAGACCTCAGGGAAGAAAATGAAAGGAAAAAAAAAATGAAAATATACATGATGATTGCAGTCCTTATTTCTGCACAGTTTATGGGCCGTCGTTGGTATTTGCAAGTCCCTTCTTCTACAGCCATTCCACTGTTCTCTTTGTCTTCAGATAATAATTTCACTAGTTATGATCGTCAGTTAGGGTAGCCTAAACTTCCACCCCTGAAAAAGCTAAACCATACATGGTTCCTGCTAGGCTACAATTGCTCTAATCCTCCAGAGATGTTACATGAATCTGGGAGTACAAAGAATTGCCCCCCAAAATCCCTGGGCTTTCAGACACAGTCCTGCCTCCCTTTGCGATGTAGTACTAACCCTGTTCTTAGTTTCTAATTATGATCAAGTTCCCCAGTCAGTATAGCAGAAATACTGAAGTGGGTTGCCATGCTTGCTGGTTCAGCGGCATGAAGAACTCAAGTGGCTATGTGGTGGTCTCAGCTCCTATTCTGTGAAACCCTTCCGATGTTTCCGAGAGGACGTATTCCTCCCTTGGAAGCTATGAGCGTAACATCGAGACGAGATGAGAGTTACATGATTAGGTCGTTAGCAATTATAATGAAAGGACCACTGCTCATTTTAATTCTGTATTGTAAATATTCTGGCTCTGGGAGAAATAGCATTATATATTGGTTGCTGGCTCAGAGAATTCAGTATAGCTTGTGGGGCAACTCCCCAGCCCGACAAGAGGCAATATACGTGTGTTATTAATAGATCATTCCACCATTCTATCAAGGTAGCTTCTCCCTCTGGATGGGAAACCATGTCTTCAATTCTTATTCTTTTAATAGAGTTCCTTAGTCAAAATTTTTAAGGGGGAAAAAAATTTTTTTTATGGGGTTCCAGGAGAGTAAATGGAACAGTCCCTAAGTCCGTGAATAGTGGTGCTAGCAGAAACATTATAGGCAAAAAGACAAATCTAAATCCAGAGTGTGTCTTTCCTCTGTGATGATGGAGGTTCAGCGTAACCCACCTGCATTAGGTGAGTGACAAGTCCTGGAATTGATGCCATTTGAGGAGTTCGGTGTGATTTCTGGTGTTGATTAGCTAGGTACTGTCAGGGCAAGTAGCCAGATCAGCCTGGATGAAAGGGAGCCTATATTCCTAAGCCCACGTTCTTGCCGGGCCCACTGTCAGGCACCAGGGTGACTGGGGAAAATAGTTAACTGACATTCACCGGATGGGTCATATCGCTTACTTGTTTACTGAGGATCTTTTTCAATGGGTACCTTTTAGTAAACTTCTGTACAGGACACAAATATCCTCAGTCTGCCCACTCTGAGAGGCCCATCCACACAAGTCTTCTTCAGACCTCCTTTTAATCAGTCCACTAATCCTTTCCTTCAAGCCCCTGACTCCTTGGTCAAATAGCACTTGCCCATGAACTGATGCAGATCTCCACTTCTCTCTGTCTCTCTGCAAGCAGAGCAGACAGTCAGGTTTTAATATCTCTGTCATGAAGTCTTCTATCTGGAGGTCTTGCCACCTTCCTCAGGGGCAACCTCAGGCTGTGTGGTATGAAAGCAATAAATCTCTATAACCTTTCTAGTCTAAATGGGACAGACTTCCATCTTGTTCTCATTGCCTACATCTCTCCTCTTCCTTCCTTCTCCAAGGGTTCCTAGCATAATCTTTTCTATAAAAGACAAGAGGAAATTTTTAAACCTCAGATAGCTTAAGTTCTCCTTGTGCAAAAAAATTCCACCAGCAAAAAAAAAAAAAAGAGAGAGAGAGAAGAATCTGGCTACCTGCTTGAATAATAGTTGGAGAGGAAAAAAATTACCAAAAAAATGATAAAAATAATATCTCAGAAATTATCTTATCCAAAATTCTTTCTGTTCTTCAATTCTCTTTCAAATATTTCATCTTATGTGAACCTCACTAAACACTGTGAGTGACTGAACTGAACTGAAATGAACTGAAACGCTGTGAAGTAAATATAGCCAATACCGTATTCATTTAAATCCCAGAACTGAAAATGTGGAAGAGAAGTGGCTTTGCCAAAATTTTCATAGCTACCTATGAATAGAAGCAGGGACTGGGATCTTGCCTCCCTGGTACAGTGATAGGGGAAGAAAGGCACCAACCCCAGGGTCACCCTGTGTCTTGGGAACTCTGGTTTACGGATTGGAGAAGGAGAGATGTTGATTGAAGAGAGAGAGGTGAAGAAGCAGAGCACTCAGGAATGGTTGACCCCAGGGCCCTGAGTAGAGGGGAAGAATTAGAGTCAGGCTTTCCAGAAAATCCTGATACGACATTCTTATATATGGAATTATTATTCATTCCCCTATGTGTTATTTCCCTTTCATCCTTTTTTCTCAATACAGTGTCAGGAGATTTTTACAGGTAGGCAGAGGGGAAGGGCATAAAAATCATACTCAAGCCCAAAGAAATATTTGAAAAGGATCAAAACAGCAGAGGTATGGAACATAGGTAACTCAGTGAAGGATAGAAATTAACGTTCCAAAACGCTTAATTCTGATATGAAATTGTGGAGAAGGCAATGACACCCCACTCCAGTACTCTTGCCTGGAAAATCCCATGGATGGAGGAGCCTGGTGGGCTACAGTCCATGGGGTTGCTAAGAGTCGAACATGACTTAGCAACTTCACTCTCACTTTTCACTCTCATGCATTGGAGAAGGCAATGGTAACCCACTCCAGTGTTCTTGCCTTGAGAATCCCAGGGACGGGGGGGTGGGCTGCCATCCATGGGGTCGCACAGAGTCGGACACAACTGAAGTGACTTACCAGGAGCAGCAGCAGCAAGCTCATAAAGGCCAAAGAGGAAAGAAAGAAAAATAAATGTCATGTTAGTATGGATTAGAAATTTGTCTTTTCAGCAAAATTGAGTCTTCACTAGCCAAATCAACTAAATAGTTTAACTTAAAATAAGCTTAATTCCTGATATGTTGCTTGGCCTCTTCATTTTGTGTGTTACAGGTACTTTTATTTGTTGTAACACAAAACTCCACCTGTATAAACAGGCCCACAGACTGGGCAGATGTCTTTTTGTCCCTGGTAATCCCAGTTCTGTGACCTAAAGTAAGTCATTTTAAACCTGTGGGCTAAAGACCCATTTCATCAGTTATGAAATAATGCTGCTACTCCTGCTGCAAAGTTGCTTCAGTCGTGTCCGACTCTGTGCGACCCCATAGACAGCAGCCCACCAGGCTCCCCCGTCCCTGGGATTCTCCAGGCAAGAACACTGGAGTGGGTTGCCATTTCCTTCTCCACTGCATGAAAGTGAAAAGTGAAAGTGAAGTTGCTCAGTCGTGTCCAACTCTTCGCGACCCCATGGACTGCAGCCCACCAGGCTCCTCTGGCCATGGATTCTCCAGGCAAGAGTACTGGAGTGAGGTACCATCGCCTTCTCTGATGAAATAATGAGGGGATGCTAAATGCTCTCTAAGCCTTTACCCAACTTTCAAACACAATTACTCTGTAGAAGTTGTAATTATCTTTATACAGGCCCTGACTTGAGTTCTCGAATTTAAAAATAAAAGATAGGCTCCAGCAGGGGTCACTATAGTCCCATCGAGCCCTAAGTGAATCCTCACTGTAACCATGCGTCACCTCTACCCTGTGTCTGGATGCTCTGTTTGAGACCACACAGACCTATCTGCACCCAGCTGCTACCTAAATTCATCTTCAGGTATTTTCTTGTTCTGTTTCTTTTCCTTTATTTTATTTATTTATTTTCCCAATCGCAGGTGATCATTTACCTTCATTGACTTGGAGGTTTTTCAGGAGAATTTATTTTAACTAGCTATGTCATATTTTTCACCTCTTAGAGTTGTGGTAAATTTAAAATAACGTGTATTTCTTCAAAAATATGAGATTATATTAAAGCACAAAACGAAAGTCAATCTTTTTTTCTTAATCTATGAACACTGAAAAAAAAAATAAAAGCCTTCACTTCCTTTAGAACCCATCCATCCTTGAGAATTCTAGAATTCTGTTAATTGCGTATACTTCCCCATAGCTACTTTGCTTTTCATATAAAAGGACAAGTTCATATATCCAAGAGTTGGGTAAGGATTTCAAAGATAGCTCTAATTTCCAATACCCCTGTCCATTGCCAAAATATACCATGTGTTTTTGTTCTGAAGGCATTGTGACCGTACATATCACGCAGACAGCTGGAGATCACAGTGCCTGTGACGCTGAAAGGCAGACATCCTGCAATATCAGTGTTACTCCCCAAAAGTCGTGGGACTCCCTGGAGTCCTAAGTTTGGGGATTAAGTCCTGAGTCTTGAATCCTAAATCTTAGGACTCTTTAGAGCTACGATTCCATTTAGGACTACTCTGAAGAGGTTCTGTCTGCCCTAAAACCTTTCCCCAAACTCCATGTGCTTATTCAAAAGCTGACGCTGGCTCCATTGTGCCAGGAACCAGAGAGCTGACTTCTAATACAGTGAAGCTCTGTGTCTCGGCTCCTCTGGCACGATGTATATGGCAGCCCGTCCTGACACTGCTTAGCCCAAAACAGTTCTTGTAAATGTAAGCGAATGGTAGACACATTTAAGCTCGTCTTCCATTTCCCTTCTTATACATACCTGCCTCCCCTTGGACAAAGATTGATATTGCCCATCTCAGGGGCTGCTGCCATTTCCAATAGTATTATTTTAAAGTCCTAGTCTAGCAGATCACTGGGTTTCTTTTTATTTGTTAATAAGGAAGGACTCAATGGACATGAGTTTGAGTAAACCCCAGGAGTTGGGGATGGACAGGGAGGTCTGGCGTGCTGCAGTCCAGGGGTTCGCAAAGAGTGGGACATGACTGAACTGAACTGAAGTGAGGAAAGCCTCCCACAGTGAATCGGGGTGGCCTTGTGATTATACAGCAAAAGTCTGCTCTCTGCGACAAGGTCACAAGAAGTATTCTTCTGCCTCGGTCTCCTGGGTTGCTTACTGTGGGAAAAGCCAGCTGCCATCCCTCAAGGAGGGCTGTAGAGAGGAAATGAAGTCCCCTGACAGCAGCCAGCACCAGCGTGCCAACCACGTTAGTGGACCATCTTGGAAGCAGTTCTTCCTAAGTGAGCTGAATCCACTCTCCTCGCCAGGCTTCTGCAGGGCAGCAGCCTTCTTTTCTCCACTCGTTTATGTCTCAAACCACCACCTTGGTTCTGTTGTCTAATTCTAGCCTGTGTGAATAGAATTTCACTTGTATTGGGCTTATTGCTGGAAGCAGAAGAAACACAGAAGAAAGGCTGCGTTGTCGATTTTCATTTTTAAGACTATGTCGCTATTCGTGAAGTTCACGCTCTTCTGGATCCCATATCTACAGAAACCTCAAACCATAGGTAGAAAAGTTTATCAATAGTACAGATAGGCATGTGCTAAGGTGCTCAGTCACGTCAGACTCTTTGAGACCCCATGGACTGTAGCCCACCAGGCTCCTCTGTCCATGGAATTCTCCAGGCAAGGATCCTGGAGTGGGTAGCCATTTCTTTCTCCAGGGCATCTTCCTGACCCAGGGACTGAACCTGCACCTCCTGCATCACAGGCCAATTCTTTACCTTCTGGAGCCACCAGGGTGGCCACCGCAAACATGTATATGAGGGCAAAAGATGAATGGTTACAGCTTTTAAAGAGTCATTAACTACTAACCTAAAGTAATAATAATACATGTGGCAAGAATCAGGAAATAAATATCCTTGGACGCCTTATAGCATAGTCAGGGGGAAATAAAGAGTTTTATTTAAGGCTATGTACCCTTGACCCTTGCGACGCAGAAGACCCAGTTTCAGTTCCTGGGTGGGAAAGATCCCGTGGAGAAGGAAATGGCAACCCGCTCCATGGAGAATCCCATGGACAGAGGAGCCTGGCAGGCTACAGCCCATGGGGTCACAAGAGTCGGGCACAACTCAGTGACTAAGCCGCCACCACCACCCTTGGCCCCAGAATTTTGTAAACTATTGTCTGGAACACAAGAACGTTTTGTTTTCATGTCTTCCTTTCTTCATCCATAATTTCACTCTATTTGAGGGTCATGTGACCTCTTCATTTTCATTCAGTCTTTTGGGGAGAAGTTTCCCGTAGTCTTGGTGTTAAATTTGACTCTGTGCGTAATTGTTAAAATGCTATTTATAGATTCCAAACACGGCTGTCGGTGTATTTTCACTTCGGGAATGCCCTGGCTTGGTAACCTGACCACAGAAACTTGTAGAAGAAGGCGGGACACAGCTGGAGGCAGTCGGAGAGGAAAGCAGTCTCCTCACGCACTCAACTCCAGGTTGGGCCAGGAGGGCCTGCCCGCTTTCTGTCCTCCCCTGTCTTGTGACCAGGCACGCAGTGCAGCTACTGAAGCGGCGGCTCCCTGAATGAGGACAAGGGCCTTGCTTTCTCTAAGGTTCCACACTCCTGCCAAGAACTTCCGTCTTCCCCCAGCCGTGAAGAGGGCGAGCTCCTGCATGTCTTTAGTTTGGCCTCAGTGGGTGTTATAGCTGCAAAGGAAGATGAATGGGTGTAAGCAATTGGTAAACATGTATGCACTCACCTATAGGGGTTTTCTAGGGCATCATTTTCAGAGACATATGTTTTTAAAGGTATTAACAAAGGGGATGCAACTGCTATTTGGGGTGTTTAATAATAGCCTTTTATGTGCTAGAAGTTTTACATATTATTTTTAATCTTTTCCACAATCCTATGAGTTTGGTACTACTACTGCCATTTTGTAGAGAAGAAAATTGGGCTTCTGAAAGTTAAATCGTTGGCTTAAACTCACAGAGCTGCAGAGTGCCAGAACCAAACTAGAGTCCTAGTTTCAACCCAGGGCTATCTGACTGTCCTATCTCCCACTCTTTCCAGGCTGCTTAAGTTTTGTCTCAAAGCAGGCCCAGGGAGGGGAATTACAAGTTTGCGGTGTTTGTTCTTATGCTTCTGGCGGTATGTGCAGGATTACTTCATTTTTTATTTTGAACTATGTTTTCCAGCAATCAAAGGATTGATTACAGGATGTTTTCCTGCCAGCAAAGTCTATTGAGCTGAATCACAAACATTGCCTTGCCTTCTGTCACTATTCATAATTTATTCATGGATCACTGGTTCCTTATTAGCAGTATATCTGTTGTGTATTTTGAATGATCCTTTCAAGGCTTTTTGGAGAGTGTTAGAGCAGAGGTGAGGGGAGGCATTTTAAAGATAGCTTTAAGCAGGAAACAAATGATTACTTTATCTGAATGAGTTGTTCATGTTCTGCTGATCCAAGAAAAATAGTATTCAGAAAAAGGGAGGGATAATTTAAAAGAGTAAATGACCAGAATAATAATCCATGAGGAGCACTAAATATAAGTCCTACAATTCACAGAAACTGGAAAGAATTTCTGGTTATATCAAAAACAAATATGATGGAGACCAAGGGTTCGGAGGAGCAGGACACATGTACACACATCAGTTCAGTTCAGTTGCTCAGTCGTGTCCAGCTCTTTGTGACCCCCTGGACTGCAGCACGCCAGACCTTTCTGTCTGTCACCAGCTCCCGGAGCCTGCTCAGACTCATGTCCATCGAACTGGTGATGCCATCCAACCATCTCATCCTCTGTCATCCCCTTCTCCCCTGCCTCCTGGATATATACACATTGTCTTAAAGTACAGTTGATTTGCAATATTGCGTTAGTTTCAGCTGTACAGCAAAGTGATTCAGTTATGTATTTTTTCTTTTTTTGGTTGTTTTCCATTATAAGTTATTATAAAATATTGAATACAGTTCCTTGTGCTATACAGTAAATCTTTATTTTATATATAGTAGTGTGTATCTATTGATCCCATATTCCTAATTTATCCCCCACTCCTTTCCCCTTTGATAACCATAAGTTTGTTTTCTATGTCTGTGAGACGGTTTCTCTTTTGTGAATAAATTAATTTGCATTATTCTTCAGATTCCACATATAAGTGATGTAATATTTGTCTTTGTCTGACTGACTTACTTCAGTATGATAATCTCTAGGTTCATCCACATCGCTGCAAATGCCAGTAATACATTCATTTTATGGCTGAATAATATTCCATTGTACAGATGAAACCAACCACTTTTTTATGCATCCATCTGTTGATTCATGGGTTGTTTCCATGCCCTGGCTTTTGTAAACAGTGTTGCTATGGACATTGGGGTGAGTGTATCTTTTCAATTTAGAGTTTTCATCTTTTCTGGACATATGCCCAAGAGTGGGATTGCTGGATCATATGGCAACTCTATTTTTAGTTTTTTGAGGAACCTCTATAGCGCTATAGCAATTATGCATAGTTGCTGCATAATTTACATTCCCACCAACAGTATAGGAGAGTTCCCTTTTCTCCATACCTTCCCTAGTGTTTATTACTGGTCATTCTGACTGGTGTGAGGTAATTCCTCACTGTAGTGTTGATTTGCATTTCTCTAATAATTAGCAATGTTAAGCATATTTTTGTGTGCCTGTTGGCCTTCTGTCATATACATTCTCTTATATTCACGGAGAAGGAAATGGCAACCCACTCCAGGATTCTTGCCTGGAAAATCCCACGGACAGAGGAGCCTGGCAGGCTACAGTCCATGGGGTCACAAAGAGTCAGACATGACTGACAGACACAAACACACACATATCATATTCAAGGTATTTATTACAGTAATTTGATTTTGTGTTTGGGGGAGCTGGTGATGCAGTCTCTGAAAGGCTATTATATTCACATCTAAACTGGAGTTTGAAGTCCGCAGCAGGCAGATGGGAAAGAAAGATGGATATAATGTAGGAGGAAGCAAGAACCAGCCAGAACCCAGCTTGAGATGGAGCTGACAAGACTCACCTATCGGTTCTTATTGCAGCTGCTCATGGTGGGGTGGGTTATCCTGCAGTAGGAAACTAATACAAAGGCAGGGCTTTCTTCAGGGAGCTAAACACCCACACCTGGCGCAGGCTTTGGAGAAGAAGGAAGCTCCAGGGGAAAGTGAGGCGGTTTCAGCAGCATCAAGTGACCCCACGGCTGAGCTGCTCTTTCCTTTCCGCCCTTCACATCACCCGCAAGAACCTCTCTTGGGGGCACTACCCCAGCGGCCAGCGGTTAAGACTCCAGCTTCCACTGTGGGGGACAGGGTTTCTATCCCTGGTGGGGAACTGAGGTTCCATGTGCTGCCCCATGCCCACCCCCCTCCACAAAAAAAAATCTCTCTTGGGGCCCACCCCAACCTACAGGAAAGGAAAACCAAGAACTCTAGCCAGGTTACCACATTACAAAACCACCACACTAAACAAAAACAATATTATGGGTATAGCACTGGAAAAGAGGACAAAATACTAGTGGCCAAAATAAAACAGACTCTTCCTGAGGCTAATCAAGGTGCCATTTTCGGTGGGGGTCTTGCTGTCTCCCCGCACGGTGCCAGGTCTGAAGCTCAGGTCGTAACCCCACTTCAGGGAGCCTGCCGCCTGCCTCCGTGCTCCGTGGGGGAGCAGCGTCCTGGGCTTCTCTCTCTGCTGTTAACTCAGCTCCGTGTTGGGTTTGTGCTTCTGCTTGGGCACTGCTTGAGTCCTTGCTCCCGGGTGATTCCCTCTTTAAACTTCCAGCTCTCAGAACTCTGTCTGTGCCCTTCATATTAGTTTGCTACTGCAGTTGTAACACATTACGGCACTAATTTTTCCTAGAGTTCAGAAGTCTGACGTGGGTCTCACTGGGCTAAAATGAGGGTGTTGGCAGAGCTTTGTGCCCTCTGGGGGCTTTAGGGGAGAATGCTCTTTTTTTCCTTTTCCTTCTTAAATTAGCCTACATTCCTTGGTTCATGGCCTGCTTCCATCTCCAAAGCCACTGCTGGTCAGTCAGGTCTTTGGTGCTGCATAAGCCTGACACTGACTCATTTGCCTCCCTCTTCCATAGTCAGAGACCCTTGTGTTACATTTAAGTCTCCTTAATTTAATGTCAGATGTTTAGTGTCTTCATCTGCATGCTTACTTCCCCCTTGCCGGATAGCCTACCACATTCACGGGTTCCAGAGATTGGGACATGGACATCTCTAGGGGAGCTGTTGTTCTGGATATCATACCTTTCCATTCTGGTCATAGGCTGGCCTATTGGTACACTCGAACTTAAGAGCACGTTTCAGAGCCGTTGCTTTCCACCTTGCCACAACTCTTACCTTGAGGCAAGGAGCACAACCAGCTCTTTATAGGGGCAAACACAATAGGGAGAAAGAAATCCAAGGGGAAACATCCATTTATATTCAGAAATAATTTTCTACCACACAACAGCATTCTGTGTTTCTGAAGATCAGCTGGATGGCGGTTCTAATCTCTCTACAAGACTTTATTGAGCAATAGTCCAGATACCCAGGCAGTCTAATAGAATGGCTGGATTCCTGTTGCCCAGGTGATAAACGTCTTTATCATTTTCTCTTGGGCACTTTCTTCTCCAGGAGAAAATTCCACTCTTCTTTAAGACTCACCATCCAGCTCTCTTCTCATTGCTGTCGTTTACCAACTTGCATCTGCTCGCCCTTTCACTGAAGGGCATAGCACCTCATTCAATTTTCCTTTCTACCACACCCCAGCAGCTCATCAAAGATGACATTCTGTAATCACTTTACTTTTAATCATCTACTTCGTTCATCTCAGCTGCTGTGGAGAGACATTTATTCCTCACTAAATATCCATGTGCTCTTTTAAATTCCTACCCCGCTGCAGATGGGGCCATGTGACTACTTCTGGACAAAGGACTGTGAGCCGAAATGACATGTTTTGCTTCCAGAACAAAGCATCTAAGAACTCAGTACAGTCTTTTCATCCCCTGCCATAGAAACCTGAAGGCTATGTGTTGAAATGGCAGCATGCCAAAATTAAACGGCTTGAGTGATAAGTAAAGCTTTGTTTTATTTGAGATTTTATCTGAGATTGGAATCAATCTTTTAATGCAGAATAGCTTATATTTTCCTGACTAGTACAGCTACCATTCCCAGATTCAAACTCTAGAACTCATCACTGGAAAGTTCCACCTTTGAAACCACTTCTAGAAACTTCACGTTCTTAGTTTATAGACACTGAGCTTTTTGGCTTGCTCACTTGGATCTACTGCTACTTCACTTAACAGCTTTCAGTTCACTGACCATTCATCTTCGTCTGTTAGGGTTACAGTAACCAAATACCACCGACTGGGTAGCCTATAAACAAAAATTTATTTCCTACAGTTCTACAGAATAAAAGTCTGAGATTTAGGTGCCAGCATAGTTGGGGGAGAGCCTTTTCCTGGGTTCATAGCCTGCACCTCCTCTCTATGTGTTCACAAGGTAGAAAAAAGGGAGCTAGAGAACTCTCTAGAGTTTCTTGTATTATATGAGGGCACTAATTCTACCCGTGAGGATCCCATCCTTATGACTTAACACACCCCTCATCCCCAAAACCCTACTTCCTAATACCATCATCTTTGAAGGTTAGAATTTCAACATGTGAATTTTGACAGGATACAAACATTCAGATCCTAGCACCATTCTGCTATCTTCATCTCATCGTCTCCTTCCTGTATTTAGTTTCCTCCCTTATCCAGTGTATATTCTACAAGCCATCATTTTCACCAGTTTCCTGTCAGTATTCTAATTTACCTTGCCTCATTGTCTTTCTGTAGCACCTGTCAAAGCCCCAAGCTGACAAAGCCCATGCTGGATGAATCCAGCTACCCATCTTCTCTATACTTGTACCCAGGCTGAAGAGCACTAATAGAAATACATCATATAAAAAAGCAAATTTCTGAGCCGTCAGCATTCCCTGGAAATCCCAGCGTGTTTTTACAGCCAGGTCAGTCTTAAACTTGCTCAAGCCTCTGTCCTTCTGCCTACACTATTACATGGAACAGGGGAACTCACCATCAGCTTTACACAGAAAGTAACACACTGTCAGAGAACTACCACGGCTTTTCAAAAATCAGCTCTACAAGGCTGTCTGCATCTGTCTCCATTCTGCCTTCCTTCCCTCCTGTTTCAGCGTTGTGTCCCCGTCAAAGAACAGCGCTTCTACCTCTGCCCTTCATCCCTGTCCTCTTCCAGATTCTCAGGAACTTTACGTTGGCAGTTGTCTTTCCTCTGTACAGTGACTTCAGCTGTCTCCTTGATGTGCTTCCTGCCATCAGATATCCTCAATCCATTCCATCTTAAGGAGAAAAAAGTCACCCTTGATATAACATTCCCTTCCAACTGTTCTTTTCTTGGCTTTTCTTTACCTCTACCTAAACATTCAGTTCAGTTCAGTTCAGTTCAGTCGCTCAGTCGTGTCCGACTCTTTGCGACCCCATGAATCGCAGCACACCAGGCCTCCCTGTCCATCACCATCTCCCGGAGTTCACTCAGACTCACGTCCATCGAGTCAGTGATGCCATCCAGCCATCTCATCCTAGGTCGTCCCCTTCTCCTCCTGCCCCCAATCTCTCCCAGCATCAGAGTCTTTTCCAATGAGTCAACTCTTCACATGAGGTGTCCAAAGTACTGGAGCTTCAGCTTTAGCATCATTCCTTCCAAAGAAATCCCAGGGTTGATCTCCTTCAGAATGGACTGGTTGGGTGATGGAATTCCTCAAAGTCAATAATAAACCCTCTTCTCTTTCCAGTCTATTCTCTTTCTTTTAAACTAGCTTATTTGTTTATTTCTTTTATTGAAGTATATTTGACTTATTCGTTTCAAGTATACAACATAGTGATTCACTATAACTTACAAATTATATGCCATTAAAAGTTATTACAAGATAATGGCTATAATTCCCTGAGCTATACAATGTATCCTGTGGCTTGTGTATTTTTTACATAGTGGTTTGTATCTCTTAATTCCACACCCTTGAATTAATATATCTCTCCTCTCTGGTAAGACTAGTTTTCTGTATCTATGAGTCTTTCTGTTTTTCTGTACATTCATTTGTGTTTTCTGATTCCACTTATAAGTGATAACATGCAGTATTTGTCTTTGATTTATTTAACTCAGAATATTGTTTTCTAGGTCCTTCAATGTTACTGCATTTCAGTGTTACAGAATTTCATTCTTTTCCATCGGTGAGTAACATTTCATTTTGTATACACACACACACACACACACATATACATCTTTTAGTATTCATTTGTCTGTTGATGGACATTTAGGTTGCTCCCATATCTTATCTACAGTAAATAGAGCTGCTATGAAAATTGGGGTGTGTGTATCTTTTGAATTAGTGTGTTCTTTGTTTTAGATATGTATCAAGGAGTGAAATTGCTGGATCTTATGGTAGTTCTTGAAATTTGGCCTTGGAGTACAAAATGAAGCAGGGGAAAGACCAGTAGAGTTTTGCTAGGAGAACACACTGGTCATAGCAAATACCCTCTTCCAACAACACAAGAGAAGACTCCACACATGGACATCACCAGATGGTCAATACCGGAATCAGGTTGATTATATTCTTTGCAGCCAAAGATGGAGAAGCTCTATACAGTCAGCCAAAACAAGACCAGCAGCTTAGTGTGGCTCAGATCATGAACTCTCTATTGCCAAATTTAGACTTAAATTGAAGAAAGTAGGGAAAACCGCTAGATCATTCAGTGAAAGTGAAGTCGCTCAGTCGTGTCTAACTCTTTGCGACCCCGTGGACTGTAGCCTATCAGGCTCCTCCGTCCGTGGGGTTTTCCAGGCAAGAGTGATGGAGTGGATTGCCATTTCCTTCTCCAAGGGATCTTCCCGACCCAGGAATCGAACCTGGGTCTCCTGCATTGCAGGCAGATGCTTTACCGTCTGAGCCACCAGGGAAGCCCATTCAGGTATGACCTAAATCAAATCCCTTACAATTATACAGTAGAAGTAAGATACAGATTCAAGGGATTAGATCTAATAGACAGAGTGCCTGAAGAACTATGGATGGAGGTTCATGACACTGTATAGGAGACAGGGATCAAGACCATCCCCAAGAAAAAGAAATGCAACAAGGCAAAATGGCTGTCTGAGGAGGTCTTACAAATAGCTGAGAAAATAAGAGAAGAGAAAAGCAAAGGAGAAAAGAAAAGATATAAGCATCTGAATGCAGAGTTCCAAAGAATAGCAAGGAGAGAAAAGAAAGCCTTGCTCAGTAATCAATGCAAAGAAACGGAGGCAAACAATAGAATGGGAAAGAACAAAGATTTTTTCCAAGAAAATTAGAGATACCAAAGGAACATTTCATGCAAAAATGTGCACAATAATGGACAAAAACAGTATGGAACTAACAGAAGCAGAAGACATTAAGAAGAGGTGGCAAGTATACACAGGAGAACTATATAAAAAAGATCTTAATGACCCAGATAATCATGATGGTGTGATCACTCACCTAGAGCCAGATATCCTGGAATGGAAAGTCAAGTAGGCCTTAAGAAGAATCACTATGAACAAAGCTAGTGGAGGTGATGATATTCCAGTTGAGCTATTTCATATCCTAAAAGGTGATGCTGTAAAAGTGCTACACTCAATATGCCAGCAAATTTGGAAAACTCAGCAGTGGCCACAGGACTGGAATAGGTCAGTTTTCATTCCAGCCCCAAAGAAAGGCAATGCCAAAATATGCTCAAACTACCACACAATTGCGTTCGTCTCACATGCTAGTAAAGTAATGCTCAAAATTCTCCAAGCAGTATGTGAACTGTGAAATTCTAGATGTTCAAGCTGGATTTAGAAAAGGCAGAGGAACCAGAGATCAAATTGCCAACATCCACTGGATCATCAAAAAAGCAAGAGATTTCCAGAAAAACATCTATTTCTGCTTTATTGACTATGCCAAAGCCTTTGACTGTGTGGATCACAATCAACTGTGGAAAAGTCTGAAAGAGATGGGAATACCAGACCACCTGACCTGCCTCCTGAGAAATCTGTATACAAGTCAAGAAACAACAGTTAGAACCAGACATGGAAGAATAGACAGGTTCCAAATAGGAAAAGGAGTACGTCAAGGCTGTATATTGTCACCCTGCTTATTTAATTTCTATGCAGAGTACATCATGAGAAACGCTGGGCTGGAAGAAACACAAGCTGGAATCAAGACTGCCAAGAGAAATATCAATAACCTCAGATATACAGATGACACCACCCTTATGGCAGAAAATGAAGAGGAACTGAAGAGCCCCTTGATGAAAGTCAAAGAGAATGAAAAGTTGGCTTAAAGCTCAACATTCAGAAAACTAAGATCATGGCATCCGGTCCCATCACTTCATGGCAATAGATGGGGAAACAGTGGAAACAGTGACAGACTATTTTCTTGGGCTCCAAAATCACTGCAGATGGTGATTGCAGCCATGAAATTAAAAGATGCTTGCTCCTTGAAAGAAAAGTTATGACCAAACTAGATAGCATATTAAAAAACAGAGACATTATTTTGCCAACAAAGGTCCATCTAGTCAAGGCTATGGTTTTTCCAGTAGTCATGAATGGACGTGAGAGTTGGACTATAAAGAAAGCTGAGTGCTGAAGAGTTGATGCTTTTGAACTGTGGTGTTGGAGAAGACTCTTGAGAGTCCCTTGGACTTCAAGGAGATCCAACCAGTCCATCCTAAAGGAAATCAGTCCTGAATATTCATTTGAAGGACTGATGTTGAAGCTGAAACTCCAATACTTTGACCGCCTGATGTGAAAAACTGACTCATTGGAAAAGACCCTGATGCTGGGAAAGATTGAAGGTTGGAGGAGAAGGAGATGACAGAGGATGAGATGGTTGGATGGCATCACTGACTCAATGGACATGAATTTGATTAAACTCCGGGAGCTGAGGATGGACAGGGAGGCCTGGCATGCTGCAGTTCATGGGGTTGCAAAGAGTCGGACATGACTGAGCGACTGAACTGAGCTGATCGTAGTTCTGTTTTTGGTGTTTTTAGTTCCCCATTCTGTTTCCCATAGTGGCTGTACCAATTTGCATTCCTACCAACAGTATACAAAGGTTCCCTTTTCTCCGACTTCCTTGGCAGTCCAGTGGTTAAGACTCTGTAAGTACATTGCAGGGGGCACGAGTTTAACCTATGGTCAGTGAAAATCCCACATGTTGTATAGTGAGGTTAAAAAAAAAATGTTCCCTTTTGTCTACATCTTTGCGAACATTTGTTATTTGGACACCTTTTGACTATAACCATTCTGATAGGTGTGAAGTGATATCTCATTAGATTTTGATTTGCATTTCTTTAATTATTAGTGATGTTGAGCTTCTTTCTATGTGCCTGTTGGCCATCTGTAAGTCATTGCCGGGGTCCAGCCCCGGTGGATCCAGGGAATTCGAAGGTGGGGACGGCATCGGCGTCTTTGGAAAAATACATATTTAATTACAGATACATAGAGAGATTAGAAATGGATAGTGTAGTAGGAGATAGTGTAGTGGAGAAAAGGAGGCTGAATCCAGATGGGAATTGAACCAGAGAAACGGGAGCAAGAAGGAAGCGACATGGGGGAATCAGTCTTTCCGGAAACTGATCCGATTTGTTTATTTTTTGGTTTGCTTATATACCTTTTGTTACATATAGGGATGAATACAGAGTCACACGGGGGTCAGCAGTCCTGACCTTTATCAAAATCAGGTGCTTCACATAAAAAGGTCTTAGGGATTTTATGATCCTTTCTTTCTGATAACCAAAAAACTTATTTCTTCCAAAGGTGTTTTTTCTTAAACCAGGCACCACCCTCCAAATAAAGTTACATTCCTATAGGGTGAGGGTGTAGTGAGTTACAATCAAGAAAGGAATTTATTTAACCCAAAGTTAACATGATTAATCTTAAAGGTTAATGCTTATTTCTCCTATATGCTTAAAGGTTAATATTTACTTCTTCCTATATGCTAGTTATATTCATTATAAGGGCAGGGAACATGGAGATTTAGCAGCAAACATCAGCCCAACAAATTAAAATCCTTTCACCAATGCTCCCTTTTAGATCCATTTAGTCTTAAGATAGTGATAAAGTTGCATTTTTACATAGCAAGGACACAGTGATTTATAACAAAGTACAGTGATCTATTACAAAAGAGAAAATCCATTAACTCAAAAAGTCTAGTATTGCTAACATCAATAACTACCATATTTCCTTTACTATATTCCAAATACATTGATTAATATATTCCCAGGTGCCTAAGGATATGGAGGCCTGGCGGCAATCATTGACTCAACGAGAAGAAAAAGCCCTATGCTAATTAAGACTCTCAAAATACTCCAAAGCTCTCTGTGCTGTTTATGGTTAAGAGGTAGTAAACAATCATGTGGCAGGAGTATGGATAATCCTGTCACACAAGCTAGTCTGTCAGCAGAGAGGTTTGACCTGAGACATCCTTGTCCCACTCAGAGCAGGGCATTAGCAGCAATTATTGACACAACAAATGAAAAACCCTTCACCAATATAATTCCTAACCAACCCGCTATACTAATAATTTCCAACTCCCCAAAAGAATTTGCCTTTAGTAAGTCTAAAATATCTCATGCCTCTCAGGTTGGGAGGCTGTAAACAATTACATGTGGCTGGATGAACCTATACAGGCAGGCTAGATAACCTTCAGAGGAGTCCGTAAGCTGAAACACTCTTGTCACGCCCAGGAATTTTTATTGACTTGGAGCTGCAAGTTAACTCCTTCTCCGAGAGAAATGGTTATGGGGGAGAGCCCCCTGTAAAGTCAGAGGTGTAGGTAAGAGCATAAAACAGACTCTGGTTTTGGGGTTAGATGCTCGGGAACAGGGGGTTTCCTGAGGCTTGATCACGCCTTTGCGTATGCCAAGCCTCCTTCCTCATGACCTTTGCCATGGGCAGAGTTCCTCACACTGGCCCCTGGCAAGTCATCTTTGGAAAAATGTTTTTTCAGGTTTTCTGCCCATTTCTTGATTGGTTGTTTGGATTTTTTGATACTGAGTTATAGGAACTGTTATATCATTTTGATATTAGCCCTTTGTTGGTTATATCATGAACAAATATTTTCTCCCATTCCATAACGTGTCTTTTCCTTTTGTCAGTGGTTTCCTTTGTTGTGAAAAAGCTTTTAAGTTTCCTTAGGTCCCATTTGTTTATTTTTGCTTTTATTTCTTTTGCCTTGGGAGAGCAATCCAAAAAATATTGCTGTGATTTACCTCAATGAATGCTCTGCCTGCATTCTCTTCTAGGAGTTTTATGGTCTTACATTTAGAGCATTAATCCACTTTGAGTTTATTTTTTTTTAATAAAATACAAAAAGGTGAGGAAATGTTCTAATCTCATCATTTTACATGGAGCTGTCCAATTTTCCTAGTGCCACTTAACTGAAAAAACTGCCTTTTCTCCGCTGTATATTCTTGCCTCCTTGTCATAGATTAACTGACCATAGGGGCATGGGTTTATTTCTGGGCTTTCTCTCCTGTTCTGTTGACTCATATGTCTGTTTTGTGCCAGAACCAAACTGTTTTGATGACAGTAGCTCTGTAGCTTTTTCTGAAGTCTGGAAGGATGACACTGCCAGTTTTGTTCTTTTTTCTCAAAATTGCTTGGGGAATTCAGAGTCTTCTGTGGTTCCATATGAATTTTAGGATCACTCTACCCTCTCTCTTCAGGAAACCTCATCTATTCCACAAAATTCCATTTTCTTTTCATCTCCAGCTCAGACTTACACTCTGAGTCTCTAGTCCAAATAGCCTACTGCTTACTTGATATTACCCTGATATCATCGTGATAGCACGTGATATCTGGTTCCTTAAATTCAACATGGCCCAAACTGAACCTGAGATAGTTTCCACTGAGTTTGTTCCTTATCCTTGTACTCTCTCTGTGTCATTAAATGCCATTAACAACCACTCAGATACTCAAACCAAGCACCTAGGATTGGCGTTTGACTCATCTCTCTTTCCCAATTAAGTCCATAAGCAAGTATTACTAAATTAGTTACCTGAATACCTCTTAGGTACCTTCCCTTTCACCATCTGTCCTCACTCTCCAGTTCAAGCTAACTGTCATCACCTTACTGGATGACTGAACACTTCTCCCACATCTATTCTGTTTGGGCTCTAACCCATTTTCTACTCATTTTAGAAATGCAAACTTGTTTTAAAATCTTTCAATAGCTGCTCTTTTGCTCTCAAGAAAAATCCAGACTGTTAACATGTTCTGCACAACGCTATCTCATTCTTGATATAATGCCCCTCTTCCCGTACTTTCTACCTTTGAGTGCTATAATCCTTAGAACATCATAGGTGCTCCATGAATATGTTTTGGATGAATGAATACTTTTTAAAAACAGTTTATAAAATGTACCATATTATAACATAAGCTGATACAAAATAATTATTTTCTGCTCTAAACACAGAATAAAATATGGCTAAATCTTTAAGTATGTGGCTCACTTGAAACCAGGAGAGCCCCTCCATATGTCAGAATTAAACAGGGAATGTCAAATCAGAGTGCTAAGCAGACCCCACTCCAGTACTTCTGCCTGGAAAATCTCATGGACGGAGGAGCCTGGTGCGCTGCAGTCCATGGGGTCGCTAAGAGTTGGACACAACTGAGTGACTTCAGTTTCACTTTTCACTTTCATGTACTGGAGAAGGAAATGGCAGCCCACTCCAGCGTTCTTGCCTGGAGAATCCCAGGGACGGCGGAGCCTGGTGGGATGCATAGTCCAGTCTATGGAGTCGCACAGAGTCGGACACGACTGAAGCGGCTTAGCAGCAGCAGCAGCAGCAGCAGCAGCAGCAAGCAGACTCTTATGCCCAAACAGCTCATAGAATTGTTGGAACCAGATATAGACCTTAGATGCTGAAACTGGTTCCAACAACTAACTGCCCTGGAAGGAGAGCGCAAGCTCCAGACCCTCAGAGGAAAGCTGGAACTGAGCTATTTCAATACATCTGGGAGTCACAAAGGATTGTGGAGACTTTGAAATGAAACTTAGGAAACTCTTCCCAACAGCTCATATAAACAACAAGAAGGTTTATAATATCCCAGGATCACAAATGAGAAAACCTCACCTACAAGAAATCAAAACCCCAGATCTGTGCCGCATGCAGATGGAGAGTCTAAAATCACATTCCTTGTGTGAAGGGACCTGAAGCTGGGAAATCAACCTGAACAGAAACCTGGTTGTTTTGCTCAAGTTGAGAAGAGCAGTACCCTGTAGACTATTTCCCCAGAGGGAACTCTCTTCTAAAGACAGTCACAAATGATAAATCATACCTTAAACCACTATCTGTGAGAGTCAGCAGATGAAAGAAAGAGGAGCCAAAGCTTGAAAGAGAAGAATAACCAGAATAAAATGTTTACAATATATGTTTTAAATGTTCAAAGCAATGAAGGAAGGAGTATAAAACATAAGGGAAAAAAACAACAAGGAAAAATGAGAAGGATTTTTATAAAGTCAATGGAATTTAGAAATCAAATATAATGTTCTTTTCCACCTGAAGACCTTTAGGAAATATTCTTCCCTCTGCCTGTGAGCTCATGTCTTGCCTCTCTGCCTCCAAACTCCTACTCATCTTTGCAGTCTCAGCAAAGGGGATCCTTTGCTGACCTGTGAGAAGATGTTGGTTTCCTCTGTAATAAATTCTCATGGCTCCTCCGTTTCCCTTTTTAGCAACATTCATCACTGTAATAATGTCTTGTTCAAAGCTTGTCATTCCTAGATGACTATAAACTCTGTGATGACAGGTGTGATTTCTGCCTCGTCTCCTACCTTATCCGTAGTAACTAGCACAGTGTCTATCTAATATGTGGACTATTGACTGGGTAACGGTGTCCCAGGGACCTTTCAGTTTACATCCGCTGCCTGGAGTAATGACTAACAATTTCTTTCACTTCCTATCACTGTTTGAGCAATAAAACTTGTATGAATGCCCTGATCGTGGGCTGATTGGTTTACTGAACCAAAATGCCTAATTTGCTGTCTCCCTCTTTCCTGGCCCTTAAAATCTCATTGAGACCTCTGGTTTCTTTGATCCTCCTCCTTTGCTATTTATCTGTAAACTCACCTAACCTCTTTTAGCTTACTCTCTTGTCCAGCTACTTTAGTCTGAGCCCTTTCATGAAAAGTATCAATACCCCATATCTCTTGATCCTTTTTTTTTTCCCCTATCCAACAACCCTTACAAATCTCTAGGTCTACCATAAATCCACTTGGTTTCTTTGCCTTTTTTATTTTTTGACAAGCTCTGATATATTTTGTGATTTTGCTGTAGCAGCAGAGTGAGTTGATTCCATTGCATGTTCACTGTCTCCGTTCTTAGTGGACCCTCAAGGCTTCCTAGTGACATTTCCATGCTACTCCTGTCTCTAAAATCCCAGCATACTGCAGGCGTACCTCTGCCCTAGCATTGTCACACTGTACTGGGGTTATGTGATTGTGAATCTAGTTACCCTGCTGAATAGAATTCCTTGGCGGTGGGGCCCTCTAGCATCTAGCAGATTTCCTGGCACAGAGAAAGTGCCAGAAATACATACTTGAACAATGAATGAATGAGGATGAGAATGACATGACAAAGAACTAATACAAGAAGCATAAGTGGGACAATGAAGCTTAGTCTCAGTATTCACGTGGTGTGACAAGAATAGCACCTAATTTATGAACTTTTTAAACCATGGCAAAAGAGACAAGAGTATATTATGTTTCTTCATTTGCCCCAACATGAACGGACCTAGAGGTTCTCAAACTAAGTGAAGTAAGTCAGACAGAGAAAGACAAATATCATATGATATTGCTTACATGTGGAATCTAAAAAAAAAAAATTATACAAATGAACTTGTTTATAAAACAGACATAGAGAACAAACTTATGGTTACCAAAGGGGAAAAGGGTGGATAATCAGGAGTTTGGGATTAAAATATACACATGACTACATAAAAAATAAACAACAATAAGTACCTCCTCTCTCCACCTCCTGAGAAATCTGCAGGTCAAAAAGCAACAGTTAGAACCAGACATGGAACAACAGACTGATTCTAAATGGGAAAAGGAGTACATCGAGGCTGTATATTGTTACCCTGCTTATTTAACTTATATGCAGAGTACATCATGTGAAATGCTGGGTGGGATGAAGCACAAGGTGGGATCAAGATTGCTGGGAGAAATATCAATGACCTCAGATATGCAGATGACACCACCCTTATGGCAGAAAGTGAAGAGAAACTTAAGAGCCTCCTGATGAAAGTCAAAGATGAGAATGAAAAAGCTGGACTCTGTGGGAGAGGGTAGGATGATTTGGGAGAATGGCATTGAAACATGTATAATATCATATAAGAAACAAATCGCCAGTCCAAGTTTGATGCAGGATACAGGATGCTTGGGGCTGGTGCACTGGGATGACCCAGAGGGATGGTACGGGGAGGGAGGTGGGAGGGGGGTTCAGGATTGGGAACACATGTACTCCCATAGCAGATTCATGCTGATGTATGGCAAAACCAATACAATATTGTAAAGTAATTAGCCTCCAATTAAAATAAATAAATTTAAATTAAAAAAAATAAAACAACATTCAAAAAACTAAGATCATGGTATTCAGTCCCATCACTTCATGGCAAATAGATGGGGAAACAGTGGAAACAGTGATGGACTATTTTCTTGGACTCTAAAATCACTGCAAATGGTGACTGAAGCCATGAAATTAAAAGACACTTGCTCCTTGGAAGGAGAGCTATGACCAACCTAGACAGCATACTAAAAAGCAGAGATATTACTTTGCCAACAAAGGTTTGTATAGTCAAATCTATGATTTTTCCAGTAGTCTTGTATGGATGTGAGAGTTGGACCATACAGAAAGCTGAGCACTGAAGAATTGATGCTTTTGGACTGTGGTGTTGGAGAAGACTCTTGAGAGTCCCTTGGACTGCAAGGAGATCCAACCAGTCCAACCTAAAGGAAATCAGTCCCAAATATCCATTGGAAGGAATGATGCTGAAGCTGAATCTCCAATACTTTGACCACCTGATGCGAAGATCTGACTCATTGAAAAAGACCCTGATGCTGGGAAAGATTGAGGGCAGGTAGAAAAGGGGACGACAGAGGATGAGATGGTTGGATGGCATCACTGGCTCAATGGACATGAGTTTGAGCAGGCTCTGGGAATTGGCAATGGACAGGAAAGCCTGGTGTGCTACAGTCCACGGGGTCACAAAGAGTTGGACACGACTGAACAGTTGAACTGAATGGAACTGAACCTGTTGTATGGGCTTCCTAGGGGGCTCAGTGGTAAAGAATCCACCTTCCTTGAGTTGGGGAGATCCCAGGAGGAGGAAATGGCAACTCACTCCAGTGTTCTTGCTGGGACAATCCCATGGACAAAGGATCCTGGTGAGCTACGGTCCATGGGGTCGCAAAAAGTCAGGTATGACTGAGCATGCACCCACCTACTGAAGCACTAGGAACTATATTCAAAATCTTATAATAGCCTATAATGGAAAGAATCTAGAAAAGAATATATCTACACATAAATGTGTGTAAATATATATATACACACATATATGAATCACTTTGCTGTACACTTCAAACTAATACAGCATAAAAATTTGAGTGTATTTTTCTTATTTATAAGTTATGTAATATGAGGTAGCATAATAATTAAAGCTGTAGATACATCATACTAGGATTTAATTGTATTTTTATGCTTACATCTAACTAACCTTATATTCCTCCGTGTTATCTGTTCTGAGGCGCCAAATGACACTGAGATCAAGGATATCTGAAAATTCTGTCGCTGGAGGTTGCCAGTTCATGTATTTCCAAATACACTCTCAGTCTTATACAATGGTTTCAGTTTTGCAGAGTTGCTATAGTTCCTACCCTCAGAAAAGCTCCTTCCTACATTTCCAACCATCTGGGCCATCATCTGGAAGTTCTCATCCTAGTCCTTATTCTGGTTGTCCAATATCTGTTCATCCTGTTCTATCTCTGCTGACGTCTCTGTTCCTAATTGCTGTCTAGCTCTTGAACATTGGAAATTTTACATTTTTCTAGCCTTTCTCCTTATCACCTATTTACTATATTCATGGATGATTCTGAATTTGACAGTCATAAGGCCTTTATCCTTTGGATGCAGATTAATTCTTATCAGAGCAAATCCTAATCATAGTCCAAATAAAGCATCTTAAAGCAATCAGCCTCATCCTAAATTCAAATGAGACCAATTCAAAAAATGTTTTTAAGTGACCATATTCTTTGTCTCTGTCTCAAAAAGAGGTGCTAAGTGTTCATTAAAACATATTCTCTCATTAGGATTTAGGTTAAACAATTGTGTAGCAACTCAAGGGGTATGTTTTTTGTTGTGGTAATGTTAAGTGGTGACCATCACTGAGGAACAGCTTAAATTCACCCAACTGAGGAGATTCTATTCCTAGACCCTACTATTCTGCCAGCAAGAAACATAAGCTGGAGAGAGAAGAGGTGAAATTAGAGACTGCTAAGTAATCTTTGGCAACTGTGTGGGCCACATCTAGGTGTACTGAAGAGAAGGGCCGTATTTATGTGGAAAATAGTACTTTTTACTCAAATATCTGGGCTGTCACATGTTTATTAGTCAGTACCTAAAACATGAGGGACAGGGTGATATAGTAGGGAGAGCATTCAAACTGACCTGGATTCTAGTTGATTCTGCCTTTCCTTATGTGTGACCTCTGACAAGTCACCAAATTTCTCTGAGACCTTGCCTTCATCTGTAAAATGGGAAGAATAATAGTTACTTCACTGGGTCATTAATACAGTAAATTTTTAAAAAGATATTTTAAAGTATCTGAACATCTGACATGAAAGAGGCAATTATTTAAAACAAGTTTTCGTTAAAATTTCATTTTGTCTTATTATTCACCTACATGATCTTGGTCTCAGGACTTCAAGTTGGAGAAGGAAATGAAGTGGGTTTTTATTTCAGTTTGAGAAATATGGAACTGGGCTGATTTGCCAGTGGGAGTAGGCTATTTAGATGAGTCTATTTGATTTCAGGATGTTGTCCAGCCTCATCCTTCACCAGCCTGAGTACTGCTTGTTCCAGAAGTGCATTGCTGAAAGAGTGGAGTCATACAAACTCAGGCATGGGTGTCTCAGGAAAGCAATGCCAGGACACAGTTTTGGAAACATGGTCTGATAGTCATCCAATAACACTTATTAGTATTCTGTGCATAGAAACAGCTAGACCAGGTAAGGTGATGCAACAGAACACATCAAATTGAATTTTACAGCATAAAAAATTTTTTCTGGAGTTGACCTTAATTACTATTAAATATTGCTAAAGATCAGAGTCTATTTCCTTCATTTTATGGATGAAGAAATGATAGGCTGGAGAAGTAACTTGGCCACTTTACTGATAATCCAGTATATTTGCCACTAAACTCTTCTGGTGGTACACTTTCAGCTTCATGCAGAAATAAACAAGTTGTCCAAATTTTACATAGAGACAACTCAGAAAGATCTATTAACCAATGTAATCACTTCTGGTTACATAAAGAAAACTAAATCTGTTACAATTTAAAAAAAAAAAAAACCTTTCCTATAAAGTTTGGAAACTTTATAGGAAAGTCGCTCTGATTTACCTAGGAATTATTCTTGGTGCTTATATGGCAACTTCTCCCTGTAGAATGTGGCCATCCCCTGAACAAATGCTGAAGTTATTGAAATGACTGGATTCGGGGGGCACAAATCGGGGAATATCTTAGGCAAGATGTTTCTCTGGGCAGCCTGAGTATCAAACCTAAAAGACATGTGTAGGAAGAGTCTGCTGGGATCAGGAAGAAATGGGAGTTGATGATGTTTAGAGAGAATAGAAAGCACGTGATGAGCAAGTAATAAATGCTATGTTGCCCATCTGTGTGTGTTTTTCTTGACTCCTTAGGATTCTCAGTAAAATTTCACAAAGGCCTCATTTCAAGTTAGAGGAGAAAATATTTCCTTCTAAAAATGTTTAAACATAAATTTCAGACTCTCAAGCAAAAGTCAAAGAGGCCTAAAAGGTTGACTGGACTCTAGCTAAAATTTGCCTCACTTACTCAAATTCTTACTGGCAAAAGGTAAAGGCTAGCTAGCTCTCTCAACATTCCTATGTGGGGTTTCTGTTTTCTTTACTTTCTGATGACTTCTCAGGTGCTGGTTTATAATATTGTAGGAGATACGGAGGAATAATCTGTCTTAATAAGATATGTTTTTACAACAGCATTGAATTAACTGTGAAATTGTATTTCCTGCCTTTCGAATCTCATTGATTTATAGCCAGGGCTAAGGGGGAAAGGTATGCATATTGCGAGATATAAGAATAGCAGGCAGGCAGTGTTAGACTCAGAGGCCAGCAAACAAGAAGTGAAGGAGTTCGTGGCGTCGAGGCCATGCAGCAGGTGTGAAGGCATGTCCAGGGGTGGACGCGTGTCCAGGTATCTTCAGCCAGTCGGTGTAACCTTCATTTGTCTCACCAACATGGCGTTGCCTGCCTTTAGCCTCTACACCATTTTCTCGGGTTTTATCTGACAGTGTCCCCGAAACTGTCACACAGGCTCCTTAACAGGCCTGCACGCCACCTTCTGCTGGCACTGTCTCACAAGATCCCTCTGCTGGATGGACAACGCCTTTTCCAGGACTCCGTCAACCCTCTGCTGGGATGTGAGCCCACAACATCCCATCTGCTGGTGAGGCACTCGTCTCCGCCTGGCCACTCTGTCCTAGGAGGAACAGACCCCCCCTCTTCCTAAGGCCCACGTAACCACCAGGCTAGAGAGGGGAAATAATCCCACAAACCTGAGACCTAGGATATCCTCCTAAATGCCTATTACCTATCCCAGGATTTGCTTCTTTTCTAGAGTTCTCAGAGTAGGACTGTTATTTTCTTTCTAAAGAAACTGTAACCTTAAGCTGTGGACTTACCCTCTAAGCCCGAGGACATTTGATTAAAAAAATGCAATTGCCTGGCTTAAGAAAGTTTGATTCCTTCAGCCTCCCTGGTGCTACCATGGACGCCACATACTGAGGGTATAGCTGACCTATGATGGCGGCTTTCAGACTTAAACAAGCGTCAGGATTACCTAAAGTTTCTCTTGAAAGAGATTACTGGACACAAACTCCAGAGTTTCCAATTCAGTTGGTCTGGTGTAGTGCCTGATAATTTGAATTTTCACAGGTTCTCATGTGATCCTGATGCTGTTGGCCCAGGAACCACAGTTTGCAAACCACTGGCCTGGTGTATGGTGAGATCTAGACAAAATCACAACAAAATACAGTGGCCCAACATCAGAATAGCTAGACCACTCACTCATACCTGCTGCTCCCATAAATATCACATAATGAGGGTATATTTTGCAAAAAAAAATGTGAAGCTATTTTTCAGTAAAATAAAAATACTTTAAACTGACAACACTCAGACAGAATATCACCCTGGAAGACAATAAATCACTAAGAAAGCTGCCAAGCATCACCATGGCATCATCATATTCAAATCCTCCCAGAGAATAAAGTGTATTGTTTTCCAGACTCATACAAAACAGTGGTCCTCACATCCTGCTGGGCACTATTTTCCCTTTGATATCAAGGGGGAAAATTGAGTATTTTTTTCTTTAGAGGTCATTTACTTCTTTTAAATCCTGAATTTAGCCCAGACTCTGCTTAGAGTAAGCTGAAATCAAAAGGACGATAAAGAAAGTTGACATTATAAGGTAGACAAATATAGGAGAAGCAGCAGAAGAGCAAGATTATTTCCTTCTCTTATATAGGATGACTCTGTAATGTAAATAGCATTACTATTTACTACCATAGATTCACCTGGTCTTAAAAATGATCTAGAAGTTGTGATCTGTGATATTCAGGAAGATAAACTGGGGAAGGAAATTCTTCTGGCCGTATCTTACACTGTTGATGGATGCTGGCACCCAGTGCAGCTATGTTTACCATCGCTGAGAACCAGTCATATCCTCTGTCACACACATCAGCCTGCCTGATTAAGAACGTGGAGCACACCCATTGAGGCAAGGGGCTTCCACGGGGTCCCAGGATCTAACTCTCAGAGCATTTAGAAGCTCAAAGACAGGCTGCAAGATGACAACCATGTCTTTATGACTCCTAATCTGTCCAAAGACAAGTGGTCAAGAACTGAAAAGCAGTGATTCTAATTCTGTGGGAAGAGCAGATGTCTTAGGCCTCCAGGAGAGGAGAGAACCCCTGAGAGTGCAGGGAAAGGTCTGTTCTGTGTGTGGACGGGGCAGGGAGATTGCAAATTGAGCCATGCCTCAGAGCTGCCAGGTGACCCAGATACCTCGTCAAAGCGCCCACTTTGAAAACAAAACACAACCTGGGTTGGAATGTTTCTGTTACTTTGCTTCTTTCCATCCCAGAAATGAAATCAGATTCCTTCTCATGGCTGAGTCCCACTTCTGGGCATCGAATTACTGAGCAGGACATCATAGGAGACCGAGCTCCAGTGTGCCCAGTATCCATTAGCCATCACGTGGAGTGCGTTAATAAACCCAAGCAGAGGTATGATATTACACTGAAAATGCATCTGGAGGATTTTTACCATCATTCTAACTGTGTGAGTGTGCCAGCAGCATCTCTTTCAACTCGAGGTAAACTAAGCTAGGTATTTAGAGAGATTAAGTCTTTCAGGCCCAGACTAGGTCACCCCTGAAGGCACTTGTGCAGGGAGAAATAAGCCTCTGTGGGTCTTTAATGTTCATCCTTCAAACGAATATATCAAAATATGTAAAAACACATTATGATCAAGAAATAGAGTTCATACCAGGAATGTATATATGTTCATGTGTATGTATGTGGAAATGAGCAGTACATATTGTTAAAACTACATAGTCTTTGGTTTATAAATTTTACATAAATTGTAGAAATTTGCTTATTTTTTCACTTAACATTATATTTTCAGTTTAGAATAACACTGTTTAGAATAACATTTTTCCTTCTCACTTCTGCCTGAGTCATGATTCTAGTAATAAACGTAGTATTAATATATACTTCCAATTATTCAGATCTTGTAAATTTAATAAAATTTTGTAGTCTTATGTTTAACTTTTAGAGAATTTTCTAGACTTTCCTTATGTATTCATTGTTGATTTATGTAGAGACTTCTTAGTTTTTTGTTGTTGTTGTTGCTACTATCGCGATATCTTCTACTTGTTGGAAAGTGGAACGCCACAAATTTTGATATGTTCATTTTCTACCCTATTTCTTATTTCTTTTTAGTTATGTACTTTTGAACTTTTATTGGCCAACACCTGCAGTGTTCTGTTACAGTGATAAGGAGAATCTTCATCTTGTTCCTGAATGTAAAGGGAACACTAAGTTTTTCCATTAGTATGATTCTTGCTAAAGGCTTTTTGATAATTTTATCAAAGTAAGGGTCTTCCTTCCCATCTCTAGTTTTGTTAAGAGCTTTTTAACATATATAGATTTTGGATGTAATCAGATTATTTTTCTGCATCTGTTTCTTGAAAGAAAAGCTATGACCCACCTAGACAGCATATTGAAAAGCAGAGACATTACTTTGCCAACAAAGGTCCATCTAGTCAAAGCCATGGTTTTCCCAGTGGTCATGTATGGATGCAAGATTGGACCATAAAGAAAGCTGAGCACCAGAGAATTGATGCTTTTGAACTGTGGAGTTGGAGAAGACTTTTGAGAATCCCTTGGACTGCAAGGAGATACAACCAATCCATCCTAAAGGAAACCAGTCCTGAATATTCATTAGAAGAACTGATGCTGAAGCTGAAACTCCAGTAATTTGGCCACCTGATGTGAAGAACTGACTCATCGGAAAAGACCCTGATGCTGGGCAAGATCAAAGACAGGAGGAAAAGAAGATGACAGAGGATGAGATGGTTGGATGGCATCACCAACTCAAAGGACATGAGTTTGAGCAGGCTCCGGGAGTTGGTGATGGACAGGGAAGCCTGGCATGCTGCAGTCCATGGGGTCACAAAGAGTCAGACACGACTGAGCAACTGAACTGACTGAGTTGGTCACATGCCTTCCCTCCTTAGACTTTACCTTCCTGGCCTGAACCCTGTTTGATCATGATGTTTGGTTGCTCTTTTTGTCCGTGTTATTATTATTTATAGCACCCTGGGTTCTATTATTTGATACCTTATTTCATATTTTTGCATCAATGTTTTATATATATATATATATATATATATAATTGCCCATAATTTCCTTTGCTTCTCCCATCCTTATTATATTTTGTATGAAGAGAATACTAGTGTTATAAAATTAATTGAGTAGCTTTCCCAGTAATTAGAAATTTGGGATTTAGCCAGTTTTTAAAGTTTTTTTAAAAATAATTGATTAAACTTTCTTTGTACTTATTGATCTATTCAAGTTTTCTTTCACTTGGCCAATTTTAAAATTTTATCTTCATTATTTTCATTTCATTAATTTTTCAAGTTCACTAATTCATTTATGGTATTATTTCATAACTTAAAAAAAATCTGTTATCTTTTCGACTATTTTAACTTTTTTGTTCCATATATTGTTATTTACATCTTCCTCCCCTTTTCTCTTAATAAGCCTTCATTCATTTCTAAATATTTTAAGATTTTCCTCCTGATGTTTCTTTTAATTATTTCCATTACTGAGAGAGGGACAACTCAATAGAGTGAGCAAGAGTTTCAATAAAAGACACTCAACATCGTTGAGTACATACATACAACATGCATATGTGTCTATACATATGCCTGTATATGCATATATAGATAAGCATGTAAGTATATGTATATAAATATATGTGTGGATATAATACATGAAGACAGCACTTTTTATGGAAGGTAGTTGAAAATGTTTAGTAACAGAATAGATTTTTTATCAATATTAATATCTATTTATATAATTAAGATGTGATACATTAAAAATATTTTACTTAGGCTAGGTGACCTTTTTTACCACCAGTTTTTATAAATTTATTTTATTATGGTAAAAACACCTAACGAGATCTACGCACAACAAATTTTAAATGCATAATATATTAGTGTTGTCTGTAGGTAGTGTTGTTCAGCAGATCTCTAGAGCTTATTCATCTTGCTTAGCTGAAACTTTATGCCTTTTGATTAGTAACTCATTTCACCCTCCCCCAACCCCTGGTAACCAGTGTTCCACTCTTTGACTCTATGAATTTGACCATTTTCAGTTCAGTTCAGTTCAGTCACTCAGTCGTGTCCGACTCTTTGCGACCCCATGAATCGCAGCAAGCCAGGCCTCCCTGTCCATCACCAACTCCCAGAGTTCACTCAAACTCATGTCCATCGAGTCAGTGATGCCATCCAGCCATCTCATCCTCTGTCGTCCCCTTCTCATCCTGCCCCCAATCTTTCCCAGCATCAGGGTCTTTTCCAATGAGTCAGCTCTTCACATGAGGTGGCCAAAGTACTGGAGTTTCAGCTTCAGCATCAGTCCTTCCAATGAACACCCAGGACTGATCTCCTTCAGAATGGACTGGTTGGATCTCCTTGCAGCCCAAGGGACTCTCAAGAGTCTTCTCCAACACCACACTTCAAAAGCATCAATTCTGTGGTGCTCAGCTTTCTTCACAGTCCAACTCTCACATCCATACATAACCACTGGAAAAACCATAGCCTTGACTAGATGGACCTTTGTAGGCAAAGTAATATCTCTGCTTTTTAATATGCTATCTAGGTTGGTCATAACTTTTCTTCCAAACAGTAAACATCTTTTAATTTCATGGCTGCAATCACCATCTGCAGTGATTTTGGAGCCCCCCAAAATAAAGTCTGACACTGTTTCCACTGTTTCCCCATCTATTTCCCATGAAGTGATGGGACCAGATGCCATGATCTTCATTTTCTGAATGTTGAGCTTTAAGCCAACTTTTTCACTCTCCTCTTTCACTTTCATCAAGAGGCTTTTTAGCTCCCCTTCACTTTCTGCCATAAGGGCGGTTATCTGCATATCTGAGGTTATTGATATTTCTCCCAGCAATCTTAATTCCAGCTTGTGCTTCTTCCAGCCCAGCATTTCTCATGATGTACTCTGCATATAAGCTGAATAAGCAGGGTGACAATATACAGCCTTGATGTACTCCTTTTCCTATTTGGAACCAGTCTGTTGTTCCATGTCCAGTTCTAACTGTTGCTTCCTGACCTGCATATAGGTTTCTCAAGAGGCAGGTCAGGTGGTCTGGTATTCCCATCTCGTTCAGAATTTTCCACAGTTTATTGTGATCCACACAGTCAAAGGCTTTGGCATAGACAACAAAGCAGAAATAGATGTTTTTCTGGAACTCTCTTGCTCTTTCAATGATCCAGCGGATGTTGGCAATTTGATCTCTGGTTCTTCTGCCTTTTCTAAAACCAGCTTGAACATCTGAAAGTTCATGGTTCACATATTGCTGAAGCATGACTTGAAGAATTTTGAGAATTACTTTACTAGTGTGTGAGATGAGTGCAATTGTGTGGTAGTTTGAGCATTCTTTGGCATTGCCTTTCTTTTGGATTGGAATGAAAACTGACCTCTTCCAGTCCTGTGGCCACCACTGAGTTTTCCAAATTTGCTGGCATTTTGAGTGCAGCTCTTTCACAGCATCATCTTTCAGGATTTGAAACAGCTCAACTGGAATTCCATCACCTCCACTAGCTTTGTTCGTAATGATGCTTTCTAAGGCCCACTTGACTTCTCATTCCAGGATGTCTGGCTCTAGGTGAGTGATCACACCATCATGGTTATCTGGGTCGTGAAGATCTTTTTGTACAGTTCTTCTTTGTATTCTTGCCACTTCTTAATATCTTCTGCTTCTGTTAGGTCCATACAATTTCTGTCCTTTATTGTGCCCATCTTTGCATGAAATGTTCCCTTGGCATCTCTAATTTTCTTGACAAGATCTCTAGTCTTTTCCATTCTATTTTTTTCCTCTATTTCTTTGTATTGATCACTGAGGAAGGCTTTCTTATCTCTCCTTGCTATTCTTTGGAACTCTACATTCAGATGCTTATATCTTTCCTTTTCTCCTTTGCTTTTCACCTCTGTTCTTTTCACAGCTATTTGTAAGGCCTCCCCAGACAGCCATTTGGCTTTTTTGCATTCTTTTTCCATGGGGATGGTCTTCATCCCTGTCTTCTGTACAATGTCACGAACCTTCGTCCATAGTTCATCACGCACTCTATCAGATTTAGTCCCTTAACTCTATTTCTCACTTCCACTGTATAATCATAAGGGATTTGATTGAGGTCATACCTGAATGGTCTAGTGGTTTTCCCTACTTTCTTCAATTTAAGTCTGAATTTGGCAATAAGGAGTTCATGATCTGAGCCACAGTCAGCTCCTGGTCTTGTTTTTGCTGACTGTACAGAGCTTCTTCATCTTTGGCTGCAAAGAATATTTTAGGTATCTCATATAAGTGGAATCATACTATATTTGTCTCTCTGTGACTGGCTTATTTCACTTTACATGGTGTCCTCAAGGTTCATCCATGTTGTTATATATTGCAGAATTTCCTTCTTTATAAAGATGAATAGTATTCCACTGTATATATATATATATACACGCCACATTTTTAATCCATTCATCTGTCAATGTACATTAGATTGTACCCATGTCTTTGTTGCTGTGAATAGTGCCATGATGAATTTGTTGTTGTTTAGTCACTAAGTCCACTCTTCCAACTCTTTTGTGACCCCATGGACTGCAGCCCACCAGGCTTCTCTGTCCATGAGATTTCCCAGGCAAGAAAACAGGAGTGGGGTGCCATTTCCTTCTCCAGAAGATATCACTTTTCTATCGAAAAGAAGTTACGTAAATGCGGTCAATTTTATTTATAATTTATTTAATTTGTTGTTGTTCAGTCGCTGTCGTGTCCAACTCCCTGCTGCCCAATGAACTGCAGCACACCTGGCTGCTGTCCTTCATTACTATCTCCCCAAGTTTGCTCAGACTCATGTCCACTGAGTTGATGATACCCTGCAACCGTCTCATCCTCTGTCTCCCTCTTCTCCTCCTTCCCCCAATCTTTCCCAGCATCAGGATCTTTTCCAATGAGTCAGTTCTTCGGATCAGGTGGCCAAAGTATTGGAGCTTCAGCTTCAGCATCAATCCTTACAATGTGTATTCAGGGTTGATTTCCTTTAGGACTCACTGGTTTGATCTCCTTGCTGTCTAAGGGACTCTCAAGAGTCTTCTCCAACGCCACAGTTTGAAAGCATCATTTCTTTGGTGCTCAGCCTTCTTTATGGTCAACTATTACATCTGTAGCTGACTACTGGAAAAACCTTAACCTGGACTATATGGACCTTTTTCACCAAAGTGATGTCTCTGCTTTCTAATATGCTGTCTAGGTTTGTCATAGCTTTTGTTTAAAGGAGCAAGCATCTTTTCATTTCATGGCTGAGGTCACTGTCAGCAGTGATTTCGAAGCCCAAGGAGATAAAGTCTGTCACTCTTTCCGCCTTTTTCCAGTCTATTTGCAGTGAAGTGATGGGGCTAGATGGCATGATCTTCAGTCTTCATTCTCCCCATTTCCTCCAACACCCCAAGCCTCCAAATGGCATCATTTTTCTTCCACATTTAGAATGGGTCTTTTGGTGACCGGTTCCCTCAGCTGTATCTGAAAATGTCCTTGTTTAATGTTTATTTTTAATTGGTTATGGAATCTTTTTCCAGCCCTTCAAAGCTATCATTTTATTGTTTTCTGGCTCTTTTTTATGTTTTAAATTCAGCTATGAATTATATTGTTTTTTTTGTATGTGTGTGTGTGGTGGTGAAAGTGAATGGGTTAACCCCTCAGTCATGTCCGACTCTTTGCAACCCCATGGACTGTAGCCCACCAGGCTCCTCTCTCCATGGGACTCTCCAGGCAAGAATGGAGTTGGTTGCAGTTGTCTCTAGGGGATCTTCCAACCCAGAGATTAAACCTGGGTTGCCTGCATTTCAGATGGTTTCTTTCACCTTCTGAACCACCAAGGAAGCCCCCTGTGTGTGGCAGTGGGTGGGACAGGTAATCTGTTTTTAAGATTTTTTTCCTCTTTCTACTTGTTTTTGCAGTTTTACAGTAATATTCCTTAGTATTTTCCTTCTATGTTTATTCTCCTTTATCATTCTTTTGAATCTGTAGCTTGTTACTGTTTTTTAAAAATTATCAGTCACCATCTCTTCAGGTGTTTCGGTCCCGTCTTCTTTCTCCTTTTCGGAATATCAATTACACGCACATCAGACTGTCCCACTGCAATTTCTGTCTTTTACATTGTTTTCTCTACTTTCCATTCTTCTCTCTGTCCTCCGGTTTGGACATTTTCTCGTGGTCTATATTCTAGGTCATCAGTCCTTTCTTAAGCTGTCTGTAATTTGCCTTGAAAACAATCCATTGCTTTACTCTTGTACTTCTCAGTTCTAGAATTTCTATTCAGCTATTTTATATAGTTTTTAGTTCTCTGTCAAAATTCTAAATCTTGTTTTTAGTTCCTTGAAAATATTGTGTTATTTTAAAAACAGTACCGTATCCGATAGTATCTGTATCTTTGTGCATTTTTTCCTATTGTCTGTTATTTTAGCACGTTTTCTAGTATGCCTAGTTTTTTAGACTGAGTGCTTGAACTAACTCTGAAAAATTGTAGAAAATTTTGAAGCCAGACTGTTGCTGGGTTTCTTCCGAAATAGGTTTACCCTTGCAGGCAAGTGTCCAGGGGTACAAGTGATCTCAGATTATTTTAGCTCATTCTAGTTGTTTGGTGATTTGAACCTGGCTTTTACATTTTAGTTCACTTATTCCTCAAGTGTAGCATTTGGGGATGCCACCTGAAGCAGGGGTGTTACTGGCCCCATTTACCGCTCAATTGGTCTTAAACTTCAGTCTTTATGCTGCTGCCCCTATGAGTCTATGAAAAGCTCATTTCAGCTTTTGGCCTAATTAGCTGATTCTTCAGTAATTAATAGATGTTCCTAATAGCAGGCTTCTTATCTGTATTTCTTCTCCTGGGGCTTGGCACTGTTATTCTCCACAGGCTCTCTGACCCCAGCTTTTCTAGTTGTTCTCAGAGGGTGCATTGATTAGAATCAACAGGTTCACTATTACAGGAAAAATACATAATTTTTAAACCTTGCAAGACATTATTACTACTGTTTTGTATCGCTCATTGTTTATATAGTTTACCTACATATTCATCATTTTATTCATCTATAGATGCTTTGAATTTTCTTTACTGTGAGTGTATTTTGATAAATGCTTTCATTTTTGTCACAAAATGACTATTTTGCCTTTATTCTTTTTTTTTTTTTTTTTTGCATTTGAAATAGAAAAAGTTTACTACAGGAATTGGGGGTAATCTTTGGAAAGGCTAGACGAGCAAAGGTCAAGGAAACTGACACTGATGATATCAGATTGAAGCAACAAAGTGAGTGATTCTCAAAAGTTTTCCAGGAAACTGCTGATAAGCTTGCACCGACTGTCTCAGTCTGCCACAGAATGATTCTTAAGAAATCACTGGGAAGCCTCAATGAATCTCACCTTTGCCTTTGTATCTGGTGCAGCTGTGTCCAGTGAATACTGGCTTCTCCTTTCCCAACTTCCAAATCACATGTGAGCTCTTCCCTACAGCTACACAAGGAAAGGGATTCTAGGAAACATAATTTCTGGCTTTGCTTCTGTAATGCACATAGATCTTAGATTAATTTCTTATCAAAATAATCATTAATGATTGAATTGAAGGCACTGGTTTTCAGCTCACAAGGATCATATTTGGAGACAGGTTTTTCTCTGGGAATGTCTAACTCATAACACGTAGACAAATGATTACCCACTTAGATCAACAACCTAGATGTCCATCAGCAGATGAATGGATAAGAAAGCTGTGGTACATATACACAGTCGAGTATTACTCAGCCGTTAAAAAGAATACATTTGAGTCAGTTCTGTTGAGATGAATGAAACTGGAGCTAATTATACAGAGTGAAGTAAGCCAGAAAGAAAAACACCAATACAGTATACTAACACATATATATGGAATTTAGAAAGATGGCAATGATGACCCTGTATGCAAGACCCTGTATGTGTATAGCGGACTTTTGGACTCTGTGGGAGAGGGAGAGGGTGGGATGATTTGGGAGAATGGCATTGAAACATGTATACTATCATGTAAGAATCGAATCGCCAGTCTATGTCCGATGCAGGATACAGCATGCTTGGGGCTGGTGCACGGGGATGACCCAGAGGGATGTTGTGGGGAGGGAGGTGGGAGGGGGGTTCATGTTTGGGATCGCATGTACACCCGTGGTGGATCCATGTCAATGTATGGCAAAACCAATACAGTATTGTAAAGTAAAATAAAGTAAAAATAAAAATTAAAAAAAAATAGAGTGGTGGCAGTAGAGATGGAAATATATAGACTTTTGAGAACTATTCTGGAGGCAAAATCTGCAGAAACTTACATGGAGAATCTTTTCTTATACAGGAGAGCCAGAATAGGTATTGATCTAAGTTTGCCTTTATTCTTAAAAAATATTGTTGCCGAATCTAGTTTGACTATTATTTTTCAGCACAACAGAGATGCCATTCTACTTCCTTTTAGCTTCCATTGTTGCTGTAAAAATCAGCTGTAAGTTTTCTCGTTGGTTGTTTCTTAAATATATAAAAAGGTGTCTTTCATAAATTCTATACATGGCTTGGTTGCTATCTTCAAAAATATTGATCAGTCTCTTCTTTCATCTGAGACTCCAGTTGATTGTTAGACCCTGTCCTTTAACTATATTACCCTCTCTTTTATATATTCTATCTTTTTATCTTCCAGGGCTGCATTCTGTATATTTTTTTCCTTATACCAATTCTCTCTTCAGCTGTTTGTAATCTATTCTTTTAACTATCCACTGATTTCTTAATTTGGTTCATTGTAGTTTTCATTGCTAGAGGTTTTGGTTTCTTTTGGATATAATCCATCAGTTTTTAGGTTCTTCTTCCTTGCAAACTTTCCCCCCCAGATTTGTCTTATTTATTTAAACATAGTTGTTTTATAGTCTATGACTGATAATTCTGGTATCTGAAGGTTTATAGATCTGTTTCTTTTGTCTGCTGTTTTTTCCAGTTCTTGTTTGTTGTGTTCTATTTATTGGTTATCTTTGGCTGCTTTATAGCCATTGTACTTAAAAAAATATTACAGAAAATTCTGAGATCTAGAATAAAGCTACGCTTTTTCCAGAGAAAATTTAGATTGGCTTCTATCAGATACCAAGGAACATTAATTGTATCACTATAATGTGCCACCCTGAGGCAAGTTCAAGAGTTAAGGTTCCTCGGTCTGCTGCAATTATGGAAATGTATACTATTATACCTATATGTGCTGATTCGTTTTCAGTTAACCCCAGTCTCAGAGTCTTTGAGATCCCAGCTTATCGTGAGAAATCTCTAACATTAGATTCCTCACCTTGTCTGACACTGAGCTTGTTTTCTGATCTCATTCAAATGAAGTTATCAAAACAAAGGCTCAAATTTACTGCGACTGGCCTTCAAGTCAAAAGGGGACCCTGTATGAGCTTACCTCTTTACCTTCCTCTGTGCACTTCAGGCTTTGCCTAGTAATTTCTTACAATCTTGTCAATTCTTCATTAATTTAAAGAAATCTTTTAAAATCGTATATTCAGTATATTTAGATTTTTTCAATAGAAGGGTTCATCCAGTAATATAGTTTGCTATAACCAAAAACAGAGGAGGAGGACAACCTTGTGAATATTGTGAATGATTTTCCTTCTAATTTCACTGAGTTAGAGTCAGAATATACATTGTGTCAAGCCGCTCAGTCGTGTCTGACTCCCCGTGACCCCATGGACTGCAGCACACCAGGCTTCCCTGTCCTTCAGCATCTCCTGGCTTGCTCAAACTCACGTCCATTGAGTTGGTGATGCCATCCAACCATCTTGTGCCTGTCTTCCCCCTCTCCTCCTGTCTTCAAACTTTCCCAGTGTTGGGGTCTTTTCCAATGAGTCAGTTCTTCCCATCGGGTGGCCAAAATATTGGAGCTTCAGCTTCAGCATCAGTCCTTCCAATGAACATTCAGGACTCATTTCCTTTAGGATTGACTGGTTTGATCTTCTTGCAGTCCAATGGACTCTCAAGAATCTTCTCCAACTCCATAGTTCAAAAGCATCGATTCTTTGGCACTCAGCTTTCTTTATAGTCCAATCTCACATCCATACTTGACTACTGGAAAAAACCATAGCTTTGACTAGACAGACCTTTGTCAGCAAAGTAATGTCTCTGCTTTTGAATATGCTCTCTAGGTTGGTCATAGCTTTGCTTCCAAGGAGCAAGTGTCTTTTAACTTCATGGCTGAAGTCACCATCTGGAGTGATTTTGGAACCCAAGAAAATAAAGTTTGTTTCCATTGTTTCCCCATCTATTTACCATGACATGATGGAACCGGATGCCATGATCTTTGTTTTTTGAATATTGAATTTTAAGCCATGTTTTTCAATCTCCACTTTCTTACCTTCATTGAGAGACTCTTTGGTTCCTTTTTGTTTTCTGGAATAAGGGTGGTGTCATTTTCATTTCTGAGGTTAATGATATTTCTCCTGGCAAAATTTTGATTCCAGCTTGTGCTTCATCCAGCCCAGCATTTCCAATGATGTATTCTGCATATAAGTTAAATAAACAATAAATATACAGCCTTGATGTACTCCTTTCCCAATCTGGAACCAGTCTGTTGTTTCATGTCCCATTCTAACTGTTGCTTCTTGACCTGCATAAAGGTTTCTCAGAAGGCCAGTCAGGTGGTCCAGTGTTCCCATTTCTTTAAGAATTTTTCACAGTTTGTTGTGATCCACACAGTCAAAGGCTTTAACATAGTCAAGGAAGCAGAACTAGATGTCTTTTATGGAGTTCTCTTTCTTTTTCCATGATCAAACAGATGTTGGCATTTTGATCTCTGGTTCCTTTGCCTTTTCTGAATCAGCTTGAACATTAGGAAGTTCTCAGTTCCTGTACTATTGAAGCCTGGCTTGAAGAATTTTCAGCATTACTTTGCTATCATGTGAAATGAATGCAACTGTGCGATAGTTTGAATGTTCTTTGGCATTGTCCTTTTTGGGGATTGGAATGAAAACTGACCTTTTCCAGTCCTGTGGCCTCTACTGAGTTTTCCAAATTTGCTGGCGTATTGAGTGTAGCACTTTCACAGGATCATCTTTTAGGATTTGAAATAGCTCAACTGGAATATCATCATCTCCACTAGCTTTGCTCATAGAGATGCTTCCTAAAGTCTACTTGACTTTGCACTCCAGGATATCTGGCTCTAGGTGACGCACCATCATGGTTGTGTCATTAAGATCATTTTTGTATATTTCTTCTGTGTATTCTTGCCACCTCTTCTTAATGTCTTCTGCTTCTGTTAGGTCTATACTGTTTTTGTCCTTTATTGTGCCCATCTTCACATGCGATGTTTCCTTGGTATCTCTAATTCTCTTGAAGAGATCTCTAGTCTTTCCCATTCTATTTTTTTCTTCTATTTCTTTGCATTGACCATTGAGAAAGGCTTTTTTTTCTCTTCTTGTTATTCTTTGGAACTCTGCATTCAGATGGATATATCTTTCCTTTTCTCCTTTGCCTTTTGCTTCTATTCTTTTCTCAGCTATTTGTAAGGCCTCTTCAGACAATCATTTTGCCTTTTTGCATTTTCTGGGATAGTTTTGATCACTTCCTCCTGTACATTGTTACAAACCTCCATCCATAGTTCTTGAGGCACTGTCTACCAGATCTAATCCCTTGAATCTATTTCTCACTTCCACTGTATAATCGTAAAGGGATTTGATTTAGGTCATACCTGAATGGTCTAGTGGTTTTCCCTACTTTCTTCAATTAAAGTCTGAATTTGGCAATAAGGAGTTCATGATCTGAGCCACACTAAGCTGCTGGTCTTGTTTCTGCTGACTGTATAGAGCTTCTCCATCTTTGGCTGCAAAGAATATAATCAATCTGATTTCAATATCGACCATCTGGAGATGTCCATGTGTAGAGTCTTCTCTTGTGTTGTTGGAAGAGGGTGTTTGCTATAACCAGTGCGTTCTCTTGGCAAAACTCTGTTAGCCTTTGCCCTGATTCATTGTGTATTCCAAGGCCAAACTTGCCTGTTACTCTTGGTATCTCTCAACTTCCTACTTTAATGTTCCACTCCCTATGGTGAAAAGGACATCTTTTTTGGTGTTAGTTCTAGAAGGTCTTATAGGTCTTCACAGAACTGTTCAACTTCAGCTTCTTTGGCATTAGTACTGTGAGCATAGACTTGGATTACTGTTATACTGAATGGTTTGCCTTTGGAACAAAGAGATCATTCTATCATTTTTGAGAGTGCATTTCCGACTTTTTTGTTGACCATGCGGGCTACTCCATTTCTTCTAAGGGATTCTTGCCCACTGTAGTAGATATAAAGATCATCTGAATTAAATTCTCTCATTCCAACCGTTTTAGTTCACTGATTCCTAAAATCTCAATGTTAACTCTTGCCATCTCCTGTTTGACCACTTCCAATTTACCCTGATTCATGGACCTGACATTCCAGGTTGCTATGCAATATTGTTCTTTACGTCATCGGACTTCGCTTTCACCACTAGATACATTCACAGCTGGGCATTGTTTCTGCTTTGGCTCATTCTCTTCATTCCTTCTGGAGCTTTTTCTCAGCTCTTCTCCAGTAGCATATTGGGCACTTACCGATCTGGGGAGTTCATCTTTCAGTATCATATCTTTTTGCCTTTTCATAATTTTCATGGTATTTTCAAGGCAAGAATACTGAAGTGGTTTGTCATTCCCTTCTCCAGTGGACCACGTTTTGTCAAAACTCTCCACCATGACCTGTCTTGTCTTGGGCAGCCCTACATGACATGGCTCATTGTTTCATTGAAGTAGACAAGGCTGTGATCCAAGTGATCAGTTTTGTTGGTTTTCTTGAATGTGGTTTTCATTCTTTCTCCCCTCTGATGGATGAGGATAAGAGGTTCATGGAAGCTTCGTGATGGGAGGGACTGGCTGTGGGGAAAACTGGGTCTTGCTCTGATGGGCAAGGCCATGTTCAGTAAATCTTTAACCCCATTTTCTTTTGATGGGTGGGGCTGTGTTCCCTCCCTGTATTTTTCTGGTAATACCCCTAAGATCCTGAATCAAGGGCATTTACCTAAAGTTTATCAATATCTCAGTCTTTACCACAAGCAAACCAGTAATCTTAACTTGTTCTTTTTTAAAAACTAACTTTTATTGATGTATCTATTCTTGGCTGCACTGGATCTTCATTGCTTTGTCTAGTTGGGGCAAGTGGGAGCTACTGTCTCACTGTGGTGCGTGGGCTTTTCATTGCTTGGCTTCACTTGTTGTGGAACACAGGGTCTAGGTGTGTGGGCTTCGATAGTTGTGGCTCAGGGACTCAGAGCTCAAGGGCTCAGTAGTTGTGGTACATGGGCTCACTTGCCTCAAGGCATGTGGAATCTTCCAAGACCAGGGACTGGGAAGTCCCTGTGCCCTGCATTGGCAGGCAGAGTCCACTGGACCACCAGGGAAGTCCTGTTAATTGGTTCTTAACACACTTTGACCTATACAACCACAAACTCCTATTTGTATCATTTAGTTTTTAAATTCCAGATTCATATTGATCAAGTGGGTTTATTTGTACTAATTGCTGATTAAAACAATAATAAAGTACTCAGTGCTTTAGTCTTTCACACATTTCTCACTGCCTGCTCCTGGGCTCTTAGATCTTTTACCTGGAGTAAGGCCTATGATAGTTATTTCAAAAAGGAAAGATGGTCAACTTTCTGTAATATTTATTTTGTCCTTGCATTTACAGTTTAGCTGGAAATAAGATTCTAGGTTTAAATGTTTTTTCCTTCCAAATTTTGAAAGTATATCTCCAATGTTGTCTTCTAACCAATATTACTGTTGAAAAGTTTAATGCATGATTCTTGTTTTTACAATGTCTTTTTAAATTTCCTTTTATATTATTGTTTTTCTTTTTACTTCTTGAAGCCTTTAGAATTTTCTCTGGCTTTGGATTTTTTTTTAATATTTTATTTATTTGGCTGCAGTTATTTATTTGTCTTACTTGTGGCATGTGGTCCAAGTTGTGGTCTTAGTTGTGGGATTTTCAATCTTCACTGCATCCTGCAGGATCTTTTTTTCAATTGTGGCATTGTTGCAGAAAGGGGGACCTCTTCCAGGGCCCGAAACTGGGCTCTTGTCTAACACTCAGAAATGAGTTGTCCAAGGAGACACGTGTGCTGACAAAGCAAGAAATTTTATTGGGAACCAGCACCCCGGTGGAGAGCAGTAGGGTAAGGGAACTCAGGAGAACAGCTTGTCACATGGCTTGCAGTCTCGGGTTTTATGGGGATAGGATTCGTTTCTGGGTTGTCTTTAGCCAATCATTCTGACTCAGAGTCCTTTCTGGTGGTGCATGCCTTGTTCAGCCAGGATAGATGCCAGAGAGAAGGATTCTGGGAGGTGGTCGGACATGTGATGTTTCCTTTTGACCTTTCCTGAACTCTTCTGGTTGGTGGAGGATTATTAGTTCTGTGTTCCTTACCAGGACCTCCTGTCATAAAACAACTCATGCAAATAGTTGCTATGGTACCTGGCCAGGGTGGGCAGTTTCAATCAGTGTGCTTCCCCTAACAACTCCCCCCGAGAGACTTCATACTCAAGATACTTCTTGGGAATTAGGATGGAGGTCTCTTTCTTCTGTAACTTCTTCCTGCTGTGCATGGGCATAGGCCTCCCTAGCAGAGCAGAAGTCTCTCTCTACCTGATCTAAGTCAAGGTATTTTTTTTGCCTGAAACCAGCATTCACCCTTGTAATAACAGCACTTTAGTTTGAAACTGTTGGCTCCTCTCAGAGATGAAATAGACAGAGGCCAAACAGGAGACCTAACAGGATGGTTATCACTGGTCCCCAGAAACAGGAGGCAACATTTGGGGTGAGGGCTGCAGGGTTTGTGACTTTTTTTTTTTTAATTGGTTGGTGCTGAGGCAACAGAGCTGTGCTCTGGGAATCTTGTGTTTAGTCTGAAATTACCATCCTCCACCTGGGTGGGGGCTCCTGTTCTGTAGAAGAACTCAAAGACATTGTTATGCATATTTCTTTGAGTAGGAACCAGGACCCTGTCTGGAGGCTGTACCAACCTTTGATTGTTTCTCCTGTGTTTCTGTATCCCCTCCCTTCCCTGATTAGCAATTGTTTGAGTCCACCCTTTGGAACTCAGGGAAGGTCAAGGATGCTGAATGTAGCCTATATCTTACTGACAAGAAATGGAGAGCACAGAACGATCTGTACTCCAGAGCCCCACAGAGTCCTGCTCAGTTTTAATTTAGGAAACTGGGCAAATATGGCTGTGATAACTTCCTGTCAAAAGGGCATAGGACTGCCTTAACTTGGAGAAGAGACACTGAATTGGAAGTATTCCTGAGTTCCAAGTCCTAGATCTGAGCCTTGTATGATTAAAATCTCAGTCCCTTGGTCTGCCATTTTATTGTAATGGACCAGAGGTGGGATAACTGGAATTTTAATAGGCAAAATAAATCTCATTTCTTTTTAGAAGAATAGGCCTGAAACCCAGTCTGGACCTGGCACTTCGGGGGAGACTTGTAGCCAGGTAGCCAGTTGCCTAGCTTTATAAAAAGTAAGGTTGCAGTTACTAGCTTCCAGCAGACATTGTTTTGAGAATGGTGGCATCTAAGCCTGACATGACTCAGAAAACTCAAGTGTTTAGCAATACAATGTGTAATCTGAAATTACACCCATAGTATCACCTAGTTATTTCCCAGGATGTCTAAATGATAGCTACTCTATCTTGACTTTTAATGTAAATTTTCCATAATAGCCAAAGCAGATGTCACCATTAATGATGTCAGTGTTTCTCTAAGTAAGAGAAGATGCAAGAATTGGGACTCATTAAATCTTCTCCTGAAAAGATCTAATTATCTGAAGACCTGTTCTACCAGTTTTTCCCAGAGCAGAGTGCCTCATTCCTGATTTTCACCCTGAACTCCTTTCAGGGACATTGAAAGTCAGTAGTTGCAGTGGCCATGATTTAATCTTTGTAGACATAGATGGCAAGTGTCAGTTTTCAGTTGGCAGAGCCCCTTTTTGTTCATAAACTTGACCGTGATTTTGACGAGGGCATTTCATGACCATTTTATACCATGGTGCTGAGAATGTCCGTTCTCAGGTTTGGCAAAGATTTTGTTGACAGGTCACTCAATGGACTAGGCCATAAAACAGTATCCAAAATTCTCTGGACCACCTGTCTTACTAGCTCTTGGTCCAGGAAAACATTCCCTCTTGTTGCTTCTTCCCTTACCTAGTTACACTGTTACCATCATTGATCTCATATGGAGCTATATATTATTTTATCAGAGGCCTCAGTCACATATTTGGCAGTGTAAGAAACAGCAATTTTGTAAAACAGATGAAATACAAATAACATAGCTAGCAGTATTTTTTTTTTAATTGGAGGCTAATTACAATATTGTAGTGGTTTTGCCATACATTGACATGAATCAGCCATGGGTGTACATGCATTCCCCATCTGGAACCCCGCTCCCATCTCCCTCCCCATCCCATCCTTCAGGGTCATCCCAGTGCACCAGCCTTGAGCACCCTGTCTCATGCATCAGACCTGGACTGGCAATCTGTTTCACATATGATAATATACATGTTTCAATAATTTTCTCACCCTCACCCTCTCCCACAGAATACAAAACACTGTTCTATACATCTGTGTCTCTTTTGCTGTCTTCATATAGGGTTATCATTACCATCTTTCTAAATTGCATATATATGCGTTAGTATACTGTATTGTTTTTCTTTGTGACTTACTTCACTCTGGATAATAGGCTCCAGTCTCATCCACCTCATTAGAACTGATTCAAATGTATTTCTTTTAATGGCTGAGTAATATTCCATTGTGTATATGTACCACAGTTTTGTTATCCATTCCTCTGCTGATGGACATCTAGGTTGCTTCCATGTCCTGGATATTATAAACAATGCTGCAATGAACATTAGAGTACATGTGTCTCTTTCAATTCTGGTTTCTTTGGTGTGTATGCCCAGCAGTGGGATTGCTGGGTCATACGGCAGTTCTATTTCCAGTTTTTTAAGGAATCTCCTCACTGTTCTCCATAGTGGCTATACTAGTTTGCATTCTCACCAACAGTGTAAGAGGGTTCCCTTTTCTCCACACCCTCCCCAGCATTTATTGTTAGCAACCATTCTGACTGGTATGAAATGGTACCTCACTGTGGTTTTGATTTGCATTTCTCTGATAATGAGTGATGTTGAGCATCTTTTCATGTGTTTGTTAGCCATCTGTATGTATTTTTTGGAAAAATGTCTGTTTAGTTCTTTGTCCCACTTTTTGATTAGGTTGTTTATTTTTCTGGAATTGAGCAGCAGGAGTTGCTTGTATATTTTTGAGATTAATTCTTACACAGTTGCTTCATTTGCTATTATTTTCTCCCATTCTGAAGGCCATCTTTTCACCTTGCTTATAGTTTTCTTCATTGTGCAAAACTTCTGAGTTTAATTAGGTCCCATTTATTTATTTTTGCTTTTATTTCCATTACTCTGGGAGGTGGGTCATAGAGGATCCTGCTGTGATTTATGTCAGAGTGTTTTGTCTATGTTTTCCTCTAGGATTTTTATAGTTTCTGGTCTTACATTTAGATCTTTAATCCATTTTGAGTTTATTTTTGTGTATGGTGTTAGAAAGTGTTCTAGTTTCATTCTTTTACAAGTGGTTGTCCAGTTTTCCCAACACCACTTGTTAAAGAGATTGTCTTTACTCCATTGTATATTCTTGCCTCCTTTGTCAAAGATAAGGTGTCCATAGGTGTGTGGATTTATCTCTGGGCTTTCTATTTTGTTCCATTGATCTATATTTCTGTCTTTGTGCCAGTACCATACTGTCTTGATGACTGTAGCTTTGTAGTATAGCCTGAAGTCAGGCAGGTTGATTCCTCCAGTTCCATTCTTCTTTCTCAAGATTGCTTTGGCTATTTGAGGTTTTTTGTATTTCCATACAAATTGTGAAATTATTTGTTCTAGCTCTGTGAAAAATACCATTGGTAGATTGATAGGAATTGTATTGAATCTATAGATTGCTTTGGGTAATATACTGATTTTCACTATATTGATTCTTCCAATCCATGAACATGGTATATTTCTCCATCTATTTGCGTCCTCTTTGATTTCTTACATCAGTGTTTTATAGTTTTCTACATATAGTCCTTTGTTTCTTTAGGTATATCTATTTCTAAGTATTTTATTCTTGTCATTGCAATGGTTAATGGAATTGTTGCCTTAATTTCTCTTTCTGTTTTCTCATTGTTAGTGTATAGGAATCCAAGGGATTTCTGAGTGTTAATTTTATATCCTGCAACTTTACTATATTCATTGATTCAGTTCAGTTCAGTTCAGTCGCTCAGTCATGTCCAACTCTTTGCAACCCCATGAATCGCAGCATGCCAGGCCCCCCTGTCCATTACCAACTCCCGGAGTTCACTCAGACTCATGTCCATCGAGTCCGTGATGCTATCCAGCCATCTCATCCTCTGTCGTCCCCTTCTCCTCCTGCCCCCAATCCCTCCTAGAATCAGAGGCTTTTCCAACGAGTCGACTCTTCGCATGAGGTGGCCAAAGTACTGGAGTTTCAGCTTTAGCATCATTCCTTCCAGGGTTGATCTCCTTCAGAATGGACTGGTTGGATCTCCTTGCAGTCCAAGGGACTCTCAAGAGTCTTCTCCAACACCACACTTCAAAAGCATCAATTCCTCGGTGCTCAGCCTTCTTCACAGTCCAACTCTCACATCCATACATGACCACAGAAAAAACCATAGCCTTGACTAGATGGACCTTAGTCAGCAAAGTAATGTCTCTGCTTTCGAATATACTATCTAGGTTGGTCATAACTTTTCTTCCAAGGAGTAAGTGTCTTTTAATTTCATGGCTGCAATCACCATCTGCAGTGATTTTGGAGCCCCAAAAAATAAAGTCTGACACTGTTTCCACTGTTTCCCCATCTATTTCCCATGAAGTGATGGGACCAGATGCCATGATCTTCGTTTTCTAAATGTTGAGCTTTAAGCCAACTTTTTCACTCTCCTCTTTCACTTTCATCAAGAGGCTTTTTAGCTCCTCTTCACTTTCTGCCATGAGGGTAGTGTCATCTGCATATCTGAGGTTATTGATATTGATTGCCGGAGAAATCCTGGCAATCTTGATTTCAGCTTGTGTTTAGGTCTAGCAATTTTCTGGTGGAGTCTTTAGGCTTTTCTATGTAGAGTGTCATGTCATCAGCAAATAGTGAGAGTTTTACTTCTTCTTTTCCAATTTGGATTCCTTTTGTTTCTTTTTCTTCTCTGATTGCTGTGGCTAAAACTTCCAAAACTCTGTTGAATAGTAGTGGTGAGAGTGGGCACCTTTGTCCTGTTCCTGACTTTAGGGGAAATGCTTTAAATTTTTCACCATTGAGGATAATGTTTGTTGTGGGTTTGTTATATATAACTTTTATTATGTTGAGGTATGTTCCTTCTATTCCTGCTTTCTGGAGGGTTTTTATCATAAATGGATGTTGAATTTTGTTAAAGGCTTTCTCTGCATCTATTGAGATAATCATATGGTTTTTATCTTTCAATTTGTTAATGTGGTGTATTATGTTGATTGATTTGTACATATTGAAGAATCCTTGCATCCCTGGGATAAAACCCACTTGGTCATGGTGTATGATCTTTTTAATATGTTGTTGGATTCTGTTTGCTAGAATTTTGTTAAGGATTTTGGCATCTATGTTCATCAGTGATATTTGGCCTGTAGTTTTCTTTTTTTGTGGCATCTTTGTCAGGTTTGGGTATTAGGGTGATGGTGGCCTCATAGAATGAGTTTGGAAGTTTACCTTCCTCTGCAATTTTCTGGAAGAGTTTGAGTAGGATAGATGTTAGCTCTTCTCTAAATTTTTGGTAGAATTCAGCTGTGAAGCATCTGGTCCTGGGCTTTTGTTTGCTGGAAGATTTCTGATAACAGTTTTGATTTCCATGCTTGTAATCGGTCTGTTAAGATTTTCTATTTCTTCCTGGTTCAGTTTTGGAAAGTTATACTTTTCTAAGAATTTGTCCATTTCTTCCAAGTCATCCATTTTATTGGCATATAATTGCTGATAGTAGTCTCTTATGATCCTTTGTATTTCTGTGTTGTCTGTTGTGATTTCTCCATTTTCATTTCTAATTTTGTTGATTTGATTTCTCTCCCTTTGTTGATTGATGAGTCTGGCTAATGGTTTGTCAATATTATTTACCTTCTCAAAGAACCAGCTTTTAGCTTTGTTGATTTTTGATATGGTCTCTTTTGTTTCTTTTGCATTTATTTCTGCCCTAATTTTTAAGATTTCTTTCCTTCTACTAACCCTCGGGTTCTTCATTTCTTCCTTTTCTAGTTGCTTTAGTTGTAGAGTTCAGTTATTTATTTGACTTTTTTCTTGTTTCTTGACGTAAACCTATGTTGCTATGAACCTTCCCCTTAACACTGCTTTCACAGTGTCCCATAGGTTCTGCATAGTTGTGCTTTCAGTTTCATTCATTTCTATGCATATTTTGATTTCTTTTTTGATTTATTCTGTGATCTGTTGGTTTTTCAGAAGCGTATTGTTTAGCCTCCATATGTTGGAATTTTTAATGGATTTTTTCCCTGTAATTGACTGCATTGTGGTCAGAAAAGATGCTTGGAATGATTTACATTTTTTTGAATTTATCAATGCTAGATTTATGGCCCAGAATGTGATCTATCCTGGAGAAGGTTCTGTGTGCACTTGAGAAAAAGGTGAAATTCATTGTTTGGGGGTGAAATGTCCTATAGATATCAATTAGATCTAACTGGTCCCTTTTATCATTTAAAGTTTGTGTTTCCTTGTTAATTTTCTGTTTACTTGATCTATCTGTCTGTGTGAGTGGGATATTAAAGTCTCCCACTATTATTGTGTTATTGCTGATTTCCCCTTTCATACTTATCAGCATTTGCCTTACATATTGTGGTGCTCCTATATTGAGTGCATATATATTTATAGTTTTTATATATTCTTCTTGGATTGATTCTTTAATCATTATGTAGTGTCCTTCGTGTCTCTTTCCACAGCCCTTATTTCAAAGTCTATTTTATCTGATATGAGTATTGCTACTCCTGCTTTCTTTTGGTCTCCATTTGCATGAAATATCTTTTTCCAGCCCTTCACTTTCAGTCTGTATGTGTCCCTTGTTTTGAGGTGGGTTTCTTGTAGACAGCATATATAGGGGTCTTATCTTTTTATCCATGCAGCCAGTCTTTGTCTTTTGGTTGGGATTCAACCCACTTACGTTTAAGGTAATTATTGATAAGTATGATTCCCATTGGCATTTACTTTGTTGTTTGGGGGTTCAAGTTTATACACCTTTTCTGTGTTTCCTGTCTAGAGAATGAAGAGCTGGTTTGGTGGTGCTGAATTCTCTCAGCTTTTGCTTGTCTGTAAAGCTTTTGAATTCTCCTTCATATTTGAATGAGCTCATTGCCGGGTACAGTAATCTGGGTTGTAGATTTTTCTCTTTCATCACTTTAAGTCTATCCTGCCAATCCCTTCTGACCTGTAGAGTTTCTATTGAACGATCAGCTGTTATCTTTATGGGAATCCCCTTGTGTATTATTTGTTGTTTTTCCCTTGCTGCTTTTAATATTTGTTCTTTGTGTTTGATCTTTGTTAATTTGATTACAATGTGTCTTGGGGTGTTTCACCTTGGGTTTATCCTGTTTGGGACTCTCTGGGCTTCTTGGACTTGTGTGACTATTTCCTTCCCCATTTTAGGGAATTTTTCAACTATTATCTCAAGTATCTTCTCATGGCCTTTCTTTTTGTCTTCTTCCTCTCGAACTCCTATGATTTGAATATTGGGGTGTTTAACATTGTCCCAGAGCTCTCTGAGGTTGTGCCCATTTCTTTTAATTCTTTTTTCTTTTTTCCTCTCTGCTTCATTTATTTCTACCGTTTTATCTTCTACCTCACTTATACTGTTCTGCCTCCATTATTTTCCTGTTGGTTCCCTCCAGAGTGCTTTTGATCTCATTTATTGCATTATCCATTATTGATTGACTCTTTTTTATTTCTTCTAGGTCCTTCTTAAACATTTCTTGCATCTTCTCAATCCTTGTCTCCAGGCTATTTATCTGTGATTCCATTTTGTTTTCAAGATTTTGAATCATTTTTACTATCATTATTCTTTTTCAGATAGACTCCCTATCTCCTCCTCTTTGGTTTGGTGGGCATTTATTATGTTCCTTTTCCTGCTGAGTATTTATCTGCATTTTCATCTTATTTATATTGCTGTGTTTGGGGTGGCCTTTCTGTATTCAGTGGGTTTTGTTCCTCTTTATTGTGGAGGTTCCTCCCTGTGGGTGGGGTTGGATGAATGGCTTGTCAAGGTTCCCTGGTTAGGGAAGCTTGTGTCGGTGTTCTGGCGGGTGGAGCTGGATTTCTTTTCTCTGGAGTGCAATGAAGTGTCCAGTAGTGAGTTTTGAGATGTTTATGGGTTTTGTGTGACTTTGGGAAGCCTGTTTACTGAAGCTCAGGGCTATGATCCTGCATTGCTGGAGAATTTGCATGGTATGTCTTGCTCCAGAACTTGTTGACTCTTGAGGGGTGCTTGGTTTCAGTGTAGGTATGGAGGCTTTTGAATGAGCTCTTATTGATTAATGTTCCCTGGAGTCAGGAGTTCTCTGATGTTCTCAGGTTTTGGACTTAACCCTCCTGCCTCTGGTTTTCAGTCTTATTCTTACAGTGGCCTCAAGACATCTCCATCCATACAGCACTGATGATAAAACATCTAGGTTAATGGTGAAAAGATTCTCCACAGTGAGGGACACCCAGTGAGGTTCACAGAGTTACATGGAGAGGTGAAGAGGGAGGAGGGAGATAGAGGTGACCAGGAGAAGAGGGGGAATCAAAGGAAAAGCTAGTAATCAATTCCCTATGGCCTCTCCACAGTCTGGAACCTTTAGAGAGGTTCACAGAGTTACATAGAGAAGAGAAGAGGGAGGGAGGAGATAGAGGTGACTAGGAGGAGAAAGGGGGGAATCAAAGGAGAGAGACAGATCTAGCCAGTAATCAGTTACCTAAGTGTTCTCCACAGCCTGAAACACACAAAGAGATTCATATAGTTGGATGGAGAAGAGAAGTGGGAGGGAGGAGATAGAGGTGACCTGGGGGAGAAAAAGGAGAGTCAAAAGGAGGAGAGAGTAATCAAGCCAGTAATCACACTCCTAAGTAAAAATGGGTACTGAAGACTGGATCCTTAAAGGTACAAAATTGATAACAAATACCAAAAAGAAAGATTAAAAATCTAGAGTAGAGGTTAGACTCTCAAAAAATTCAATATTAAAAAAAAAAAACAAAATAAAATCACAAAAATTATAAAAATATGTGCCAGGAGCCAGCACAGGAGATCCCACCCATGACAAGGTCATACGGAGAGACCTGACAGGGCAAGGTGAGTCAGGTCTCAAGGGGTCCTCTGCCTGAGCATCTACCCCGAAACTAAAATCTGTCTGTTTACTGTCTGCTATACTATACTCTTCTGACATTACAGGGGGCTATCCTCGACCACCTTTCTCTGGAAAAAGTTAACTTAGAGCTCCAACTGGTCTCCTGCATATGAAAGGAGTGTCTCAGCTCAAATCCCTCTGATGGCTCTCTAACTTGCCTGACAGTTGGAGACTTTTGCAACTTGTAATTGTTTACAGCCCCCCAACCGCAAGAGGCACGAAGCTTAAAACATCTTAAAGATATAGAGCCTTTTAGAGCTAAGAATTATTTTGGTGAAGGGTTTCATTGTTGAGTTAATGTTTGCCGCCAGGCCTCCATATCCTTTATCTTTTAGGCACCTGGGAGGATATTAATCAATGTAAATGGGATGCAGAAATAAGAATATAGTAGTTTTGATGTTAGCAATACTAGACTTTTGAGTTAATGAATTTTCTCTTTGTTATAAATCACTGTACTCCTCTTTCTTTGTTATAAATTGCAGTGTCCTTGCTATGTAAGAATGTAACTTTATTTAGTGCTTTCTTAGAGTGGCACCGGACTTTGGGAAGAACAACACTATTAAGGCAAATAAGTTTTCTGGTTGACAGACCCTTATCAGAAAAGGGCCATAAAATGCTAATAGGCCTTCTGGCCAGAAGATGATGTAAATCATCTAAGACTTGTGTATACAGCTAGGTATGCAGAGAGAAAGCCTGGTCTCGATAAGAGTCAGGGCTGCTGACACCATAATTTTGTATTATCCATTGATCTCTATGTACAACCAAAAGTATAAAAAGCTTTCCTGAACAATAAAGGATGGACCAGTTTCTCAGACCAGCTTCTCAAACTGGTTTCTTGGAAATCTGGCTTCCCCCGTGTCAACTCTCTCTCTCTCTCTTTCTCTGTCTCCCTCCCTCTCCTTTTCAGGCTGATCCCTTGGAGTGCAGAGGCTCTCTGAGACTACTTACTTGTCCTGGCTTCTAAGACCCACGCGAGAGGGAGCCCAAGGCGAGGCACTCTGTGCTATTCAAGCGGGCGCCTGTGGCCTAACATAGACGGTGCAAACCTCTTGTCTCGAGGTTTTATTAGCTTTCCATGTAAACCAAGTTATTCAGCCTCTTTTCTCCACTAATTTTCCTACTATACTATTCTTTCCAAATCTCTCTTTATATTTCTAAACAAGTAAGTTTTTCCTCACCGACTCCGTCCACCCTTCGAATTCCTTGGATCCACCGGGGCTGGACCCCAGCAAATATATATGAAGTTTGCTTTAAATATAGAGTCTTTTTTTTTTTTTTTTTGCAATGTAATAGTAGGTTATAAAAACGAAAATTAAAGGAGTAATAGAAGACTTAAAAATTTTTTTAATGTTTTTTTACTTTAAAAAAAGATAATAGTAAAAATATATCTAGGAATTTCTCTGGAGCTGTTGTGGGCAGTGTGGGATCAGTTTAGTTTCAGATGGTTCCTTATTTCAGCTTATACTTCTCAAGATCTATAGGCCCCTTCCAATGTAGTCAGTGCTAACTACAGGATTTTAATCTGTTGCACCTGTCACTTCCAAAGCAGTTCCCTCTGTTTATTTTGGCTTCCTCTGTTTGCAAGTCTCTTCAGTGTCTAATTTCCACCCTGGCACAAGGGGGCAAAGGTGGTCACTTATTTAGGCTCGCTTGTTCAGTCGTGCTGTGGGGAGGGAGGAACACTGCAAACAAGTATCACTGGTGTGTGTGGGGAGTGCTCACAGTGTCTGGGCCACACTGGGTTTGCCCCGGCTCAGCATGTGTGCTTTCCCGGTCTACACTGCTCAGGCTCCAGGTTGTTCTGCAGGGGAACTGTCTAAAGTGGGCCCTGGGTTACGTGCCTTTTCCAGGTCTAAGCAGCTCAGGTTCAGGCTCTTGGGCATGCACAAAGGTGCAGACTTGGTTGGGCCTGAGTTTTGTGCCCTTCCCAGGTCTGAGCAGCTCAGGGGACCAGACGCTTGGTGAGCGCGCTCTCCCCAGGTGGGGTGCGTCTTATCGCCTCCCCCGTCCCAGCTGCTCTGTTTTCTGGGCGCACCATCTCAGCTGTGCCGTGTGTCTCTTCTGGGGAGCTGATCTCTGGCTGCAACCCTCCCGGGAGATGTCAACCATCCAGAATCCCAGGAAGTCTTGGCTAGCAACTGGGAGCCTGCTTGCAGTTCGGTAGAGGATGCCATCTCTGGGGCCATTTGCCCCTTTCTGGCTCTGGCTGCCACCCACCTGCTCTCTGCCTCCTGTGGGGGATGGGCCGATCCGCAGCCGGCTAGCTCTCCTCTGGTATTCGCTCAGTCCTTTGTTCTGTAAGCCAGCCTGGCAGTGCCTTAGGTCAGGGCTTTTTGTGGGATAGTTTTCTCTCTCTCTCTCTCTCTCTCTCTCTCTTTTTCTCTCTATGGCTATCCTATAGTTTGGATTGCTATCTCACGTTAGCTCCCTCAGATTGCCCTCAGGGCATTCAGGCCTGGTCCTTAACTTAAGCAATGCAGCTGGTGCCTCCCTGTTCAGCCCCTGCTTGCTACTGGTGGATGTGAGCATCCGGGCTGCTTCTCTGCTGGGAGTTGCTGTTAGGCACATAATCTGTGGGTTTTATTTATTTATTTTTCCTCCCAGTTATGTTGCCCTCTGAGATTCTAAAACTCCCCACAGACCTGCTAGTGAGAGGGTTTCCTGGTGTTTGGAAACTTCTCCTCTTTTTAGACTTCCTTCCTGGGAGGTGTCTCCATTCTTAATTCTTTTGTCTCTCTTTTTATCTTTTATATTTTGTCTTATCTCCTTTTGAAGAAATGGGCTGCCTTTCTGGGTGCCTGATGTCCTCTGCCAGTGTTCAGAAGTTGTGTTGTGGCATTTCCTCAGTGTTCAAATGTTCTTTTGATGAATTTGTGGGGGAGAAAGTGGTCTCCCTGTCCTATTCCTCCACCATCCTAGGACTGCCCCTCAGCTAGCAGTATTAGTGAAGTCACAAGTAAGACTTAAGTTGCTGCTGCTGCTACTGCTAAATCTCTTCAGTCATGTCCGACTCTGTGCAACCCCATAGACAGCAGCCCACCAGGCTCCCCAATCCCTGGGATTCTCCAGGCAAGAACACTGGAGTGGGTTGCCATTTCCTTCTCCAATGCATGAAAGTGAAAAGTGAAAGTGAAGTCACTCAGTCATGTCCGACTCTTAGCGACCCCATGGACTACAGCCTACCAGGCTCCTCTGTCCATGAGATTTTCCAGGCAAGAGTACTGAAGTGGGGTGCCATTGCCTTCTCTGGAAGACTTAAGTTAAGAGCTTCCATTAGATGTAGCCCAGTACATCCTAGGTCATCTGACTTAGTGTACACTGTACTAATCTTTATCTTCCAGGGAAATTATATATTGACACTGTCTATAAGGCACATGGCCCAGTTTCTAGTGTTACTAGACTGATTATTCTTAGTATGATTTAATTGTTTCCAACATAGAGGATACTTTAAACCTAAATTACCATGCTGCTGCTGCTGCTAAATCACTTCAGTCATGTCCTACTCTGTGCTACCCCATAGATGGCAGCCCACCAGACTCCCTCATCCCTGGGATTCTCATAGCCTGCTGTTATCTATATAAATTCATCCCATAATTATGGGGGATTTTTCCTCCTTTGCTGAAACTTTGCTTGTTGCTCTGATTGAGCTTGAGTAATAGAAGAAAGCTCAAATTTATGGTCAGAGTCAGAGGAGGCATCATTAATTGGCCCAATGAGGGGATCCCATCTAGTAATATCAATAGTGACCTGAATATGACTTCAATTTTTTTTAATAAATTTTCTCAGGGCCAACAAGTTATAGCCTTGTAGTAGAGAAATTTACCAAGGCAACCCAGAACTAGACACAGGTAATTGGCCACAAACCCAACAATTGGATTGATTTCTATAGGATCAGCCCAGTGTTAGAAAAGCATTTGATTTATATGCATAGGTCTAAGAAGCCAAGAAAACATAAATGATCATATGAATCAGGCCCAGCATCTTGGGCAAGTTGTCTACCTCTAATGTCGTTGTCTTCTCATCCTGGTGTAGTGTAGTTTCTCCTGCTTGAGCATCATTTTAAGGTGAGATCAGGTCAGCTGTCTTCTCTATAGACCAGTCCAGTGTATGGGGCCTTTGGAAGTGGGAATTAATCTAAGAGTTAATTTTCCTTCAGTTTCATTGTGCATGAGCTAGTTAAGAGTACCTGATAAAAAAGCCCTTCCATCCAGGTTGGAGATAGTCCCTTAAATTATGTCTTTTTCCAGTCCTGGTTGCAGGTCATGAGGCATCTGATCTTCATCCAAAGATATATGAGATAAGCTTCAGAAACAAACTTAGGGTATTCTTTAAGAATTCAATTAAATTTTACATTAATATCACATAACAGCAAAGAACTATCTAAGAGATGAGTCTTACTAGATGCAGACCTCCGTTAACAAACTGGGATTTAACATTTATTGAAACATCTTTTTCTCCCTAAGATTACCCTCATTTTTATCAAATATAACCAAATTAAGGCTAGTTTGTTTGCAAAATACATCTACTCTCACTAATTTTGACCTGATGATTTATATAACCATAATTGATCATAGACTTTTTATTTTGCTGAAATGTTTATAGAGTCTCAGACTGAACTTTTAAAATAAAATAAGGCTGAAAAACTCACACCAAAGGCTTATCTGTGGATTTAGCTTAACAAATCTGGGTGAATTCTTCCCTTTTTAAGATCTCAAAAATTCCTTGAGATTTTTATCCCTGTTAATGAGATAACCTTCCTAACTCATTTGATAGACTTACTGGAAACCTAAGAGTTTCCAATTTCTGGAGGAGTCAGATAGAGAGAAAATATAATTGTTTTGTTTATAACATATAATTTTACCAAATTATTATCATAATTAGTTTGAGAGGAAGATTTTCCCTACTCCCAGAAAACACAAGATTCAAACCCATAATTTTTCAGATAGAAACCATAAAAGTTATAAGCATATTCACTGGTTCATTCAGTCCTTTTGTTAACTTTTGTGAGGTCATCAGATTTTTCATTAGAATACCAGGGCATATCAGAATGTTAAGAACTCCATATAATTTCTAGGATATCTATATTAGTAATATTTACCATACATTATGACATGAGAGAATTTATTACTCATTTGATAATATTTTTCATGTAATTTAACCAACCAAATAAACACAGTTTAATATCTCTTTGGGATGTTTCAGGGGCCCTCTGAAGCACCTCAAAGTTAGCTAGAGGTCAAAGGAACTTCAAAAGAATTCAATTTAGGAAGTTTTGTCAAAAAAATCAATTAAAAGGGTTTAGAACATTTGGTCAGATTTAGTCAATGTTGATGGGTGTATCATTTAGCTTGCTGATATGTCACGATGGGGTTATATACCAAGGCTTAAGTTCTAGTGAAAGTTGACTCAGCCATCTTGGACCTAACCAATTTTGGCTCTAACTAGTTTTCCTATGGCTGTGTTATTCCTAACAAAATCCATTTATCTAACCAATTGTAATCCAATTTTTAAAAAATCCTGATCATGCATAACTCTTTTTAGTATTTTTTCATACCTTTTTTTTTTTTACTGAAAACACACTTCCTACTTTCCTTTAGCAACCAAGAACTTTTATATTAGCAATTTATAGATTGATGAGTATAAATACCAGTGATAGTTTCTAAAACCCTTGCTTTCTTAAAACACTTTAGGATGGCACCAAACACTGTTCATTTATAGTCCCAAATCTCTTCAGTTTTTCTGTAAAAGGAAATCACTGTTTAGTAGTAAATGTTTCAAAATCTTATTTTATTTGGAAATGACCTAACTATACAATAGACTTCCAACACTTAGTTTAGCACAACCTTAGAAATTCAAGTTACCCCAATCTGGAGAGACTATTTTAGACAGATATTCCTAAAGCATAATCATTGGCAGGCAAGCTGGCCCCTGAGCACCCTGAGTGGTCAGGATGTCAGTCTCAGGGAAGAAGAGTCCCTGCCAGAGTCGCCATTTGTAGCAGGAAGGGGGACCCTTCCAGGGCCTGAAACTGGGCTCTTGTCTAACACTCAGAAATGAGTTGTCCAAGGAGACACATGTGCTGACAAAGCAAGAGATTTTATTGGGAAAGGGCACCCGGGTGGAGAGTAGTAGGTAAGGGAACCCAGGAGAACAGCTCTGTCACATGGCTTGCAGTCTCGGGTTTTATGGTGATGGGATTCATTTCTGAGTTCTCTTTAGCCAATCATTCTGACTCAGAGACCTTTCTGGTGGTGATGCCTTGTTCAACCAAGATGAATGCCAGAGAAGATTCTAGGAGGTAGTGGGACATGTGGTGTCTCCTTTTGACTTTTCCCAAACTCTTCTGGTTCATGGAGGATTATTAGTTCTGTGTTCCTTACCAGGGCCTCCTGTCGTAAAACAACTCATGCAAATGGTTGCTATGGTGCCTGGCCAGGGAGGATGGTTTCAATCAGTGTGCTTTCCCTAACAGCATGCAAACTCTGGTTGCCACATATGGGACCTAGTTCCCTGACCAGGAATTGAACCCTAGCCCCCTGCAATGGGAGTGTGGAGTCTTAGGCACTAGACCACAGTGAGGGAAGTCCCTCGCTGTCTTTGATATTGTTAAATTTTGTTGTAATTTGTTTAGGTTTGTTATCTTTGTTTCAAAATGCTTGCGTTCCTTAGAGATTAATTATTTTTCTTTTTAGCTCATCTTTAATTTTTGGCACAATGTATTGTCTTGGTTTTTTTACTTTGAACAAAAGCCAAAGCTTTGGCTTCTGTTTCTCAAAGGGAATGTGTGTATGTGTGTGTGCACACACACTTTTGCATGAGAAAGGGGTGGGAGAAGGGAAGGAGAGTGGAGAGAACAGAGGAGAGGAGAGATGCTTGTGCTCATTAATCTGAGCTTCCCTTGTGGCTCAGATGGTAAAGAGTCTGCAATGTGGAAGACCCAGGTTTGATTCCTGGGTCAGGAAGATCCCCTGGAGAAGGAAATGGCAACCCACTCCAGTATTCTTGCCTAGAAAATCCCATGGATGGAGGAGCCTGGTGATCTACAGTCCATGGAGTCACAAACAGTTGGACCCCACTGAGCGACTTCATTTAATGAGTTCTATTATTTCCTACTTTCCCTTTCAACAGTCCACTTCTCCCTTGGGGTATTCTCAACCCCTCCACTAGAGGCACTGTTTGTCTCAAAGCAAATGGCTTTGTTTTTTGCTTCCTTTCCTGATCAAGGAGTGAGGGACAGAGGAAATACTCAGGGGCCAGAGGGTACTACTTCCTCTGGCTTTCCACTCAGCAAGGTCCAGGCTCTGCCCTATATCCACATGGCTGCTCCCAGTTGATCCTGTTGTTTTCCATCTCTGTGAGATCAACATGATGGGCACCGTTCTGAGTCTTGGAAATCTGTGCCCATGCAATACATTTGTGCGTGTGTGTGTGTGTGTGAATGCACACCCAGTGCCCTGTTTTGCAGAATTCTACGCAAATCGGAAAGCCTTTAATGTTGGGCAAACTTGGAACGTTAATCAGAGGATGTGTATTATCGTTCTGGTCCCAGTTTAGCTGACTGTGATTGCAACTCCACTTTTAGGTTCCTACAGGAGAAGACTCCTGAGAGTCCCTTGGACAGCAAGGAAATTCAACCAGTCCATCCTGAATCAATCCTGAATATTCATTGGAAGGACTGATACTGAAGCTGAAACTCCAATAGTTTGGCCACCTGATGCAAAGAACTGACTCATCTGAAAAGACACTTATGCTGGGAAACATTGAAGACGGGATGAGAAGGGGACGACAGAGGATGAGATGGTTGGATGGCATCATCGACTCAATGGATATGAGTTTGAGTAAACTCTGGGGGTTGGTGATGGACAGGGAGGCCTGGTGTGCTGCAGTCTATGGGATCACAAAGAGTTGAACGCGACTAAACTGAACTGAACAGGAGAATGAGAGGAAAAGAATTTAGTATGAGCATGCTCCACATCTATGCATACCCCAGTTGTAGCCCTATGGCCCTTCCCTCCATCCTCATCACCATTTGCTTTCTCCATTGTGACTTTCTGATTCCGAAGGACCACTAATAGGGCTTGTTTCCATTGCTGAGCCTGACTCTGGGTTCATAAATTTCTTCCTCTTGTGGCCTGCCCAGAGTTGAGTGTAAGGTGAAAACTATCAGCCTGGACTCAGTTCCCCCATCTGGCAGAACTGGGCTTCCCTTATTCTTCAACTTTCATGTGGTTCTTTAACTTTGCATGAGTGTATGTAAGTGGATTAACTTTTTCCCCAAGATGCCTGACCTAGTCTACTATAAAGAAATTCCAAAAGTAGTTTACTATGGGAATAACACCTTAAGCTGGAGAAGGGCAGGACAGTGTAGTGATTAAGAGTGTGGAGCATGGAGTCAGGTGACCAAGGCTCAAACCTCAGTTCTTGAGGTAAACTGATGCTTTTTAACTGAATAAGTTCCTTCAGCCCACTGTATCTCAGTTTTCTAATCTCCAAAGTATAGCTGGTTAAGGCACATCTTTTTCCCCATTATTTTTCTTTACCAGGTAAGCTCTACCACTGACCTTGCATTTAATGTAGGTGGCAGCCAGGTGGCCAAGGATAGTGGAGCTAAAATACAGCAGCCTTTTTGAAGAAAACAATATGAAATTAGACACAGGGCCTTGGAAGGGGCTATGCAAGTGAGAACCCCTAATTTTTTTTAAATTAATTTTTATTTGAGCATAGTAGCTGTACAATGTTATGTTATTTTCTGCTGTACGGAAAAGTGAATCCACTGTATGTACACATATATCCCCTCTATTGTAGATTTCCTTCCCATTGAGGTCACCATAGAGCGCTGAGTCAGGTTCCCCGTGCTATGCAGCAGGTTCTCACTTGTGATCTATTGTATGCATTGTAGTATATATATGCAGAGAAGGCAATGGCATCCCACTCCAGTACTCTTGCCTGGAAAATCCCATGGATGGAGGAGCCTGGAAGGCTGCAGTCCATGAGGTCGCTGAGGGTCGGACACGACTGAGCAACTTCGCTTTCACTTTTCACTTTCATGCATTGGAGAAGGCAATGGCAACCCAATCCAGTGTTCTTGCCTGGAGAATCCCAGGGACGGGGGAGCCTGGTGGGCTGCCATCTCTGGGGTCGCACAGAGTCGGACACGACTGAAGCAACTTAGCAGCAGCAGCAGCAGCAGTATATATATGGGCTTCCCTGATGGCTCAGATGGTGAAGAATCTGTCTGCAAGGGAGAAGACCCAGGTTTGATCCCTGAGTCAGGAAGATCCCCTGGAGAACAGAATCACAGCCCACTCCAGTATTGTTGCCTCGAGAATTCTATGGACAGAATGAATAGTCTGTGGGCTACAGCCCATGGGATCACAAAGAGTTGGATACCACTGAGTGACTAACACACACACAGAACATATGTATGTCAGTCCCAATCTCCCAATTCATCCCACCTCCCTTTCTCCCCTTGATTTTCACATGTTTGTTCTCTACAATGTGTTTCTTTCTGCTTTGCAAATGAGTTCACCTATATGATTTTTCTAGATCCCACATATATGCGTTAATATACGGTATTTGTTTTTCTGACTTCCTTCATTCCGTATGACAGTCCCTAAGTCCATCCATGTCTCTGCAAACAGCACAATATCAGTCCTTTTTATGGCTGAGTGATATTCAATTATGTGTGTGCCACATCATTTTTATTCATTCCTTCGCTGAATGATGGGCATTTTTAGTTGTTTCCATGGAGGAGCCCAAGTCTTAAGTCTTCGCTTCACTCATATCCACCGCTACAATGGTGATGACATGGAATCTACTTTCCTGGTTATTCTAGCCTCTGTTCTATCCAAGTGTTCTTACTTAATATAGTCCCTGGCAAATAATAAGTGCACAGTCAGTGTTAGCTTTTATTCCTTTTGGAGGGGAAAATAGGGATCTGTGTTGAAATAAGTGTGGAAATGCTATACAGCCTTTCACTCTTGGAAATTTACAATGCATGTTAACATAATTCAAATGTACAGATAGCTTGTAGCTTCTTCACTTTGTAGCTGATCTCGTCTTCTTCCCATGCTCACCATTCTCTGCTTAGAAAAACAAACAATAAAACAAAAAAATGTCCAATCTAGTTAAAAGTTCTATCCAATATTTTAAATAATTCTTCTGGGTAGTGCTTGGGTTTTCTTGCATGAGATACCAAGTCTCTTATTTATCTTCTTCCCTCCTCCAGGAAGGCCAGATACCTGGGGAGAGAGGTATGTGGCTTACATGATCTTAAGACACAGGGGCAAGACAGGCTCCTGGGACCCCAGGACTTTCTCTTGGCTGCCTCCTCTCCATGAGGAGTAGTGGCCCCTGTTGCCTGGTGGCTGAAGGAGACTGCTGATCTGTCTCAACTTGGGCAAAGCCTCCTGTGGGCCTCACTGACAGACTCAGCCTCACTTTTAGGCTTCCAATGGCTATGGACCAGTGCTTCTCAAGCTTTAACATGAATCAGTCATCTCTAGAGCTTATTAAAATGCAAATTCCTTTATTTTGAGAGAATCAATTCCTAAGGAGGTTGATAAGAAGTCCGGGATTCCCGAGGAGGAGAAAGGGGTCTGGGGCTCTCAAAATGGAGATAGGGGTCTGGAATTCTCAAGGAGGAGAGAAAAACAAACATCTCTTTTCTCTCTCGCTCTACATTCCTTAGCCTTAGTCACATAAAACGTGTTTTTCTTTAAACTCGGAGCTGATGATTACAGAACAATCAACTGAGTTTAAACTCTGTACTGTACTAAGGATTATATAACAACAATGTATCCTGCTTGAGGACAGTTTCTCCTTCCTGAAAACCTTCTGGCTAATCCTATTATCTTAAAATGTAAATTATGGGAGTAGGTCTAGTAAGATGTTTACAACCTTGAGACATTCTTTTGATTTATTGTAACAACCCATTAAAAATGTATGTAAATCCCTTGCTTAGACTAGCGAGGGGGCACTCTCCATCCCCCTTCTGATGTCTATGTCAGAAGCTTTCTCAGTCCCTTTTTCACTTTAATAGTACTCTGCTACACAAAAGCTCTTGAGAGATCAAGCCTGGTCCCTGGTCCCAAAGCTAAATCTTCTTCTTCGGAGATCACAAATCCGACATCGTTCATAGTAAGCTATAAGTTTCAACCCCAGCTATTCTAATTAAGTAGATTTAGGGTAGGGCCTAGGGCTTCCCTTGTAGCTCAGTTGGTAAAGAATCTGCCTGCAGTGCAGGAGACCTGGGTTCAATCCCTGGGTTGGGAAGATCCCCTGGAGAAGGGAATGACAACCCACTCCAGTATTCTTGCCTAGAGAATCCCATAAGACAGAGGAGCCTGTCAGGCTACAGCCCATGGGGTCACAAGAGTTGGACACGACTTAGCAACTAAACCACCAAAACCAGTGTAGGGCCTAAGAATTTAAATTTCTAACAAGCTCTAAGCCAGTGGTGATGCTGACACTGCCCAATATGGGGGCACACTTTGAGTGAGCAAGCTCCCCTCTGAACTTGTGGCTGCCATTTAATCCTGCCTGAGAAAGCCAGCTTCTGAGAATGGGGGCAGGGGGCGGGTCATGCAGAGAGAGCTTGCTTCCAGAAAATGGGGGGAGGCAAGAGCTGTTTCCCCTGCCTTGCCTTTGGTATTTTCTTGCTTACTGGACACTCTTCCATCTCCAGGCCAAAGCCAGGAAAATAGAAACAGGTTCACCTAAAGGCTTTTTCTCAGTATTTGCTCCAGAAAAGTTTGTGATAGCTATCTCCTCCACCCTAAAACACCCAGAGAACTGAGTCATTTGTGGAATATATTTACAGGCACTTCCATTAGAAAATATTCAAAAAAATTCAAATGCATTACCAATAAGAAATTATTGTTTTGCTTCTCTGTTTTATTTCTGGATTTTCTCTTTTAAAATGAGAAGTGTCACATTCCTTTAAAAATATGCCTTTATTGCTTTATTGTAACAACCCATTAAAAATGTATGTAAATCCTTTAGGGATTAAAGAATGAATATTACCTGATTTTTTTTTTTTTTTCTGGAAACTACTAGTGCAAGTGCTGACAATAATTACTGACAGGTGGACATTTCAAAGGAGTCAACCTCCATGGCCTTACATGGAGATCTCAGGACCCAGTATAAGCAATGAAACAAAGAGGAGGACAATTATGTACTTATTTAACCATTTGTTCTACATTGAAACTAGAGACTTAAAATACCCAAGGAATGATATGGGGGGCTACATGATTATGCGCTTGTAATGGAAGGAAGTTCTTAAGGAGGGCGCCTGCTGATGAGTGGGAACATTTTGACAGGCAATATGTGAGTTTTGATGCTCTTGGAAAACAGTGTGGCTGCACGGCATTTGGATGGACCAGTGAACTGATTGTTAAACTGAATGTGGCTTGTGTCAGCTTTTGTCAGGAGAGAAAGGTAATATGTATTAAACCACTAAATGGTTAACTGCTTATGAATGGATTTTTTGTTTTTTGAGCTGTAATTGACATGCAGAATTGTATGTTTCAGGTGTGCAACATAGTGATTCACAACGTTTAAAGCTTATATTCCATTTAGAGTTACTATAAAATATTGATTGTATTCCCTGTGTTGTACGATATATCCTTGTAGTTTATTTATTTTATGCATAGTAATTTGTTCTCAAAGGAGGGGTTGAGCTAAGACTGCAACCTAGTGGTGAGTTTGTTATTGAAAAAAGTGGCTGGGCCACTGATGAAGGCTGCCTTTGAAAGCAGAGTGGGAACACACACACAGACAAGTGTCCTGGTTCCTTTCTTGTGTAGACTGACCTTCAGATTATGTTGCAAGTGGGCTAGAAATGGAGGAAGGATGACTCTAATCGGATTCTTGAAGCTGTTCGCTTGATGTAGCATTTTCTACAGGCTCGGAAGCTTCTGATTACGTCTCTCAGTTTCTCTCTTTAAAGATGCAGTAACACAGCATTGTAAATCACATATACTCCAGTAAAAAAAGAAGAAAAAGAATAAATCTAAAGAAAAGTTTAAATTAAAAAAAATGTTTTCAGCTGGAAAAAATAATTTTAGAAAAGAGGCAGTAAGATCTTGACGGGACCAGTGGACTAATTTCTCTTATTTGCTTGTTTAATCAGTTCTACTTTAGAGCAGACTTTTAGTTGCTTTTATCTTTGTGACTGAAGAGATTACACTATTCTGTAATCCAAATAAATTTTTCATGTAACATGATACTAGATGTCATTCTCATTATAATGGTCCGCTTCTTGCAGCCCTGGGGTTTTTGCTGTTGTTGATTTGGCTGTGTCACGTGGCTTTCAGGATCTTAGTTCCCTGACCAGGGATGAAACCCAGCTCACCTGTAGTGGAAGCTTGGAGTCTTAATCACTAGAACACCCCGGAAGTCCCTTAACATTCCTTTTATATAGCTTTATTTTACCTGCAAAACTGTAGCTGTGATTCTTTTTTCTTTGCTTGCTCCTCCAAAATCTTTTTCTGAAAAACTTGGTATTTGGGTGTGAAGTCTGCTTATTCCTCATGTGATAAATCAGTCTTGTGCTTTTGTAAAGGTTATCAAGAGATAATATCATTAGCTTTAAAATTCTTTCCTCACCTCAAGTCTTCCACATTTAATTCAAGTGTATTTTTAGAAAATGTCTTAATTCTTTCAAATTTATATTCTCCTAAGTTTGGAATATATGACTCTGTAGCATTGCCAAAAGCAGATAGCTCACAATTACAGCCTTACTGAAGTACGTTGAGTACACGAAGCCCATCTGTCAGTGAAATGATGTCCTCTACATAATTCAAAGGATTCTTTTTTGGTCTCCAAAGCCACCTTAATGAAATGGTGTTAGATTCTCTTGTGCTCTTTAACACAGCTTTTGTCTACAAAAGACAAGGACTTGACTTAAACGGGGGGCGGGGCATGGTGAACCAAGAAATCAGCCTCTGTACTTGATGCAGGTATCAGTGCTGGAATAGTGAGTTATCTGAGAGAGCTCTCTCTTTTCCTGCTCCTTTTTTGGGATATATGTTGAGAAGTCTGTTACACAAAGAACACAGCGCCTGACATGGCACTCTAAAGGCAATCTGCTATTAATGAAAGTTCATGGGACTTGAAGCAACATGAATGGAACTGGAGGATGTTATGCTTAGTGAAATAAGTCAGACAGAGAGATAAATACTGTATGCTATCACTTAGTGTAGAATCTAAAAAATAAACTAGAGAATATAACAAAAAGAGACAGACTCAAAGATATAGATGACAAACTAGTGGTTCCCAGTGGAGAGAGTAGGGGAGGAGAGCAAGATAGGGGTAGGAGATTAAAAGGCATGAACTAAATAAGACACAAGGATTTATTGTACAGCACAGAGATTATAGCCAATATTTTATAATAGCTATAAATGGAGTATGAAGGGAAGGGAAGTGAAGTTGCTCAGTCGTGTCCGACTCTTTGCGACCCCATGGACTGTAGCCTACCAGGCTCCTCTGTCCATGGGATTTTCCAGGCAATAGTCCTGGAGTGTCCTGGAAATAGTCCTGGAAATTGCCATTTCCTTCTCCAGGGAATCTTCCCGACCCAGGGATCGAACCCAGGTCTCCTGCATTGTAGACAGACGCTTAACCGCCTGAGCCACCAGGGAAGTTGAATGTCATACTGTGCACCTGACACTAATATAATATCACAGATCAATTGTATCTCAACTTTTAAAAGTTTATGGGCAAAACACCTTTCTGTAAACTAATTAATGAAATGTTGAGGGCAACAAAATAAGTCTCCCCTCCCCAACACACTAATTATACTGTGGAAGGAGGAGGCAAGTTAATAAAACAGCACGGCAGGTCTCAAAGCTATTGATTTGCAGTGAATACTTACAGAAAGCTATGTAAAATGTATGACATGAGACGATTTCACCCTCAAAATCTTTTATAAAGCAATGTCTTTAATAATTCATGTTTATTAATTGTTCTTGAAGTAATGTATTAAAAATGAGGAGACATTATATACTGGAAAGTGTCATTATATAAATTTTTATTAACAAAAAATCATTTTGTGTTAAATATGTGTAAGCTACAGTGATCTGAAAGCACCTTAACGGTATCCTTTAAAAAAAAAAAGTTTATCTTTGAATAATGCCCTAGTTCTTATATATAAGTGAAATCTACAAGGTTTATTTTTCAGCTCTCAAAGAACTATTTTATGTGGCATTCTAAATGTATCAAAAATAAATATAAGGAGTATTGTACTATTTTACTTCCTTCTCTAACAACAACAAAATCTTCACTTGGTGGTTAATGTTACTTTAGATCCATAGGAAAAGCCCCTGGATATGGAATTGTTTACATGCATGTTAGAAGTTACAGAATTAGGAGTTTAGATAAAGAAAGACAAAGCAAACAAATTTTGACCCACAAAATCATAAATTTGGGGAGGGTAAAAGTGGTAAGAAAAAGGGGTGGAGTAGGTAGTTTTTATTTAAATAATAGACATATATAAATGGCATGAAAAGAATTGGCACGCTCCTTTTTTTCACTCCATGGGTTTAAATAGATGATTTCCAGGCAAGAATACTGGAGTGAGTACCTATTCCCTTCCCCAGGGGATCTTCCCGACTCAGGGATCAAACCTGCATTCCAGGCAGATTCTTTACCATCTGAGCCAACAGTTGTTCAGTTGTCGAGTCGTGCCCAACTCTTCACGACCCCAAGGACTGCAGCATGCCAGGCCTCCCTGTCCTTTGCCATCTCCCAGAGTTTGCCCAAGTTCATGTCCATTATATCAGTGATGCCATCCAGCCATCTCATCCTCTGTCGCCCACTTCTCCTTCTGCCTTCAATCTTGCCCAGCATCAGGATCTTTTCCAATGAGTCGGCTGTTCACGTCAAGTAACCAAAGTATCACTTCAGGATCAGTCCTTCAAGTGAGTATTCAGGATTGATCTCCTTGCTATCCAGGGGATTCTCAAGGGTCTTCTCCAACACCACAGTTCAAAAGCATCAGTTTTTCAGTGCTTTGCCTTCTTTATTGACTGTCTAGCTCTCACAGCTGTACACGACTACTGGAAAGACCATAACCTTGCTTATACGGACTTTTGTTGCAAATTATGTCTTTCCTTTTTAACACACTATCTAGGTTTGTCATAGCTTTCCTGCCAAGAAGCAATCATCTTCTGATTTCATGGCTGCAGTCACCATCTGCAGTGATTTTAGACTCTAAGAAGAGGAAATCTGTCGCGATTTCTACCTTTTCCCCTTCTATTTGCCATTGATGGGACAGGATGCCATGATCTTAGTTTTTAATATTTAGTTTTAAGCTGGCTCTTTCACTCTCCTCCGTCACCCTCATCAAGAGGCTTGTTAGTTCCTCTTCACTTTCTGCCATTAGGTTGGTATCATCCACATACCAAAGGTTATTGATGTTTCTCCTGCCTGTCTTGATTCCAGTTTGTAACTCATCCAGCCCAGCGTTTCCCATAATGTGCTCTGCATGTTAGTTAAATAAATTAGAGCCGCCAGGGAAGCCCCTAAATATAATAGATGGCTAGAAAGAGAACACACACACTCTCCTCAAGTTCTGACATATTTGTGTATTTGGCTAAGGTCACACAGACTTAATGGAAACCAGCTGGCCACATTTCCTGGCATATCTCAGTGCAGCTTCCCTTGGCCACCAGAACCCCTGAAAAGAGGGATTTACAACTGCTAACACTAGCTGCACAAGGCAAGTCTTCCCAGATCTGGAAAACTTAATTTTGTCTTGTGTTTTGTATACCAAGGACATATATCACTATTTAGGAAGCCCTTAGAGATCAAATTGCCAACATCTGCTGGATCATCAAAAAAGCAAGAGAGTTCCAGAAAAACATCTATTTCTGCTTTATTGACTATGCCAAAACCTTTGACTGTGTGGATCACAATAAAATGTGGAAAATTCTGAAAGAGATGGGAATACCAGACCACCTGACCTGCCTCTTGAGAAATCTGTATGCAGATCAGAAAGCAACAGTTAGAACTGGACATGGAACAACAGACTGGTTCCAAATAGGAAAAGGAGTACATCAAGGCTGTATATTGTCACCCTGCTTATTTAACTTCTATGCAGAGTACCTCATGAGAAATGCTGGGCTGGAAGAAGCACAAGCTGGAATCAAGATTGCTGGGAGAAATATCAACAACCTCAGATATGCAGATGACACCACCCTTATGGCAGAAAGTGAAGAGGAACTAAAAAGCCTCTTGATAAAAGTGAAAGAGGAGAGTGAAAAAGTTGGCTTAACGCTCAACATTCAGAAAATAAAGATTATAGCATCTGGTCCCATCACTTCATGGGAAATAGATGGGGAAACAGTGGAAACAGTGTCAGATTTTATTTTTCTGGGCTCCAAAATCACTGCAGATGGTGACTGCAGCCATGAAATTAAAAGACGCTTACTCCTTGGAAGAAAAGTTATGACCAACCTAGATAGCATATTCAAAAGCAGAGACATTACTTTGCCAACAAAGGTCCATCTAGTCAAGGCTATGGTTTTTCCAGTAATCATGTATGGATGTGAGAGTTGGACTGTGAAGAAAGCTGAGTGCTGAAGAACTGATGCTTTTGAAGTGTGGTGTTGGAGAAGACTCTTGAGAGTCCCTTGGGCTGCAAGGAGATCCAACCAGTCCATTCTGAAGGAGATCAGCCCTGGGATTTCTTTGGAAGGAATGATGCTGAAGCTGAAACTCCAGTATTTTGGCCACCTCATGCGAAGAGTCGACTCGTTGGAAAAGACTCTGATGCTGGGAGGGATTGGGGGCAGGAGGAGAAGGGGACGACCGAGGATGAGATGGCTGGATGGCATCACTGACTCGATGGACGTGAGTCTGAGTGAACTCCGGGAGTTGGTGATGGACAGGGAGGCCTGGCGTGCTGCAATTCATGCGGTCACAAAGAGTCAGACATGACTGCGGGACTGAACTGAACTGAACTAGGAAATATATGGGTTTCCCTGATGGCTCAGTTGGTAAAGAATTTTCCTGCAATGCAGGAGACCCCAGTTCAATTCCTGGGTGAGGAAGATCCATTGGAGAAGGGATAGGCTGCCCATTCCAGTATTCTTAGGCTCCCTTTGTGCTCAGCTGGTAAAGAATCTGCCCACAATGCAGGAGATCTGGGTTCGATCCCTGGGTTGGGAAGATCACCTGGAGAAGGGAAGGGTTACCCACTCCAGTATTCTGGCCTGGAAAATTCCATGGACTATATAGTCCATGGGGTCACAAAGAGTCAGACATGACTGAGCAACTTTCGCTTTTCTTTAGGAAATATATACCCCATTGTTAAAAAAAAAAAAAAAAAAGACATCTGGGACTCTGGTTTTCTAGTCTAACTCAGTGATGAACTCATTCAGAGGAAAACCTAGACTGAATGCCCAAATATTCACAAGTGGTGTCCAGACTCCAGCTTTCTGCTATCTTGGAGAGCTTGTTTTCCTACCACATATTCTTTCCTCCTTCAATCCTGTATCCCCAAGGCACTACCCAGAGCAGCAAATCAATGGGATACAAAGAAATGAATAGCAAATTTATAGATGATAAATCTTGGACAAGCTCAGTGCTCAGGCAGATCTGAGAGAACCAGTAAAGCTTTGCACTGTGTAAATGTACTTTGTAAAAAAAAAAATATTTATTTGATTATGTTGGGTCTTAGTTGTGGCATGATCTTTCATTGTGGTACACAGGCTTAGTTGCACCATGGCGTGTGGGGTCTTAGTTCCCTGACCAGGGATTGAACTCATGTCCCTTGCATTGCAAGGTGGATTCTTAACCACTGGACCACAAGCAAAGTTCCTAAATGTATTTTTTATACTACTACAAAATTAAAATGTATGTGGAAAAAAGCATCATAAACTGTTCTTGCCTTCATGATCAGCAAGAAGATGATTGAAAATGAAGTAAAATTTTTCCCAGTAAATTCTCTTAGTCACATTTTTCTTCCTCCTTAAGTATTAGCATAATGTTTGGGATAAGAGTGAAGGGAATAAGTCAAAACTGAGTTCGTCTCAGCTTAGGTTTCTCTTTGTTCTTGTCACTTGGTGTGAAATACATGGACCAGTGAAGTCAGCATCATGGGGGGACTTGTTAGAAATGCAGAATCTCAGTCTTCATCTTATATCAACTAAATTAGAATCTGCATTTTAAAAGACCTGTAGGTGATTCACAGCATGTTCAGTTTTGAAAAACATTGCTTTATGTAACTTTTTGTAACTGAATATCTCTCCTCCTTTGTTTCTCTTTGATCAGGTGATGAGGGTGATCTAGATATTGTCTAGGAATTTTTGAACTGAAGGGAACCTGTAGTAAGGGTTAATGGTTTAGGGCATATGGACTATGGAACCATTGTGTCTGGATTTGATTCCCAATTCTGCCACTTACTAAGTGGGCAGATTATACAGCCTCTTTGTGCCCCAATTTCCTCACTTAAAAATAGGAATTTTAATAGTTTCTACTTCATAAGGTTGATGTGAATGTGTTTATTAGAGATAAAGTTGATTGGCGCTTGATACAGAATAAGAACTATGTAAGTATCAGCTCTCATTATGAGTTAAGATTCTTGACTGATAACATTCTAGAACATATGGAGGTGCCAACTGACTTGAAAGTTACTAGTGAGTATATGTGGAATCTAAAACATGACACAAATCAACTAACCTACAAAACAGACTCACAGACATAGGGAACAGACATGTGGTTGCCAAGAGAGACGGGGAAGGGGCAGTGCTGGAGTGGGACTCTGAGACTAGCGGATGCAGACTGGTGCATATAGCGTGGATAAACAACAAGATTCTATGTATAGCACAGGGAACTATATTTAATATCTGTGATAAACCATAATGGAAGAGGGTAGATGTATTATATGTGTATAATATCCTATATATGTAAAACATATATAGCATATATGTATTATATCTTCCATAGTGGAAGAAGATACATACATGTATTAATATAACTGAATCACTGCTGTACAGCAGAAATTAACACAACATTGTAAATCAACTATACTTTAAAAAAAGTTACTAATTGAGGGTGTTCTATTAGCGTGAGCGTGAAGAATGAAGGAAGCTTTATGGAGGAATGGGAATTCATTTTTATGGGATAACTAAATTAGGTAATGATTAGAGACAAAAACCTTAAGAGTTTCCAGGTAAGACAGACTTAGAGGCAGTACTGAAGGTTTGGAGAGGGACAGAGAAAATCAGGGATCATGTGTGCTAGGTGCCAGGAACTTTGAGGAGGGCATAGGGTGACTAGAGCAAAGGCTTGTTGGACAGTTGAAAGGCTAAGATTCAGTTCAGTTCAGTTCAGTTCAGTCACTTAATCGTCTCTGACTCTTTGCGACCCCACGAATGGCAGCACGCCAGGCCTCCCTGTCCATCAGCAACTCCTGGAGTCCACCCAAACCCATGTCCATCGAGTCAGTGATGCCATCCAACCATCTCATCATCCCCTTCTGTCGTCCCCTTCTCCTCCTGCCCTCAATCATTCCCAGCATCAGGGTCTTTTTCAATGAGTCAGCTCTTCACATCAGGTGGCCAAAGTATTGGAGTTTCAGCTTCAACATCAGTCCTTCCAATGAACACTCAGGACTGATCTCCTTTAGGATGGACTGGTTGGATCTCTTTGCTGTCCAAGGGACTCTCAAGAGTCTTCTCCAACAACACAGTTCAAAAGCATCAATTCTTCTGCACTCAGCTTTCTTCACAGTCTAACTCTCACATCCATACATGACCACAGGAAAAACCATAGCTTTGACTAGATGGACCTTTGTCGGCAAAATAATATCTCTGCTTTTTGATATGCTGTCTAGGTTGGGCATAACTTTCCTTCCAAGGAGTAAGCGTCTTTTAATTTCATGGCTACAATCACCATCTGCAGTGATTTTGAAGCCCAGAAAAATAAAGTCTGACACTGTTTCCACTGTTTCCCCATCTATTTCGCACTAAGTGATGGGACCAGATGCTGTGATCTGAATGTTGAGCTTTAAGCCAACTTTTTCACTGTCCTCTTTCACTTTCATCAAGAGGCTTTTTAGTCCTTCTTTACTTTCTGCTGTAAGGGTGGTGTCATCTGCATATCTGAGATTATTGATATTTTCCCCAGAAATCTTGATTCCAGCTTATACTTCATCCAGCCCAGCATTTCTCATGATGTACTCTGCATATAAGTTAAATAAGCAGGGTTACAATATACAGACTTGTCATACTTTTCCTATTTGGAACCAGTCTGTTGTTCCATGTCCAGTTCTAACTGTTGCTTCCTGACCTGCATACAGATTTCTCAAGAGGCAGGTCAGGTGGTCTGGTATTCCCATCTCTTTCAGAATTTTCCACATTTTATTGTGATCCACACAGTCAAAAGACTTTGGCATAGTCAATAAAACAGAGAGGTGCTTTTCTGGAACTCTCTTGCTTTTTTGATGATTCAGCAGATGTTGGCAATTTGACCTCTGGTTCCTCTGCCTTTTCTAACACCAGCTTGAACATCTGGATGTTCACAGTTCATGTATTACTGAAGTCTAGCTTGGAGAATTTTAAGCATTACTTTACTAGCGTCTGAGATGAGTGCAATTGTGCAGTAGGTTGGCATTGCCTTTCTTTGGGATTGAAATGAAAACTGACCCTTTCCAGTCCTGTGGCCACCACTGAGTTTTCCAAATTTGCTGGCATATTGCGTGCAACACTTTGACAGCATCATCTTTCAGGATTTGAAATAGCTCAACTGGAATTCCATCACCTCCACTAGCTTTGTTCAATGTGATGTTTCCTAAGGCCCACTTGACTTCACATTCCAGGATGTCTGGCTCTAGGTGAGTGTGAGTGATCACAACATTGTGATTATCTGGGTCATGAAAATTTTTTTGTACAATTCTTCTGTGTGTTCTTGCCATCTTTTCTTAATATCTTCTGCTTCTGTTAGGTACATACCATTTCTGCCCTTTATTGAGCCCATCTTCACATGAAATGTTTCCTTGGCATCTCTAATCTTCCTGAAGAGATCTCTAGTTTTTCCCATTCTATTGTTTTCCTCTATTTTTGCACTGATCACTAAGGAAGGCTTTCTTACTTATACAAAGCTATGTAAAATATATGACATGAGATATTTTTACCCTCAAAATCATTTTGAAAACAATGTCTTTAATTATTGAGATTTATTAATTGTTCCAGATGTAATGTATTAAAATCAAAGATACATTATATACTGGAAAGCAGCATTATATAAATTTTCATTAACAAAAAAGCATGTTGTGTTAAATATGTATAAACTACAGTGATCTGAAAGCACCTTAATAGTATCCTTTAAAAAAATGCTTATCTATGAATAGTGCCCTAGTTCACATATAAGAGAAATCTACAAGGAGCTATTTTATGTGGCATTCTAAATATATATAAATAAATGTAAGGAGTATTGTTCTATTTGATTTCCTTCTGTAACAACAACAAAAATTTTCACTTGGGGGTTAATGTTACTTTAGATCCATAGGAAAAGCTCCTGGATATGAAGTTGTTTACATGCATATTCAAATAAGTTACAGAAATAGGACTTTAGGCAAAGAAAGACAAAATAAACAAATTTTGACCCACAAAATCATAGATTTGGGGAGAGTAAAAGTGGTAAGAAAAAGGGGGTGGAGTAGGTAGTTTTTATTTAAATAATAGGCATATATAAATGGCATGAAATGAATGGGCATGCTCCTTTATTTTTACTTTATGGTTTTAAATAGATGATTCCCAGGCAAGAATACTGGAGTGGGTAGCCATTCCCTTCTCCAGGGGATCTTCCATTCCTTCACGGGATCAGTCCTGTCCCACTCTGTGCAACCCTATGAACCATAGCCCTCTAGACTCCTCTGTCCATGGGATTCTCCAGGCAAGACTATCAGAGTGGATTGCAGTGCCTTCCTCCAGGGAATCTTCCAGACCCAGGGATCGAACCAGTGTCTCTTATACCTCCCGCGTTGGCAGGCAGGAGTTAGACTGAATTATGGGAAGACGGACAACAGAGCCTGCTGTTATATAACTTACAGTTGTCAATCGGCCTTAAACGTATGCTCATTTCCATTCCCTTTCACTGACTGATTGTGGCCACAAGCCCTACTTTGCACCAGGCATAACCAAAAAGGAGGAGACTGGAAGTATAAAAGGGGGAAGCCAAGAGGGATCGATAGGAAGGATGACCTACCGAAGGGTGATGGGTAGGAAGACTCCTTTGGGAGTGTCTGATTAATAAAAGATTTGTCTGCTTGAGCTGAACTGAGCTTTAACTTGTCTGTTGGTCTGCACCTTTCAGTCTGTCACTCCAATTTATTGTTGCAGTGAGACAAGAACTGATGAAAAGACATAAACCAATCTGACGAAAACAAAGCCGATGATGGTTTTTCCTTTCATTGTGTTACTGAGCACTTCACTAGCATCTTACAATGGGAAAACCTTAAAACTCTAAAACGAAAACATCTTTGTTTTCTTTACATAGTTCAAATTCTTGTCTGTCTTTCCCATTAGTCTAAATGAGTTGCATTTAGATTAATTATTAATTTGTATTAATAATTAATTAATTATTAGCTTGTTTATGAATCAACAAAAGAATTTGAAAGAAAAATGAGTCTCAGGTCCATTATCCCGTCATTCTTCTCCCTGGACAGCATTTGTACTCAGACTCAAAGAAATTTAAGACCAAATGAAGCAGGTAGCTTTCAGGCTTTTCTACATCCTCCTAGGAGGCAAAAATAATGTTTTTGTCCAGGAAACAGCCCAGCACAATTCAGTATCCATGAGACTATTAACCATCACCAATAATGTTTATCAGTCTCTTGCCTTTAATGAAACAGGAGCAGAGAAATTGAGTGGGAGGGGGTATGTGTGTTATCATAATACAGATCCTTGGGTAAAAAGTGCATTTATGAGCAAATCTAGTACTGCCTAGCAACTGTCTCTAGGCGAAAGGTGGCTGGGAATCAGCTGCTGCTGCCGCCTTTCAGGAGCCATCTGCCTGCTTCTACACACCTCCTGGGATATCTGTTTTGGATGATCTGAATTCCAGTTTTAAGGTAGAATTTTTCTTAGCCACTCTTAATATTAAATATTTTGCTTTTTAGTGACTGATACAATAAACATACAATTATTACTTTTAATCCACCTCTGAATATAACATAAATATATAGACCTTCTGAACTACCCTATAATAGGTCTGAGGTCATAAGCTTTAGTGATTTTTTAAAAACGTTCCTATCTGTTCCTTTTAGGCTTGACACATTCCTCAGTGAGTGGACTGGGATGATAACCCAGATTTACATCCATTTCCAAGAGCATAAGATATGGTATTAAACATCCCCCAGGAACTTTCAACTCCTCCTGAAAAACCCATCCCCGGCCACCTTGTTTTCCTGCCTTGTATTTCTGCATTTCTACTCCTGCTACTGACTGGGATTTATTTTCTTGCTTCTGGCCCTTGCAGCAGGATACAGCTCAGCTAATAGGAGTGAAGCAGGAGTTTCCAGAGGAACCAAGGGTTACGCCAGAGCTTGATGAGGGACAGACAGGCCATCTTAGTGGAGAAGTCTGACCAGGGGGAAGGACGGTAGTGAATACTGCAGCCTCACACTGGCTGAATACTTCCTGATACTCCTGGTCGTTCAGTCCCTCTGACCATGTCCAAGCTGCTTGTTCCCAGAGTCCCCACGTGCTTGCCTAAGTATTCATGGCATTCAGTCAAACATCTGTCTGTGCTTTGATCCCTGTGGGTGCTTGGCAGTCTCGCCCTCTTTCCTGCCCAATTTCTTACTGGTGTGTAGTCTCTACATCCAGTTCCACAGGGTCCTCTGAAAGCCCTGTTCCTTTGCAAATGCACTTCACTCACCCGTCTCGAGTATATTCCAGTGCATCTTTATTTCAGACCCTATTCATGTTTCAGCCCCCTCAAACAGAGCCTGCTCTTCGTGCATAACCTTAACCTCATAAACCAGAGCCAGGGGGCAGGTTATCATCCACTTTAGCCACCTAGGCCACTTCTAGACTTTTCTTACTTTCATGAGAAGCCCTTCTTCATTTGGGAGACAATGTATATAGCATTTAGGATCATGGGATTTGGATTTGAATCCATATTTTGAGATGTTGAATAGATCACACTACATTTCTGAGTCTCAATTTCCACATTTGAAAAAGGGGAGTTGTTTTTGCAAGCCTATGGAGATTAAATGTACTCATCCTTTTCACAAATCGTTGCTACTTACCCTGTGCTGGGCATTTTTTTCTAAGTACTCAACAAAACAAATCCTTCCTTCATGAAGCTTATAGTTTCATGAGGCAAGAAAGTTGACTATACACAGATAATTACAAAATCTAATATGGGAGAATATATAGGGTGTGGTAACAAAGGTTTATTTAGAGATATAACTTAGGTGGTGGAGAGGTGGTCAGGTGGCAAGGCCTGAGGAGGTGCATTTACAGTGAGAGGATGCTTGGGGCTGGTGCACGGGGATGATCCAGAGAGATGATATGAGGTGGGAGGTGGGAGGGGGTTCAGGATTGGGAACTCATGTACACCCATGGTGGATTCATGTCAATGCATGGCAAAACCAATACAGTATTGTAAAGTAAAATGAAGTAAAAATAAAAATTTATAAAAATAAATAAATAAAGTGAGAGGAGCAAGACAGGTAGGATATAGGCAGCGGAGCAAAGGAAGGAGAGAGCTTTGTAGACAGAGGGGACCTTAAAGGCCTTTGTGGGACCTGAATGTGAAGGCCAGAGGAAGGAGTTTAAATATCATTTTAAATGTAATGAGAAGCAATGATTTTATGTAAGGGTGTAACACGACTTACGCAGGTAAAAAACTGTCTCTGAGGGCAGCATTTAGAACAGTACTCATTCAGTAATTGCAGTTACATTCACGTGGGCTTTGCTGTGTAGTATTTATTGAGTGTAGTCTCCCTGGGTCACAGTTTTTCTCTCTAACCCAGACTCCTGCTGCCTTCTGTTGATAAGCTCAGCTTCTTCTCCTATTTCAGAGTGCCTGACATCCTCAACTCCAGGGGCCACCCTATAGGAGACATCTTATATGCCAGTAAACTCCCGACCACAATTTCCGACTTTCTAATTCCTGCCACACTTAACCATGTCCAGGCCTCCAGGATGGTAGGAGATAAGGAAAGAAAGATAAGCCAGAGCCAGCTTGTGAAGGGGTGCTTTGAGGCGAAGGAACTTGAGATTTATCCTACAAGCATAACAATGCACACTGATGCTGGGACTAGCTGCTGCCTGTGCCTGTAACGCCCCCCTTCCAGGGTCTTCTTCAAGCTCCCAGCCATGCTTTAGAGTCTGGCTTATGGCTCAGATAGTAAAGAGTCTGCCTGCAAAGGAGAACTAGATTCGATTCCTGGGGAGGGAAGATCCTCTGGAGAAGGGAATGGCTACCCATTCCAGTATTCTTGCCTGGGAAATAACATGACAGAGGAGCCTGGTGCAGGCTGTAGCCCACAGTCTGAACATGACTGAGCTACCAACACTTTCATTTCACTTTTGGCTTTTGTCTCTTCTAGGAAGACTGCCTTGGCAAAGAAGGTAGTTAATCATGTTGCATATTGCATACAGTTGTTGGTGCTCTTATAGTGCATAATCAATGCTTTTTTTGTGGTCTTCCCTATAAGACCACAAACTCCTTGAGAGCAAGAATTTGTATTCTTATTCCATCCTCAGTACCTGACATAAATGATTTCATTAAAATTTGATTTTGTCAAGTTTTGTGAGTTTTCAGTTTCCACTGAAAAGGAGAATACCCTAATAAAAGATTGGCACATTGAAAGTAAAGATTGGTAATTTCTTCATATAATTCTCTAAAACTGTGTTACTTTGCTAAAGTTTATCCAGATATCTTTGCTCTAAAAATTGGCATGAGGTTTTAAGAAAAATTTATATTTTTATTTCTTTTAATTTGATTCAGTCAGTTCAGTTGCTCAGTCGTATCCGACCCTTTGCAACCCCATGGACTGCAGCCCACCAGGCTTCTCTGTCCATGGGATTTCCCAGGCGAGAATATTGGAGTGGGGTGCCATTTTCTTCTCCAGAAAATAACACTTTTCTATTGAAAAGGAGTTATATAAACACAGTCAATTTTATATATAATTCATTTAATTTGTTGTTCAGGACTCAGCTGGGTCTGACTCCTTGCCCAGTGGACTGCAGCTCACCAGGCTGCTGTCCCTCATAACCGTCTCCCAGAGCTTGCTCAGACTCATGTCCATTGAGTCGATGATACCATGCAACCATCTCATCCTCTGTCTCCCTCTTCTCCTCCTCCCCTCAATCTTTCCCAACCTGAGAGTCTTTTCCAATGAGTCAGCTCTTTGCATCAGGTGGCCAAGGAATTGGAGCTTCAGCTTCAGCATCAGTCTTTCAGGGGATATTCAGGACTGATCTCTTTTAGGATGGACTGGTTGGATCTCCTTGCAGTTCAAGGGACTCTCAAGAGTCTTCAATTCCACAGTTCAAAAGCATCAACTCTTCAGTGCTCAGTTTTCTTTATATGAAAGTTTTCTCAACTTTCACATCCATACATTACTACAGGAAAAACCATACGTTTAACTAGATGGACCTTTGTCAGCAAAGTAATGTCTCTGCTTTTTAATATGCTGTCTAGGTCTGTCATAGCTTTTCTTCCAAGAAGCAAGCATCTTTTAAGTTCATGGCTGCAGTCACCATCTTCAGAAATTTTGGAGGCCCAGAAAATAAAGTCTGTCACTGTTTCCACTATTTCCCTTTCTATTTGCCATGAAGAGATGGGACCAGATACCATGATCTTAGTTTTTTGAATGTTGAGTTTTATGCCAGCTTTTTTACTCTTCTCTTACATCTTCATCAAGAGGCTCTTTAGTTCCTCTTTGCTTTCTGCCATAGGGTGGTGTCATCTGCATGTCTGAGGTTATTGATATTTCTCCCAGCAATCTTGATTCCACCTTGTCCTTCATCCAGCCTGGCATTTCACATGATGTATTCTGCATGTAAGTTAAATAAGCAGGGTGACAATATACAGCCTTAACGTACTCCTTTCCCAAGCTGGAATCAATCTGTTCCATGTCTGGTTCTAGCTGTTGCTTCTTGACCTCTATACAGATTTTTCAGGAGGCAGAAAAGGTGATCTGGTATTCCCATCTCTTTAAGAATTTTCCACAGTGTAGTCAGTGTAGCAGAAGTAGATTATTTTCTGGAAGTCTCTTGCTTTTTTGATGATCCATCAGATGTTGGCAATGTGATCTCTGGTTCCTCTGCCTTTTCTAAATTCAGCTTGAACATCTGGAAGTTCTCGATTCATGTACTGTTGAAGCCTAGCTTGGAGAATCTTGAGCATTATTTTGCTAGTGTGTGAGATGAGTACAATTGTGTGTTTGAACATTCTTTGGCATTGCCCTTCTTTGGGATTGGACTGAAAACTGACCTTTTCTAGTCCCGTGGCCACTGCTGAGTTTTCCAAATTTATCGGCTTATCAAGTGCAGCACTTTCACAGCATCATCTTTTAGGATTTGAAGTTGCTCAGCTGGAATTCCATCACCTCCACTAGCTTTGTTCGTAGTGATGCTTCCTAAGGCCTACTTGACTTTGGACTCCAGGATGTCTGGCTCTAGGTGAGTGATCACACCATTGTGGTTATCTGGGTCATTAAGATCCTTTTTGTATGGTTCTTTTGTGTATTCTTGCCACCTCTTCTTAATATCTTCTGCTTCTGTTAGGTCCATACCATTTCTGTTTTTTATTGTGCTCATCTTTGCATGAAAATTTCCCTTGGTATCTCTAATTTTATTAAAGAGATCTCTAGTCTTTCCCATTCTATTATTTTCCTATATTTCTTTGCATTGATCACTGAGAAACGCTTTCTTATCTCTGCTTGCTATTCTTTGGAACTCTGCATTCAGATGGATATATCTTTCCTTTCCTCCTTTGTGTTTTGCTTCTCTTACTTTCTCAGCTATTTGTAAGGCCTCCTCAGACAGCCATTTTGCCTCTTTGCATTTCTTCTTCTTGGGGATGATTTTGATCACTCCCTCCTGTACAATGTTACAAAGGTCTGTCCATAGTTCTTCAGGCAGTCTGTCTATCAGATATAATCCCTTGAATTTATCTGTCACTTCCACCGTATAATCACAAGGGTGTATTGATTTAGATCATACCTGAATGGTCCAGTGGTTCTCCCTACTTTCTTCAGTTTAAGTCTGGATTTAGAATATGTTTATTGAAGTCTCATTCCTACCTGTGCCACCTCACCTTTTCCCTCTAGCTACACTGCATTACCTTTTTATTAGTTCATTTGTTGTCCTTTCAGTATTTCTTTATGCAAAAACAAGCGAATATGAATGTATTTTTATATAAAAGATTGCCTTGTGCTCTTTCACTCATTGGTAACTTATTCTTTGTGACCCCGTGGAGTCTAGCCCACCAGGTTCCTCTGTCCATGAAATTTTCCATACAAGAATACTAGGGTGGGTTGCCATTTCCTCCTCCAGGGGATCTTCCTGACCCAGGGATTGAACCTGCCTCTCCTGTGTTTCCTGCGCTACATAGCCTAAAATATATACACACTTTTATTCCTCGCTTTTTTTAACACGAAAATTTATCCTAGAGATATTTCCAAGTCAGTAGTTGATACAGATATTCCTTAGTCATTCTTGTGGATGCAGAATTTTTTATATACCATGATTTATTCAGGTAGTCCCATACTGCTGGACGCTGCATTCTAGTCTTTTGCTTTTACAAACAATTCTGCAAAAAAATAAAAGTCATTTCAAATTAGCACAGATATATAGTTAGGCACACATGTGTATATATTTGTATGTGTATGCATGTTACATACAATATCTGTATCTTCTTATGTTACACACACACACACACACACACACACACACACACACACAGGCTTCCCAGGTGGTACAGTGGTAAAGAATCTGCCTGCCAATGCTGGAGACTCAGGAGACGTGAGTTTGATCCCTGGGTTGGGAAGATCCCCTCAAGAAGGAAATGGCTACCCACTTCAGCATCCTTCCCTGGAGAATCCTATGGAGAGAGGAGCCTGGCAAGCAATAGTCCATGGGGTTGCAGAGAGTCAGACGTGGCAGAGAGCATGCAGCAGCCAAGTAAATCCCCTGCGCATATGTACGAGATTCTTAAAACTTAGACAGGCGCATCAGGAGTAAATGCATCTGAGATTTTGGTTGATAATTCCAGAAATTCTTTCCTAATGGTTATTTCTGCACCTACCAACAATGTTTGAAAGTGTCTATTTCTCCATAGCCTCCTCTCCAACAGCATCTTATAACATTTTTGCATTTTGCCAATCTGATGGTTAAGCAGTTTTATCTCAGAGTAGTATTAATTTGCATTTTTACTAGTGAAGGTAGCACCATTTCAGATGCTATTGATTTAGTGGCTATGCTATTGGGTTTTTTTCTGTGACTTGTCCATTCATATCTTTTGGCTACTTTTCTATAAAGTTAGTCTTTTTCTTCTCTATTCCTAAAAGTTTTAATGTGTATTGAGAATGTAAGCATTTGGTCTGTGCTATGAGTTGGAGATATCTTGCCTATTTTGTTATGCTTGTTTTAACTCTGCTAACGACATATTTCTGACATGCAGAAGTGTTGATTTCATTTGTATTTACTTTTAACTGTTAGCCTTTCCAAAATTTGAGTCACAGTTAAATAGTTATGAAAGGTTATAATAAAAACCACCTTTGCTGTTTTCTAATACTCCTCAATTTCATTTTCTTACATTTAAATCTTTGATCCATTTGGATCTATTTGTTTAACTTGATACATAGCATCAGTATGGAATCTGCCTTATTTTTCCCAACTTGCTACCCAGTTTTCCCAACACTGTTTATTAAAAAGTCTGTCTTTACTGTTTGATTTGATGTGCGGTGTTCATTGTACACTAAACTCCCATAGGTATTCAAGTCTATCTCGGCACTTTCTATCCTATTTGATTAGTCTGTCTTTTCACGAGCCAATCCTATAATTTAATGACTGATGCATTATAGCATTTTTACATTGGTAGGAGTAGTACTTTTATTACTCATTATTAGAATTTTCCAAATTATTCTTCTTTGATCATTTATTTTTTCCTGTGCACTTTAAAATTGGTTTATCTAGTTCCAGAAAATAATCCATATTTTTACTGTTTGTTCTTTGATAATTCAAAAATATCACACATTGCTTTATGATATTGTCTTCCCATTAAAGAACACAATACATCTTTACATTAATCTGAGTTAACTTGCTTTCACTGCAATATAACTGACACATAAAATTTAGTTAATAGTTTCAGGTGTACAACATAATAATTTGATATAGTTGCTTGGCCAAAAAGTTCATTCAGGATTTTCCCATAAGATGGCTTTAGTAGCACTGAGTCTTCAGATTCGGAGAAGGCAATGGCACCCTACTCCAGTACTCTTGCCTGGAAAATTCCATGGATGGAGGAGCCTGGTAGGCTACAGTCCATGGGGCCAAAGAGTCGGACATGACTGAGCGATCTCACTTTCACTTTTCACTTTCGTGCATTGGAGAAGGAAATGGCAACCCACTCCAGTGTTCTTGCCTGGAGAATCCCAGGGACGGGGGAGCCTGGTGGGCTGCCGTCTATGGGGTCACACAGAGTCGGACACGACTGAAGCGCCTTACAGCAGCAGCAGCAGTCTTCAGATTCATTCAGAACATTTTGTTAGATTGTATTATGACAGCTGTCATACTGACATGCATTTTAAAAATATTGGCAAAATTTTTGTAGCTGTTTTATTATTGAAAATGGAAGAAAAGCAAAATTTTTAGCATATTATGCTTTGTTATTTCAAGAAAGGTAAAAACACAACTAAAACACAAAAAATGATTTTTGCAGTGTATGGAGAAGGTTCTCCGAGTGACCAAACATGTCAAAAGTGGTTTGTGAAGTTTCATGCTGGAAATGTTTCACTGGATGATGCTCCACAGTCAGGTAGAACAATTGAAGTTGATAGCAATCAAATTGAGACATTAATTGAGAACAATCACCATTATACCATGTAGGAGATAGCCAACATACTCAAAATATCCAAGCCTTGATAATCATTAGTACCAGCTTGGTTATGTTAATTGCTTCCGTGTTTGGGTTCCATATAAAGCTAAAAAAACTGAACTGAACATATAGGTAAGATCATACAATATTTGTCTTTCTCTCATAATTATTTCACTCAGTATAGTACTCTCCAGGTCCAAATGACAGGATTTCCTTTTTTACGGCTAAATTATCATCAATATTTATTCATCCATTCATCCATTCATTTGTCCATTCATCCATCAATAGTAGACACCTCAGTTGCTTCCATATCCATGTCTTGGCTTTTATGAATAATACTGCAGCAAATATGAGCATATCTTTTCAAGTTAATGTTTTTGTTTCCTTCAGAAAAGTACCCAGAAGTGGAATTGCTAAATCATATGATAGTTCTATTTTTAAGCTTAATTTTTTTGTTTATTTCATATTGGAGTACAGTTGATTTACAGTGTTGTGTTTCAGGTGTGCAGCAAAGCGTTCCCATTATACATGTTCATATGTCTGTTCTTTCTATTCTTTTTCAGATTTTTTTTACCCTTTAGGTTATTACAGAATATTGAATAGAGTTCTCTGTGTTATCCAGAGGTCCTTGTTGATTATTTAATATATAGTAGTTTGTACATGTAAATCCCAAACTCCTAATTTATCCCGCCTCCACCCTCACCTTTCCCCTTTGATACCTATACATTTTTTTCTAAGATCTGTGAGTCTGTTTCTGTTTTGTAAATAAGTTCATTTGTATCATTTTTAGCATCTACATATAAGTGATATCATATCGTATGATGCTTGCCTTTCTCTCTGACATATTTCCCTTAGTATGATCACCTCTAGGCCCATCCATGTTGCTTCAAATGCACTGTTCCATTCTTTTTTATGGCTGAGTAATATTCCATTGTGTCTGTGTTCCACATCGTCTTATCCATTCTCCTGTCATTGGACATTTAGATTGTTTTCATGTCCTGGCTATTGTAAATAGCTGCAGAGAACTTTGGGGTTTACGTATCTTCTTGAATTATGGTTTTCTCCAGGTATAGGCCTAGGAGTGGAATCACTGAACCATATGGTAGTTCTATTTTTAAGTTTTTCATGAACCTCCATACTGTTTTCCATAGCAGCTGCACCAGTTTACATTCGCACCAACAACGCACAAGGGTTCTTTTTCTCCACATCCTCTCAAGTTAAGTTTCATATTCTTTGCATTAGAAAGATTCTCCTTTGGGTTCTGGGTATTTCTTAAGCCCTGAATACTTCATCTTTTGTTGTTATTGAAAGAGAGTCTACTTAGCACATGATTTCTGTCATTGTTGTTTTAATAATTTCTGTATAATAATCATTTTATATCAGACTACTTTGAATTCTCTTTAGTTGTCAGTTTCATTTGCTGTCTCTTGGACTTTTTCAGGTATATGATCTTACCATCTGCAAAATGGAGATAATTTTTTTTCCAATTTTTGTACCTTTAACTTTCTATGGTTTTGGAGGTATTAGGTAATTAATTAGACAGTGTTCACTTGTATCCAATGCAGTGGATTATTGTAGTGATTATTGTAGAAGTTTGATAGTTTGATAATGACAGTTTGTCTAGTTTCTGACTTTAGGAGATATTTCTCCATTAGGAAATACGTTTGCCTTAGGGCTGAGATACAATATGTCCAATCATATAAGTGAAGTTTTCATCAATTCTTATTCTGAGTGCTTTTTTTTTGTAAATCAAGGGTAGATTTACTTTTAGCAAATTGATTTTCTGTGTCTATGTGCATGCATGCTAAACGCTTCAGTCAGGTCCCAGTCTTTGTCACCCCATGGACTGGTGCCTGCAAGGCTCCTCTGTCCCTGGACTTCTCCAGGCGAGAATACTGGAGTGGGCTGCCATGCTCTACTCCAGAGGATCTTCCCTTCTCTGATTATATATAAATGTAATTTTTCCATGGATTTATTAATATGCTCAAATACAGGACTAAATGTCGTACTATTGAACTGTTCAGACATTCTTGTACAGGAAGGAGGTAGGGAGGAACCTAATTTGGTTATGACAATTATCTTACTGTACTGTTGATTAATATTCTATTGTCTTCTTGAAGCGATAGTCATAAATATAATTCATCTTTTTGCATTCTATCAGTTTTAGTCTCAATGATTTATGAGATAATTTTCAAGTTTTCATTATTCTGAGAACTGAGACATTTTCTGAGAGCTGAGATAGTTTAAATAATGTTAGAATTACCTATTCTCTAAAGATTTCTCCGTGAAACTAGAAAATAGTACTTTTGGAGGGGTGGAGTAGATATTTGCAATACATATAACCAGCAATTAAGCTAGTTTGCAACCACTTTTGTCAGATTTCCCTCAATTCCAGTATATAACTTTAGTATCCAACAGTGTTTACCCTCGATACTCCTAACTGTACTTTAGCTACTACAGCCTAATTTATAAGTTTCAATAGAAATTGAGCTCAATAAAATTCCTAAACCTGCTGGGGTAAGTTTTGGTAGAATACTTTTTCCTGGGAATTTATCTATTTCTTTATTTATTTTTCATAGAGTTGTACAAAATAGTTCTATAATCCCTTTTGGTTTTGTGATTATTTCCATTTATTTTGTATCTTGTTTTTTGACTGTTTGATATTTTTGGATTGGAAAGTAAATTAAAGTATCCTGTTTGTAGTGTATTTCTTCTTCTCCTTGTATAGTCTATGATTTCTTACTTCATGAAAGTTAGCTATTGCTAAGTCACTTATGTGGTACCTAGGTCTTCATTTCTTATATTCCTTTTGAATTCTTACCCTTAGCATTTTAAAAAAAAAAGTCTTTTAAAATTGCTTTTTTATTTCAGCTCTGTATTCACTGATACCAAAATCACTGCCATGCTTTCTTTTTGTTAGTATTTGTTCATCCTTTTATTTTTCTTTTTACTGAATTGCATCCACAACACCCAGCTGTGGATGTGACTGGTGATAGAAGCAAGGTCTGATGCTGTAAAGAGCAATATTGCACAGGAACCTGGAATGTCAGGTCCATGAATCAAGGCAAATTGGAAGTGGTCAAACAGGAGATGGCAAGAGTGAACATAGACATTCTAGGAATCAGCAAACTAAGATGGACTAGAATGGGTGAATTTAACTCAGATGACCATTATATCTACTACTGTGGGCAGGAATCACTTAGAAGAAATGGAGGAGCCATTATAGTCAACAAAAGAGTCTGAAATGCAGTACTTGGATGCAATCTCAAAAATGACAGAATGATCTCTGTTCGTTTCCAAAGCAAACCATTCAATATCACTGTAATCCAAGTCTATGCCCCTACCAGTAACCCTGAAGAAGCTGAAGTTGAACAGGTCTATGAAGACCTACAAGACCTTCTAGAACACCCAAAAAAGATGTCCTTTTCATTATAGGGGGCTGAAATGCAAAAGTTAGGAAGTCAAGAAAATTCTAGAGAAACAGGCAAATTTGGCCTCGGAGTACAGAATGAAGCAGGGAAGAGGCTAATGGAGTTCTGCCAAAAAAACACACTGGTTATAGCAAACACCCTCTTCCAACAACACAAGAGAAGACTACACATGGACATAACCAGATGGTCAATACTGAAATCAGACTGATTATATTCTTTGCAGCCAAAGATGGAGAAGCTCTATACAGTCAGCAAAAACAAGACTGGGAGCAGACTGTGGCTCAGATCATGAACTCCTTACTGCCAAATTCAGACTGAAATTGAAGAAGGTGGAGAAAACCATTAGACCATTCAGGTATGACCTAAATCAAATCCCTTATGACTATACAGCGGTAGTGAGAAATAGATTTAAGGGACTAGATCTGATAGACAGAGTGCCTGATGAACTATGGATGGAGGTTGGTGACATTGTACAGGAGACAGGGATCAAGACCATCCCCATGGAAAAGAAATGCAAAACAGCAAAATGGCTGTCTGAGGAGGCCTTACAAATAGCCGTGAAGAGAAGAGAAAAGCAAAATAGGAAAGGAAAGATACACCCATTTCAATGCAGAGTTCCAAAGAATAGCAAGGAGAGATAAGAAAGCCTTCCTCAGCGATCAATGCAAAGAAATAGAGGAAAACAACAGAATGGGAAAGGCTATAGATCTCTTCAGGAAAATTAGAGATACCAAGGGGACATTTCATGCAAAGATGGGCTCGATAAAGGACAGAAATTGTATGGACCTAACAGAAGCAGAAGATATTAAGAAGAGGTGGCAAGAACACACAGAAGAACTGTACAAAAAAGAGCTTCACCACCCAGATAATCATGATGGTGTGATCACTCGTCTAGAGCCAGACATCCTGGAATGTGAAGTCAAGTGGGCCTTAAGAAGCATCACTATGAACAAAGCTAGTGGAAGTGATGGAATTCCAGTTGAGCTATTTCAAATCCTGAAAGATGATGCTGTGAAACTGCTGCACTCAATATGCCAGCAAATTTGGAAAACTCAGCAGTGGCCACAGGACTGGAAAAGGTCAGTTTTCATTCCAATCCCAAAGAAAGGCAATGCCAAAGAATGCTCAAACTACTGCACAATTGCATTCATCTCACACACTAGTAAAGTAATGCTCAAAATTCTCCAAGCCAGGCTTCAGCAATACGTGAACCATGAACTTCCAGATGTTCAAGCTGGATTTAGAAAAGGCAGAGGAACCAGAGATCAAATTGCCAACATCTGCTGGATCATTGAAAAAGCAAGAGAATTCCAGAAAAACATCTATTTTTGCTTTATTGACTATGCCAAAGCCTTTGACTGGTGGATCACAATAAACTGTGGAAAATTCTGAAAGAGATGGGAATACCAGACCACCCGACCTGCCTCTTGAGAAACCTGTATGCAGGTCAGGAACCAACAGTTAGAACTGGACTTGGAACAACAGACTTGGTTACAAATAGGAAAAGGAATATGTCAAGGCTGTATATTGTCACCCTGCTTATTTAACTTATATGCAGAGTACATCATTAGAAACACTGGACTGTAGGAAGCACAAGCTGGAATCAAAATTGCCAGGAGAAATATCAATAACCTCAGATACGCAGATGACACCACCCTTATGGCAGAAAGTGAAGAACTAAAGAGGCTCTTGATGAAAGTGAAAGAGGAGAGTGAAAAAGTTGGCTTAAAGCTCAACATTCAGAAAAGGAAGAGCATGTCATCTGGTCCCATCACTTCATGGCAAATAGATGGGGAAACAGTGGAAACAGTGGTTGACTTTATTTTTGGGGGCTCCAAAATTGCTGCAGATGGTGATTGCAGCCACGAAATTAAAAGATGCTTATTCCTTGGAAGAAAAGCTATGACCAACCTAGACAGCATATTAAAAAGCAGAGACATTACTTTGCCAACAAAGGTCCATCTAGTCAAGGCTATGGTATTTCCAGTGATCATGTATGGATGTGAGAGTAGGACTATAAAGTAAGCTGAGCACAGAAGAATTGATGCTTTTGAACTGTGGTGTTGGAGCAGGCTCCTGAGAGTTCCTTGAACTGCAAAGAGATCCAACCAGTCCATCCTAAAGGAGATCAGTCCTGGCTGTTCATTGGTAGGACTGATGTTGAAGATGAAACTCCAGTACTTTGGCCACCTGATGCGAAGAGCTAACTCATTTGAGAAGGTCCTGATGCTGGGAAAGACTGATGGCAGGAGGAGAAGGGGACAACAGAGGATGAGATGCTAGGATGTCATTACCAACTCAATGGACATGGGTTTGGATGGACTCAGGGAGTTGACGATGGTCAGGGAGTTGGTAATGGACAGGGAGGCCTGGCGAGCTGTGGTTCATGGGGTGGCAAAGAGTCCAACACAACTGAGTGACTGAACTGAACTGAATTGCATTACTTCTGGAGTGCCTTTTGTTTACAACATAGTGCTCAGTTTTGCTTTACAATAGCAGTATGCCTTATAGCTTGCATACATACCCCAAAAGTCACATTCTCTTATGTTCCACTGGCCAAACCAAATTTCATGGCTGAGTCCAGATTCAAAGGGTGGGGAAATTAACTCCATTCTTAGAAAGAAGTTGCAAAATATTGTTACTGTTTTGTCCAAGAATGGGATATACTCCAGGCAATGAGGTGGACTGCCTGTGTAGGAATTAACTGGGGAGTGGAGAGAAATGCACGCCTGTAGGCCGATCTCCTTCTGAAGAAACTATGCTGGAGAGAGATGTTTTCTGAACCTTACCTAAGAATCCATATGGGCTTTCCTTGTAGCTCAGTGAGTAAAGAACCTGCCTGCAGTGCAGGAGACATGGGTTCTATCTCTAGGTTGGGAAGATCCCTTGGAGAAGGAAATGGCAACCCAATTCAGTATCCTTGCCTGGAAAATCTCATGGACAGAGGAGCCTGGTGGGCTGCAGTCAATGGGGTCGCAAAGAGTCGAGTACTACTGAGTGACTAACACTTAAGAATCCATGTGTGGACTGGGTTAAAAAAAAAAAAAGTCTAATGTGAGAGTTGTGAGTTCAGCTTTATTTGGGGTTTAGTGAGGACTAGAGCCTGGGAGACAGCCTCTCAAATAGTTCTGAGGAACTGCTCTAAAAAGGTAGGAAGCTGGGGAGAGTCAGAATATGATTTCGGTGAAAGGAGTCCGTGTAGTCAAGCACACATCTTGGTAGAAGGTTACTGCAAATCACAAGGCACAGATATCTTAGTTAATGATTTTAGTGCTTTTCTAAGCATGAAAAGATACAAGAAATTGGGATTCATAAAATTTTCTCCTGAAAATAACTATCACCTGTTCCTTGCCCTTTCTTCTCACTCTAAGCAATGGAGCACAGCTTTTGGCCTAAGTTAAGACAACATAGGAGAAGAGCTGGCCATCAGAATGATGTCTTTCTGGTGGCTAGAAATGGCTGCATGACTGTACAATCTGGCCAAGGGAATTAAAGAAGCCTCTCCGCAACAGAACGGGAAATTTAACAGAGAACAAAGACTGAAAAAAAGAAATAAGAAGCAGAGGTGGAAGACACAAGAGTGAAGGGGGCATAGCTAATGGAGCACGGTACTCAAGGAGGTTGAAAAGGTTGGAGTCAATAAAGCCTGGATTTGAAGTCCTTCAGAAATAGAGGAAAGGTGTTAAAATGGGTTTGGACATAGGTGATTGTGCATGGAGGAGTCTGGAAAGCTGATAACCTCAGTTTTTTAAAATGAAGTAGGAGCGAGTGTGTCTGGTGAGAATGAGGACAGCTTGAACAGCAAGGTTTAGAATGTTCACTGAAACACTAAAGTTGAATTTGACTCAAGATAGATAAAAATAAATTACTTTTTTCTGTACTAGCAGCAAGTTATAAAAGAGAAAAAAATTACAAGGGTCAGCTGAAAAAACTTTATACAAAGACATTAAACAGTATCTGTTTTTAGACAGAAAGACTTAATATCATAAAAACATGAATTCTCCTGAAATTAAACAAATGTAATACAATTCTGATTTAAAGGTGAACAAGATGGGTGGATAAAGTGACCTTAAGGGTTACTGAAATCTTGTAAATAAGACTAGGAAAAAATTACTTGTTTCATATGATTGAAGCATATTGTGACCTAAAAGCTCTGGTTTGAGCTTAGAAAGAGACCAGTCAGAAAACAGATTAAAAGGTCAGAAATAGATCTTAGTACACGCAGATATTTGACATAAAACAAAAATGGTATTTCAGTAGCATGGGAATAGATGGGTTATTTTTACAATGATGCTAACTCAACAACCTGGTCATCTGGAAAAAAGTATATCAGATAACTTCCAGATTGAATAAAGAGAAGAAAGAAGAAAATAATAGATTTTATATACATACAGGTATCGCTTAGGTTGTAGATTAACTAGGAAGCTGTAAAGGAAAAGACACTCATCTTAAAATTTAATGTATTTACAAAAGATTAAATGTAAATTAGGAAGAAATGAATGTTGTGCTTCAATAAACTTTAAAGAAGAGAATAATAACTTGGGGAAATTACTTGATATACGTAGTAGAGAAGCTCTAAACTATACAAGATTGCAGGGAGAAATATCAATAACCTCAGATATGCAGGTGACACCACCCTTATGGCAGAAAGTGAAGAGGAAGTAAAGAGCCTCTTGATGAAAGTGAAAGAGGAGAGTGAAAACGCTGGCTGAAAACGCAACATTCAAAAAACTAAGATCATGGCATCTGGTCGCATCACTTCATGGAAAATAGATGGGAAAATGATGGAAACAGTGACAGACTATTTTCTGGGGCTCCAAAATCACTGCAGATGGTGACTGCAGCCATGAAATTTTAAGACACTTGCTCCTTGGAAGAAAAGCTATGACCAACCTAGACAGCATATTAAAAAGCAGAGACATTACTTTGCCAACAAATGTCCATCTAGTCAAAGCTATGTTTTTCCAGTGGTCATGTTATGGATGTGAGAGTTGGACTATAAAGAAAGCTGAGTACTGAAGAATTGATGTTTTTGAACCGTGTTGTGGGAGAAGACTCTTGAGAGTCCCTTGGACTGCAAGGAGATCAAATCAGTCCATTCTAAAGGAAATCAGTCCTGAATATCATTGGAAGGACTGTTTTTGTAGCTTAACCTCCAATACTTTGGCCACCTGATGAGAATAACTAACTCCTCAGAAAAGACCCTGATGCTGGGAAAGATTGAAGGCAGGAAGAGAAGGGGACGACAGAGGATGAGATCATTGGATGGCTTCATGACTTGATAGACATGAGTTTGAGCAACCTCTGGGAGTTGGTGAAGGACAGGGAAGCCTGGTGTGCTGCAGTCCATGGGGTCGCAAAGAGTCAAACACAACTGAGCGACTGAACTGTACTGAAACTATACAAAAGCGCTCACCAGTGAAGAAAAACATAAATAACCACAAAGGAAAATGGGCAAATGAGATTTGGAGAAAACAAATCCAAGTGGCCAGTGAATGTGAGCTCTTGCTCAACCTTGCTAGGAGTTAGGGAAGTAAACGACATAGCCTCTCAAAGCCATTAGATGACCAAAAGCTGAGAGTGAAAATACCTGTTGTGAAGAAAGCTGGGGAGAAGGGTACTCTAATGTATGTGGAAATGGCCATTGTTTCAGCCATTTTGAAAAGAAATATGTTATTAGCCATTGAAGTTGATAACACATTTACTTAAACCACTCTTAGGAATCTACTCCATGGGAATAAAATCACTAGATTAGGTATATATGAGATTATGTTTATTGTACACTGTACTAGTCAGACTGAAAACAGTGAATGGCCCTCAGGAGGTAAATGATTTAAGTATTTATGGCATAACCATATCAGGTATTATGCACCCGTTGAAAGAAATAAATTGTGTTCTTTCGCTCAGTCATGTCCAACTATTTGCGACCCCATGGACACCAAATTCCTCCATCCATGGGATTTTCTAGGCAAGAGTACTGGAGTGGATTGCCGTTTCCTTCTCCAGGGAACTTCCCGACCCAGGGATCGAACCCAGGTCTCCCATATTGTAGACAGATGCTTTCTGTCTGAGCCACCACTTGATCTTATAAATTGTGTTCTTATGAAGCATTTCCCCTGGTAGGCTCTCAGGTGATCCTCACAACAACCTGATGAAGTAGGTAGTAATGATGTTACAGGTTACATTGTTACAAAGTTATCCAAGGCCTCAGTGAACACTGTTGAATACACTGTATTTTCTCCTTATGCCAGTTAACTTGGAGAGATTTTCATAATATTGTTCAGAATGAAAACCTTCAGTTCAGTCGCTCAGTTGTGTCCGACTCTTTGCAACCCCATGGACTGCAGCGTGCCAGGCTTCCCTGTCCGTCACTAATTCCTGGAGCCTGCTCAAACTCATGTCCATCAAATCGGTGATACCATCCAACCATCTCATCCTCTGTCATCCCCTTCTCCTCCCCCCTCCAATCTTTCCCAGCATCAGGGTCCTTTCCAATGAGTCAGTTCTTTGCATCAGGTGGCCAAAGTATTGGAGTTTCAGCTTCAGCATCAGTCCTTCTAATGAATATTCAGGACTGATTTCCTCTGGATGAACTGGTTGGATCTCCTTGCAGTCCAAGGGACTCTCAAGAGTCTTCTCCAACACCACAGTTCAAAAGCATCAATTCTTTGGTGCTCAGCTTTCTTATTAGTCCAGCTCTCACATCCATACCAGACTACTAGAAAAACCATAGCTTTGACTAGACAGACCTTTGTCAGCAAAGTGATGTCTCTGCTTTTTAATATGCTGTCTAGGTTGGTCATAGCTTTTCTTCCAAGGAGCAAGTGTCTTTAAATTTCATGGCTGTAGTCACCATCTGCAGTGATTTGGGAGCCCCACAAAATATAACATTATTATAAAAGTAAATGGCCCCTACACTTTGTATACAGATACACACAAACCCCATACCATGCTATATATCTAGGATATGTTTGTATACCAGAAAAGTCTGATGTGTTACACATGAGGTAACATTATTTCTTAAGGAAGAAGGAAATTTACTATTTATGGTAAAAGAAAAGTTTGAAGCCTCTAATCCCATATAGCTATTTATGAAAGAATGATTATCTGAGTATGAAAGAGTGGATTGTTTGTCATTTTTATTTTTACCTTGGTTTTTAATACTTAATTGTATTATTATTTAATGAGCATGCATGATTGAGGGCACGGAAAGTGATACCGAAAGTGGGGGAAAACCTAAGTTAATGGGGACATAATAATGATAATTCTGTAAATCCACCTCAAAATTATTTCCCCCACATCTCTAAAACTTAAAAACTTAATGCTAATGAAAGGGTATGGTGATGATATGTAAGATTTAATATGTAAGACTCTAAACATCAAGTCATAAAAGCAAAGGGTTTTTTTTCAGCAGAAGTTAAACTTAATATATATTTTAATATGTATGCAGATCCCTCAAAAAAGTAGTTTCATTTTAATGTGACATACTGTTTCTTACATTAATTAATTGGAAGCAAATTAAAGTGTGTTTCACTTACTGAATAGGAACCAGTAACAATTATTTTGACACGCCTATATAAATATTTACATATCTTAAATGAATTTTGTTATACATAAGCTATAATCATATTACTTTTTTTTATTTTTATTTTTACTTTATTTTACTTTACAATACTGTATTGGTTTTGCCATACATTGACATGAATCCACCACGGGTGTTAGTCTGAGTTCCTGAGGAGGAGCAGCACAGTCTTACATTATCACTGAAGAAATTTATTTTTTATTCTGTTCTGCATGGATAACATCATCTCCAGCATCATGTGGACACTATGGTGAGAAGGGTGGACCCAAGCCTCAAAGTTCCCACTGAATAAGGGAACATGTGTAAGGGGTGGATCTAAAAGGGTGGGGAAGGAAGTTCCCTGGTTGCCTAATGGTTAGAATTCTGGGCTTTCACTGCTCTGGCCTGGGTTCAGTCCCTGCTTGGGGAATTGAGATCCCACAGGCTGTGAGGCATGGCCAAAAAATAAACTCGTTTTTTAAAAAAAATTAAATAGAAAGGCAATGAAGCATAGCAGAGAATATGATCCCACAGCAAAAGCTTCAAGAAACAGGGAAATGCTCCTGTTTGGAGATGTGTGTGGGTAGAGAATCTTCTATCCATTTTGGAGGAGGGGCTGCAGGAGAAGAGTTATCCTCAGAGGAGCCCCAGGTTCCCCTTCAGGCCTGGAGGCAAAGAGACTGCTAGGACGAGATGAGGCTGTAGGAGGTTGACTGGACCGGGATTAGGATTCCAAAGGCTGCAGTGAAAGGGGCTGAGATGAAGAATGACAGGGGGATTTGCCAGGCTAGGGAGCAAAGGAAGGGCATAAAAGAGCTAGAGGAGACAGGTGGTCTTAGCTGGCCTTGGGTTCTTGCCTCGCTCCCTCTACATGAGACTTATGGTTAGCAGTGATTGGCCTCCACCCAATTTGATACAGACTCTATTGGTGATGCTGTAACCGCCTACTTGTCTTGGGAACTTGTTTGTATGGGCCTGGAGACAGTGGTGGAGCTGAAGGGCAGGGCCTCCAAGGAGGCTCAGGGGAGTTCTAGGTGATGCATATTATTGTGCTGAGTTGCTGTGTTCTCACTTTCTATCCAAGTCACTGTTAACAGTGGTATGTTTTTGAGTACAAAAATGCCATTGTTGATAGCTAGTATTTACTCTTTGGTTAGGAGCTAGACTGGACTCAATTTCTGGAGATGTTTGGGTTTTTCTCACCTAATTCAGGACATGGCATATTTCAGTTTGTGAAGTAGAGCTGCTGATGTGTTGCGGCTGTCATATTTGGTGGTGAGCGGGACTCCTTTTCTTTGAGCCCCCTTTGTATTGTGAGGCTTGGTTTTCCAAGTTCTCTTGTCCCCAAGGTCCTTGGCTGAGGACTACTTTGTAACCACATTCTTCTAGCCAGCCTGATGTAAAGTAACAGAGCTTGCCAGTAGCATTCAATATCTCAGACTGAGAGATCACTTTAAGAAAAAAGGCTGACTCCAGTGACTCACAAAACCAGACTTTTGCCATATAGAGGAGGAGGGAAAGCATCCAAGGAATTCAATGAAGAAATGTGAAAAAGTTCAAGTTGCAGTCATTTATTCTTAAGAGGCAAGGTTGGCCCCATTTGTGTCTATTCTTTAACTTCTCAAAACTGCTATCTTTATCTGAAAACATTGAGGTATTAGGAACTGAAATCTGTTAATGCCAAACAAAAAGTAATGTATGAGTTTAGAATTTCATTGCAAATAAAATTTTATTGCACAGATGTTAACTACACTTACTGTAGTAATCATTTTGCAATTATATAAATGTCAAATTATTATTTTTTATGTAAAAAGTGAAAGTGTTGCTCACTCAGGCATGTCTGACTCTTTGCAACCCCCTGGACTGTGTAGTCCACCATGCTCCTCTGCCCCTGGGATTTCCTAGGCAAGAATACTGGAGTGGGTAGCCCTTCCTTTCTCCAGGGGATCTTCACAACACAGAGATTGAACCTGGGTCTTCTGCATTGCAGGTGGATTCTGTACCATCTGAGCCACCACCTGAAACTAATATGTTATAATATGAATTAAAAAAAAACTTTATTGAACTCTTTCTGTTAATGTTTCAGCTTAGAGTTCAGGTATTTCTTTAGATCCAGGCAGTTACTCTGACAGTGGAGGTTCATTTTCAACGTTAGGAACTTTTTAAGGACAGTCAGGAGCCAGTTGATATTTTCATGGACCTAGTTTTGATGTGACTTTCAACCTCAAGTTACTTTGATCTTTTTGGTTTCTGTTTCCTAAATTAAACTGCTTTGAAAAAACTACATATTTAGAGCATAGGAGTGGGCTGATGATGTCGTCACTTATGAACTGCCCTTGGACATTGGTCTGTTATCTCCACACTCTCCTCCAGTTTTTCCCTCCTGCCTTGATGGGACTAGTCCTAGAAAAAGGCTTTTTTAAGCCATAGTCCTAGACTTATCAGTCCATGTTCCTCTTTGGGGATCTCCCACCTCAAAATATGAACCCTTAAATACTAGCTTCTTAACCTTTTATTTATAGTTTGTGTGAGAGTTGAATAGCTTCCCATATTCAAGGCTAAAAGCATACACTTTGAAACATGTTTTCTCCCATGATATCTACAAAATATGATTAAACTTGTGTGTTGACTCACAGAATGGGAGACAAATTGGAATTTTAGGATATACTTCTTTCTCCTTTCATGCAGATATGACTATTGTGCTTGACCTACACTATCTAGTTAAAGTGACATTAAGACAAAGTGTTTTATATAATTAGCTCTTTTTATTCATTTAGGATATTTTAAGAGGAATAGGCTTTGAAAATTAAAGACAGATATTAAATAATAACCACAAAAGACTTCAGCATGAGGGATGATTAATGCTTGAGAGATTCCAAGACAGATACGTATATTATCCCATGGATGACTAACTTTTATTTCTTAATATAACAGTAACATTTCTTAATGATCCTACATGTTCATTTTCAGTTATATAAAAGTCTAGTCACACTTGCTTTAAATCAGAAAGAAATATATTCCAGATTGTTTCCCTAAGTGAAAATATGGTTTCATTCAGTTAAATACTATAAATATAGTCAATAATTACAGAAAAGTCAATACTATTTAATGTTATTTGAAATAAAAGTCATATTATGGAACTATACTTAAATAAGAAGCACTATATAAAATGTAATTTTAGGTATTTACTATAAAATATATAAAAGATTGAAAGGAAATATATCAAAATATTGAAAGATTTTATCTTTGAAAAACATGCTGATTTTTTTTTCTGCTTAATCTTAAAATAACTAGTAGTAGAATTAGTTTAATTTCTGCTTTATCACTTACACTCTTAAGTGAAAGTAAAGTTAATAAAATACTCACCTATGAAGAATATTAAAATTTAACTTTTAGTTGCTTTTAGATGATTCATTAGAAAAACCTATAGAACAAACAGTCTCTAAGAGACGAATATTTTTAAAGCTTTTCAGTTACCCAGGGACAAAACTGGGGCTTTAATTCAGTTCTCTTGATTAATACATTTATAATTAAATTAAGCTTTCTTTTTAAAAATATACATGGTGTGTTCAGGCAGGGTGCATACAGAGACATACAGAATCTGAGTAATTCTACAGGATAAATAATTCAGTCTTTTCATCACAAGGAAAAGCAAAGAAAAGGAGAGTGGCTATTATAGATTTTAAAAGTATTAAATTATATTTCAGTTAGTATTCTGTAAGATACTTATTTGGATCCTAATAAAAAATCAAAGCCAGAGATTTAGGTCAGACAGGTACACTGGACTTGGATGTTTCCATGTGCCGTTAGGGAATAATTGTAAATTTTGTTAGTTATTAATATAATGGTGATATTTTGGTTATTTTTTAAGGCCCTATTTGTTATAGTTTATGGTATAGTATTATGTGTGTGGAGGAAGTAACTTCCTTGGGTTTATGCATAAAGTTGTATGGTATCTATAATACGGTTTGACTGCAAAAAAAAAAAAGGAAAAGTGTGAGCAAATATGAGAGAAGAAAACAATTCATCAATTGTCAATTATTTCTGATTTCTCAAACCATCTTCAGTTTATAGTGAGGGTCATTTTCTGATGCTGCAGCTTATTCTAAAGAATAATTCTAAAATAGGACTCATACCTCGCTTTTCTCCTTCTTGCTGAAGTTTTTGAGGGAACAGGCTGATATCCAAAGGGGGCCACTGTGAGGGAGTAATTGAATTTCAGCTGCTCTTGAAGAGAGGTTTCCACTAATTTCAGTGAAGGTGCTGGTGCTTGAAGGAAGACCTTACCTCCAGAAATGATCAATGACACTTTCCATGGTGACATATTTATTAATTAGTCATTTGTTTGCCGTTAATCAGCCCCACAGGAATGGTCTAATATGGTTGAAACAGAATGTAGTTTATACCAGCCTTTATAAGGCATTTCTTTAACCAAATGGTAAACTATTCCCTTAATAGGCATTCCATTTTAAATTATAGTAGATTTGTTTTCCATGGACTTCCCAGCCCTACAGTCCAAGAAAGTAGCAGCGGACTCCAGGCATAACCACTCCATTCTTTTATTATTGTTATGTTGTCTTGTGGAGAGATCTGTTAGACTCACTATGAAGCAGATTATTAGTTTTTATTTTTGTTGATCAGCCTTTGACTCCTGGGGTGGGAATCAGTTATGAGATAAAATGCAGCACCTGTTACAGATGCTTGTGCAGAAACAGGGGCTGAGCAGTGGAAATAGTCTCTGTGGCCTAAGAAAAAATTTAGGAGTGCATAGGAAATAGGAATGTGTTCCAGACTTACTTCAGGATATATGGGTTACATTTTTTTTCTCAGCTTCAAAAAAGAAAAGGCCTCTATTCAGATGATAAACTGAGTTTGTTATCAGGACCCAGGAGTGACCTTAGAAGGCTCTTGGTTCTACTCTCTGATCTCCTCCAGAAAAACAGAAAATGACTTCAGATCAATGATTCCAAAACTAAAGTCATTAACCTAGTTGGTAGTTGACAGCCCTGTAATCAACTTTCCTCAAATGCATTGCTGCCTAGGATGCTCCCTTCTGGTACAGAGGATGTGAGGTTTACACCCAGAGACTCCTCAGATCAGGATGGCCAACTGAGCACACATGGTTACTTCCCAAAGTCCCACCTTCACCTCCAGGATGCTCCCTGGTGGGGTGGAGATTAATTGGGACAGGTTGTAGGAAATAAAGAAGTTATTTGAAAATCTGAGTAGTAATATGAGTTAATTTTTATTCTAATACAATAACTTTTAAGCAATTTCGTTATGCATATATTGTTCCTAGCAAAGTAATGCTCAAAATTCTCCAAGTCAGGCTTCAACAGTACGTGAACTGTGAACTTCTACATGTTCAAGTTGGATTTAGAAAAGGCAGAGGAACCAGAGATCAAATTGCCAACATCCGTTGGATTATCAAAAAAGCAAGAGAGTTCCAGAACATCTACTTCTGCTTTATTGACTATTTTTTAAAGCCTTTGTGTGGATCACAACAAATGGTAGAAAATTCTGAAAGAGATGGGAATACCAGACCACCTGACCTGCCTCCTGAGAAATAGGTATGCAGGTCAAGAAGCAACAGCTAGAACTGGACATGGAACAATAGACTGGTTCCAAATTGGGAAAGGAGTACATCAAAGCTGTATATTGTCACCCTTCTTATTTAACTTACATGCAGAATACAGCATGAGAAATGCCGGGCTGGATGAAGCACAACTGGAATCAAGATTGCTGGGAGAAATATCAATAACCTCAGATATGCAGATGACACCACCCTTATGGCAGAAAGTGAAGAGGAACTAAACAGCCTCTTGATGAAAATGAAAGAGGAGAGTGAAAAAGCTGGCTTAAAGCTCAACATTCAGAAAATGAAGATCATGGCATCCAGTCCCATCACTTCATGTCAAATAGATGGAGAAATGGTGGAAAAAGTGACAGACTTTATTTTGGGGGCTCTAAAATCACTGCAGATGGTGACTGCAGCCATGAAATTAAAAGACACTTGCTCCTTGGAAGAAGAGCTATGACCAACCTACACAGCATATTAAAAAGCAAAGATATTACTTTGCCAACAAAGGTCCATCTAATCAAAGCTATGGTTTTTCCAGTAGTCATGTATAAAAGTTGGACTATAAAGAAAGCTGAGCGCTGAAGAATTGATGCTTTTGAACTGTGGTGTTGGAGAAGACTCTTGAGAGTCCCTTGGGCTGAAAGGAGACCCAATCAGTCCATCCTAAAGGAAATTAGTCCTGAATATTCATTGGAAGGACTGATGCTGAAGCTGAAACTCCAATACTTTGGCCACCTCGTGCGAAGTGTTGACTCATTGGAAAAGACTGATGCTGGGAGGGATTGGGGGCAGGAAGAGAAAAGGATGACAGAGGATGAGATGGTTGGATGGCATCACTGACTCAACGGACACAAATTTGGGTGAACTCTGGGAGTTGGTGATGGACAGGGAGGCCTGGTGTGCTGTAGTCCATGGGGTCACAAAGAGTCAGACATGACTGAGCAACTGAACTGAACTGAACTGATGTTGGTCCCATGATAGCTCTCTGTTTAAACAGAATATTCTTCTCAACCACCCTAGGCAATGAAGTAGTTGGGAAAAAATGGAATGAAAGTCTTTTGAAGGAAAAGAAGCCATAAATGTGGAATATATACAGAAAAGAAATTATAATTTAAACTTTATGAATCATAAAGAAGCCCTGGAAAAGAAAACAGAATTGCTAGTAGAGCCACAAAGGCAACATCTGAGAGAAACATGTTGGTCAGTAATCTCTCTCCCAATTTCAGAACTGCAGAGGTAAGGCAAGAGGGCTTTATGCCTTTTGATTCCTCCATCAGTAAAATTGGAATGATCATGTCCCCATGATCACTTAACAAAATACCAGGGAAATAATCATTTAAGTCTTGTTTTAAGGTTTATTGGTAAGAAACACAATCCAAACTTAAACTCTGATAGACATATCTGAGGAATCCTATGGATTTTTCTTGCTTAAGATTTTGGGCACATGGGAGCAATCTCTAAGGAAACATTTTAATGAAAATTTCTTATCTGGAATACAGTGATGATAGATTTATCATTTTAAGTAGTTACCTATTCAGGTATTTGAGAGTAAATTTTTTTATTTCACTAGAAATGAAAGAATAAAAGTTCTTATACCAGCAAATACCATTAGAAGGTAAGCAGAAGAGTACATTACGATAAATATGAGCCAGACTGTCCCAGTGTTGAAACAGATTACTGTATCATGTTGAGATAGACATCATCCAACTGCTGGTTTTTTGACTTTAGGATTTGGTTTCTGTTAGGTCACCCAGGGGATATCGAGTTCTACGAAGTTTTGTCTTACCCTGTGATTTACAAATCTGAGACCTTGACTTGAAATTCACAATTCTCTCTAGTGTGTTTATAACTTCCTTTGGTTTTCATCTACTTGGCACATCTTAAGTTCCCATTAGGCACTAGCCACTCAGCTAGGAATTGGGCATGCTAATGAAAAGACATCATTTTTTTGAACTTTTCTATTGGAGTACAGTAAATTAACCATATGGTGTTAATTTCAGATGTACAGCAAATTAAGTCAGTTATACATATAAATGTTTCTATTTTTCAAATTCTTTTCCCAATTACGTTGTTACATTGAGCAGAATTACCTGTGCTATACAGCACATCCTTGTTGGTTATCTATTTTATATATAGCAGTGTGTACATGTCCATCTCAAACTTGCTAACTAAAACATCATTTCTGTCATTTGAGTGAGAATACAGAAATGCAAACCATTCTTTACAACTAAGTACATCTTATTAGGGACACATATATAAAACGTAATGGGAGGACAGGGGAAAATGCCCCTAAATCAGTCCTGTAGGTTATGACTAGTTCCTTGGCCACTAACTGTGGATCCTTGGTTTCGCATTTTCAGAAAGAATATGTAGGAATTTTAACAAATCGTCTTATACCAAGTTCCAGTATGTGTGTGTATATATTCCGTGTGTGTATATATTTTTTAAACCAATGATTCTTAGGATTAGTATTGCATCTTGTGAATCTTTTTCAACCGTCATTTAGAATAGGTAGCATGAGAGGTCTTGAAAAAACAAGACTCTAATATCTACGAGGAACCGTTCAGTTGGGCTCACAACTACTGAAGGAGACTGGTAATAGTTTAGTGAACCTGATAACTTCAGGTTATTTTTTCCTGAATAAAGAACCCTGAAATTATCTGATTCACTTGGCCACAGTTAGTAGCCAAGATGTTAACTGATGATATATAGTGAAGTAACACTTTTTTTTTCTCTTTGCAAGATATTTGCTTTAAAAACTTAGTTCTGCATTTCAACAGGGAGACGAATCTTTGTTCCAGTGTCATAAGAGCATGCCTCTTAAATCGAATCTAATTTATGCCTAATATTGGAATTCTGGTACTTGAAAGAAAAAACTTAATGATTAAATTTATTATAAATTTTAACAATTCTTGAGGTAGTAATGATTTTATTTAGGTACTTCCAATTACTATATTTAATTAGATGTTTCTAAGCAGATGGTTTTGGTTCTCAGGTAGGCAGATTTTTTAGAATGTACAATATAATGGAAAGATTTTCATAGGCTAAAAAGATAATAAAACTTATATTCATTGAGTGCACACTAATTATCAGATGTGGTTCTAATAGTAATGAGCATTTCTAGTTTTGGAGCTATCATAAATTATGATGCTGTAAATATTCTTGTCTCTTGGGACACATGCACAGAAATTTTTGTTATGAATGTGATTTCCATATCTTATGACAGGAAAATATTTAGCTCTAAGTAATAGCGCCAAACATCTTTGAAAATGATTGTATCAATTTTCCTCCCATTTGTAGCATATGAGAGTTCCAGTTGTGCATTATCCTAACCAACATTTGGTGTTCTCCCAAGTCTTATGGGTGTCTAGCGGTATCTTATTTTGATCTTAATTTGCACTTCATAGTGACTAGTAATGATGAGCATATTTGCATATATTTATTAATCCTCTGTTGTAAAATGCCCACTTAGATGTCCTCTTTTGTAAATTTCCCATCAAAATTTTTAGCATTTTAAAAATTGGGTTATCATTTTCTTGCAGAAGTTACTTTTATTTTCTATGTGAGTCCTATTTAAGATATCTTTTTGCAATTGTCTTTTCCTATGATATGTTTCCAGAGAAAGCAATGGCAACCCACTCCAGTACTCTTGCCTGGAAAATCCCATGGACGGAGGAGCCTGGTGGGCCGCAGTCCATGGGGTCGCATAGAGTCAGACAGGACAGAGCGACTTCACTTTCACTTTTCACTTTCCGGCACTGGAGAAGGCAATGGCAACCCGCTCCAGTGTTCTTGCCTGGAGAATCCCAGGGACGGGGGAGCCTAATGTGCTGCCGTCTATGGGGTCGCACAGAGTTGGACACGACTGAAGCGACTTAGCAGCAGCATGATGTGTTTCACATGTTCATTCTTAGTATCATTTCATGAAAAGAAGGTTTTTCTTTTAATTTGATTCTATTACTCAGTCTTATTTATGGATATTCTTTTTGTGTTCTATTTAAGAAATATTTGCTTATGCAGGGTTATGAAAAAACATGAATATTGGCAGGTTTTATTAAATACCTTGATGTCGTTTCTATTGCCTTTTAGCTTTCATCAACTCTATTCAAAGGCAGTTGTAAATACTATTGATCTTTTTGTAAATACTATTGATTTATAATATCTCTTTTCCTCCGCTGTTCTGAGATCTTCTGTTTGTTTTTCAGCAGTTTTACTAATATGTGCTTAGATGTGATTTTATTGGACTTTCTCTAGCTTGGTATTCATGGAGGATCTCGAATATGTGTCTTGATGTTTTTCATCAGTTTTGCAAAATCCTCTATTATCTATTCGAATATCACTTATGCCCTATTCTCTATATCTTCTCCTGAAACTCTCAATTTCACCTGTAATGCATATTTTCCTCTTAAAGTCTGCTACATTTTTCATCTTTTTAAGATTTGAAGACTTAGTCTGGATATTTTTTGTGGTCCAATCTTTCTCTTCACTATTCCTCTTACTGTTGTTGTGGCTTAGGTGCTAAATTGTATCTCTTTTGCAACCCCATGGACTAGACCCCACTAGGCCCTTCTGTCCATGGGATTTCCCGGCAAGAATTACTGGAGCGGTTTGCCATTCCCTTCTCCAGGGGCTCTTCCTGGGCCGGGGATCAAACCCGCATCTCCCGCACTGTCAGGCAGACTCTACCACTGAGCCCCCAGGGAAGCCAATCCTCTTACTATTTGTATCTAATCTGCACTCAGTCTATCTGAGTTCCTAATTTTGGTTATTGCCTTTTTCAGTTCTAAACTTTCTATATGATTTAAAACAAAGATTCTGTGTGGATTTCTATATTTTACCTTATTAATCATAGTTACTTTAAATCTGTGTCTGGAACTCTTGTAGATCTACTTATTTTTCCCATTTTTCTCTTAGTCTTTGGTCTTTGTCTTCAGAATGTGTGTGGCAGTAACTAATTGAATCTCAGACTTTCTGATTTGAAAATTTCAGGAGTAATTGCGATTCTGGGTGGTGCTTTTGCAGTCTGCTAGACTAGGGAAGACTACATAATGTTTTGAGCTAATCAAAACTAGGCTTAGTTTTTGTGAGAGCTGATTTACTTTCACTTTATTTATGATTTATTCTGGTTATTCCTGCAATGTACCACTTCAGCAGTTCCAACTCCCAAACTCCGTAAAATGAATGAAAGCTTCTCAGCCTCTTGGCTTACACATTGGCAAAGGCCTAAAGTGGACATGCTGCACAAAACCTCAGGTTCACCTTTTAGCATTTATATTCAAATAAGGATCTTAGTTCTTTGAGTCTTGACTGCCTTGATAGTTTTTGGATAATTTTAGTCAATTTTTTAAGATTTTATCCAAATTTTATACTTATTTTCATGGGGAAAGTTGACGTAATATAAATTAGTCTGCTATAATTGGAAGTGGAAATAGCTTGTTGTTATTTGCTCAAGAACTATTAATATTTTTAGTGCCTACTGTATCCCAGGTACTATTATCCTAGGCACTGGCAAATAATGGGGTTTTCTTTCTTTCTTTCTTTCTTTCTTTCTTTATTTTGGCTGCTCTGGGTCTTTCTCGCTGTGCAGGGCTTTCTCTAGTCATGGCCACTAGGGCAGTGTGCGGGCTTCTCATTGTGGTGGCTTCTCTTGTTTGCGAGCACAGGCTCTAGGGACGCAGGCTCAGTAGTTGTGGCATGTGGGCTTAGTTGCTTTGTGTCATATGGATTTTCCCGGACCAGGGATCAAATATGTGTCCTCTGAGTTGGCAGGCAGATTATTTTCCACTGTACCATCAGAGAAGTCCAATAATGTTTAAATGCTACTAAAAGTAGCTCTTTTCATGAAACCCAAATTCTAGAGAAGACAGATAAAATAAAAACAAATAAGGTAATTTCAGTTCAGTTCAGTCGCTCAGTCGTGTCCGACTCTTTGCGACCCCATGAATTGCAGCACGCCAGGCCTCCTTGTCCATCACCAACTCCCAGGAGCTTGCATTCAGACTCATGTCCATCGAGTCAGCGATTCCATCCAGCCATCTCATCCTCTGTCGTCCCCTTCTCCTCCTGCCCCCAATCCCTCCCAGCATCAGAGTCTTTTCCAATGAGTCAGCTCTTCGCATGAGGTGGCCAAAGTACTGGAGTTTCAGCTTCAGCATCATTCCTTCCAAAGAAATCCCAGGGCGGATCTCCTTCAGAATGGACTGGTTGGATCTCCTTGCAGTCCAAGGGACTCTCAAGAGTCTTCTCCAACACCACACTTCAAAAGCATCAATTCTTTCGGTGCTCAGCCTTCTTCACAGTCCAACTCTCACATCCATACATGACCACTGGAAAAACCATAGCCTTGACTAGACGGACCTTAGTCAGCAAAGTAATGTCTCTGTTTTTGAATATGCTATCTAGGTTGGTCGTAACTTGTCTTCCAAGGAGTAAGCGTCTTTTAATTTCATGGCTGCAGTCACCATCTGCAGTGATTTTGGAGCCCCCAAAAATAAAGTCTGACACTGTTTCCACTGTTTCCCCATCTATTTCCCACGAAGTGACGGGACTGGATGCCATGATCTTCCTTTTCTGAATGTTGAGCTTTAAGCCAACTTTTTCACTCTCCTCTTTCACTTTCATCAACAGGCTTTTTAGTTCCTCTTCACTTTCTGCCATTAGGGTGGTGTCATCTACATATCTGAGGTTATTGATATTTCTCCCAGCAATCCTCATTCCAGCTTGTGCTTCTTCCAGTCCAGCATTTCTCATGATATACTCTGCATTTAAGTTAAATAAGGAGGGTGACAATATACAGCCTTAACATACTCCTTTTCGTATTTGGAACCAGTCTGTTGTTCCATGTCCAGTTCTAACTGTTGCTTCCTGACCTGCATACAGATTTCTCAAGAGGCAGGTCAGGTGGTCTGGTATTCCCATCTCTTTCAGAATTTTCCACAGTTTATTGTGATCCACACAGTCAAAGGCTTTGGCATAGCCAATAAAGCAGAAATAGATGTTTTTCTGGAACTCTCTTGCTTTTTCCATGATCCAGTGGATGTTGGCTATTTGATCTCTGGTTCCTCTGCCATTTCTAAATCCAGCTTGAACATTAGGAAGTTCACGGTTCACGTATTGCTGAAGCCTAGCTTGGAGAATTTTGAGCGTTACTTTACTAGCATGTGAGATGAGTGCAATTGTGCAGTAGTTTGAGTATTCTTTGGCATTGCCTTTCTTTGAGGTTGGAATGAAAACTGACCTTTACAAGCCTGTGGCCACTGCTGAGTTTTCCAAATTTGCTGACATACTGAGTGCAACACTTTCACAGCATCATCTTTCAGGACTTGAAACAGCTCAACTGGAATTCCATCACCTCCACTAGTTTTGTTCGTAGTGATGCTTTCTAAGGCCCACTTGACTTCACATTCCAGGATGTCTGGCTCTAGATGAGTGATCACACCATCATGATTATCTGGGTGGTGAAGCTCTTTTTTGTACAGTTCTTCTGTGTATTATTGCCACCTCTTCTTAATATCTTCTGCTTCTGTTAGGTCCACACAATTTCTGTCCTTTATCGAGCCCATCTTTGCATGAAATGTTCCCTTGGTATCTTTAATTTTCTTGAGGAGATCTCTAGTCTTTCCCATTCTGTTCTTTTCCTCTATTTCTTTGTATTGATTGCTGAAGAAGGCTTTCTTATCTCTTCTTGCTATTCTCTGGAACTCTGCATTCAGATGCTTATATCTTTCCTTTTCTCCTTTGCTTTTCACCTCTCTTCTTTTCACAGCTCTTTGTAAGGCCTCCCCAGACAGCCATTTTGCTTTTTTGCATTTCTTGTCCATGGGGATGGTCTTGATCCCTGTCTCCTGTACAGTGTCACAAACCTTCGTTCATAGTTCATCAGGCACTCTATCTATCAGATCTAGGCCCTTAAATCTATTTCTCACTTCCACTGTATAATCATAAGGGATTTGATTTAGGTCATACCTGAATGGTCTAGTGGTTTTCCCTACTTTTTCAATTTATGTCTGAATTTGGTAATAAGGTAATTTCAAGTAGCGATAAAGGCTACGAAGGAAATAAACAGTGTGATGTATAAAAGAGTAACTGGTTATAGAGAGAAGGCTGCTTTCAGAGATAGTCATGAAAGTCATCTCCAAAGAAGGGACACTTGAACTGAGACACGCAAGATGTGAAGGAGGCAGCCAAGTGAAAAAGTAGGAAAAACAGAGGAAATGGGAGGTCTGAGGGCCCTCGTCCAAGGTAAGGAGCAGCAGCTGCACTTTGCTGGAGCAGCCATGAAGAGATACCCCACGCCCAAGGTAAGAGAAACCCAAGTAAGATGGTAGGTGCTGCAAGACGGCATCAGAGGGCAGACACACTGAAACCATACTCACAGAAAATTAGTCAGCCTAATCACTCTAGGACCACAGCCTTGTCTAACTCAGTGAAACTAAGCCATGCCCTGTGGGGCCACCCAAGACTGGCAGGTCATGGTGGAGAGGTCTGACAGAATGTGGTCCACTGGAGAAGGGAATGGCAAGCCACTTCAGTATTCTTGCCTTGAGAACCCCATGAACAGTATGAAAGGCAAAATGATAGGATACTGAAAGAGGAACTCCCCAGGTCAGTAGGTGCCCAATATGCTAGTGGAGATCAGTGGAGAAATAACTCCAGAAAGAATGAAGGGATGGAGCCAAAGCAAAAACAACACCCAGTTGTGGATGTGTCTGGTGATAGAAGTAAGCTCCGATGCTGTAAAGAGCAATATTGCATAAAAACCTGGAATGTTAGGTCCATGAATCAAGGCAAATTGGAAGTGGTCAAACAGGAGATGGCAAGAGTGAACGTCGACATTCTAGGAATCAGTGAACTAAAATGGACTGGAATGGGTGAATTTAACTTGGATGACCATTATATCTACTACTGCAGGCAAGAATCCCTCAGAAGAAATGGAGTACCCATCATAGTCAACAAAAGAGTCCGAAATGCAGTACTTGGATGCAATCTCAAAAACGACAAAATGATCTCTGTTCATCTCCAAGGCAAACCATTCAATATCACAGTAATCCAAGTCTATGCCCCAACCAGTAATGCTGGAGAAGCTGAAGTTGAATGGTTCTATGAAGACCTACAAGACCTTTTAGAACTAACACTCCCAAAAGATGTCCTGTTCATTATAGGGGAATGGAATGCAAAAGTAGGAAGTCAAGAAACACCTGGAGTAACAGGCAAATTGGGCCTTGGGATGCAGAATGAAGCAGGGCAAAGGCTAATAGAGTTTTGCCAAGAGAACACACTGGTCACAGCAAACACCCTCTTCCAACAACACAAGAGAAGACTTTACACATGGACATACACCAGATGGTCAACTACTGAAATCAGACTGATTATATTCTTTGCAGCCAAAGATGGAGAAGCTCTATACAGTCAACAAAAACAAGACCAGGAGCTGACTGTGGCTCAGATCATGAACTCCTTATTGCCAAATTCAGACTCAAATTGAAGAAAGTAGGGAAAACCACTAGACCATTCAGGTATGACCTAACTCAAATCCCTTATGATTATACAGTGGAAGTGAGAAATAGATTTAAGGGACTAAATCTGATAGATAGACTGCCTGATTAACTATGGACGGAGGCTTGTGACATTTTACAGGAGACAGGGATCAAGACCATCCCCATGGACAAGAAATGCAAAAAAGCAAAATGGCTATCAGGTGGGGGGGGGGTTGGGGGGCTTACAAATAGCTTTGAAAGAAGAGAGGCGAAAAGCAAAGGAGAAAAGGAAAGATATAAGCATCTGAATGCAGAGTTCCAAAAAAATAGCAAGAAGAGATAAGAAAGCTTTCCTCAGTGATCAGTGCAAAGAAATAGAGGAAAAGAACAGAATGGGAAAGACTAGAGATCTCCTCAAGAAAATTAGAGACACCAAGGGAACATTTCGTGCAAAGATGGGCTCGATAAAGGACAGGAATTGTGTGGACCTAACAGAAGCAGAAGATATTAAGAAGAGGTGGCAATAATACACAGAAGAACTGTACAAAAAAGAGCTTCACCACCCAGATAATCATGATGGTGTGATCACTCATCTAGAGCCAGACATCCTGGAATGTGAAGCCAAGTGGGCCTTAGAAAGCATCACTACGAACAAAACTAGTGGAGGTGATGGAATTCCAGTTGAGCTGTTTCAAGTCCTGAAAGATAATGCTGTGAAAGTGTTGCACTCAGTATGTCAGCAAATTTGGAAAACTCAGCAGTGGCCACAGGCCTGTAAAGGTCAGTTTTCATTCCAATCCCAAAGAAAGGTAATGCCAAAGAATGCTCAAACTACCGCACAATCACACTCATCTCACACAATAGTAAAGTAATGGGATTGGGAACACGTGTACACCGATGGTAGATTCATGTTTATGTGTGGCAAAACCAATACAATATCGTAAAGTAAAAAAAATAATAATAATAAATTTTTAAAATAAGAAAAAAAATAATGCTCAAAATATTCCAAGCCAGGCTTCAGCAATATGTGAACCATGAACTTCCTGATTGTTCAAGCTGGATTTAGAAAAGGCAGAGGAACCAGAGATCAAATTGCCAACATCCACTGGATCATGGAAAAAGCAAGAGAGTTCCAGAAAAACATCTATTTCTGCTTTATTGGCTATGCCAAAGCCTTTGACTATGTGGATCACAACAAACTGTGGAAAATTCTGAAAGAGATGGGAATACCAGACCACATGACCTGCCTCTTGAGAAATCTGTATGCAGGTCAGGAAGAAACAGTTAGAACTGGACATGGAACAACAGACTGGTTCCAAATAGGAAAAGGAGTACGTCAAGGCTGTATATTGTCACCCTGCTTATTTAACTTATATGCAGAGTACATCATGAGAAACACTGGGGTGGAAGAAGCACAAGCTGGAATCAAGATTGCTGGGAGAAATATCAATAACCTCAGATATGTAGATGACACCACCCTTATGGCAGAAAGTGAAGAGGAGCTAAAAAGCCTCTTGATGAAAGTGAAAGTGGAGAGTGAAAAAGTTGGCTTAAAGCTCAACATTCAAAAAATGAAGATCATGGCATCTGGTCCCGTCACTTCGTGGGAAATAGATGGGGAAACAGTAGAAACAGTGTCAGACTTTATTTTTGGGCCTCCAAAATCACTGCAGATGGTGATTGCAGCCATGAGATCAAAAGACGCTTACTCCTTAGAAGGAAAGTTATGACCAACCTAGATAGCATATTAAAAAGCAGAGACATTACTTTGCCAACAAAGGTCCGTCTAGTCAATGCTATGGTTTTTCCAGTGGTCATGTATGGATGTGAGAGTTGGACTGTGAAGAAAGCTGAGCGCTGAAGAATTGATGCTTTTGAACTGTGGTGTTGGAGAAGACTCTTGAGAGTCCCTTGGACTGCAAGGACATCCATCCAGTCCATTCTAAAGGAGATCAGTCCTGGGATTTCTTTGGAAGGAATGATGCTAAAGCTGAATCTCCAGTACTTTGGCCACCTCATGCGAAGAGTTGAGTCATTGGAAAAGACTCTGATGCTGGGAGGGATTGGGGGCAGGAAGGAGAAGGGGATGACAGAGGATGAGATGGCTTGGATGCATCACTGACTCGAATGGAACATGAGTTTGAGTGAACTCCGGGAGCTGGTGATGGACACGGAGGCCTGGTGTGCTGCGATTCATGGGGTCGCAAAGACTCAGACACGACTGAGCGACTGAACTGAACTGAATTGAACTGAGAGGCGTTGAAGTGAGAAAAGGAACCGCCTGTATAAGGTAAAATTGAAGAGGAGGTAATCTAGGTAACAGCTAGCAAACTGTATATAATGGGACGAGGGATATAGAAGTAGTAGAACTGAAAATGACTCCTAAGTTTGATTTTATTCATAGCCACTAGTTACCATTTATTGAGTTGGAGAAGACCAGAGGAGGAACTTATTTGGAGAAACGGTGTCAAGTGTTCTGTTTTTGACATGTTAAAGTTGAGGTGCCTGTTAGGCCTCCAAGCCAGAACATGTAAATTTGGGGACTGGCAGGAGGATGATATGAAAGCAGTGCAAATGGATAAGCTCCTCAGAAGAAATATTGCAGAGAAAGAGGAAACCTACACCGAACCCTGGGTGACAACAGTATTTAGATTAATCAGAAGACTAGGAGCAGTTAGAGACACAGGAAGGAAACCAGCATCATATTTCAGTGTTTCAGTTCTTATGAATGCCCTAAAAATTAAGGCCTAAGAAATGTCCCTTGAATTTAATGATGCAGGAAACATTGGTGACTGGCAGGAACAGGCATCTTAAGAGTGGCTGGAATAGAAGCCAGGCTGGAGTATGCTGAAGAGCAAATGGGGCCTCCAATTCTAGCAAAAGGGGGACTGAACTGGTGCGTGACTCATCACTCTCTAAACACATAGCCATGCTAAATTCAAATAACAAATTGAAATGTAAAGTGGCCTCACAAGAAAGGAACAGAAGTTCCACGGTACATCCCTCCAAAGAAGCAACTGAAAGCTAGAGCTGTATGCATAGCAGCTGACATCAAGACGGGTGGGGTCATCTCAGCCAGAAAGAGACCCTAAAGCTTAGTAGCTCAGGCTGTGATTGACTCACAGTAATAGAAGGGATGGTCTTGGTCTTATGCACTGGAGGAAACGGGGGCTGAGATCCATGCATAAAACAGGTAAGGTGGTTGTTGTATAGATGTTCTGTTGTGCTTTACCCTGGGTAAATTCACTCTTTGGTCTCTTTAGACTTGTCGAGTCGATCTCAGCTGTTAGATCAGGCTGGAATCAGGTTAGGAATCTGTAATGTTGACTGTAGATTATGTGTGTTGAACTTCCTTGTCCATAAAGACTGAGTAATTCTAGATCTGAATAAGTAGTAATGTCCCAGAAATTGAACTCTTTCTGGAACTGAGCTAGGCATTCTCCTGGGAAATAGATGGGCCCCCAGGAACCACTTTTAATTGGAAGCTAATCGTTAATTCGAGATGATCAATTTAGCTCAGTTGCAAGTAGCACATTAGGTGGAGGTCATAGGAGGAACTCTGAGAAGCCAATGAAATGATTTAAAGCATCTAACTCCTTTGGCTTAGGTCATAGGTTATCCATAAATTGCCTCTTGTACCAATAATTCTAATTCTCTATTATAACATGTAAATAAAAAAGTTTTAAGGTAAATAGTGAAAATACTGTCCAAAATGTTTTACTGAAGGTCAAGCAAGACCTGATAAAGAAGCTAAAACTGTACTAGCTAAAACTTTATTGAAACTAGTAGCTAATTTTTAAACAAGGACCCCATGGTCTAAGAGACCTCATGGTTTCTTAGAGGTGGCCTAAAACTATTCAACTTTTCTTTTCAAAATGTAAACTGTCTTACTGGGTTTTTTTCTAACTCCAAATGTAATCAGTGTTCACTACAAAAAGGTTAAGTTCTCAAAACAAAAGCCTTTCTCAAATTCCAGTAATTTCAGACTCAGCTAAAGTGAAAGTGAAAGTCAAGTCGCTCAGTCGTGTCCGACTCTTTGCGACCCGTGGACTGTAGCCCACAAGCTCCTCCATCCATGGGATTCTCCAGGCAAGAATACTGGAGTGGGTTGCCATTTCCTTCTCCAGGGGATCTTCCTGACCCAGGGATTGAACCCAGGTCTCCCACATTGCAGGCAGACGCTTTAACCTCTGCACCACCAGGGAATAACACTCTTATTTTTACTGAGCAAACTGAGTGATTGCTTCAACTCCACTCTAGAAATATGTACATGGTAGATACTTTTTATTGCCTGAGCAAATTTCTTATTACTTGAAATACTTAAAACTCAGTGTATACTTAAGTAATACTTAAACTCCAGTAAGCTTTAAGTGTTTCAGATCTTGGTAGTTCAGATCTTGTCAAGAATAACCACAGATAAAGTTTATGAAGGGAACATAACAAAGCATCTTCTATGAGTATTTTTTCATTCTCAGGCATTATAGTAGGCCAGGTCATGGTATTTTTCCATCTGGATTTCTGCAGAATGATTGGCTTGTGTCACGAATCTCTACCTAATTACTTGGAGTTGCCAAATTAATCCTAAATCTATTCTAGTCGAGGACAATTTTTATTACATCAATTTACAATTTAAGAACTTTCAGTGGCTGATTTATTTCTCTAAACAAATCACCCTAGTTTGACATCAGTGGGCCCCAGGCCTTGCTGTTTCTCATGGATTCATTTTCTTCCCATTCATATGTGTTCCAGGCTCTTTGCCACCCCTGTGGATATAGCATCAACTCACGTCTTCTTGCAACAATTAAAATTCTATGCTTGTCTCATGACCCTAATCAAAACTTACTCACTTTTCACTGACCTCTTATGATTTACATTTTACAGTATATGCTGTCCTCTATCCACTGGTATATATTTACTGGCTGGTTTGCTTATAGCTCTTCTTTAGTTGGAGAAGACTCTTGAGAGTCCCTTGGACTGTAAGGAGATCCAGCCAGTCCATCCTAAAGGAGATCAGTCCTGGGTGTTCATTGGAAGGACTGATGTTGAAGCTGAAACTCCAATACTTTGGCTATCTGGTGCAAAGAGCTGACTCATTTGAAAAGACCCTAATGATGGGAAAGATTGAGGGCAGGAGGAGAAGGGGACGACAGAGGATGAGATGGTCGGGTGGCATCACCAACTCAGTGGATGTGGGTTTGGGTGAACTCCAGGAGTTGGTGATGGACAGGGAGGCCTGGCATGCTGCGGTTCATGGGGTCGCAAAGAGTCGGACACGACTGAGCGACTGAACTGAACTGAACTGAGCTTCCTTAGTTACTTCGTGACTGTCATATCTCTGTGGCTGGCCGTATGGAGGTATTGTGTGCACCTTGAGCACACCATGAACTAACACTGATCTCTCAGTGTGGAACCCAGACGTCTCTCACGGATCACTGCAGCCTAAAGGTGGTAAAGGATTAAAGTGTGAAGAGGGAGGGCAAACAGTGACACCTTCAGGGAAGAGTTAGGTCTAATGGTGGAACCTTGCATTTGATCCTAACTATTTAGCATGATATGCCTGAAATATATGGAACTAAATACTTGTTTTATCTTAGTGTAGTCAACTGGTATACATTAGAAATTAATGCTGATCAGACAAATCAATTAACATAAGTATTTCATATTCTAAAAGTGTCAGAATGTGACTACTCCAATTCCATCAATATTATACTGAAGGAAAATTGTATTCCTGAGCTACTGTCTTTGTGTATAAAAGTTACTTTAGTTAATTTAAGCATTGTAGTAAGTAGGAATGTTTGATTCATTTAAAGTCTAAAAAAGTCTGAACCATTTAGATTTTGTATAATTTATGCTTCTCCACCACTCTGCAATCTAGGCATATTCTTTACTATACCTCTAGAGAGCTAACCTTCATGTTAATCTACAGACTGTGAGCTGTGTAGGTTCCAGCCTTTCTTTTTCATATTTAGTTTTGCCACTGGCCTCTGGGCCTCTGTCCTCACCTGTTATGTAAAGAAGTCAGGTGAAGTTATCACCAAAGTCTCTTCAAGTGTGAGTTGTGCATGACTAATCCGTTGTAGAGCATAACTAAAATAATGGTTCTTCTGTAGTTCTTTTGGGGCTTTTATCGTTGCCAGGAATCATGCTGGAAAGATAAAGGCATCACCGGGAATGTGCATGGAAAGACCACTGAATTATGGCCATGTTTTGAGATAGAGACTTAGGCACCAAAAAGAGCTAGTAAAGGATGTTTTGTTAGTGGTGTTTTAAGGAGAAACATGCTTGGAAAATGTTGAGTGTTTCTGGATAGAGAAGTACCAGATGGATGTGTCCTTTTTATGACATCAAGCACTTTTGCTCCGCATACTCAGTGTGCGGGCTAGTTAGGAAGGGCAGAGTCCCGACCTAGGCTTGCAGGGTGTGAGGTTCTGAGGTCAAAGTGGGTTTGGCTGCTCAGCCTGGACCGGGGCGCTGGAACCCTTAGCTGGGAAGACCTCGGTGAGGCTGCTGCATTTGTTTGTGCACGTGGGCTCCTGTTTTCCCCACAGCCCCGCAAGGGACCAAACCCTCTTTTCACCTGGGCAGAGCCCAGTGTTGGCAGCCCTGGTGGCTCAAATCAGGGGCCAGGGGAGTGAAGTGACTTGCTCGTTTATGTTGTCTTTGAAATCTGGGGCTCTCATTCCTGCTGGGGTCGGGGACAGCCGCAGTCTGGATGGTGTATAGAGGGTGGGCGCGAGGGTGGTGGCCGGAACCGCTAGCCTCACGGCCCAACTCCGCCCTCGCCCTCGACCAGCGCCTGAGGACGCGATCCCCGCTGCCCAGGCCGCCCCGCCGGGCGCTGGAGTGCCGCCCGCAGAGGGCGTGCCCTGGCGCCGAGCGCGCCCCTCCGCCGCCACCTGCGGGGCCGGCCAGCCGGGCGCTGGGCGCAAACCCTTCTGGAGCGCGCGGCGGGCGCGGCGGCGGCGGCGAGAGGAGGAGCCCAGAGCGTGGCCGAAGGGCACCCCGTCCTCCAAACGCTGCCACTTGACTGAGCCGGCCGCTGGCGAGAAGGCGGCGCCACTGCCCGCACAGCTGGACCGCACTTCGCTCCGGGCCCGGCCTCAGCTCCCGCCCGCCCTGACGCCCACCCGCCTCGGACGCCTGCTCCCTCCCCGCCGCCAGCCAGACGCCAGAGAGGCGCGCGCCTGCCCCGGTCCTGTCGTGTAAGTGAACTCCTGAGAGGTGGGCGACCTGTCCGTCGGCCTCTGCTCCTCCGTTTTGCCTTTTTGATTTTGAGTGACAGAAATCTGAGTTGCAGGAGGCTTTGATTAAACCGGACCTTTCTTGGCCAGCTGCCTGCTAGAGCCTCGTGTCTCCGGCTCCTAATTAAGAACTTAGCCCCCGCCCCCATCCCCCTTGTTCTCAGCCCCCAGATTCAAAGCTTTGCATTAATAAATTGCAGTTTCACCTTCTTCCCTCCTCCTTACCTGAAGAGTGAAGAAGATTTTCAGGTAAAAGATTTGCCTGTGAACGTTTAATTTGTATGCCAAGCTGTCAGGCTTGTGCTCCGAATGGCATGTCAGGAGCAAAATGTGAGCTCCCGTTGAAGCTGTGGGAGGCTGAATCTGGAGGTGCATTATATCGCAAATGGGAAATGAAGCAGAGCTGACGGTAAGATCCTTTGGCTGTGAGCGAAGGGGTCTGGGAAGCAGAGCGGAACAATTAAGAGTTTATTTCTCTCCTGTGTCCCGTCTGCCCGCTCCCCATCTCTTATGGAAATAGTAAATATTTTCATCAAAGACCCCATCGTTTTCGGATCGGAGATTTATGCTGTTTATCTTAGGGAATATTTTAGTTAAGAATTCAGAGGAATAAAGGGTCTATTTTTATATGACAGTGTATAAATCACATCAGGATCAACAGTTGAATATACCTTTAATATTTGGATGAGGTAGTTTTCAAGTACTTGATATAGATACCATATATAAGTGGGAAATAACGAGTGTTTAGGTATTCAGCAGAATAGTCTGTTAAAGCCATAGCTTCAGTTTTTAACTTCTTTGTGTTGCCATCAAACAAAAATTACTTATTAGGCCCACGGTCTTACAACAAAAGGATACTTTAAAATCATTGACCAGCCTCCGGTCCATTTAAACATTCCTTCTATTGCTGTCCTGACAGACTGGCCACACTTTGCGGGGGGCGCTTCAGTGACAGGAGGCTCACTGCGTTGTGAGTGTCCCTCCTTTCTGCTATTGTCAGCAAGGCCTTGTTGACACTGAGCTGACAACTGCTTCCTTGGACCAGCTTCTCATTAGTCCTGCTTTTGCCAATAGCTCTCTAGCCTGTGAAATTATACGTAGAATTTTTCAGCAGAGATCTAAGACTTTCATCCATCTGAAAAAGTTTGTGGCCAAAAAATTGTTAAGAAATGGAAAGTCTAAAATGGTTTAGAGTAAGACTTTTGTCTCCTTTACTTGACAGCTTTGGCTTCCCCATCTGTAAAACAGGAATAATAGGGGTTTTGTGAGAATTAGATAATATTCATAAAGTACTTATCATAGTTGCCTAGAAGTTAGTAAACGTTTGTTATCGTCACTAAATAATATTCATTTTGTTTCCCCTTACTTAAGACCTTTCTCTGTGCTAAAGATCCTTAGTCCCAAATTGAATTTAAAAATGCAGTCTAGTCTGAACAGTACAGACTGCAATGAGTTCCTATCTTCAAACAACTGATTTTTAATCGGGTTTTGTAGTAAATACAACAAAGTTGACTAAAAAACTCACCACCACCACTGTCCACCCCCACCCCCACCCCCAACACACACACTTTGCTGTCTAGGTAGGCTTTATTCATTTTTAAATTATGCAATTAATTTCTTGAATATGAACATTTTTTCTCTTGTCGTCTATTACTTTAAGTCTCTCTCCCATTTCCAGCTTGTTATCGTTGTTCAGTTATTAAGCCCTGTGTGACTTCTTGGAACTGTATAGACTGCAGCACGCCAGGCTTCTCTGTCCTTCACCATCTCCCAGAGCTTGCTCCATTGAGTCGGTGATGCCATCCAACCATCTCATCCTCTGTCGCCTCCTCCTCTTGCCCCCAATTTTTCCCAGCATCAGGGTCTTTTCCAGTGATGTGTTTTAGTCTTGATTGTGGCTTTCATCATGTTCACCCTGCCTCTGGCTTTGGGTTACCTGCACATGTGGTGAGTTTGTTCACTAGACATTTGTGTCATTGATAATAGGTGGGACAGGTCCTTTCGGCATGTGGCATCTATAGAAGCCTGTGGCACATAGAAAGATGTGGACTTTTGGATCCTGGTTTTGGAGCCTGGCTACTAGCTTTGTGACCATGAGAAACTTCTTTTCCATATCAATAAGTTGAGGTTAGGAATTTCTGCCTTTCAGGTAATTATTAGAATTCAAAGTAATGTATTGAAAGTGCCAACTACAGTACTGGTTGGGAAGATGTATTTGGCTCTCAGTAGGTATTGCTGAGACTAATTAATCCATTGAATTTAGCACTGTCCTTCAGATTAAACTCTTCTAGCCCACAGATCAGTCTTCTTCATACAGACATTATGAGAATAATGTTAATCAAATGCTTTGCTAAAATTAAAAATGCTGCATATTCTCGGATCCATCACAAAAGTAAATGATATTGGCTTAAAAATGATTGATTCTCAGTAAAGTCCTAGTTCTTTGAAACCCTCAGTATTTTTCGCCCTGTTTTCTGATTAAATCTTGAACTTTGCTGGAGATTTAAACCAGTATTAAATTAACTGGTTTGCCTAGGAATTCTAATTCTTTCCTTCAATTTTGAATTCTTTTTTAATTAGGGGAGAAAAAGTGTGTTTCAGTCTCTAGTCTCTTGAGACTGCCTTCCTTCTCCATGTTTTTCTGAGGTTGTCAGAATATTTTTGTGCTTACATCTGCCAATTCTCTCTGGAATGTGATTCACCAGATTTTGAAGACATGAATTCTTTTAAAGTGACTTCTTCTGCTTGTGCATTGAGGTTTCTTCTGTACTTTGCAGCTTAGAGATCATTTGCTTTTAAGAAAGCTAAACAATTGCTGAGCAGTTCTGTTTCCTTTCCCTAATTAATTAATATACCATCTGCCTTGGATTGGGGATTTCTTTTTTTTTAATTAAACTGGAGCCTGTTTTCCATAGTAAGACTGATACGAACAGAATGGTGGTGGAAAAATGCTACATTATCATGTTGAAAGTTTAGGGAGTAATAAATTACTAGTCAATATATGAAATAGGAAGAGCCTGCACTTTAAGAATTTACTCCTTATAAATTAAGAGTTGTGAAATAAAGGATGTTTCACAAGGGGCTTTGAGGGTAACATAGACTAGTGAAGCTGGAGGGGTTCCAGACATGAGCGTGACAAGAGTCCTGCAAACTGGAGCGTGAATGCCCAGCTTAGAGCTGTTCTAATTCAGAGCAGTTGGAGCATTACACTGGGCGAAGGATACACTGGCCCTAACACTGCTGTGAGGGTGTGGCTTCAGCTCGCTGCAAGTGTCCTGAAAGAGGCAGAACTACATGGAGTCTCACTGTTTTATCCCCAGTATCTAACACACCTTGAAGCACATGAATATTTGATAAATCAGTTCAGTTCAGTTCAGTCGCTCAGTCGTGTCCGACTCTTTGCAACCCCATGAATCGCAGCACACCAGGCCTCCCTGTCCATCACCATCTCCTGGAGTTCACTCAGACTCATGTCCATCGAGTCCGTGATGCCATCCAGCCATCTCATCCTTGTTGGTCCCCTTCTCCTCCTGTCCCCAATCCCTCCCAGCATCAGAGTCTTTTCCAATGAGTCAACTCTTCCTATGAGGTGGCCAAAGTACTGGAGTTTCAGCTTTAGCATCATTCCTTCCAAAGAAACCCCAGGACTGATCTCCTTCAGAATGGACTGGTTGGATCTCCTTGCAGTCCAAGGGACTCTCAAGAGTCTTCTCCAACACCACACTTCAAAAGCATCAATTCTTTAGCACTCAGCCTTCTTCATAGTCCAACTCTCACATCCCTACATAACCACAGGAAAAACCATAGCCTTGACTAGATGGACCTTAGTAGGCAAAGTAATGTCTCTGCTTTTAAATATGCTATCTAGGTTGGTCATAACTTTTCTTCCAAGGAGTAAGCGTCTTTTAATTTCATGGCTGCAGTCATGATCTGCAGTGATTTTAGAGCCCCCCAAAATAAAGTCTGACACTGTTTCTACTGTTTCCCCATCTATTTGCCATGATGTGATGGGACCAGATGCCATGATCTTCATTTTCTGAATGTTGAGCTTTAAGCCAACTTTTTCACTCTCCTCTTTCACTTTCATCAAGAGGCTTTTTAGGTCCTCTTCACTTTCTGCCATAAGGGTGGTGTCATCTGCATATCTGAGGTTATTGACATGTCTCCCGGCAATCTTGATTCCAGCTTGTGTTTCTTCCAGTCCAGTGTTTCTCATGATGTACTCTGCATATAAGTTAAATAAGCAGGGTGACAATATACAGCCTTGACATACTCCTTTTCGTATTTGGAACCAGTCTGTTGTTCCATGTCCAGTTCTAACTGTTGCTTCCTGACCTGCATACAAATTTCTCAAGAGGCAGGTTAGGTGGTCTAGCCAAACCTTAATTAGCATTCATTAAGTGCCTGTAGGTATAGAACTGTTCTCTGCCAAATAACAAAAGGAGAAATTGCTCCTGCCCTTGAGGAATGTTTGATCTCATTTGAGGAAGCAGCACTTATAAATTAATAGGCTGGACACAAGTTCAAGAAGAATTCTGGGTAACGGTTTAAGGAATTCCAGGAGGTCTGCACGAAGGAGATGGCATTTCCTCTGGCCTTAAAGATGGCACAGATTTGGTTTATGCAGGGAAGAGGGAAAGCATGCTGGAGATACAGGGCAGGTGGTGTTTTTCAACCAAGAGAAAGTCGGAAGGAGACAATGAGGATGTGTGTGTGTTTGTGGTAAGGATAATATCTTGATGGGGGAGGAAGTGTCCTTGGATTAGTGAGAAATTAAATCCAATAGGTAAAAATAAGATTTTTTAGAAATGTTTAAATGTACCTCTGCCGTACCTTACCTCCACTGCCCATCCTAAAATACTGTATCATCAGCTACAGAGACTAGGGTATAATCACTCTATAATCACTTCTTAGTAGTGTTGTATATGTATCATGAGAACAGTACAAAAATTTAAATAGCAAAGCTTTCAGAATTCTTGGTCATTTGACCTAGAGTCCAAGTGGATTTGGATACCATGTTTTCTCATGTCTCTACATATGAATAACGGTTCTTTTAGTTATTCAAAATTATGTGTACTGCTGCCTGGAATTTAATTCAGTGCATAGCACTTAACACTCATTATTTATGCCTCCTACTTGTTCTAAAATATTTGAGGTGGCTTCACTACATAAGGACTAACTTATTTTGATTATGTAGGGAAGAAAAAAAAGATCATATACTCTCTTAGGGTCACTGGCTGGGCCTGCAAATCAGAATAGTTAACAGGAGAAAGGAATTAATTGCCTCTGTACGCATGGGAGTTCACAAAAATCATGTTTCAAGGGGATGGTTAAAATTGCAGACTTACATACCATCTTAACAAAGGATATTAAAGTGTGGAAAGAGGCTAAACTAAAGAAAAGGGCATGACAGTGAGTTCTGTGAAGGTGGCTAGGAAATATATGATAAATAGGGTTGTTTGTTCTGCAGAGAATTGTCTCCAGAGTGGCACTCTTCTTGGTATAGGAGAGTGAGACACCTTTACAAAGGTGCTTTTCCCCTGCTTTTGGACAAAAAGTTGGAGGGCAGAGGCCTAATTGCCTTTGGCTCAAAACAAGGCTTGGGCAGTGTGGCAAATTTTGGGGTGACAAACTCTAATCTCTCTCAAATTCCTTAATGACAATTGAGATAAATAAAATGTAATGGCTCCGAAAAAAATGTCAGTTAAGATTATTTGATCAATTAAAATGATTAAGATTTAGGTATTTTGGACCAACCTTGATTAGACACTACATATTAAGGTTCAGACTTGACTAAGGCAAAGCGTCTACCCTCTGTGAATTCATAGGTTGTGAAAGAGACTGACAGACCTACCGTCCACGCCACTAGAATGGGATATGCAGTCCCAGTGAAATGTAATTCCGCAAGGATCAATATTTTAGAATTGTTTTGGAGTATATGGCTTCCACCTTTAAGGGAAGTTTTGAGACTGAGGTATCTGATGTGTTTCTTATGGGTACATTTTTGTGGAGGAGATTGGAAGAACTGTTCAGAACCAGGGAATGTGAGTTACCCAACATAATCTACTCAACAGTCATCTTTTCCTTTTCACAGTGTTTTCTTCCTTCTTTTTACCTCCTTATCAGTTTAGTAATAATAATAGCAAAATAACTGCTGCATTTCTATGGTGCTTTCTGTTTTTCCTTATCACTATTCCCGATGAATTTGGGGCAGGCATTATTACATTTAGTATAAAGATGAGGAAGCAGAGTCTCAAAGAAGAAAAGAAAAATTCCTGTGGTTGCACTGCTAATTAAATTCCTCTACCTTTTTTTAGACAGAAGTCATGTGAAGAGGTCTCTAGTTAGAATCTATTGGTTTTTCTGACTTTTCTGAGTACAGAATGACACAAGTTTGCTGTGCATGATAAATTTCTCTCCTTAAGCTCATGAGGTTCAAAGAAAACTCTGTGAGAAAAAGATTTTATGCATTGATTTTGAGGATAAAGTCATTTTGTTTAGTGGAGCCTTTTAGGTTTAATATTATATAATATCAAGGTGTCATTTTTCAAAGGAACTTCGTCTGCGTCTTGGATGAATGACCTGTCTGCACTCAGAGAAGTGAGAAATGGCTCAAAAAAATTAATTTTACCAAGTCCTAAAATCTGAAACAATTTTCCCCTTCTCCCTGTACGTAAAGCTTTAATAGAAAACACACTTTATACTGTACATAGAAAAAATCCTCGAAGTTGATGTGGGCTAGAATGTAAGATTCAAGCATATTTGGGTAAATCATGCTGCTGCTGCTGCTGCTAAGTCGCTTCAGTCATGTCCGACTCTGTGAGACCCCATAGACGGCAGCCCACCAGGCTCCTCTGTCCCTGGGATTCTCCATGCAAGAATACTGCAGTGGGTTGCCATTGCCTTCTCCAGGTAAATCATAGGTGATAAATATTGAGTTTATGGGAGGAGTAGAGGAGTTGCTCAGCTCTTTGATGTTCTTATTTATTAGTAAACCCTGAACTTCTGGACCAGTACCACAGAGCACATCTGTCATATCCCCGCACAGACTCATTCCCGCGTCTGAAGACTGCGTTTGCTTAACTCTCATCTGACTCTCAGCATCAAAGCTGCTTATTCATCTTTTTTTAAAAAAGGAATTTAGACATATTATTGACTTTTTACTTGCTAATTGAGTGCTATCCCCTAAACCTTGATATGTAGTGTAATGAAGCCGCTCAGTCATGTCCGACTCTTTGTGACACCATGGGCTGTAGCCTACCACACTCCTCTGTCCATGGGATTTTCCAGGCAAGAGTACTGGAGTGGGGTGCCACTGCCTTCTCCAGGGGATCTTCCCAACCCAGGTCTCCTGCATTGTAGGCAGACACTTTACCGTCTGAGCCACCAGGGAAGTCACATCTTGATATGGGTTCAGTGCTATTATTATTCTCTCTCTTCACAAAATGATTGAGTCTTTTATTCACATTAAATCTTAGTTTGAAGCAGCTAAAATGTGTTACATCAAATTATCAGTTTGACTTTCTTAAAAAAGATATATTTGATGATAAAAATAATATATGCATTTGAAAAACTGAGGAGCAGAAAAAAGTGCAAAGAAGAAATTTAAGTTACCTGTAATTCCACCATCCAAAGAGAAACACTTGTTGTTCTCTATTTTTTAAAAAATCCTTCATGGAGTTGAGCCCATCTTTTAAAATTTTATTTATTTATTGGCTGTGCTGGCCTTTGTTGCTACGTGGGCTTTGCTCTAGTTGTGGCGAGTGGGCCCTGCTTTTCAGCTGCAGTGCTCAGGCTTCTCACTGCTGTGGCTTTTTTGCTGCGGAACGCGGGCTCTAGGGCACAGGCTCAGCAGCAGTTGTGGCGCATAGGCTTAGCTGCCCCACAGCATGTGGGAGCTTCCTGGACCAGGGATCCAACCCACATCTCCTGCATTGGCAGATGGAGTCTTTACCACTGAGCCACCAGGGAAGCCCTGTTTTCTATTCTTTTAAAACTATATATATTTTAAAAAATTAGAATCATACATGTATATTATAGTCTTCTGCTTTTAAAAATTAACTATAAGTTCTAGAGACTTGGAAGAATCTTCTAATCTTTGCAAATTTTTCTTTATTTTAGGCAGCAGAGGTAATATCTTCAATGTTTGATGTCATTTCTTTAGTTAAATGCTAATTAGAAGTAAGATTATATGATATTACAAGGCAGGCTTATAACAGTCTTGAAAATATTTTCAATAAATAGAAATATTATAGGAAATTATTGGTTCAAATAACAAATATGTGAGTGCACAGTCTGTTTTTAAGCAATATTTTTGTTATTTATAGCCTGAGTTTTTTCATTTTTCATTTATCCATAGTTTTTGCTATGGATAAATAACCATTTGACTGGTAATTTTAAAAAATGAACATATGAACATTTTCTCATGCTACTAAATATTTTTAAAGTTATTTTCATATAATGAATTATCCTATAACTTGATTGCTTAAAATGACAAACATATATTTATTTCACAGTTCCTGTGGATCAGGAATCCGAATACAGCTTAGATGAGTACCTCTGCTTCAAAGTCTCTCAAAATCAAGTTATCAGTTGGGGCTATAGTCTTATCTTACCTGGGGGAGAGTTCTTTAGAAGAATGGGTTCATAAAATAAATTGTTCCGTAATTAGGCAATTATTTGAATTAGCACAAGTCATGAGATGTGAAAGGAAACCACTATGATATAGCAAAATCCCTGAAATTAGAATCAAAAGATATGGATGTTAGACCAGGCAGTGCATTTGATTTGTCATACAGTATCATCAGGGCACATGCTTCCCAAGGTAGGATAGTTAAGCTGCTTACTTACAGAGTTATACATCAATGTGTTTTGTAAAATGAGGAAAAATAATCCCTCTCTGTTGTATAAATTCACTTATAAGATACCAGGAAAAGAAGAAAAGAGAAAATGCAAATGAAATATGCTCAACAGAAATAGAGATAGATGGGTAATTTACTCTGAAAAGCTCCAGACACTTGGTTATCATTTGTAACTCAGGACTATACATACTCTGTTGCTAAGAGTATTGGACTTTTATTTAAAATATCTAAACTTAAATTATTTACATCAGTTATGGACGCCCCTCACTGTGCTAGGCATATAAGAGTGAGATACAGAGATGAACAATTAGTTATTACCCATCTTCTTTCATAGAGAATTTAAGAAGGCTGTTTGTCTGCCTTCAAGAGTCTAGCACACTTATAAACAAGCAGAATGAGAAAAGTACAGTGACAAAGATAACTAAGTTATGGAAACTACCTGATAAGAGTACTATCAGGTAGTGAGAAGGCCTTTACACTGGAAGTGTACTTGGGATGGACACTTAAGAATGGGTCTATCTGGGGGATTTCCCTGGCAGTCCAGTAGTTAGGACTCTGTGCTGTCACTGCCAAGGGTGCAGGTTCAGTCTGTGGTTGAGGAACTAAGATCCCACAAGCCACAAAAGACCTATATATAGATAACTATAGAACACTGATGAAAGAAATCAAAGGTGACACAAATAGATGGAGAAATATACCACGTTCATGGATCAGAAGAATCAATATAGTGAAAATGAGTATACTCCCCAAAGCAATCTGTAGAGTCAGTGCAATCCCTATCAAGCTACCAGTGGTATTTTTCACAGAACTAGAACAAATAATTTCACAATTTGTATGGAAATACAAAAAACCTCAAGTAGCCAAAGCAATCTTGAGAAAGAAGAATGGAACTGAAGGAATCAACCTGCCTGACTTCAGGCTCTACTACAAAGCCACAGTCATCAAGACAGTATGGTACTGGCACAAAGACAGAAATATAGGTCAATGGAACAAAATAGAAAGCCCAGAGACAAATCCATGCACCTATGGACACCTTATCTTTGACAAAGGAGGCAAGAATATACAATGGAGAAAAGACAGTCTCTTTAACAAGTGGTGCTGGGAACATTGGTCAGCCACCTGTAAAAGAATGAAACTAGAACACTTTCTAACACCATACACAAAAATAAACTCAAAATGGATTAAAGATCTACATGTAAGACCAGAAACTATAAAACTCCTAGAGGAGAACATAGGCAAAATACTCTCTGACATAAATCACAGCAGGATCCTCTATGACCCACCTCCCAGAGTAATGGAAGTAAAAGCAAAAATAAACAAATGGGACCTAATTAAATTTAAAAGCTTTGCACAATGAATTAAACTATAAGCAAGGTGAAAAGACAGCCTTCAGAATGGGAGAAAATAATAGCAAATGAAGCAACTGACAAAGATTTAATCTCAAAAATATACAAGCAGCTCATGCAGCTCAATTCCAGAAAAATAAATGACCCAATAAAAAAATGGGCCAAAGAACTAAACAGACATTTCTCCAAAGAAGACTTACAGATGGCTAACAAACATATGAAAAGATGCTCAACATCACTCATTATCAGAGAAAGGCAAATCAAAACCACAATGAGGTACCATCTTACACCGGTCAGAACGGCTGCTATCCAAAAGTCTACAAACAATAAATGCTGGAGAGGGTGCAGAGAAAAGGGAACCCTCTTAACACTGTTGGTGGGAATGCAAACTAGTACAGCCACTATGGAGAACAGTGAGGAGATTCCTTTAAAAACTGCAAATAGAACTGCCATACGACCCAGCAATCCCACTGCTGGGCATACACACCAAGGAAACCAGAATCGAAAGAGACACATGTACCCCAATGTTCATTGCAGCACTGTTTATAATAGCCAGGACATGGAAGCAACCTAGATGTCCATAAGCAGATGAGTGGATAAGAAAGCTGTGGTGCAATGGAATATTACTCTGCCATTAAAAAGAATGCATTTGAATTAGTTCTAATGAGGTGGATGAAACTGGAGCCTATTATAGAGAGTGAAGTAAGTCAGGAAGAAAAACACCAATACAGGATATTAATGCATATCCATGGAATTTAGAAAAATGGTAATAATGACCCTATATGCAAGACAGCAAAAGAGTCACAGATGTAAAGAACAGACTTTTGGACTCTGTGGGAGAAGGCAAGAGTGGGATGATTTGAGAGAATAGTGTTGAAACATGTATATTATCATGTATGAAATAGATCACCAGTCCAGGTTTGATACATGAGACAGGGTGCTCAGGGCTGGTGCACTGGGATGATCCAGAGGGATGGGATGAGGAGGGAGGTGGGAGGGGGGTTCAGGATGGGGAACACATGTACACCCATGGCTGATGTGAATGTATGGCAAAAACCACCACAATATTGTAAAGTAATTAGCCTCCAATTAAAATAAATAAATTTTTTAAAAAAGGAAAGTTGTGGTACATATACATAATGGAATATTACTCAGCTATTTAAAAGAATGCATTTGAATCAGTTCTAATGAGGTGGATGAAGCTGGAACCTATTATACAGAGTGAAGTAAGTCAGAAAGAAAAACACCAATACAGTATATTAACGAAAATATATGGAATTTAGAAAGGTGGTAATGATGACCCTGTATGTGACATAGCAAAAGAGACACAGATATAAAGAATGGATTTTTGGACTGTGGGAGAAGGCGAGGGTGGGATGATTTGAGAGAATAGCATTGAAACATATGTATTGTGAAACAGACCACCAGTCCAAGTTCAGTGTATGAAACAAGGCACTCAAAGTCGGTGCACTGGGAAAACCCAGAGGGATGGGATGGGGAGGGAGGTGGGAGGGAGTTCAGGATGGGGGACACATGTACACCCATGGCTGATTCATGTCAATGTATGGCAAAACCCACTAAATATTGTAAAGTAATTAGCCTCCAATTAAAATAAATATTAATTTTTAAAAAATCAGTCACTCTGTAAAGAGAAAAGATCCGTGTGAATTAGAAGGGAAAAAAAAATAAGAAAGCCCTTTTAGAACAGAAAACAGTTTACAAATGTGATATAGGCGTCTATGGATTCAGTAATTGGCTTAGTATATAAGAATGAGTGGATCATGATTTTCAGATTGCAGTGAATTTAGGACTGAACATTCATTTTTGTGTTTTGTGTTTTATTAATTTCATGTTCTGATTTGGGCTCAGATTCTTAACTTCAATTACAAGGTCTAAATAATAATCCAGTCGTAACAAACTAACAACAATATTCTGACATTGTTACCCAGTCCCCACCACTCCCCACCTCCATTTAGCAACAGTTGCTTAAGGAACTGGCTTAAGAATTTTACAGAACTTAATTCATGTGTCATTAGTACAGTTGCGTCGTTGAGTTAGAACATGACATGACCGAGAAATGAGTACAGAATATAAAGTTTAAATGTTTACCATCTTGGTGATCTAGATCAGGTTTCTTCAACTAGTTGATCAGGAGCTACCTGTCATTTTCTACAGAGGTGTAGATTACAGGGCTGGAGACTGAAGTTCAATATTTATAGTCATAAATAGGCTTGGTCAGGTGGAGCAGACTTGCACCCAGAACAAAGCCCGTTTCCTGTCGCCACCTGGAGAACCTGGTAATTGACACCTGACATAGACCGGCCACCTGACAACTCTAATATCCCAAATGACTGTCAGCATTCTTGGGTTGTAATTCTCTTTCCTAATTATAATTCTGAAACATGACCCTATATGTGAGACATGAAAAGAGACACAGATATTGTCTTTCTTATCCATTCGTCTATAGCCATTAAAATAGTTAATAATTTGATTTTAGTAGATTTAGGAGACAATCTAGAGAGGGAAGGAAAAGAAATCTTACTGAACACCTTCCCTGTTCCAAGGCAGTTCTAGATGCTTTAAGTGTAGAAGCACACATAATTTTTATCATGGACATCTGAGGTAGATTCCCAGTTTACAGAAAAAGACACCGCACAGCTCTACTCAGGTTTATTAGACTCTCAGATACCATCCTTTCCCTTCTCAATGTTGTTTCCTCTGCCTCTCCACTGGGAAGAGTTGTCCCCACGTGTGACTTCACGAATGACAGCCTGCTCAAGACCAGCTGCACACAGCGTGTGTTCTGTGTGTCTGAGGACGAAACCAGCTACTCAGTTTCCAAGACTGTACAGTAGTGCCCTTTAGGTGACCTTCAGACGGACCATAATCACATCTGCTAGCTTTTCTAGCCTTTACTTTTTCATGAGTATTACATCTGAGTCCGTTTCTGCTTGCCAGTCTAGCGGGTGTCATTTGATCTGGTTAAGAATTTATAGTCAGTATTACCAATACAGAGTCCTCTGTTAACTGTCTGATTTTCACGGACCTCTACAAGAAGGAAAATATACTCTTAGCATCCATTATTACAGAACAAACAATGACAAACATGCTGTTAGGAACTTGGTTATTTTTTTAATGAACTTTATATTTTTAAAGAATTGGCATTTCACAGTCTATGTCTGACGCAGGATACAGCATGCTTGGGGCTGGTGCATGGGGATGACCCAGAGAGATGTTATGGGGAGGGAGGTGGGAGGGGGGTTCGTGTTTGGGAACGCATGTAAGAATTAAAGATTTTAAAATTATTATAAAAAAAATAAAACAATATTGCAAAAAAAAAAGAATTGGCATTTCAATTAACTGCATTAAACTTTGAAAGACAGTATATTCACTCAGCTTTTAAAGACTACGATGTGGTTTTTATTATATAGATTTTTGCATTAATTCAGGGCTAGGGCCCATTTAAAGCTATAGCTTGAGATACAAACCCTTAAAACCTGTTTAAAGGCTTAGAATATGAAATAAAGTAGGACAACAGTAATAACCATTTCTATTAATCTAGTATTTAAGAAAGACTCTCAAGGATTTAGGAGCCTGTTCATTCTCAGAGCAGATTTTGGAAGTTTTTGTGTTTTTTCTTTGATAGAGCTGTGTGTATTGGCTCCACTCGTATTCAAGTTGGGGATTCCCTGGTGGCTCAGACAGTAAAGAGTCTGCCTGCAATGTGGGAGACCCGGGTTAAACCCCTGGGTCAGGAAGATCCCCTGGAGAAGGAAATGGCAACCCACTCCAGTATTCTTGCTGGGAAAATTCCATGAATGGAGGAGCCTGGCAGGCTACAGTCTGTGGGGTCACAAAGAGTTGGACATGACTGAGTGACTTTACTTTCCCTTCACTTTCATATTTAAGTTATAGCTTTTTGGTGAACCTTCCCTGATGTATTCCCAAGGAGCTTACTTACCAGGCTCAATCTGATGACATTGAATCCAAGATGGAGGGCCACAGCTTCAAGATGAAATATACAGAATGAGCTGCTGTAAACTGCATCTTCTATTTGAAGATCCTCTAGAGAAGGGCGTGGGCACCCATTCCAGTGTTCTTGCCTGGAGAATCCCATGGACAGAGGAGCCTGGTGGGCTACAGTCCATAGGGTTGCAAACAGTAGGACATGACTGAGCGACTAACATTACATTACATTAGCATGGAGGGAACCAAGTAAAAGGGGCTTTCTTTTCTTTTTGTGTGACTCTGATGTATGTGTGTGTGAATACGTATAAGTGTTGGGATTTGGGGAAGGAATGGTGAGGGGAAAAGGCATCTTTGTATTTTATTTTTGCTGGCAGTGGCCTGAACAAATGGCCACTTCACATACTGGGACAAAGATAATGCTAAGGATCCTTTCTGGGCATTTGCACTAATTATAGCCTGAGTGAGCTGTCATCTCATTCTCACTCTATTTCCCTTTGATTTTATTTTGTTAAGTACATTTTGAAAGCACTTATATTGATGGATATTGGTCCTGAACACACAGAAACTCACTAAATACTGGCTAGATGGTTGAAGAATGTTCTCACTGACAACTCTTTATGCATCTTAAGATGTTAAACTATAGTATAAAAGAAACTGATATTCAGTATTTTTGAAAAGTGTATTTTAAAAAACATTTTATACTTACACTTTGTATCAGCCAGTTACAATGACAAGAGAGCCAAATCACTTTTCTTTGCTAACATCCCGCCTTAAATACATCACACCTTTAACTGATAGCTGTGGTAACTTTCTAACCTGCCAGATGAATAATGCAGTCTAAGAATTAACTTAAGGAGAGCTCATCCTAAAGGCCAATCCTTAGAAGGCCAATTATATCTGCCCAACTATTAGCATGCATTAATAGTGAACACTGTTGAAACTATTGCTTCATTATGAATCGACTGTCTTATTAGAGGAGACTGAAATTATATAAAGCTTATTCTTCAGTGACATACAGGTTGGGATTTCATTGCCTTTAAGGTAATTTTATTCACATTTCTTTATTCACATCTGTAATTTTATTTATTTTTGACCATGACACATAGCTTGGGGGATCTCAGTTCCCCAACCAGGGACTGAATCCAGGCCACAGTGGTGAAAGCACCAAATCTTAACACTACTAGACACCAACACGGAGGGCTTCCCTGGTGGCTCAGTGGTAAAGAATCCACCTACAATGCAGGAGACATGGGTTCGATCCCTGGGTTGGGAAGATCCCCTGGAGAAGGAAATGGCAGCCTACTGCAGCATTCTTGCCTGGGAAATCTCATGGATGGGGAGCCGGGAGGGCTACAGTCCACACAGTCACAAAGAGTCGGACACAACTTAGCAACCAAACAACAAGACCACCAGGAAACTCTCTATTTTTGCTTTTTACCATGTCTGTCAAGTGTTTGAATAGCTGTTACCATGAACAGAAGTAGCATAAACTTTTTGTTTTTGGCTCTGATTTTCCTTTCAGGATCACTCTTCCAAAAAAAACCACAGAATTACAATCTGATTAACAAAGATATGGGATTACCAATCCTGTTCTGTCAGGGCAAGTACATCTTTTCTAAGCATGTGATGATAAGAAATTCCATTAGACACTTACTGAACCGGTTGATTACCCAATGACATGAATGTATCAGTGTCATTTTATCAAAGATAGGCCCTGAAGACCAGAGTTGACAGCTAGTCCTAGATAGTGGTCTCTGGGAGCCTGGGAAGCTCTGAGCTATAATGTCCCTGCTGATGAAGACCAGATCACAAACTAGGCCAGTGAGCAGAGAGTAACAGGAGAGCCTCGGAAGAAGCTGTATTGGTCTTTGTCAGAATTAACTTCAAAACTAGAGGTGGGGAAGGAGCCTCTGTAAATTCAAGAGGGGGAGGATGTTTAACACTTAAAACCTATAAGTGTTAAACACTTAAAAATTATAAGATAAAGTATTATTGGAGCAACTGTTATTCTCAGAAGAACCTGTAATTAAGAATGGGAGCTTACACTAGGAAGTGTGACTTCTCTGGGTCAGTTTCCTCTGCAAGTGGAAATATCCAGGCCTGTCTGCTTATTGGTTCTATTAGTTGGAAAGAAGCAGATGGTAAACATGATATAAATTAATGAACTTAAGTGATAACTGTAGAATATTCTATCCATGTTAAAAGCAGTATCACTAAATCTAGTTGGTGGCATAAATATTTTATCAGTTAGATATTTTGTGGTCCTGTAGATAATCAAGATAATGTACTCAAACTAAAGACTGTACTGTAGGGAATGGGGTATCACTAATCCATTTCTTTAGAAAGGCTGTCTGTCCCTCTCCCCACTCCACTCCCATTAGCTACAAGTTCAGGAACAATACTGTTAAGGACAAAGGACCATCATATCCAACTTGTAAACTGATTTCTCTTCTACTGACATTATTTCAAATCAAAGCACTTGACATTTCCATCAAGATATAGAACATTTCCATAACCTATACATTTCTTTCATGCCTCCTTCCAAGCAGTCCTTACCAACTCCCACTCAAAAGAACTGCTCTTATGATTTCCATTCATAGGATTAGTACTGTTCATTCATATAAATATGACCAATCTTTTGTATCTGGCCCAGCATATTTCTGAGATTCATCCATGTTGCAGCATGGATTGTATTGACAAGTGGTATTCTATTTTATGGATATCCCAGTTTACTCATCCATTCACCTATTGATAGACATTTGTTTTCAGCTTTCAGTATTATGAATAAAGCTGCTATGAACATTGGACTAAAGTTTTTTTGCAGACATGTTTGCATTTGTCATAAATAAATACCTAGAAATAAAATGGCGAGTTCAGTTCTTTAAAGTGGTTGTACTGTTTTCCACTCACAACACAATATATGCATTCCACATCCTCACCAACACTAGGCATTGCTAGGCTTTTTAATTTTAGTAGTCCTAATGAGTATATAATGGTGATATTGTTTTGAAAACACCCTTTTAATTTTTAGTTTACATACAGCAAAGCTGACTTTATTTTGGTGAATAGTTCTATGAGTTTTGATGTATGTATAGATTCATATACCGCTGTGACAATCAGGATACATAGCAGTTCTCAGTTCAGTTGCTCCGTCATGTCTGACTCTTTGCGACTGCATGCATCGCAGCATGCTAGGCTTCCCTGTCCATCACCAACTCCCGGAGCCTGCCCAGACTCATGTCCATCGAGTTCATGATGCCATCCAACCATCTCATCCTCTGTCGTCCCCTTCTCCTCCCATCTCCAGTCTTTCCCAGCATCAGAATCTTTTCCAATGAGTCAGTTCTTTGCATCAGGTGGCCAAAGTATTGGAGTTTCAGCTTCAGTATCAGTCCTTCTAATGAATTTCCAGGACTGATTTCCTTTAAGATGGACTGGTTGGATCTCCTTGCTGTCCAAGGGACTCTCAAGAGTCTTCTCCAACACCACACTTCAAAAGCATCAATTCTTCAGCGCTCAGCTTTCTATATGGTCCAACTCTCACATCCATACATGACTACTGGAAAAACCATAGCCTTGACTAGATGGACCTTTGTTGGCAAAGTAATGTCTCTGCTTTTTAATACACTATTTAGGTTTGCCACAGCTTTTCTTCCAAGGAGCAAGTGTTTTAATTTCATGCCTGCAGTCACCACCTGCAGTGATTTTGGAGCCCAAGAAAATAAAGTCTGTCCCTGTTTCCATTGCTTCCCTATCTATTTACCATGAAGTGATGGGACCAGATGCCATGATCTTCATTGTTTGAATGTTGAATTTTAAGCCAGCTTTTCCACTCTCCTCTTTCACTTTCATCTTTGCTTTCTGCCATAAGGTGGTGTCATCTGCATATCTGAGGTTATTGATATTTCTTCCAGCATCTTGATTCCAGCTTGTGCTTCATCTATCCCAGCATTTCTCATGATGTACTCTGTGTATAAGTTAAGTAAGCATAACAGTTCTAACACCCCCCAAAAAGTTCCCTTTTGCTGCCTCTTTGTAGTCACATTCTCCTCTTACCCTGACTCCTAAAGACCACATCTGTTGTCTGTTCCTATAGTTTTGCCTTTTCCAGAATCATGCACTATGTAATAAATAAAATCATGCAACATGAAACCTTTTAAGACTGGGATCTTTCAATCAGCATAATGCCTTTTAGAGTCATCCATATTGGTATCAGTATCTTCGCTACTTTCGATTTTTGTCAGTCATGGTCAAAACTGGGATAAATATCTACTACATAAAGCTTTTTATGTGAACACAAATTTCATTCCTCTAAATACCTAGGTGTGTTGGGTTATGTGATAAGTGGATATTCCAACTTTATAAGAAATGCTAAGCGGTTTCCCAGAGTAGCTGTGCCATTTTCCATTCCCACTAGCAATTATGAAAGTT